>NC_089726.1:22782022-23451815 GCF_035083965.1 Branchiostoma lanceolatum
CTATACATAGTGATGTTGTTTGGCGAGAAAAAAAGCCAAGGTGAAATTTAACCGCAAAGGCCATATTAGGCCTCAGAACGGCGAAATAAGCCTTAAAACAGAGGTTTTGAGCGAAATTATCACCTGGAAATTTCTTTGCGGGAAGACGCCGGATTGGCATTGGAAACGACGCAGAACGGCCTAAAAGCTGTTCTAAGTCATTCGCAAACGATTCCGAGCGGTTTGGCGAGAAAAAAAGCCAAGATGAAATCTTACCCGCAAAGGCCGTATTAGGCCTCAGAACGGCGAAATAAGTCTTAAAACAGAGGTTTTGAGCGAAATTATCACCTCGAAATTTCTTAGCGGGAAAACACCGGATTTGCATTGGTAATGACGTAGAACGGCCTAATAAGCTGTTATAAGTCATTTGCAAACGATTCCGAGCGGTTTGGCGAGAAAAAAAGCCAAGACGAAATTTTACCCGCAATGAACATATTAGGCCTCAGAACGGCGAAATAAGCCTTAAAACAGAGGTTTTGAGCGAAATTATCACCTCGAAAATTCTTAGCGGGAAAACACCGGATTTGCATTGGTAATGACGTAGAACGGCCTAATAAGCTGTTATAAGTCATTTGCAAACGTTTCCGAGCGGTTTGGCGAGAAAAAAAGCTAAGATAAAATTTTACCCGCAAAGGCCGTATTAGGTCTCAGAACGGCGAAATAAGCCTTAAAACTGTGGTTTTGAGCGAAATTATCACCTCGAAATTTCTTTGCGGGAAAATGCCAGATTTGCATTGGAAACGACGTAGAACGGCCTAATAAGCTGTTCTAAGTCATTTGCAAACGTTTCCGAGCGGTTTGGCGAGAAAAAAAGCCAAGATGAAATTTTACCGGCAAAGGCCGTATTAGGCCTCAGAACGGCGAAATAAGCCTTAAAACAGAGGTTTTGAGCGAAATTATCACCTCGAAATTTCTTTGCGGGAAAACGCCAGATTTGCATTGGAAACGACGTAGAACGGCCTAATAAGCTGTTGTAAGTCATTTGCAAACGATTCCGAGCGGTTTGGCGAGAAAAAAAAGCCAAGATGAAATTTTACCCGCAAAGGCCGTATTAGGCCTTAGAACGGCGAAATATCTCCTCGAAATTTCTTTGCGGAAAAACGCCGGATTTGCATTGGAAACGACGTAGAACAGCCTTATAAACTGTTCTAAGTCATTTGCAAACGATTCCGAGCGGTTTGGCGAGGAAAAAGCCAAGATGAAATTTTACCCGCAAAGGCCGTATTAGGCCTCAGAACGGCGAAATAATCCTCAAAACAGAGGTTTGGAGCGAAATTATATCCTCGAATTTTCTTTGCGGGAAGACGCCGGATTTGCATTAGAAACGACGTAGAACGGCCTAATAAGCTCTTGTAAGTCATTTGCAAACGATTTCGAGTGGTTTGGCGAGAAAAAAAGCCAAGGTGAAATTTAACCGCAAAGGCCGTATTAGGCCTCAGAACGGCGAAATAAGCCTTAAAACAGAGGTTTTGAGCGAAATTATCACCTGGAAATTTCTTTGCGGGAAGACGCCGGATTGGCATTGGAAACGACGTAGAACGGCCTAATAAGCTGTTCTAAGTCATTCGCAAACGATTCCGAGCGGTTTGGCGAGAAAAAAAGCCAAGATGAAATTTTACCCGCAAAGGCCGTATTAGGCCTCAGAACGGCGAAATAAGTCTTAAAACAGAGGTTTTGAGCGAAATTATCACCTCGAAATTTCTTTGCGGGAAAATGCCGGATTTGCATTGGAAACGACGTAGAACGGCCTAATAAGCTGTTCTAAGTCATTTGCAAACGATTCCGAGCGGTTTGGCGAGAAAAAAAGCCAAGACGAAATTTTACCCGCAAAGAACATATTAGGCCTCAGAACGGCGAAATAAGCCTTAAAACAGAGGTTTTGAGCGAAATTATCACCTCGAAAATTCTTAGCGGGAAAACACCGGATTTGCATTGGTAATGACGTAGAACGGCCTAATAAGCTGTTATAAGTCATTTGCAAACGTTTCCGAGCGGTTTGGCGAGAAAAAAAGCTAAGATAAAATTTTACCCGCAAAGGCCGTATTAGGCCTCAGAACGGCGAAATAAGCCTTAAAGCCCCACTATGTAAGATTTTGGCGCAAAAATTGATAATATTCTTGTGAACAAATCTTAATGTGTATTGGCAGGTACTGAAATGTACAACCCCTTTTCAGCATATTTTCTTCATTATTTCGTCTACTTGTGGTGTTTGTGAACTGTGCAAAAACAAAACAAAAACTCCCGGACACCACCGCAATAGTAGATAAGCAACAACATCCCAGTGCACTGGAGGACCCCCATGGTGGTCCAATCACTCAGGCACACTTTAGACTGCCAGATATCATGAAGCTCTTCTTCTTTGGAAACACTCATATCTTTTTCCAAGAGGGTAGAATACAACTGTCAATTTATTCTAGAGAGTCTACTTTGAAGGGTATCAATAAAGTGTGGTTATTTTCCCTTCAAAACTGCAAGAACTCTGGTAAGGATGATTTTTTACAGAAACTGGTGAACTGTAAACAGGCACCCCACTGGGCAGTCAGGCTGATAAGAAGTACAGAAGCCATGTATGGCCATGGATTGTTTTCACACTGTGTGTTGTTTTGGATGGAGGATAACAGTTTTTTAAAGTTGTTTGTATGGTGCAGTAATGTTGTAACCTCCCTCCCTGAATATCGGTTAGCAATTCTATGGAGTTGATCAAACTTGCAATGCTAAGAAACGGTAGGAAAATCTACTTTCTGATTTGGCCTAAAACTACATGGTGGGGCTTTAAACAGAGGTTTTGAGCGAAATTATCACCTCGAAAATTCTTTGCGGGAAGACGCCGGATTTGCATTGGAAACGACGTAGAACGGCCTAATAAGCTGTTATAAGTCATTTGCAAACGATTCCGAGCGGTTTGGCGAGAAAAAAGCCAAGGTGAAATTTAACCGCAAAGGCCGTATTAGGCCTCAGAACGGCGAAATAAGCCTTAAAACAGAGGTTTTGAGCGAAATTATCACCTGGAAATTTCTTTGCGGGAAGACGCCGGATTGGCATTGGAAACGACGTAGAACGGCCTAATAAGCTGTTCTAAGTCATTCGCAAACGATTCCGAGCGGTTTGGCGAGAAAAAAAGCCAAGACGAAATTTTACCCGCAAAGGCCGTACTAGGCCTCAGAACGGCGAAATAAGCCTTAAAACTGAGGTTTTGAGCGAAATTATCACCTCGAAATTTCTTTGCGGGAAAACGCCGGATTCGCATTGGAAACGACGTAGAACGGCCTAATAAGCTGTTCTAAGTCATTTGCAAACGATTCCGAGCGGTTTGGCGAGAAAAAAAAGCCAAGATGAAATTTTACCCGCAAAGGCCGTATCAGGCCTTAGAACGGCGAAATATCTCCTCGAAATTTCTTTGCGGAAAAACGCCGGATTTGCATTGGAAACGACGTAGAACAGCCTTATAAACTGTTCTAAGTCATTTGCAAACGATTCCGAGCGGTTTGGCGAGGAAAAAGCCAAGATGAAATTTTACCCGCAAAGGCCGTATTAGGCCTCAGATCGGCGAAATAATCCTCAAAACAGAGGTTTTGAGCGAAATTATTACCTCGAATTTTCTTTGCGGGAAGACGCCGGATTTGCATTAGAAACGACGTAGAACGGCCTAATAAGCTGTTGTAAGTCATTTGCAAACGATTTCGAGTGGTTTGGCGAGAAAAAAAGCCAAGGTGAAATTTAACCGCAAAGGCCGTATTAGGCCTCAGAACGGCGAAATAAGCCTTAAAACAGAGGTTTTGAGCGAAATTATCACCTGGAAATTTCTTTGCGGGAAGACGCCGGATTGGCATTGGAAACGACGCAGAACGGCCTAAAAGCTGTTCTAAGTCATTCGCAAACGATTCCGAGTGGTTTGGCGAGAAAAAAAGCCAAGATGAAATTTTACCCGCAAAGGCCGTATTAGGCCTCAGAACGGCGAAATAAGTCTTAAAACAGAGGTTTTGAGCGAAATTATCACCTCGAAAATTCTTTGCGGGAAAATGACGTAGAACGGCCTAATAAGCTGTTCTAAGTAATTTGCAAACGATTCCGAGCGGTTTGGCGAGAAAAAAAGCCAAGATTAAATTTTACCCGCAAAGGCCGTATTAGGCCTCGGAACGGCGAAATAAGCCTTAAAACAGAGGTTTTGAGCAAAATTATCACCTGGAGGTACTTTGCGGGAAAACACCGGATATGCATTGGAAACGACGTAGAACGGCCTAATAAACTGTTCTAAATCATTTGCAAACGATTCCTAGCGGTTTGGCGAGAAAAAAAGCCAAGATGAAATTTTACCCGCAAAGGCCATATTAGGCCTCAGAACGGCGAAATAAGCCTTAAACTGAGGTTTTGAGCGAAATTATCACCTCGAAATTTCTTTGCGGGAAAACGCCAGATTTGCATTGGAAACGACGTAGAACGGCCTAATTAGCTGTTCTAAGTCATTTGCAAACGATTCCGAGCGGTTTGGCGAGAAAAAAGCCAAGATGAAATTTTACCCACAAAGGCCGTATAAGGCCTTAGAACGGCGAAATAAGCCTTAAAACTGAGGTTTTTAGCGAAATTATCACCTCGAAATTTCTTTGCGGGGAAACGCCGGATTTGCATTGGAAACGACGTAGAACGGCCTAATAAGTTGTTCTAAGTCATTTGCGAACGATTCCGAGTGGTTTGGTGAGAAAAAAAGCCAAGATGAAATTTCACCCGCAAAGGCCGTATTAGGCCTCAAAACGTCGAAATTAGCCTTAAAACAGAGGTTTTGAGCGAAATTATCACTTTGAAAATCCTTTGCGGGAAATCGTCGGATTTGCATTGGAAACGACGTAGAACGGCCTAATAAGCTGTTCTAAGTCATTTGCAAACGATTCCGAGCGGTTTGGCGAGAAAAAAAGCCAAGATGAAATTTTACCCGCAAAGGCCATATTAGGCCTCATAACGGCGAAATAAGCCTTAAAACAGAGGTTTTGAGCGAAATTATCACCTGGAAATTTCTTTGCGGAAAAACGCCGGCTTTGAATTGGAAACGACGTAGAACGGCCTAATAAGCTGTTCTAAGTCATTTGCAAACGATTCCGAGCGGTTTGGCGAGAAAAAAAAAGCCAAGATGAAATTTTACCCGCAAAGGCCGTATTAGGCCTTAGAACGGCGAAATATCTCCTCGAAATTTCTTTGCGGAAAAACGCCGGATTTGCATTGGAAACGACGTAGAACAGCCTTATAAACTGTTCTAAGTCATTTGCAAACGATTCCGAGCGGTTTGGCGAGGAAAAAGCCAAGATGAAATTTTACCCGCAAAGGCCGTATTAGGCCTCAGAACGGCGAAATAATCCTCAAAACAGAGGTTTTGAGCGAAATTATCACCTCGAATTTTCTTTGCGGGAAGACGCCGGATTTGCATTAGAAACGACGTAGAACGGCCTAATAAGCTGTTGTAAGTCATTTGCAAACGATTTCGAGTGGTTTGGCGAGAAAAAAAGCCAAGGTGAAATTTAACCGCAAAGGCCGTATTAGGCCTCAGAACGGCGAAATAAGCCTTAAAACAGAGGTTTTGAGCGAAATTATCACCTGGAAATTTCTTTGCGGGAAGACGCCGGATTGGCATTGGAAACGACGCAGAACGGCCTAAAAGCTGTTCTAAGTCATTCGCAAACGATTCCGAGTGGTTTGGCGAGAAAAAATAGCCAAGATGAAATTTTACCCGCAGAGGCCATATTAGGCCTCAGAACGGCGAAATAAGCTTTAAAACAGAGGTTTTGAGCGAAATTATCACCTCGAAAATTCTTTGCGGGAAAACGCCGGATTTGCATTGGTAATGACGTAGAACGGCCTAATAAGCTGTTCTAAGTCATTTGCAAACGATTCCGAGCGGTTTGGCGAGAAAAAAAGCCAAGATGAAATTTTACCCGCAAAGGCCGTATTAGGCCTCAGAACGGCGAAATAAACCTTAAAACAGAGGTTTTGAGCGAAATTATCACTTCGAAAATTCTTTGCGGGAAGACGCCGGATTTGCATTGGAAACGACGTAGAACAGCTTTCGTAGAACGGCTTAATAAGCTGTTCTAAGTCATTTGCAAACGATTCCGAGCGGTTTGGCGAGAAAAAAAGCCAAGATGAAATTTTACCCGCAAAGGCCGTATTAGGTCTAAGTACGGCGAAATAAGCCTTAAAACAGAGGTTTTGAGCGAAATTATCACCTCGTAATTTCTTTTCGGAAAAACGTCGGATTTGCATTGGAAACATACTGCTACTGTGCTACAGTATTTGGCAAAAATGTTGGTTTTAAGTTCGCGGTGAACTTTCGCCGCGAAGAGCGGAACATAAAACCAACGCGAACATTTCTGCATTTGCAGTATGTAGATCGCTTGAATGATGATTATCAACATCAAATCCTAATTATGCGAATTGGTAGGTAGCTTGCGTAATTAATAGGGAAAGTTTATAAATCCGCTGCATTCCATCATAGGACTCTCAAACACGTCACATATTCAACGGAGAAAGAGAGGAATATTGACAGATATTAATTGTGCAAATGAATGTCTAATTTGCATAATGAATGGCTCAATACTATAACTGCCTAATGGCTGATTGGGATTTCTGAGTGCTTGTTTACTTAAACCCATCCCCAACTTCTGAAGTGAGCCACAGTACAAAGGACCTCCGAAAATAATTTCATCAGGTTGGTAGAACATAGGATATTGAAGATTCTTGTTACATAACTAGTAAATCTCACCTGCAGAAAGGATTAAGAAATTGAATTTGTGAGGTTTGGAATATTGCTGATCCAACAAAACAGTGCAAATTTTCTGTGTAGAATAGAATTGAATTATTTCAGTAGAGTCGTTAATCACCAAAATTCATGCAAATTAGCATGCATCCTGCGGCAAGGACACAAAGGTCATCATTTACAAACGGTCACCTTTGTGTTCTGTGCGCATAGTTGATTATCAGATAATGAAATATGAAAATTGAATAAAATGACACTAATGTCCATTGGCCCTTCAGATATTCAACCTTGTGATGACTGATGGATGCATGGTGTTAAGCTGTTTTGTTAAATGTCGTCCTTTACTAATCTTCAACATATAATGCATAATTTCTAATTCAAAGATAAAGTCACTACTGTCAACGTAACAGAAGTTCCAATTGACATGTTCCTGGGTAGACTAAACGTTGGCTGGAATTTGTGGTATAGATTGTTCCATTTGTATATAAGGTCAAAGCCACCAGCCTGTTAAAGATGGTGTTAACTGTTGGAAATAACGTAACATAATACCTTTCACAACTTATAAAATGCATAAGATTTCTATGCATAAGTTGTGAAGGTTATAAATGTATGTTATTTCCAATTGTTAACACCATCTTTAACAGGCTGGTGGCTTTGACCCTTTATATACGAAATGGAAAGATTTATACCATAAGTTGATAGAAGCCAAACAGAAATCTGTGTCATAATCAATGTTCACATGCTACATGTAGATGTCCCACTTTTCCCAAAGCAGGTGGGTGAGATTGTCCGGTGATCTCCACCAAGGACACGGCATTCAGTGATGGTCCATGAATGTCAGAACAAACAGATTCATGCGACAAACTGTCCAGATCACTTCGTTGTCAGTGGGAGGGATGGGGTGGACCCATCATGTGCAGATGTGTCCCGACGTTTGTCAAATGTGGAAATAAAACGCCCGGCCCCTTTCCACTGAGAGGATGGGACTACTGAGTGATCAAATATCTGGTCGCTAAACAAATTCCAACAGTAGCTCCCAAAAGCATTAAATTTTATGTTCTGCTGTCATTTACAATGGGACTGCATAATGCCCTTGGAACCATCGGTTCTACTTTCAAGCATTATGTGTATTCCGTGAACCATTGTTTACAGCAATAAAGAACGTCATAGGTATGATCCTCAGTCATGACTCTCCTTTATACAAAACAATGATATAGGTTTGCGTCCAGCGACATGACAGAATACTAGTAAGCTACAAAATATTATCAACATCAGTATATGGCTGACAATATAGTAATGTAGGCGTGGTCGCCCATCGTTGACACTTAAGAAAGTAATTGTAGATGATGTTGGTCTTAAAGATGAAGAACTCCGATCTGTCATGTGCGACAGGAACATGTGGAGGAACCTGTGTCACCTCAATGAGGATGAACTGAACTGATAGTAATGTATGGGTAATTTTGTCTCGCTTTTGGAATGATTTGTATAGAAATTTACCTATGTAACGTATCGTTATGTGGATATGGCAGTAGGACATGACAACAATACATAGAAAATATCACTTTGCGTACCAGATAGGGTGAGGTTTGTCTTAGAAGTAATAGTCTGTAACAGCGCATCTATCTCTTAATTATAAGTTGGATAATTCATCACAAAATGAAATTCATCTTGAAGTTCAATATCTTCATTACACGTGGGACACAATCTCTGAGTGCCTGGTGTGTTGTGGTGTCGACCCTTTTCAATTTCTAGGCAATGTGCGCTGATGCTCAGTCTTGTTATGCTATTTGCAAACAGTTTGTCATTAATTGATGAGAGATATTTTTCCATGCCAAAGTGCTTTTTAATTTTAGAATAGGTGTGGAGATTACTGGAATTCCTAAATTGTTCTCTTCAGCCAGACGTTCTTTCAGACGTTCTTTAAATATGTTTCCAAAGTGGTTGGCACTAACTGCCGGGTTAAGCCAAATATTTTGGAACCCATGTCTACACAATATGTCCTGAACGTGAGTACCCCAGTCATGTTCCTCTTCAACTGAAGTATCGTAGTAGGCTTTTTTAACAATCTTGTCGTTAGGTGAATTCTTCAATCTTATCCAGTATTTAATCAACTGTGGTTGATAGTCAATGAACAATGGGCGGCATTTATAGAACTTTCTGGAACACGGAGTACATATTCTAAGTCAGGAATTTTGTTGTTGATCTAGCTATGTTGAGCCCAAACATACTGTTTGGCGCAACATACTGGGTTCGTAAGGTTTCTTTCTCCTGTCAAATCTTGTAATCGACTCAGTACGGTCGTCCCTGCACCAATTGAGCTGAAATTTGGTATACAGGTAGATACAGGTAAATACCCTGGGAACCTTTTTTTCATTTGTTCGATATTGACCTTAAAAGTGATTTTATTGAGGTTTTTCTGACCAAAAACGTACATTTTGGCCTCCTGTGCTCTGGAAATACATCCAAATAACCTGAAATCTGCTATGGGGGTACATTGAACAAATATTCAAAGAATCCCATTCGCACTTTTGGCATACAACACTTTGAAATACGATTTTAGAGGGTATTTTGGGGAGAAGATCGGCTATTTTCCTCATATGGGGTCACTGACCTTTAGGTCACATCTTTATGCATCTAGCCAGGTGGACTCGTTCGGTCAGCCAATGAGAGAGCGCAGATTTATGAAGCTCAATCTGATTGGTTGAAAGAGTCAATTTAATAAGACACAACTTAACTATTCCCGGGCTTCCATCCTTGTGTTGTTATTGTTGTGTCCTTCTGAAGTTAAGTGCAATTGAGAAGGTTCAAAACTTTTCTGGTGGTATTTTTCGACACACACGGTGTTTTTCTT
Organism: Branchiostoma lanceolatum; assembly: GCF_035083965.1. Lineage (NCBI taxonomy): Eukaryota > Metazoa > Chordata > Leptocardii > Amphioxiformes > Branchiostomatidae > Branchiostoma > Branchiostoma lanceolatum. The sequence continues at coordinate 22,791,655 of NC_089726.1, forward strand.
ATTTTAACACTGCATGGAAACAAAGATTTCCACAAGTTTGCAAGGTTGGACACTATGGTGAAACCTGACATTTCCTCGCTATGTACACGAATTTTCTACACCTGTGTCACCAAGATTGGACACCAGTGCGCACAATAGTGCACACAAAGTGTCCAAAGTTTCACACCTTAGGAAACATCCCGTGTCGGGACGTTGACAATACTAGTAACATTAACAATAACAATAGAGAGTTGTGAAGTGCGTGAAAATTTACCTTGAGCGGGGAGGCCCTTGGTTTGAGTAATTGTTTAAAGTTTTTGGCTAAAAATGACGTAAACCCAAGAATTTTCAACCTCCTTGCGTAAACCCCTGTTACATGTCTACACTATCGGGCCGCGGGGAAGTCTTGAATATCGGCGCTGATCGATAGCGCATTAAACAAAATGTGTGGCGTAGCGTTGTACTAAAAAAATAGTATTTTCATCGCAACCACTGGCACTTGTTTAAAAAAGCCGAAGATTTCTCCACACACAATCGTCTGCAACTTGTTTTGTTTGTGGTAACAGATAGTCGGCTTGATGGCGAAGTTTTGTTGGTCGCCTTTTTGCATATATTAACAGTGTCATGCCAGCGCCATATTGCATTATCGGCCCTACATTTACTTGAAGTAAACATAATTTACTCTTTTAATACGAAACCAACTAGGATGAATACCAAGTATTTCCCTCTTACAAACATTGTCGTATGAGTTGGAGTCGTTGATTAAGGAGAACTCCAGCATTGCCTACTTGGTGTTTTTCATAGCGACCATTGAGGCGTCTCTTGGTGCGATTTTGGCTCACATTTGTGTAAGCCTGAATCACGCTGTAAACAAAGACGGACCAGAGATTTGCGGTACATTTAGCAGAAACTTGTGAAACTTTTGCAAAACCTAAGTTGGTTCGAAGAACTGTTCGCTGTGTAACGAAAAATTGTCTGGACTCTCGGATTGCGGAAATTCTTCCGCAGAAGAAATCTACATCTTCAGCAAGATTCTAGTTGTTTACATTCTGAAATTTGCATGACACGTGTTGGTCCACACACCACTGGAAGAGTCCATTATTGTATGAGGGGGACATTTAAAAAATTCAATTTTGGGCTTGGTTCATTATCAAAAAGGTCCAGTTTTTTTGGTGAAGGTGGTTATTAATGGTCCAGTATGAATATGGGTGACTAGAAGAGCCCATCCATGCATAGGGTTTCAAATTGGGAGAGATCCATTTCTGACTGGTCTTCAATTCAATTATCCATTCAAATACCAACATTGCAGACATACAACAAACGTTAGCCTCTATGCCACAGTCGATTTTTGCATGGGGAGGGAAATGGGCGAAACATGTTGCATTTGCTCCCGCATATGTTGCCTTTCTAGTGTTATATTTTGGTTCCTTAATAGGGTATCTAACTGGTATATCACGTTCAGTTTGTCTGTATACTTGTAATGAATCGAACAACAGGGCGAGTACAGGTAGACAAGGGGTCTGATATCTTTCCTAAGCGACTAACTCACAGTATACCACCATCCGACCCCAATATCGGACTGAGGATTGTAGCTATAGATGTTTTGATCTTTTCATTGCGATATTCCTTAATCCCTTTGAAAATTAGGTCTCTACATTGTGTATTTATTCCCGTAAGATCACCGCAGTTGAGTAGAATATGGTTTAACCAAACTGTTGAACAGGTCAATAGCTAGGGAGATTGACGGATTTGAGTTCGATGAAAATAATGATTTTAATTCAAAAGAGGCCCGTAGAGCTTTCTGTTTAATGGCACGACTAAAATATCCGGACGGTGTAATGTCCACTCCTAAGTATGTGTAAAATCAGTGGAAGGACGTAGAACAGTACTTGAACAAAACTGTATCACAAAAGTGCGTGATTTTCTGTACGAGACTCCAGACAAAGTACGACTCCTACTCCTCTTTTCGAGTTACGGTGGAGAGTGATCATGACGCTCTGTCGGATGTGTTAGCCCCGTCTTGCTGGCCCGAGTAGTGGTGTACTGTTGAGACGCTTCCATGGCGCTCGTCCTTCCAGACCCCCATAACTTTGGACTATGGCTAGCAACACCAGTCAGAATAGTCTGATTGTTACGTCTTTCAATTGTAGATCTATTAAGAACTGTGTTCGGTCAGTCACGGACTTGTGCAATAGGTCTGACATTGTGTTGTTCGAGGAACATTGGCTCCTTCCAAATGACCTGTCCTATTTGAGCAGTATAAGTGATGACTTTATGGCTTGTGGCAAGTCACCTGTTGATCAAGAAGCAGGAGTGTTGCAAGGACGTCCCTTTGGCGGTGTTGGTATTTTATGGAGAAAAACACTGTCTCCCTTTATTTCTCCTGTAGACATTAATGATGACAGTATAATAGCGATCAAGGTTGTACCAGGCGAGAGCCAGCTATTGGTTGTCTGTGTTTATATTCCCTGTGATTCACCTGCAAATAGTGATGTGTTTCTTGAAAAACTTGGTAAGATAGATGCTGTTATCAATGATTGTAATATGTATGCCTCTGTGATACTTGGGGATTTCAATGCTTCACCTACGAATAGATTTGGTACCTTAGTTAGGGAATTTTGTGAGGAATCAGGACTGCACATCTCTGACATTGAACATCTACCTCATGACACTTATACTTATCTTAGTGATGTACATGGTACAACTTCCTTATTTGCAGAGACCCTAGTTGTTTGGATGCCTCCAATAAGAATGCCATCAACCTGTTTTCCCGCCAGCTGATTGCGTCCATGAAAGGGTACGCAAATATTTCGATAACCTCAAAACACAGCTGTAAACATTTCAAACCGGTCCCAGGATGGAATGACATTGTGAAAGATTTGCACTCTGCTGTCCGAGAGGTGTATATTTTCTCGCGGGAAACGGGTCGTTCTCGGTATGGCCCCATATTTCTACTCATGTCAAAATCTAGGGCAAGATTTGAACATGCCCTTAGACAGTGTAGGTTATAAGAGGACAGGGTTAGAGCTGACGGTACTGCTGAAAGTTTGAATTTTGGAACTTACCGGGAATTCAAGGGTAAAATAAGAAGTTCCAAATCCTGCCATACGGTGTTACCCAATACCATTGATGGTTCTTATGGTGCTGAGAATATATGGAAAGAACATTTTGAGACTCTTTTAAACTCGGTTGATAACCAGACTCACAAGTCGGAGGTGTCTTCTACTCTGACTCATGCAATGCCTTTTGATTACGGTATGCAAATCTCCGCACCAGAACTTGCTGACATCATTAAGGATTTGCCCAATGGTAAGGCTTGTGGATCTGATGGTATTAGAAACGAGCATTTGAAAAATGCTGTTCCGAGCCTCTCTATCCATTTGTCATTGTTGTTCACCTCCGCCATTGTTCATGGAACCAGAGGATGTGTGTGAGATGGGTACAATTCCCCCCCCCCCCCCTTCTACGTAACAAACGGAGTGAGACAGGGGAGCCTCCTTTCCCCACATTTGTTTAACGTGTAACGTAACATGACCTATTTACGTGCAGGAGTGGTTAACGTCCGGTTTGGGTCATGTCCACATGTCACGGTGTATTATGCTAAAGCCTGTTCTCATGAGAAACAAAGAACATCATAAGTATGATCCTTAGCCATCTCTCTCTTTTATACAAAACATTTAAAAGCGTTTACGTCCAGCGATATATCAATAAACTCCTGAACCAGCAACAACAAGTTGCATGGAAGCGTCATGCATGACGCATTTCATATGTAATTCGACACCGCGTATTTCATCATGTTTTTGTAACTTACACGATAGCTAGTATCTTTTAAAAGTAGCTGACGTTAAACCTTATTTTGATATGCAGACTATCCATGGTGATTCGAGGTTTGAAACTCTTGCCAGTTTTAGGAAGGTTTGATACAACCTAGCGACCCCCGCTCAGATGATACATTTTTACACGGCATAACATCATGACCATGCGTTTATCACGTGAACGCCACGTGCTGCTGATGTTGCGGAAATTCACAATACAAAAATTATTTTCTTCCATGGCGTCGGGCAAGAGGAGGGACAAACATAGTGACTTTACTGTCAATTTTCTGTAGACTACTTTCGACAGTTACTGTGCATTTTTTTCCGGTCTATGTTCTTCAAACATAGCGCTAGAAGGGAAAATATTGAGGTGGACGATAAAGGGTAAGCCTAGCACAATTCTACACCATACACCCCAGTATAAATACATGCTCGCATGGCGTTAAACAGGCGGAGAAAAGCTTATAGACCATGCATTTTCTTGTTAGAAGAGCTGATATTTCTACCCATGGGTTAAACATTTGGCTCTGTCCGCGCGGTTTTAGGATAAATAACGTTTTGAATAAATCGGACGTTAACTGGTCATGTTACGTTATATGGATAACAATGCCAAGGTTGGTTGTCATGTGTGTGTGTGGGGGGGGGGGGCATTGCGAACCACCTTCTTTATGCAGATGACCTGTGTCTCATATGTCCAAGTGTCAAATCTTTACAGAGACTTGTAGGAATATGCGAAGACGTCGGTCTTGAGAACGATATAGTGTTTAATAGTAAAAAAACATGTTGTATATATTTCCCATGCGCACGTTTGTCACTTAAGTATCCACCGCCACATTAAAGACTCTATGGTGCAAAGCTCATTTGTTTACCTGGGTATACATTTAAACACTACGCCGAGTGATGATGATTGTGTACGTGCTCAGCTGAGAAGTCTGTATAGCCGTGCTAAAGCCCCCGTCACAAATAAGAAATTCAGCTCGGCCGACGTGCTGGCGAGCTTCAAATGCGCATTTTCGCCCGAAGTACGGCCGACGTCCTGTCGATTACGCGGGCTTCGGGCGATTTTTAGAAATAAAAGTTGATCCAAATATTGGCCTTTTACCAGGTAAGTCGATACTGACTTCGTCCATGTCCAAGAGATGGTACATTCTAATGGGGGATTTATAGATTTTAGTGTTCCACGGACGTCACCCGAGATTTTCATTGGAAAATACGGTCGACGCTCGGGCGATTTTTAAATTCGGCGAGCTTCGGGCGATCTACAAATTCGGCCGACGCTCGCATGAATTGTGACGCCGGCTTAACTGTATCAGTCGCAAATTTTTCTTCTCGCCCCACCTGTTACGAAAAAAAGATTCACGACGTATTGCGGCCTATTGTTTGGCGCGCAACTCTGGAATTCTGCTAGCTCCAGTGTCCTTTCCAAATGCCGTGTTGCCTATGACAATTGTTTCCGTATCATTATGAATTTGCCACGGCGGTGCAGCGCAAGTGGAAAGTTTGTACACTATTTAGTACTTGGCAGACACATTCGAATCAAGGAGGATATGCTATTCTTTCTTAAATAGATTACGCTTTCAAGAGAACCGTATGATCAAGAGCATGTTAGTATCTGACGCCTACTACAGAAACTCGTATTTCCGTAACTTGTATGGCTTATTGTGCATCTAGTTTTTTTACCTATTTATGTTTTTATGTCCTTTGGTGTTTGTGTTAAGCTTATAACTCGTTTTAGATATGTATTATGTTCCTATGGGTTTGTTTTTTATATACCCGAAATGAAGAAAGAAAGAAATTATCTCTAAAGCTTGACCCCGGGATTGAAAAGGAGGGCTGTTCGTCCATTTTTGGAGATTACTTTTGTTTTGTTCCTATTGATTGATGATTTCCATAGAGAGCAACAGGTCTAGTGTCCTCAGACACTCTATTAGGCCTGATTCTGACTTTGATACAAGCACAAGGTCATCGGCCCAAAATATGCTGTTTAAGGGATCACAGGATTTGGAATCTAATAGGGATGGAAAATCATTGATGAATAGGTTGAATAGGAGAGGACTCAGATTACAACCCTGTCGCGCCCCGCAAAGAGACTGAAAGTAGGGTGACAGACAATGTAGGGTTTTGACACAATATTCTATGTTATTATACATTGATTTTATTATCATAAAGAAATCCCCCCCCCCCCCCCCCCCATCCCTAATGCCCCCGTGACAAATAAGAAATTCAGCTCGGCCGACGTGTTGGCGAGCTTCAAATGTGCATTTTCGGCCTAAGTACGGGCGACGTCCTGTTGATTACGCGGGCTTCGGGCGATTTTTAGAAATCAAAGTTGATCCAAATATTGGCCTTTTACTAGGTTAGTCGATTCTAACTTCGTCCATGTCCAAGAGACGGTGCCATCTCATGGGGGATTTTTAGTTTTATAGTGTTCGACGGACGTACCCGAGGTTTTCATTGGAAAATACGGTCGACGCTCGGGCGATTTTTAAATTCGGCGAGCTTCGGGCGATCTACAAATTCGGCCGACGCTCGCATGAATTGTGACGCCGGCTTAAAGACAAAGGTTTATGAAATAATCCATTTCGCCAAATTCAATCAAAAGCTTTCCGAAAATTTACAAAGTAAGCATATAGTTTTCCCCAAGTCTGCTGGTCGATTAGTGTGTTGAGGACAAATGTATTATCCCAAGTCACTAATGCGCTCTGGGTAGGGGTAAGATAGACCACATCCGCCACATGTCATTCTGGTGTCGCGCCTTGTGACGGACGGCCACACCATGACTGCTCCTGATTCCCACGCGCGGATGTCACCGTAGCAAGCCGGGGATGGGAGAAAAAAAACTCATAGGCACATCTTCCTCTACAGGAGGAATATCGGGAAAAGCTATGGGTCACTTTTCCTTCCTGATTTTTCTCTGTTGTTTGGTGGGGCAAGGAAGAGATGCAGCCCACCCAGGACGCCGGCCGCCGGGTCGTCCACCGCGCTCAATTTACCCCGCCGGTACCGTAGGATGAGCCTACGCGTAGGATCAAGACTTATCGTTTTGCTGACGATTTAGGGTCCTTACGAGGTACTGTATCGATCCCAGTTGTTCGCTGAACACCAGATTGTGTTTTTAGATCAAGGAGTGAAGCCCCGTATACTGCCATGCATGGCAAATCTGCTTTGCAAAGTTTTTCAGTTTCGCCGTCACATTTGTTCATTGCCTGCCTGTTAAACGACTGTATCTAGTTATTGTAGACTTGAGAGGACGACAGCGTCATGGTCTACTGTTTCGAGTTTCGCTTTTTTGCTAGGTTGTACAGCTGACGAAGTATGCCCCAGACGTGACAGAAAAGGTGTCATTATGAAATAATTTGGTACCACACTGGGTGGTTTTTCGGCATCGCAGATTGTGTATAGAATGAAGTAACCTCCCAGGGGAGAGCAGGCTATCGCCCCACCAGGGGTTGTTTATCTTTGGCATGATTCACGGGACAAGCAAAACAACAATCAGATCCCAAAGCTGTCCTGTATAACCATGACTTTGGTCCAGAGAAAGCCCATGATGACAATAAAAGAGACCGTTTCACTTTGATCGCCGAACGTGATTGATGTGTCTTTCCCGTCTCAACTTGTCTACCCCCCGACAGAAGGTGTCAATTTATGCCGTATGACGAGGCCGGGAAATTGGTTTCCCGCAAATGGAAAACATGTTTTGCCAATGTCTTTGGTTTTACCAAGGACACCAAGGACATTGGTTTTACGAATGCGCATACGAACTTGGTCCGAGCAGTTTTAGTTCCCGCGAGTTACAGAATGTTTTCACGGGTGCACACACGAACTTGGTCCGGGCGTACGTAACGTCCCCGAAGCACCAGGATGTCTTCACGAAGGCGCACAAGAACTTGGTCCGGGCGTACGTAAGGTTCCCGCAAGTAAACACGATGTTTTCTCGAAGGCGCCGAGAACTTGGTCCGGGCGTACGCAAGGCTCCCGCAAGTAACACGATGGCAAGGTCTCTGTCCTGTCAAGTGGAATAAGATGTAGTTTGCAGAGATCTTTGCGTATCGCCTGATGTTTAAAAGAACCTTTGATTCGTAAGAATCGTAACAAGCATGATGATTCTTCAAGCCCTGCTAGTTATCCCCAACCAAAGCTAACAACAAAAATGCCACCTGCAGTTAACAAAAAGGTGCTAGAGGGCCAAAACTTTCACCGCTCAGTCCAAGCTCCAATAGCTATCCACTTCTTATAAGCTTAACAAATCATTTTCCTGGCACTTGAAGAAAATATGACCTCGAACTTTGAAGCTATGTACCTACTAGGAGGCCTATTATCGAACTTGACCTTCCTTTCTGCGAATCCCATCCACTAGATATCATGCGCAACCGTAAACACCTTCTCCAGTTATGCTGTACACAAACACTCCAACATATTAGTACACAGCTTGCTGCAGTGCTGTATGAAAACGCCATGTGAACCATCTTCGAACTTGACCATCGGTCCCACAACTACTCACATACAAAAAATTATGAAGATCCATCCACAGTCTGTTCAGTTTTTTTGCCCACATAAAAACATGCAAACATACACGGCCTACTACAGTACTGTAGGAAAACGCCAGGTGAACTATTTTCGAACTTGATCTCCATTTCCACAACCACTACGCACCTACCAAAAATCGTCCAAAGGTCCACGAGTTATGCTCTTGACATACATACGAACCCACCCCATGGCTGGCGTAACTGATTCCATTACCTTCTCGGTGAAGATAATGATGGTCTTCTCTACCAAAATTACATTATATATTGTATGGTTGAAAGTCCTTTGTCACGAATATCATGTTAACATTTTATCACAAATCATGCACATAAACAACATTTTCATGGATGACGTCACATTAGCATCCTTCGAACTGCTCCTGCATGCATGCACGAAATGGTTACTTCAAAGGCTAAAGTTGAGGAGTTGACTGGATAGGCCGGTATGCAGTTTAAGCCCTCTAAGTCCAGAAGCCTATCACTAAGGAAGGGGAAGATTCAAAATGTTACAGGACATTCTCAGTTAATGACCAGAACATTCCGACCATACAGGAAGAACCAGTGAAATGTTTGGGCCGTCTATATACAAATAGTTTGAAGGATACCGAGGGGGGACCAGAAGTAGTAGAATAAGCTGTCAGAGGCCTTTAAGTATTGACGGATGTGAACTTCCAGGAAGACTTATTTAAAAGTGTGGTGTGTACATTTCTTGCTGTTTCCTTGACTGGAATGGCCTCTCAAGACCTACAGTATTTCTATGTCAACAGTAGACCAGATTGACAGAAAAACCAATGCCTACTTCCGCCGATGGCTAAGGCGTACCAAGATGTTTATCATCAGTGGCATTGTTTGGCGGCAACATGTTGAGTCTCCCACTCACATCTATTGCAGAGGAAAACATTAAGGTGGAGAAAGTTTGTCTTGTAGTGGAGTTGGAAGGATCACGAGACCCCTCAGTGAGAGCAGCAAACAAGAACATTAGAACCGGTAGAAAGTGGAAAGTCAGCTGCTGAGGTCGACGGATGATGATGATGATGATGGAAAGTCAATGATGTCATCAACCAAGCAACAGGCAGACGTCAACATAAAGGACCCATAAAGACCTGGTGGGTGCATGCAGAACAGGTGGGAAGAACAGGTCTAGGATGGGGTGAGAAAACTCAACGGTGGTCATGTGCCAACTCCAGTGAAAGAAGACAGCTGAGTGGTTCAAGAGGTGAGAAGGTTGGAGGAGGAGAATAGAAGAGTGGCAGCTGTTGGCCAGAGTCAGCAGGGGGCATGGCTGAACTGGGAAGGTGCGGTGGGAAGGAGGCTCATTTGGAGTGACCTGTGGAGCATGCAGAATGCTAGATTCAGTTTCCTCCTACGCACAGTGTATGATGTCGTCCCAAGCCCTCAAAACCTCCCCTGATGGTTCAAGAGTGAAGAATCCTGTCAGCTGAGCTAGTGGACTGAAACACATTTTGTCAAATTGCAGAACTGCTCTACAACAGGGTCAGTACACATGGAGACACAAGGCACTGAGACCGGTTGCAGTAACCCTAGAGAAAGTGAGGAAGGAGACTGCCCGAACTGAGGCACCAGCCTATGATCCTGAGTTTATCATAAGAAGAGGGCACTGAAGCCCAGAGAGGTAGCGCCTACCCGTGGAAGCAACAACACAGGAGGGGGCCCACTTTGCAGTCGTGTAGGAAATGCTAGAAGAGCTGGATAAACAGCTCCAATTCCCAAGTGTCATGTGACACAGCCTAAGATCAGACCTTGTCCTGTGATCTGTGGACCAGAAGTCAGTGGTGACAGTGGAACTGACATAGTCTGTATAACGCAAACTCCAGCTGTCCGGGGGTTTCTCTCCCCTCCCCGCGGGGTTGCGAGGTGGTTACAGGGCCGCGAGCGGTCACAAGAGGCTTGATTGAATTCAGGCTAGAACTGACAGTACCCTGGTAAGAAAATCACACCAGCAGCACACCAAAGGAAGAAGCTCAAGTATGAAGAACTAGTCCAACAAGAGTTCGGAGACCTCATGTCTCCATTAAAAATTCTGTGGAGATTATGCAAATGACCTCCACATTTGCATAATCTATGCTTGGTCAAGTACACCTTTAACTGACTTACACATGTTTCAATGTTAACAGTCCAATCATTTACCGCTTGGAAGAATTATGGCACTTTTGCATCAATTATGCAAATTAGGAATAATTGGTATCTGTTAATGTTCTACCTGCCATAAACTACCTACCTTACATGTATTTTAGACCTATAGTGGAAAACACTGCAAATATAGATTTTCCTCATTATTTATGCAAATTGGTACCTAATTCGCATAATTCATACTTCATTATGTTCATCTTTGTCTTGACTACCAGCATACTAAATAGCAATTTAGAAATCCGTCGTAGCTTCTTTCAGTTATTCTCCTTGGAAGATTCTGACAAAAATGCCCCTGCCTTTCCAGATTAAGCAGCTAGGGGACCCAAACCTACACCACTTCTTTCTTAAATAACAAGCTTACTGCCACCCATAAATCAAGACCATAGCATGTCCAGGTCAAAAGATACAAAAAACAGAAGTTCTGCTGCAGTATCAAGGTCACATACCAGGGGGCCCAAAATCGACCTTGGCTTTCGTTTTCCCATCACCTACCAATACAGCAAATATCATCATAATCCATCAAGATGTTCTTGAGTTATGCTGACTACAATAGTCCGGAAATACAAACACACAGACAGACAGACACACACACACACACACACACACACACACACACACACACACACACACACACACACACACACACACACACAAACACAAACACAGACACACCAAAAACTATATCTCAATTCTTCATGGAGATAACAATGTAGAGAGAATGGCTGGAGAACCCAGTTATACCCAGTTGAAGGAGTTTGTGGGTTCGTAGGAGCTTCACTCCTGGGGTTATGCCGAGATCTACAGATCAGAGGGAAGGCACAGACACAGCTTGACTTTGTCTGTCTTGTGTCTGAAGAGGTGGAGAAGAGTAGTTTTGTCATCTGGATAAGAAGGAAGGATAGGAACTGGAAACAGACATCCAAGAAACAGAGGCGACTGTGCCGTAGGATGGAGACGTCCACCCTGCCGTCCCGCCGACCAGAGGGGATAAAGGCCACCGGTGAAGGCAGCTGCCTCTATGGTGCTGGAAAGCACGCCAATTTTAGCACAAGTACTGTATGTCATTCCCACAATTTTATTACTTCTAAGGTATCATGGCACCTTTGCATTTATTATGCAAATTAGGACCTTATTCGCATAATTGGTCTCCATATAATGTTCCATGATCTGCTATTAATAGACCGATCCCAAAGCCACGCCCCCTGTTCTATTTCGGTCACCTCCGTCAAAAACAGGGCTTGACGGACAAAAAATGGCCGCCGCGGCAAGGTTGTCAATAATGTCAACTGACTTTTGTTAAGTTTTTTGGCCCTAAAACACTTTCAACGCGGGTCAAAGAAAGCTGCTCTGCATTCTTTGTTGAAGGCTGTATCCATCGAGTAGAGTTGTTTGAGGAGGGGGTGCACGCAATTGCAGCGAGAGCGTACTGTTTTTGGTCAATGCTGAAGCGGTACGGTGCCGCATAGCATTACCTTGTTGGTGGGCATCAGCTCCCGGTTTTTGACAAGCAGCCGATGCATGTGTAAAACAGGGAACGTATATGATCGTATATCTGTGACAAGGTTCCCACTGTTTTGGCTGCATGCACAAAAGCTGCATGATCTTCAGTATTATGTTTAATCATGAATTTAAATGCCCTTCTTTTATTTCCCTGTTCACCGTTAAGTTAATCACTATCACACACCAGTACGGAGGGGGCGAAATTATACGCTAGTGTTACCCTCCTTACACCGAGCTTCCAGACACTGACAGACCAAACCATTCTGACATAGGGGTGTTTCTACATCGCTACACTAGCGAATGTTGTAGAAGCTGCCAATGTGGTACAAGCTCCCCCCCCCCCCATTGAGTGCCCGAGCTAGTGTCTTTTTCCATCGTTTGTGTCCTGAGCATACATGCAACCATTACAGTAAAAAACCTGTCTAAGATATACGTAATCTGCTTTACACGAGCCATGTCTGTCCTACTAGCGCTGTTTTTGATGGAGATGTTCTAAATAGAACTGGGGGTTCTTAGGGGGTTCTATATGTTTGATCTGGTGTTCGACAGGATCGGTCTATTACATGTCACATGTATTAAAGTCCAGTACTACAGAAAACACTGCAATTATAGTTTTTCCTCATTGATTATGCAAATTAACTACTAAGTTGCATTTCAGTATGTATATCTCTATCTAAGCTGGGTGCATACCAAATATCATGGAAATCTATCGTTTCTTTGTTCAGTTATCCTCCTTGAAAGATTTCCACAAAAATGCCCCCGCAGTTCTAGAGCCCAAACCTACACCATTTCTTCCTTACATCAAAAGCTATCTCATTATCTGCCACCAAAAAAACAACAAGACTATAGTACGTCCAGATATAAGATAAAATAAGATTGGTAACGTAAAAAGATGTTGCAATGGTGATGGCCTCTGCTAGCTTTTTCATTTTGTACAACTCTTAGGTCACATGCATAGATTGTATCAGTTGATAACCTTCTGTACCCAAATAACACAAGTTGTTCAAAGTATGAAAGTCATATCTTAGGAAAAAAAGCTATTGAACCATTGTCTCTTAAATTATGTAAATCGGGTCCTCATATGCAAGATTTATGTCTAATAATTTCCACATTTACTTACAAGTAACTTCCAAATGCTGCAAGAATGAAATCCCAATCATTAACCACAATGGAATTATAGCACTTTGTCATTAACTATGAAAAGTAGGTATTCATTTGCATAATTCATATTCATGTCTTTCTCAATTGCATACATCATGTGTTTGAGAGTCCCATCATGAAATGCAGCGGATTTATAAACTTTCCTCATTATATGCAAATTAGCATAATATGTGCATAATTAGAATATGATTATGTAAAAGCTATCTACATACCAAACATAATGATGATCCGTCAAACCAAAATCCTTGGTCAAATCCATTCTTGAGTTATCCTTTTTCAAAGTTTGAAACAAAATCAGCTCCTGCAGTTCCAAAAAATCCGCTAGGGGACCCAAACCTACACGACTTATTCTCCATCCCAATAGCTATCTGCGCCTAAAAAATCAGGCCGTAATCATGTTCAGATCACGAGATATCAAAACCAGAAGTTCCGCTGCAGTACCATAGAAAGTCGCTAAAGGGCCCAACATCTTATCATTTCGAGGTCTCACAAAGACCTAGTTACCCACCTACCAAACATGAAGACAATCCGTCCAGGCATTTATTAGGAGTTATTATCCTGTGGACTGAAATTGCTGTGGACCCATTCCTTTTCAATTCCTAGACAGCAGACTACACAGAATACTGTAAGTTATACCATGTGGCATCGTGTGGCGCAAGCATAGAGCGCGCGGCTGTCAAACAATGGGACCCGGGGTCTAATCCCGGGTTGTGCCCAAAGACATGTCCGAACTTGCGCCCCGACGTTGTGCCCTTGGGAAAGGCACTTAACACGACTTTCCTCGCTTCACTTAGGTGTAAATGAGTACCTTGCTCATCTAGGGTTAGGGACGTCCCTCGGATAGGGCGTTAAATGGAGGTCCCGTGTTTGAGGAGAGTCACACCTTGAGCACGTAAAAGAACCCACCACATCTTTCGAAAAAGAGTAGGGGCATGCCCCGGTGTAAGTGGATCAAAACATTCCGGCCTAAAAGGGGTAGAGGATTTCCCGAGCAGCCTTCGTAACCCCTGCTTCTCCTAAGGGGTCAGTGAAGTCATGCATGCTTGTCGCGAGCATTGATGTTTCTGACCTAGGGCGAAGAGATGCTGCTACATTAAGAATTAGTTCAGTGCTTTGATGAGTGGCCCCCTACGGCCTTGCACTGAGCGAGTTCTTTAAAAAATTACACTTGCCCCAGAGGCGTCGCAAAAAAAGGAAGTTCTGCTGCAGTGTCAAGGTCACAGACCATGGGCCCAAAATTTACCTTGACCTTTATCTTTCGAAGACCTACCCACATACCAAACATCATTAAAAATCCATCCAGAGGTTATGCTGACCACAAAATGCGGAAACACTACAGACACTCTAGTGTGACCAAGGATGCGAGACTGAAGCCAAAAACTACATCACCATTTTTCATTCACCAATTTCACAGTTCCTGGAATCCTTTGCGCATTCTATCCCAAAGTGCATCTACTGGGTCCAGAAATGGATATGTAAGTACTAACAGTGGGGGTTCAAGCGCCTCCAACTGACCAGTCTAATTGAGTAGAGTAGAGTAGAGTAGAATTTTCGGTCAGGTAGGACTGTTCCAGTTTAGACCGCTCTTCATTGTTGAATTCCTTTTCACTCAGCTGCCATGGTGGGTTTATGTGATCTTATGTGGGTGCTCCAAAGCTCTGTGGTTGTACTTAACTAGTCGCGACCTTTTCGTGCGTGCCTGTGATCTGGGCGAATGTCGGACAACTCGGCACCAGGACAACTCCGGTTTCGGCGTGGGTTCGAATCTCGGTTGGGATCACTTGTTTCTAGCGCCTGATTTGTTTCACTGGTTCCCACACTGGCCCTGTGAGTAACGATCAGATCACACAGAGAATATTGTACTCGGAGAGTCGGGACGAGTCTAGAAAAGGGGAGTAGTGTAACAGTGGACTAACGCTAAGAAGGCAACTGGACTCCAGCCAGGCTACACAAAGGCAGGCAGGCAGTGTCTTGTCCAGGTGTACCCTGGGTGCCAGATCTGCTGTCAGGGCCTATTAAAAATGCAGTTCAGCCAATGAGCAGTGTTGATTCTTTGTTCAATTGTGGTTAAATTGCGTTCATATTAAGCCAAGATAGCTGGCTAAATTAGCAGATTAACCTTTTAATTTATTCACCTCCTTGATTTATTCAGTCGGCTATGAAAGGCTTAGCATGAACGGGGTCTTAGTTTCCATAAAAACATTGAGATCGCTGGTCTACACTGTGCCCTATTCTCCAAGCAGAGGTTTCGATCGGGTAGTGGATTTTCATGGGAGAGAGTGTAAAAAATCTACTATTCCCCTCTGTTCGAAACCTCTGCTTGGAGAATACGGTGCCCTTCGGGCTTGGTTCCTCCAGTCCAACCTACGATTGCACAATGGTTACTATAAATAGCGTCAGATGAGATAACCTGTCCCTGTAATGACGTCAATGTGATGTGAGACTATTGTCTTTAGTTTATATAACCTCCTTGGTTTACTTGATCCCTTGCAATGATCTGATAAGGAACGATGAGAGTCAACACTGCTTATTGGCTCTATAGTCGATATCAGTGATAGTCGGTGAGTGGCTGTGAGAGAAGCCGACCCGGCAGCCAGAAATCTAGCGAGAGCAAAGTAGCGTTTATACGTCTGAAGGTCTGTTCAATGAGGTTTAAAAGAAACTTGGTTTGCTTGGAGACTACCGTACGTGTCCCATCTGACATTTTCAGACCTTCTTCAGAAAGATTACCAAAATGTCCTTGTTGGTGTGCGGGAGCTTGAAGGTTGTTATGTTATCTCACCTGCCGAGAACTTGTGCTTCCGGGTTAGATTACCTCATGACGTCAGGGTTGCCCGGGGATACATGCAAATGAGTTGAAAAGTCATGTAAATAAGAAAGGTTGACCAATCAGAACACAGATATATCCCCTATGACAACACAATACGTCACGTGGTTGAGCGTGGGGTCGGGCGTTCGAACATCGGAAAATTGACTCGGAAATTTTATTGGCAGAAAATCCTGGCGGTTTTCTTGCCTTTTCTGAGGAATTACCACGAGCGAAATACTTTCTTCAACGCCCTTACCTATTTTTAGTCCTCCCTCAATCGATACCGTGTCGATCGAAGGCTCCAGTGCTGATAAAAAGTGTTTTGAGTGACGAGAGGTCGGCTGTGACCCCTACTCTCCCCGTCGGCCGGGTAAGTACTCATTGAGAATACATGACTGGCTAATGATTTTGTTATATCTGTACATGTTCGTTCTTCACCCAGGCTTGCAGCTTACAGCATGACGTGTTTGTTGTGTAAGATGGTGTTTGTGCACATCATGTGTATGTGTGCTTTAGTGTTGTAAGAACGTGTGGTGTGCCCACCCCACCCTGCCCTATCCCTGCGAGCTGGCTGCGCGCAACGCCCACCTTCAGCAACAAGACGTGACCTTGGTGTGTTCTTGTCTCTTGCTGAAACAGGGCTCGAAATATTTCAGTTCTGTTTGTCATAGTGCCGACCCAGCATTTTTCACACTGCCAAATTTTGTAAAAAAAATTCTGCTTTGTATGAATTTGTTCTGCAAATTTAAGTTTGCATGTAACTTATTGTAAGCATAATTCAAGCCCCGTAATTGTGTAAATGTCTGACACTATTCCAGCTATATCATATCATATGGGATGGGTTTTGCAGAGGTGTCAGCAGAATTTCGTGTCTACTCAAAGCCCCTTCTAGAAGTAGGCCTCAAGAAAACAGTCATTTCAGATGTGTATCTGTATAGCGTAACACACCAGCTTTGCAGTCACGCGGTGCGGCTGCTGCTGGTTATACTGTATTACACTGAACGGCCTGTCACACATAACTTTTCCACATCTGACATCAACTGTTCTTTAGAGCTATTTAGTGAGGATGTTCCTACAGTATTTGATGACAACAAGTTCTATTCTAGTCTACTAATAGTACTATGGCTCTCAGAAAATACACATTTTTGAACACGTCAATCCTTGGTTGATAACTCTGGTACTTAAACTGTCGAAAAATACACATTTTTGAACATTTCAATCCTTGGTTGATAACCAGATGGTACTTAAACTTAAAGACATGGCTATTGCTTGTCCTTTTCTTAGCTGGTATTAGATACTTATCAGTCAGTATGTACAGGCAGATAAAGCCTTCTTTCCTGGATGCAGTATCAAGGTATCAAGTATATCCACATGTCTATTAGTCATTGATTCATTAGATGAATGGTTATTTTGCCAATTGCTTATCCATTATCCCCTCGGAAGTTGGTTTCCTTCATTCCAGTCATACATAAACCCCATTTGTAGAAAACACAACAAGAAATCCTCATGTTAGGAAACCAGGGGCCCTCCCCCAACAGCTCTGCTTTCAGATAGTGGATGATTTACAGACATGGAAGAGGTTTTCTGGCTCCAACTAAAGGTGAAAGTGCTACGTCTTATTGATTTCTGTGATGCAGGAGGTGTGATGGATATGGTAATTCTCAGTTCTGTCAAAATAGGACGGCACCGGGGGAATAGACACTCTTTATCAGTCAACAGGGCTGGAAACTGGCATTCTTTTGGTTATCATTTTTGTCACAGTGATTAATTCCAGTTGGAGAGGACATTTCTTGATTATCTCTTCCCATATGTATGATTTGTCTCCATACTCCATATGAAGACTAAATCATGATCCGTGACTGTACTGTTCTTCTTCTTAAGTTTCCTGGGCAAAACCCACTGGTTAGTTTGTTCTGTGTAAAAAAATGATGCAATTTGCATGCAAACGAGTAAACAAATATCAGCCATATACATGTACTTTATAGTAATTACAATACTAGAGGTGGTACAGAAATTTTCGGTCCAGGTCCGGTTTATTTTGTGCAGCTTACGCTGCAACCTGTCAACTCTCTGAGAAACTCCCGTCATCTTGTTCAAGTGAAACACATACTAAGTACAGTCAAACCTGCCCAAGGCGACCACCCGGCGGACCGAGCAAAAACGGTCGCGATGGACAGGTGGTCGCCATGAAGAGGATTCCACTCACATGTTTCCAGGGCGGGGTTTTCAACTACAGCTAGTACGTAAATGGATGGAAAATTATGTGAATTTAGACAGCATGACCCCCACCAGGTTCAATTCTCATTGACAGAAAGATCCTACAAAAATTACATTTTCTATTATCGTTGTAATAATTGTATACCGCTACATCGTGTACAAATTTTCGTCATAATTTTGTGTACAAAACAAAACAATGGTTGCCTCGATGATATCGCAGCGCCTTCCCGCATTCACACGTTACATTAAATAGTACACACACATACATGTACATCATCGAAGTTTGAAGGCCTAAGACAAATCCCTAGAAAACACCTGCTGGCCCCAGCCTTTTTTGGGGCGCCGACCGCTGGATAAAAGGGTCAAAAAGTTTTCGATCTGACAACTAAAGATGAAATGGAACGGTGTGATTTCGTCGCGCCACGCCGCCAAGCTCTGTGCGACCGCATCGAAAGGTATGAGTCAGTGGAGCAGAACGCACAGCGTCCAATAAAGGTTTGTGAGATTCATGGAAATAAAAAGAAAATAAGAATATTAATTTTCATCAATAACTAGAGTATTCGTTAATGTTCATACACAAAAGCATCGTGTTTTAGAAAGGTCAGAGGTACGCCAAATCCGGGCCGCGCCAAATCCAAGATGGCGTCGGAACCAAGGAACAACATTTCTCGCCCAATGTTTTGCCCGCCGCGAAGTCATTTTTCGGCGGAATTTAGTAAGACACAGACACATTTGTGTTGAAAATACAAGAAATAGATAATAATTTCTGCGAAATCTGACTTTTTGACGCCATGCACTACGTATTCGTTTTGAAAATTGAGTTTAAATCGAACTGAGTTTAGGTAAACTATAAGATAACGATAGGCACAACAACATCACAAACATTTGTCTTTAAAATTTGTTTATGAAGGGGGAACGTTTTATTAAAACACTTCATGGAGGAATCGATGCTATAACATTGCTATTCCATATATTTTTGTCCTCATTTTTGTCCTTCAGAGTCTTGAAAACAGTGTTTCAGCCAGACCGCGACTGAGAGGCCGTCCACTTGGGGAGGGCCGTACCGCGAAAATTAATTGACCGTACCGCGAAAATTAATTGACCAGGAAAAGTAACTGAATGTTGTGATCAGAAAAGACTTTGTTAATTTTTCAAAATCAATTTGTTACGAAGGTCGCTTTAATACTGCTTCAATCGTCACAAAATGCGATCTATATAAAGTATACTAGTGACCAGAAGCGTCTGAAGTGTAAAGGGGTTTTCCCGCCCTGTGGTCACGTGACATCTTGCCGTCAACCAATCAGAGCACAGGATTTTATGACGCGGACCAATCAGCGCTTAAAACCTTGCATATCAATGAGCTTAAAAACATGGCGGACGGCCCGGGACGGGGCAGGTTGCGGCTCGACTTATGTGAACTCATAGCGAAAATTATGATTTATCTACGGTACATATGGAGAATTTTCACGGAAAAACACTCAAAGGAATATATATTGTGTAGAATACGGTCAGAAATGACGGCGAATCGCGGCAAATTACGACGTAGAGGCTGAAATGCACGGGCGAAATTCTTGTTTTGTTTACGTTTTTCTTGTTTGCTTCGATGACTTTCTTCGATTGAGTCTTGAAAAACGGGTTTTTAATGAGATCACCGTATGCCAAAGGCACCGACATCGATTCTTCGCAAGCTTAACAATAGCAACAAACAAAAGAGTGTGAATGTCCAACGATATAGAGCGTCCCCACGCCCGCAGTAACAAAGAAAAACAAAGAAATTATGCCGACCTCTCGTATTTTTTTCCCCGATTTCTCGGCATTTAGTTTGTCTTTTTTTTAAAGAGGACGGCCTATGTCTGAGTTCAGGCCGTCCAAAGCGACATAAGGCCGTCATTTGACGGGAAGACGCCCCTCTGGCGGAAACACTGCTTGAAAACATTTCCGTGAAGTCCGACAACAAAATGATCCGATGTCACCACACGCTTGAAAATTAGGCGGCCGCCATGGGCAGGGATTGTGCTCTTTGCGGTCCCAATTCGTGGCGGTCGCGGTCGCGTTGGACAGGTGGTCGCGTTGAAAAGGTGGTCGCCTAGGCAGGTTTGACTGTATGCTTTATTCAGATCAACCAATCAGAGCACAGGTTATCTGAGCTGAGCCAATCAGAGCTCAGAACATGCAGGCTTGTTGCATATTCATGAGTATTCAAGCCTCAACATGGCGCCCGCGGCCCTACTCGTGGATTAAAATTGTAGCGGTAGAAATACCTTTTGTTCTCAAGTTTATCTTTTGATGTCCCGGTAGAATTACTAGAAATGGAACTGTTCGATGGCTGATCCTTAGATACAAATTCTTATAATGTTTTCGGCAGACAGCCAAATGTAAGTACTGTCAAGGAGGTTATATAACCTTGGTACTGTACAGTCAAACCTGTATTAGCGGTCACCTTTGCATAGCAGCCACTTGCTCAAAGTGGTCACTTTTTGTTGGTCCCTAAGCATTAAGAATTCATCTATAGTGGCCACCTGTCCAACGCGGTCGCGGCTACAAGGTTTTCGGTCCTGTAGGTTTAGAAACACTGCCGATAACGGTCACGGCGCATGGTCGCCGTGCCGCAAGATTTGGGAACCTTCTTTCAAACTGCCAACTCGGCATAAAACATTCTCATTATAGCAGTGTTACGCAGGAAAATGTTGTGTATGGTTTTATTTTGCTCCTGGTGTGGGTTTTGAATTTCCGAAACCGCTAAGAAGCCAGAAATTTTAGACAAACACAGCCTCTTGCGTGGTGTCCGAGCAGGCCTGTACATGTTGGCAACGCTTTGTTTACTTGGGGTACTTCACTAGTAGTAGCATGAGCGAGCAGTTTGTTAAAAAACACAGACGCCTTTTATCTTCTTAAAAAAGTTATTAAGTCATCCATTCTTCGTATATTCATTTCCTTTATTCAAAAAACTGTTTTGACGAAATAAGTTAACATTTTGTACTATTTAATGTAGAGTAAAATCATAGATTCATACCTCACACAATAGCTCCACCCATATTACAGTAGACTTTCCCAATGACCCTATGACCTCGCAGGCGCCATCCTATAAAAAATCCAACCCAAAAGGCTGGTTTCACCGTGATATTCCGCAATTTTATGCTGAAAAATGATGTCGCCGCACAATTGGGAATGACAGGGTCGTCTTGGGCAACATTTTGGTCGCATGTGGTCCGGATTGGGGGCGGATTGATGGATCGTCTTGGGCACATCGCTTATGCTTGTCACTGAAAAATCTAGCCTGGAATCCAAACCTATTATAGCTCCCGAGACTCGGGAGCTTTAACGGTGCACGCACCAGTTCTTCCGCGACAGTGGTCCATGGTAGTCCGCGACAAAAAAGGGACGAAAGGGTTTCGAGGGTCTGGGTTTGAGTTCACATTTCTCAAAATGTGCTTCGAACTGACATTAGATACTAACATGACCGAAAAGCGTATGAATTGGTGTGTTTTGGGTGGAAATTGCGTTTCGATCCGAGCCTTATTTCCGGATATCCATACGCGTTGAAGGTAAACTGCCCCTTTGACCCAGATTGACCTTTGTTGCCTTCTTTTGGCCGTGTTGCATTACCTCGCGCGTCGGGTTATTGTTAAAATCACAGTGGTAGGATTTTCTTTATAATGGGCTTGATTATACCTTGGAGTTTTCTCTTTCTGACAATAACAGTCATTTACGTGTCAAAAAATTTTGTGATGTATTTAGTTCCACGGGAAAATGCCAAATTTTGCGCCTCATTTTTGACGGAAAAATACTTTTTCCCAGGTATTATATTTACTAAAATTACAAAGGTTGAAGAAACCGAAACTCGGGTTTTCTTGTAGCTAGAGGGATAGCCTTCATTCCCATTCACAGTTGTTTTGGCTCAGAAGTATTTCCTGGAAGAGACGGTCGCTAGACTTGGGGGTGTGCAAACTTGAATTGAGACCCAAAATAAACTAGGGGGTGCCCCCTTTAAAGGAGATCTACTGGAAAAAATAGCAGCAAAGAAAGCCAACAAATTGCATTTTCCCCATGAGAGTGTGTCCCCCGACCCAACCGTAGCGAAAAATTATGATTTCGAGAGTTTTGATATGATTATACGATGTCGTATAATTAGCTGATTTGCCCCCCTCCCCATGCCCCCCCCCCCTCGAACACGGCCATACAGACTTCAAAGTGGGTATGCTGAACATCAATGACGTAGTATTTACCCAAATATTGTTTTTTTGCATCGCCCTAACACTGGGGCACTGGAATATTGCATGTTTACGTTTGATAGTGGCTTCTTCGTCAAGTAGGAGACGTTTTTCAATGAAAAAAGGCCCCGATGATGTCATTCTCGTACTTTCCTGCCCAATCCAGTGTCTAGTTCGCTGTCGCGCTAGTTTACAACATTCAGGCAAAAAAGTCATACAAATCAGAAGGTACATCCCTAGGCTTGTTAATCGCACCGAGACCGACACCAATCTGTAAGGCCTTTTCTCAGCAGATGCCCTTTTATGCCTTCATAGCTGTTAGAAGTGCAGCTCAGACCCCCACCCTAACCAAAGGTAACTCATTTAACTTCGTTTTTCTACAAAACAACATGGATCTGGGCCGCGGAAACACTTGGGCAAGAAGGCTAGGTCTATTCCCTATCAGTTAACGCCAAAAATAAGAACTTAAACGGCTAGCCATAGAAGTACGGAACTTAAAACGGCACCGTTCTCACTTGAAAAGATAGGCTAGTGAAAGTCATTGTGACGTCATGAAGTCAACTACGTTCTAGGCGGTATGTAGCGTTTATTCCGGTCAGAAATAGAAGAAAAGTCTACTCTATCGCAAGTGCGCCCCACTGACATTCCTTTCAACGGCAAGACTTGTTCATTTAGCGTGAATTCACGGCCAAAATCATCTTCAAGTGGAAGCTACCATTGTGACGTAATTGCTATTATGCGCCTTGAATGGTACCACGGCCCAGAGGGGCAAAATCATCATTCCGACACGGCAACTTTCAACCACCTGTAACTCAAGAACGCAAAGTCGCAAACAAGTCAAACTTCGCATGCTGATAGGGGATACCTTGTTAAAGTCATATATGATATCAATTATGATTTGCATATATTAATGGTGCACGCACCAGTTCTTCCGCGACAGTGGTCCATGGTAGTCCGCGACAAAAAAGGGACGAAAGGGTTTCGAGGGTCTGGGTTTGAGTTCACATTTCTCAAAATGTGCTTCGAACTGACATTAGATACTAACATGGCCGAAAAGCGTATGAATTGGTGTGTTTTGGGTGGAAATTGCGTTTCGATCCGAGCCTTATTTCCGGATATCCATACGCGTTGAAGGTAAACTGCCCCTTTGACCCAGATTGACCTTTGTTGCGTTCTTTTGGCCGTGTTGCATTACCTCGCGCGTCGGGTTATTGTTAAAATCACAGTGGTAGGATTTTCTTTATAATGGGCTTGATTATACCTTGGAGTTTTCTCTTTCTGACAATAACAGTCATTTACGTGTCAAAAAATTTTGTGATGTATTTAGTTCCACGGGAAAATGCCAAATTTTGCGCCTCATTTTTGACGGAAAAATACTTTTTCCCTCTTATATTTACTAAAATTACAAAGGTTGAAGAAACCGAAACTCGGGTTTTCTTGTAGCTAGAGGGATAGCCTTCATTCCCATTCACAGTTGTTTTGGCTCAGAAGTATTTCCTGGAAGAGACGGTCGCTAGACTTGGGGGTGTGCAAACTCGAATTGAGACCCAAAATAAACTAGGGGGTGCCCCCATAATTGGTTTGGATTCCAGGCTATGAAAAATCGGGACTGACCTTGAGCCGATGGTCATCTTGTGGAAGTGTGCGTTAGACCAACTTTGACTGTTTACATACTAAGTAGAATGTGAATACTCTCATCTCCCAAATAAACGTACAGTACAGGTACCTTTATTTTTTTCAGCCTCAAAATCCACCCAGTACATTCTTATTTCAGACAGTACGTTTATTATTTTTTTTGAAAATCAGAGTTTTGCTAACCAGGGATCTTTGATTTTGAAAGTTTGGGTTTTCCTTCCCATATTTCCCCAGCATTTTTGCTCATAATTTGCTATTTTTCGGCCAAGCGGCATTGATTTCCCTACCTTTGTGAAATCATAAAGTATCGGTCCAGTTGGTCGATCTCTATGACACTACAAAGTCAATGCTGTTATTGGGAGAAAATAAGATGCAACACTGACGTTTTGAAATGCAATTTTTTTATATAAACAACTTTGACAGTCTCTGTTTACATTGTAAACCAAAGCACGCTGATCAGAAAACAATATATGCCAGTGGCGTACCGTATTTCCAGTAACTTTTAACATGAAACATGAAAATTTAGCACTTGGAAAATCACCACAGTAACACAGGCACGGCTTTGGCATGGAAGAGCTCACTTCGAAGAAGGGGAAACAACTCTTTTTGATCTACAAATAAAACTCCTTTGCCTTTGTCAGAAATGTGTTTTGCATTTTTACAAGAAAATTTCAATTTAAAAGTCTATGTATAGAATTGAATTTCATATCTAGTCACTGTTAATATATAGTGTTATTATCACTTAAAAATGCTTTAAAAAATATCACTCCTCTACAGAAAGAATGCTGGAGCTTTCTAAGAACATGGGTGTAGCTTTTTGTTAGCCCCGCCCCATTTCTGCCTTGGCTCCACTACTGTCTAGTTCAACCATCATGTGTAACATGAGAACCCTGTGGTTTGTGGCAACAATGAAACAAGCCTGAGGTTTCTCACAAATTTGTTGACAATTAAGTTTCTCAATATAAATGATATGATATTGTCCTTGATATTATATGCTAATGTCCTTGACACAACACAATAATTTGTGGCATGTTTATGAATCCATGTTTCTATATGCAATGCATAGATAAATGGCAAGTTGGGAAAGTAAAAAAGTTACATTATATACATTATGTCATAGTTCTTCCTTTTCTCTATGGCTTTTACAAATAAGTAATACCTGTAATGACCATATATTCAGAATATTGTTATTTTTTGTTCATGTTCTAAATATTGATACATTTGTATAAAAAAAGAGTAGACTTTGAAAGTGTTGCCCATCCAAGTGAACTTGCGACTACTTGTTGTGTTTTGATTATATGTCAGTGTATACAACAACTTTCCTTGATCACTTAAGTTCCAAGTAGAAAATGCATGTACCATGTACATTTTCACTTGTTACTCCGGGAAGGAGGAATACCTCCTTCTGGGAGTATTGGAAGTGCTTTTGTTTGCGCGTTCGCAGCTATAACTCATGATACCGTCGTCGCACTGGTGTGTAACTTGGCATATCGTTTGCCTGGTTCGGCGTGGTGATGCACAATGTCTCTTTTACACTGTTACTACTTTAATCGTCAATACAATATCGTAATTGCACCCCTATAATTAATGGCAAGGGCCACTGTCCTGCCATAGGGACCATGTTATAACCCGTTACGCTAGACTGCAATACTTCAGGCAGATACGGGGTACGAAGCTTTCCTACTTGCTTTGATCGTATAGTCACTGTTACATTGTAAAATAGACAACGTGCATCACCACACGCAACCTAGTTAGCGATATACCAAGTTACGTACCAATGCGGCAACGGGAATTGTGAGTTTTCGCTGCGAACATGTGCAGAGTGAGCTCCAGTCTGTGTATAAGTATGCCGTGTCCTGTCGCAGGTCGCATACTAGTTTGGCGCACGGGACGGACGATGCACTTTTACGCATAGTGTGAAAATGGGAAATCTCTGGACCTTCAAACTTACCACACTTGTAGTTTGTAATACGGAGGCTGTGACAATGTAAAAAGTTTACCCAGGGGATGAAAGATTCTTGAGATAAATCTCTCAGAATAGTGCGCGCGGGCCGGGGCCAGTGTCACTTCTGGGCGGTTCACCGGATTGTGACCTTTGACCTTCGTGAAATGTTACGATAATACAAATTTGCCTTTTTTTTATTGCAAACAGGTTGATAGCTATAGATCAGACATTCCTGCAATAAATTGTGGAAAGAGAATTTACTGCATATTGGTGATTTCTGAAACATCTTAGTTGTAAGGCTGAATGGTACGTCGATAATCTTCAAAAGAGGCCGTCTATATCTAAATTTGTGACTTGTTCCCGGAATTTCTAGATCCCATCTGTGCCATGCTGTCAAAACGTACTTTTAGCAGGTTGACCACTACTGTATTGAAAGAAAAAGATAAACACTTTTTCTTTACTTGCTCTAAAACACTACTTGGACTGTGCGGAGATGCAATTTGTGTGGGTCAATTCTTTTAATTCTTTAATTACCGCTTATCAAAAATGCACTTTTCACACCTGGCTCCACATACAACCCACGATTCCGTTGCTGCACAGGTACTTAAGTATCACAAAATGATATAGGACTGAAGGTTCTAAATCAAGAAATAGTGCTTCATGATAAAGATAGGACATAAAATGGACCAAACCATTAAAGTCTGCGGCCATCATTAACAATTATCCAGTATAATGGCCCATCCCTATCTACAACCAAATAAACCAGGATAGTAATTGTCTGTGATTTCACACCTGACATAAAGATCCATTTCATGCATTTATCTTACAACTGAGCAGGTCACTAACAAAGGAAATTCAACAAACACCTCACCCACAATGTACACGATATAAGTACTTCACGAAGAATTGTGTCCTACGGACTCTTGTTGAATTTGGAAGCACCATTGGCCCCCGGTTAGGGACCATAGCGGGGAACCTCCAGTGTTCTCGCCAGGCCTTTTCAGCATAGGGGCCCCTGCTGTGATTTGGACCCCCTATGCTGTGGTCTGGACCCCTATGCTGTGTTTCAACCAGCATAGGGGTGTTTCTTTCTGGAAAGAGCCTTGTGACCCTTCATAAATCTTATAAAAAGTTCATATTTGGCTTAAGAATGAGGCTGTAACAGAGGAAAAACTTTATTTCACAAAATTTATCCCTCAAAATGCAGGAAATAGTGTCTCATTGGGTTATGAAATCAAACATTTTCCGGGGGAACAAGCCGGACTCCCTACTCTGTGGTAATTTCTTCGTAGCTTGCACCGCGTCAAGTTGGCCTTCTGTACCTGACCCCTATGCTGTGAAAAAATTCTGGCGAGAACACTGACCTCTGCCCAATTTTTCAACATTACTAGTAATACCGGTACTGCTATATTTTTTTAAAGTGGCAAGGAAGATTATAATTTGAACAAGATGTCTACATTTATTTTGTTCAATATTTATACACTTTACTGGTATGGTCCTCAGACAGGCATAAATGAATAAAGAGAACCTACAGCTACCTGCTTATCATATTCTTTCCCTCGGACAGAAGTAACATGAACACAGTTGTAAATTTGGTAATTTTCCGGGGGATATGTTTATTCCGGGGGGTACGTTTATTACATTTTGAAGTTTATTCCGGGGGGGGGGGGGGATGTTTATTTGGGAGATAAGAGTAAATATTTATTGGTTCAGCATGTACATGCCAGGGTTGCCCAACTAGCCCGAGGCTATTACTAAGGGCAAACCCATGTGTGGTGATGTCTGTCGGTTATGAACCACTCACACAGGGAAAGACCCCTACTCTTTTCCATAAGTAGAAATGTTCCAGGACAGATCCATGTGGGTGGTAGCGGATGGTGAGTGTTCGCCGTCAACACGCGTTCTCTTTGGAGTTCCCCAAGGGACTGTACTCGGCCCGCTTTTGTTCCTCGTGTATATTAATGACTTGCCCTCCTGTTTGACACCTGGAACCACTGCTAGACTCTTTGCCGATGACTGTCTTGTTTATCGCGAGATCCGCGGACAGGAAGACCAAGTTATCCTGCAGAGAGACCTTGTCGCATTACAGGATTGGGCCACTACCTGGGGCATGAAATTCAACCCCAAGAAATGTAACACGATGTCCATAACGCGAAATAAGAACCCTCTCACCAGGATGTACGAGATGTGCGGCGAGTTACTCCAACAGACAAGAGAGGCCAAGTATCTTGGTGTCACATTAAGCCAGGACTTGAAATGGTCAGCTCATGTTAACACAACAGTCAAACGAGCCAACCATACACTTAATTTTCTCAGTAGGAATCTACGCTTCTGCCCTAGACAAGTCCGCGAGACTGCATACTTCAGCCTTGTCCGCTCGTCCATGGAGTATGCGGCAGTCGTCTGGGATCCTTTTCGGCAAAAGGACATCGATGCACTGGAGATGGTCAACAGACGTGCTGCCCGCTTCGTGACCAGCAACTACAGACGACAAGATGTCAGCGTTACAGCGCTCCTCCGGGACCTGAAATGGCCGTCACTCCAGACACTCCAGACAGGACGCACGTCTGGTTATGATGTACAAGATCACAAATGGTCTTGTTGCTGTCCCGCCCACTCGTCTCACCCCAGCACACGCACGTACCCGTGCCAACCACGCCCATAAGTACAGAACCCTTCAACCCAAGTGTGACACTGCGAAATTCGCCTACTTTGCCAGGACAATACCTGAGTGGAACAACCTCTCCGCCCACGTAGTAGACAGCCCCTCACTGGACACCTTCAAGAGCAGGCTGCTGTCGTCACACCCGTAGCCCGGACACTGCAGCTGCGCCTCACCCCGTCTGTGCGATACCCCTACTAGGGGATTTACAGACTATGAAATAGAAATAGAAATAGAAACAAGTGCAGCGAGTTCTTTAACGTGGTCGAGGTGTGGCTCTCCTCAAACATGGGGTCTCCATTTAACGTCAGTATCCCAGGGACGTCCCTAACCGAAGCTAGGTACTCATTTACACCTGAGTGAAGTGAAGAAAGTCGTGTAAAGTGCCTTTCCCAAGGTCACAACATCGGGGCATATTAGTGGTTTTGAACCCGGGACCTCTTGGTTGTGAGTCGGTGAAACACCCTACCGATTGTGCCACATGATGCCAGCCAATGCTGTAACTTCTTCTAAGTCAAAACCCAAAAGTAATGTTGTGGTGCATTTTTCGTGAAACATAACAGGGTGTGGTGGGAAAATGAAGAAAGCATCAATGGTGCCCGTAGTTTGGCTCATATCAAATCGTAAAGGCTGGCCACAGTAATTTGTACATTTAAATGAGAACGAGCGAGTAATGTCGTAGAATGCCAAAATCAATTCCAAAGTTAAAGGAAGATTTTAGGAAATGAAAATGAGTATATTATTGAGGGTCTGCATGCCCTTTTTCGTTAGGCGTTACGAGCGATTTCAATTAATCGTTGCCAGATTCTGAATTTCTGTTAAGCGTTATCGGTATATTAACCATGAAGCGTTACTGGTCCTTTTGATTCTGCGTAGCGCATTATTTGTCATCCTGAATTCAACGTTAAGCGTTATTGAGTAATTCCTGGTTATGCAGGAAATAGCGTTTCAGTGAGTCAAGATTTCAAAATTTTCTCCGGGGAACACACGGCTCCGGCAAAAATATGTTGGGAGGGCGCCCCCACCCCCCCAAAAAATTCAAGCTTTTCACTCTACCAGCAAAGTTTTCCCCTCAAAATTCAGAAAATCAAGCGTTTCACGGTTCAAGATTTAAAAATTTTCCCGGTCGGGTACATGTCGGGCCTCCGTTGAAAAATATTGTCAGGAGGGCGTCGCCCCCCAAAGCTCAAGCTGAAACTCTTCTGTATTTTTTCACAAACAGAGATATCATTAAACTTAACTTACATTACCAGTAATATTTGACCGTCGAAATGCAAGAAATAGCTTTTCAGCGTGTCAAGAATTTTCCCCCGGGAGCATGTAGCAGCTCCGGCGAGGTCTCAAAAATCAAGCTGAAACTGCTCTGTATTTTTTTTTTTACAAATAGAGATGTCATAAAACTTAACAAAATTCCCCCCTCAGAATGTAGGAAATAGCGTTACAGAGGGTCAAGATTTCAAAATTTTCCGGGGGACCATGCCCCCGGGACCCCCCTATTATTGTCGCGATCATGAACATTTAGTCCCACCATTACGAAATTTCCTGTCGCCGCCGAATTTAAAGGGTTTGGAGCAGCCGTGCAAGAATGCATGGCGTACCAGGTCTCTTGCCACAAGATCAGGGCGACGAGTAGCAATCAACCGTCGTCTTCAGGGGTATCTCATGTTCTAAATCTGCTGAATTTACCGTTAAGCGTTATCGGCCGGCCTGAATTTACCTTTAAAGGTGCGCACCCCAGTTCTTCCGCGACCGGGGTTTAGGAAGTGCGCGACAAAAAAGTGACGAAAGGGTTTCGAGGGACTGGGTTTGAGTTTAGATTTTTCATAATGTGCTTCGAACTGATATTAGATACTAGCATGGCTGAAAAGCGTATGAATTGGTGTGTTTTGGGTGAAAATTGCGTTTCGATCTGAGCCTAATTTCCGGATATCCATACGTGTTGATGGTGAAATGTCCCTTGGCCCGAGATTGACCTTTGTTGCGTTCTGTGGGTCATGCTGACATGCCTCGCGCCATGGATGATTAAAGAAATCTAAGTACTAGAATTTTCTTTATAATTGGCTCGAGTGTACGCTAGGTTTTTCTATTTCCGACAACATCAGTCGTTTCTACCCAGAAATTTTTTTCTACGAGTTTTATCCTACGCAAAAGTGCCAAAATTTGACCATCATTTTTGACGTGAAAATTATGTTTTTGTCTTCTGATTTACCAAAATTAGAGAGGTTGAAGAAACAGAACTCAGCTGGTCCTGTAGCAGAAGGGATAGGCTTTCATCCCATACACAGTTGATTTACTTCGGAATACTTCCCTGGAAGAGAGAGTACCTAGACTCGAGGGTGCGCAGCCTGCAATTGAAACCCCAAATAAACTGGGGTGTGCATTGCCAGGACCCCCCCATGCAGACCCTCATTATTATTACTCTGTGTCTTTAGTCACCACATACATGTAGATTTCATAATGATGACAACTTCTTCTTTGCCGAACTTTTTTTTAATCACAACCCTCGCATCAGTTTTGTAGGATGTCATCCATAATCAAATCAACTTGGCCTTATAGGGAAGAAATGTGATTGCATGGGTGTGGTTGGAACATATTTGTCATAGTGCAGAAGCCACTGACCTCCCACCAAAGTCGTTATCTTCCCCAGGATGGTTGACGTTTCCTGCTGACTGGATGTAGGTCAGTGTTGGAATGCCTGGTTACCCGGTGCTAGAGAATGTCATGTGCTCTTATCAGAACGAAGTGTTGCCTAAAAGTGACCAGTATAGTTAGCAAGCAAACAAGATGTAGTTTGTATGCATCATAGAGGGGAGAAATTCTACAGTGTGTTGAAACTAGTCACTCATTTATGTAAATTTGTCTATATACTGTTATACAAATGTACAGTCAAACCTGCCTAGGCGACCACCTCTTCAAGGCGACCACCTGGCCATGGCGACTGCTTTTTCTCTGTCCCTAATATTTTTCCCACAGGCACAAGCATTAAGCGGCCTGTCCAAGGCGACCACTTGTCCAATGTGACCGAGACCGCCACGAATTCGGACCGCACAGAACCTTATCCCTGCCCATGGCAACCGCCTCAATTTGGGATTTTGCTGTCGGATTTCGCGGAAAAAACCTTGACGTACAAAAATATATGGAATAGCATTGATTCCTCCATGCAGTGTTTTAACAAAACGTTCCCACTATAAACATTGTAAATACAAATGTTTGTGAATACTTTAATATTGATGTTGTTGTACCCATGGTCATCTTATAGTTTACCGCAAGCTTGGTTTGGTGTAAACTCAATTTTCAAAATGATTATGTTGTGCATAGCGTCAAAAAGTCAGATTTCACAGAAATTACTATCCATTTCTTCTATTTTCAACAAAAATGTGTCTGCATCTTACTAAATTGTAGTATATGTTCCCATTAAATTAATTATGCAAATTTGCATGGTTGATATCTATTGATATTACCTCTTACTCAGTTACACATGTCACATGTTTATGAATCCTATAAATTATATTTGCTGCATTCCAATATAGTATAGTGGAATGCAGCAAATTTATAAACTTTCGTCATTAATTATGCAAATTAGCTCCTGCTTTACATTTACATCATCACTCAAGCTATCTACATACCAAATATCATGACGATCAGCCAGCCCTTTTTTTAGTTATTCCCATTCAAAGTTTGAAACAAAATCAGCTCTTGCAGTTCCAAAAATCCTGCTACACAACTTACCGTTGCAAGAGCTATCTACCACTAAAAATGTAGTACAGTTGAAGCCACTTAATTGCACCTCGGATAAACGCACATTCCATTTAATTGCACTGAATCCCAAACCGGTTCCCATTCACTGCATTGTTAATGACACCGCATATCTGCACGGCGCATTGTCACCAATGCCGGATGACTGCACCAAATTGTTTCAAAAATCCTTGACAAGTTAACTAAAAAGGTGGACTAAAAATCGGCAAACGCGGTACAAATGAGCTGATAAGTGCCGATGTAGAGGCACAATACCGGCAATATGTCTAAAATTGTTTTCACTTACAAAGGAAGGTGGTCTCCATTGACAATCACATTGATAGAGATCGTATGGGAGGTCCTGGGCGGGTCACGGGGTGTGTCGTCACAATAAAGAGACGCACGCCTGCCAAAGGCGGTGTTGCGTTTTGGCAGACTGCTGTACTCAATAAAGATTGGTCTTTGTCTTATTACTGTGAATGGTTAAGTTCGCGGGGATTTGATTTCGCGTTAAGGATGACATGGGGTGTTGTCGGCGGTTTTAGGTTTGCCGCAGCGCTATATTCACATACTTCTGCTGGCGCTTACTAGGGGTGGATACCGGTTCGGCTCAATCAGGTTCGAGTTCAGGTTCAGGTCCAGAGGTTTAGGTTCAGGTCCGGACCTGAACCTAAAGCTGATCCTGTCTAGTTGATACATTAGTGTAATATCAAACCAATAGAATCTATGTATTTGAATATTGCACTTATTTTCAATGCTCTTTTTGTCAGTGACTAACAAGCAGACTTAGAGCACTTTTTATTTCATCAAAACATAATTAGTTGCTTCAGATAAAATCTCCTGAGTCCGAACTAAATTTAAAAAAAACTAATGAAGAAAACAGATCTTGATAGTTATTAATCTCCTGCAGAACAATTGGCAATTCAATTCATTCAATAGCTGCCTACATACTAAATGATACTAGTACTAGGGATTTTTAGTGGTCTGCGCCTTTGCTACTCTGCCACATCTGGTTCAAATTACTTGGACCAGAAGGACTGGGGTTCAAGCCCCACGTAGGGCACCTCTGGACAAGAGGCGCATTGAGTCATACCAAAGACTTTATAAAAATGGTACATACTTATGAAACAGTATGGAAGTTAAACACACTCCACTGCCAGTGGACTAGCCCCCTGCTGCAGTGATTGCACCACAGTGTGGCCCCAGGGCTATGAAACGGAGATGGGCACCGCCCTATACATCAATTATGGTGTGGGAGGATTTTAACTAACTGACATTAAAAATGACATAAGCTTAAGTGATATATATTGGGATTTTCGAAAAAATTGGGCATAGGTTCGCCGGCTGGCCCCTATCCGGGGGCCACGGTGCCTCAAGTTCAACAAGTTGAAAAATACACAATGGTATTTTTTACTTGGAACAAGGCAAGTAATGATTCACATTGAATGATAAATAAATAGATAACTCTAAAACTTATCTATTGGTTTCATGACCAAAACAAATAAAGTCACATTCCATAATTTGAAACTTCACTGCTGGCATCAAGTTCAACATTTTTACAGGCATTTCCTCCCCCCCCCCACTCCCTGTCTTCAAATAATCCAAAATACTTTAATATCCTTGAAATTCTTGCTCAATAGTATCAAAAATTATCTGTTTGTGCCGGCCCAGTCAAAAAAATTCGGTTCCTTTGAAACGCGCAATTCAAATTTCGCGCGTCAGGAGCGCGCGGCGCGGCCATCCAATGACAGGCCGACCGCATGGAGAAAGCTTTGCTATGCATTATAGACCGCAGCAGAATGAAACTAGCACCATAAGGACGGGCAGATCATGAGCTTTGAAATGATACCGGTGACAAAAAGAAAATTTAATATTTTTGGGGATAAAACTTACCTTGAATTGATTTATCGATGATTGTTCGTAAAAATTATTGCTTGAACAGGTGTAAAAATGAGCGCAGGAAACAGGCTTTTCATTCTGCTGCGGTCTAAAAACATCATGGCAATTCGTCCAGACCTGGAGCGCATGGCTAGCGCTCAGTTTCGTCGGTAAATTTAAACGTTTGAAACAAATACATCACAAAAGAGAGAAACTTATATCCTTTATTTCTATGGGTAACTCTGCCACTAGGAACGGATAGTTTTTGTACCGCGGGTGTGGGAACATGATAGAAAATTCACCGACGATATTCGTGGTAGCGTTGGAATATCTAAATATTTTCGGCTTACCGCTTAGTTCTGCAGCCATTATCCTGACGCAGGTCTTAATTTTTGATTGTCGCACCGTGCGACCGTGATTTTATATCTAGTCGCATTCTCTAAAAACTAAAAGCTATTTTTCCCCTTCTGTGGCCAGAGAACTGAGGAGGTATCTAAATTTTCTAATATTTCTACTTTGTTCCGACTTCCGGGTCCAAAAAACCGGTTCACGACTTCGTTTTTTTGACCCGGTTATTGCATGTTTTTCCGGTCCAAACCGGTCCGGCCGAACCGGTATCCACCCCTAGCGCTTACTGATTTCACTCACTGTGTCCTGAGATGTCTTTCCTGAGAATTTGTCATTTACTGTTTTAATACATAAACGTGACCCTAAGGCCAAGGAAAAAAAATGTTGTGTTTCCTGTTACGGTCCTGAAAAAATTAGGGTTGGTAGGTAGGGATTCCTTTGTTGTTTTTTTTTAAGTGCTTAGGCCAACCTCCTCACCATTGTACTCAATTCGCATGTGGTTAAACATGCGCTGTCCAGAGGGGGTGAACAAAATCTAATAAAAGTACCCCCAGAATAGAATTACCAATTGGAAAAATGACAGGTGAATTATTAAGAATATACATGTATGATAATCACTAAAGACAATGATCTACGTCATTGTCCAGTTGCTTTCTCACTGTCATCTCATATACATTTTAAAAACTTTCTTCGTTTATTCTATAATAATTGCAATTGGAACCTTTCTCCAATGTTACAAACTAAAGACAGGATCAGGAGATCAAGCCCAATTACATGTAGGTAAAAAAAAAAAAGACTATTCATACAATAATGTAATGAATTTGAAATATAGAAGTATAGTGCACTACCAATAAAAACTAGTTAAAAAAAAAACTAAAAAACTTAAACTGGTCTAGCTATCATAGCAAACCTGTATTATATAACTAATTTTATACTACATTTATTAGTAAACATTACACCACAATTTCCCGCCAAACCTCGTCCAATTCCGCCTGCGAAGGGAAATTAACTGAATTTTGCCATCAGAAAATGCGTGGTTAATTTTTCAAAATCAATAATGTTACGAAGGTTGCTACAAAACTACTTCAATCGTCACAAATGCGATCTACATTGACCAGATGCCGGAAATGTGTAGGGGAATTCCCACCAATTGGTCATCCTGCAGTCAACCAATCAGAGCACATCATTTCATGACGCAAACCAATCAGTGCTTAGAATAAGTGATAAACACGCATAAATTAATGAGCAAGAAAGATGGCGGCGCCGGCAGGCGCCGGCGGGCGCCACTCGGTTTTGTTTCACTTCACAGCGTAAAATACGATTCACTTAAGCAGAATTTTCACGGAAAAAAAGTAAAAGGAATAGATTCTCCGCCGAATACGGCCACAAATGACGGCAAATCGCGGCAAATCACAGCGTAGGCGCTCAAATCCCTGGCTCAAATACGTAAAGTCTTCATATATAATTTTTTGCTGGTATTCTTTGATTGAGATTTGAAAAAAAACAGGTTTTCAATGAGATCAACGTACATGTATGTCAAAGGCACCGATATCGATTGTTTGCATGCACAACAATAGCAAGAAACAGAAGAGTGATTGTCCGACAATAGACGGCGGCCCGACGCCCGTAACTACAAACTATGCAAAGCCAAAAATTTGGTGTGTATCTCGATTTTCTGATTTCTCGACAGATTACGTGTGTAGCGGTCGGGAGTAGCGACGCCGCTCGGCTATTAAAACTTCTGCCAAGTCCAATTTTTTTTCTGCAATAACCCTAAATTTTGAAATTGGGAGACCCTTGCATCCCAGCGGCCGACACCAAAAAAAGGCTAGGGTCGGGGTTTTTTGCTAGGGTCGGTCGGGTAACCGGAAACACAGCATTTTTTTTCCTAGGCCTAACAAGAGGTGGAATCTACGGTGTTACCGCACTGTACCTGTATAACGAAAGCTTTCTAACATCTAAATACGTACTAACAAGTTCATACAGGACACGGAGGTTTATAAACTATTCACCTCCGGTATGATACAGTGTACTACTGGTCCAGCTGGGCAATTTCGCATAATTGCACCAGCCGGATAATTGCACCAAATACGCCTGGCAAATGGGGTGTGCAGTAAAGCGGATTCTACTGTACCATAGCAAGCCACTAGCCACTAGTGGGCCCAAAATCTAATCATTTCGAGGTCTCAAGAAGACATACCCACATACCAAATATCATGACGATCAATCAAGGCATTCTCGAGTTATCGTGAGACATACACGAATGCTGACAAAAACATAACCTTCTATATGCAAACGAAGGTAATGATAGTGGAGCCTGATTAGGAACAGGTGGAGATATACCAGGCTGGAAGTTCCAATTGCAAGCCACATTCTGGAAGGAGACAGCCATTAAGCTTACTGTGAACAAATAGGTAAATATATCAAAGAATGTTTAGATCTTAGAACTAGTAGTGTAAGTGATTGGTTAAACTCGACATGTTGAATTATTCATATACATGTACTTTTACGTAGGTTAATAATTTTATATCCCATTGTTTGTTGTTTGCATGTATAGTTGTAGATGACCTTACGAAAATCGCTGCACCTTTGTCGTGTCAATAAAGAGTGTTGATGGTAAGTAGGCCAGCTTTAGTTTAAGCCCAGTTTACACTAGCCTCCGTTGCAGTCCTTTTCCCCGCAGCGTTTTTTTTCTTCAATTTCTTATTTTTTTGGGGGGGGGGGGCGCCGCGTATCTGCTTGGGATCCCGTATCCGCCGTGCCTCTGTGTCCGCTATAGACCCTGTGTCTGCTGCTGGGGAAGGACTGCGCTTTTTCGGCTTCAGCAAAGGCCCATCAAAAAACACTTATCACCATTGCCATGGATGTGCGAACTTCCCTTAATAAACACGGCCAGCACAGGGAAATCTTCACGCCCCTTGAGCGCAACAAAATTCTAACGGTTGCCGGGATGTCTTTTGAAAACACGACGGACGGACACCTGAATGAACGAACCTTTCGCATTCGTTTCCTTTGTACATCCATCGAAGTTGCTATAATGATTTTGTGCTTTTCGTGCAAGGAAACGTGGCTCAAATATGTCTCACAAAAACGTGAGAAAGCTGCAATACTTTCTCCGTGCACGCTGCGCTACACAATGGCCGAACATAATCTAACCCCTGACCCTTTGTTGTCTTCTTTGTCGTAAAAGAAACACTCTAATTATAAGATCTCTTAGCTTCATCGGCTGAATCCAGAGAAGATATCAGCAATAGAAAGAAACATCAGGCCACATTTGAGACAATTTGTAACTGGATTTTGAAGACAACATGATAATCATTTGCAAGGAAGCATGCGTCACTTCACGTGGGCTTTGTGCAACGTAACATTTGAATTGCTTCTCGCGGTAGTGTGAATTACTTCTCCCGGTAGTGTGAATTACTTCTCGCGGATACATTAATTGCCTTTGCTGAAGCCGATAAAGCGCAGTCCTTCCCCAGCAGCAGACACAGGGTCAATAGCGGACACAGAGGCACGGCGAATACGGGATCCCAAGCAGATACGCGACCACCCCCCCCCCCCCCCACCAAAAAAAATTGAAGAAAAAAAACGCTGCGGGGAAAAGGACTGCAATGGAGGCTTAGTTTACACATGCATTTTCTGAGCACACTTGGAGTACACTCAGCCCAAGTCCGACTCGGCAGAGTCGATTTTGGACTGTGTAAGCAGAAATCTACATTGTAGGGTACTCAAGTCCAAGACTTAGTATTCTTGCCAAATTTGAACGTTGTTAAATGTATCATCAAGTGTGATGCCCTGCCACCAGTGACTACTTATCTGGTATGCCCCAATTTGTCGTCGATCCACATGCCTGGCTTGCACTAGTTAAAGCCAGCGCCAGATATTTCCTAACTCTAAATTTGTATACATGCATCTTAATCTCCTACTTTGTTGAGCATGTACTTCGCATCTCACCTCGTGACGCAGCCATTATGATACATTTTGTCTGTGCAACTGGCAGTATGGATAAGGAGATGTTAAAAGTCTGCCATCTCTGATTGTCTCCTTACAGCATACGGATGGTACAATCATTGTGCAGAAATTCTGCACGATGTCATATGATAGGTTTGTCTAGTTAGGATGAGATGATATTTATCAGCAGGACTGGACAAACCTGCAAAAACTTTGTGAAGAAACAACAGTTGCTGTGAAAATTAAGGCCTGACTTTTCAAATTCATAATGATTAATGCTAAGAAGCCCTGCAGATGTATAAAAAAAGACACCGATTATGTGTTATCTAGATTTAGCTACTTATAGCTGAAACTTAACTTGCAAGTTGAAGGAGCTGTAGCGGCACCCACCAATCATGTTCAGCCATCTTTGTTCCCTATAGTAGATTTTCGTAGGGATCAAAACTGGACAGTCTTGCAAAGTTGCAATGGATCAGCTCATTTGTAAACAAAATCTAAGCTTGTTTAAAAACACCTTGCCAGGCTAGATTTTGTTGGTTTGCATACAGTAGTCACCCTCCTGAAAGCAGAGCCCCTATCGCTCGATTCGGCTCGCTGCCGGTAGACACGGTTCTTGCGACATTACTGACAGTTGCTCATGAATAATTAATGAGCTATCCTTATTTGGCACAATTTGGTGGGTAATTTGTTCTGAACCTAAGGTAACGATCTGAGACATAACCTGATTGGTTGATAGCTTTCCAGCGTCCTTTGCGGTTTTGCTTGAGCAGTGCTTCAGCAAACCCTCTGATTGGCTGAAAGCTGTTTTGGTGGTGACGTCGCCGGAACCCTGTCTACCGGGGCTGAAGAGCAGGGCCCCTACGCTGGCGAGCCGAAACGAGCGATAGGGCTCTGCTTTCAGGAGGGTGACAGTAGTATGTTTTAGATTGATCTGGCCAGTGTCAGCAATGACTGCCTCAAACTTCAAACAATATCTGACATGGATGGTGTCATGAGCTAAATAAGGAACAGGAAGTTAATATAGGACAGATTAGACAATCACCAGTGCAGTGATAAGTGTTATCTGTCATATGTTCACTTCCTGTTCCTTACGCATAATGCCCTGACTAGGGGTGTAAAGCAAACAGACCAAAGAAGCATATCATTCTAAAAACTGAAAAGGAAGTACTGTACAGTCAAACCTGCCCGAGGCGACCACCTGGGGGACCTAGCTAAAACGGCCGTGTTGGACAGGTGGTTGCCTTGAAGAGGATCGACGCATGGCTTGGAGAGGATCACAACATGTTTCCAGGTCGAGGTGTTAATACAGTACAATATTAGAATGATGGATGGAAAATGATGTGATTTTAGACAGCATAACCACCACCAGGTTCAATTCTCTTTGACAGAAAGATAAACTAAAATTATATTTTCCGTTATCGCTGTAATGTTTGTGTACTGTTACATTACATTGTGTAAAAATTTTCGAACTTAGTTTTACCGGGCCGTTTTAATGGGATATTAAAAGATAAACTTGTGAAATGAAATGTATTTCCACCGCTGTAATTTCAACACAAGCCGGCCCAAGCGGCCGAAGGCGCCATGTTGAAGTCATGAATGTGCAACATGCCCGCGCATGTTCTGAGCTCTGATTGGCTCACCTCATATAACCTGTGCTCTGATTAGTCGATTGAAAGAAAGCGTCCGTGTTTCACTTGATCAAGATGGCGCGAGTTTCTCAGAACAGTTTGTAAGTATACAAAAGCTACCCAAAATAAACCGCTTTTTGGAACAATTAAAGCAGTTTTTCGCGGCCTTTGTTACGATATCGATAGAAATGTAGCCAAGTCTCT
This sequence comes from Branchiostoma lanceolatum, assembly GCF_035083965.1. Taxonomy (NCBI): domain Eukaryota; kingdom Metazoa; phylum Chordata; class Leptocardii; order Amphioxiformes; family Branchiostomatidae; genus Branchiostoma; species Branchiostoma lanceolatum. The sequence continues at coordinate 22,832,007 of NC_089726.1, forward strand.
TCTGAAGGCAACATTCACTTAATTTTCTCAGCATGGAAACAAAATTAGGGTGGCAGAAAACTGCAGCTGGCACGTAAATGTGGACGCATTACTCTTATCTCCCAAATAAACATACCCCCCGGAATAAACATACCCCCCCCCCCCGGACAAATCTTCAAAATCTAATAAACATACTCCCCGGAATAAACAAACCCCCTGGAAAATTACAAAATTGACAGGTAAACTGCGTCCAAGCTACATGTACTTCTGTCCAAGGGAAAGAAGATGATAAACAGGTAGGTTCTTTTTATTCATTTATGCCTGAGGACCATTTATATAAATATTGAACAGAATAAGTGTACATATCTGTACATTGTTGAAATTATAATCTTCCTTGACGCTTGGAAATATACAATTTATGTTGAAAAATTGGGCATAGGTTGCCCGCCATGACCCCTAACCGGGGGCCAACAGTGCTTTCAAATTCAACAAGTGAAAATGTACATGATACACTTTCTACTTGGAACTTGCAGCAATTGATCAAGGAAAATTGTTGTACATGTATATCATTTATTAAATATAAATACTGATATATGATCAACATAGCTTGGTGACTTGTACACAATCATATTTTCTAAAGATATTACCCTGCCAATTAAAACAAATATTAACACCCCCAAAACAAACAAAATAGGGTTATGTCCATAAACTTTTGCTCCAGAAGGTCGAAAACAAAGTTTTTGTGAAACGCTTGGATTTCGAGTTCCCGCGGTTGAGCCCACAATATTGAACAGAGATCGACTGTAAAAGTAGCTCAGCGTTTCAGACCGCACATACTAAGAAGTTACGGATTACATGTTGACACTAGAAAATGCTTACCGGTAACTAGGAAAATCTTACGGTCATTTTTGAAACTAAACCCTCTGAAAGTATAAAACTGCCTTCTATGTCTATCGTCGCCACAAAATCTTATATTTTTCACGTATTTATGGTAGCATTTTAAAGATCGTAATGCGCCTTATGAAATATGCTGCTAGTTTTACTGTCACCACGCATGATCCGCGATAATGGCGGCCATGTTTCGAGGGCGAAACATGCTCTTGTTTACGGCTCGTTTCTTGCCGATTTAGAGATTTTTCGGCCTCAAAACTCATATCAGAAGGGAAGCAAAGTTATATTTGTTGTGTTGTTTTTACGTTCAGCATTTCTTCTGTGAACGAATTATTCTTCAGCTGTACTGCCGATAGCGTACTTGAAATATAGAACCACATGCTCGGGAATTCTTCCCAGTACACCGATGCCATGTTGTTTTCTGATCAGCGTGCTTTGGTTTACGATGTAAACAGAGACTGTCAAAGTTGTTAATATGAAAATTGTTTTTTGAAATGTCCGTTTGGTGTCGTATTAACCCCCAAGAACAACGTTTACTTTGTCGTGGCATAGCGAGATCGACCAAATATTACGAGTACCGCCAGGATTTCACAAACGATGGGTCGTGAGCGGCGGGGGAATCCACGCCTCTCGGCCCAAAAATAGCGAATTGCGAGCCAAAATACCAGGGAAATATGGGCAGAAAAACCTTAACTTTTAATTTTTGGGGGGATCCCTGGTTATCTAAGCCCTCATTTTCAAAAAATAAATAAAGGTACCAAAAGAAGAACGTACTGGGTGGATTTTGAGGCGGAAAAAAATAAAAGTACCGGTACGTTTATTTGGGAGATGAGAGTAAACGTACCTTTACTCAACAATTCTGCCTCTCAGAATGCAGGAAATAGCGTTTAAGAGGGTTCGAAATATCAAAATTTTACCTTGCACTACAGAAAAATTCATAACGCCCGTTCACGAAATCAAAGACCTCGCGAACTCCTGTCTTGCTAAGTTTCGCTAGATTAAGTGCTTGCGAACATAAATAGACTTACAGCCCAAGGCAACCACCTGGGGACCGAGCAAAAATGGTCGCGATGGACAGGTGGTCGCCATGAAGAGGATTCCACCCATAACATGTTTCCAGGTCGAGGTGTTCAAATACAGTGTACTACGTAGTTGGATGGAAAATTATGTGATTTTAGACAGCATAACAGGTTCAATTCTCATTGACAGATACATCCTACAAAAATTATATTTTCCGTTATCATTGTAATATTTGTACACCGTTACATCGTGTACAAATTTTCGTCATAATTTTGACTAAAAAACAATGTCTGCCTCTATGATCTCCCAGTGCCCTCCCGCATGCACAGGTTACGTCAAGAGTACACACACACACGCACACAAAATCTACGTTTTAAAGCCAAAGACAAAGCCCTAGAAAACACCTGCTGACCCCAGCCTTTTTTGGGGCGCCGACCGCTGGATAAAAGGGGCAAAAAGTTTTCGATCTGACAACTGAAGGATGATAACGGAGACCGCCGCGTCACCGAGCTCACGGCTGCATCGAAGAGTGCAGCAGAACGCACAGCGTCGGCGATTACAAGCAAGCAGCGCCCAATAAAGGTTTGTGAGATTCATAGAAATAAAAAGAATAAGAATATTAATTTTCATCAATAACGAGAGTATTCTAAATGTTCATACACAGAAGCGTCGTGTTTCATAGAAAGGTCAGCGTTACGCCAATCTGGGCCGCGCCAAAACCGGGATGGCGATGGGCACAACAACATCGATATTAAAGTATTCACAAACCTTGTATTTACAATGTTTATAGTGGGAATGTTTTATCGAAAGACTGGATGGAGTTATCAATGCTATTCCATATATTTTTGTCCGTCAAGGTGTTTTCCATGAAATCCGACAGCAAATTTGGCGGTCGCGTTGGACAAGTGGTCGCCTTGGACAGGCCGCTTAATGCTTGTGCCTATGGGAAAAATTTTCTGGACCGAGAAAAAGCTGTTGCCATGGCCAGGTGGTCACGTGGAAGAGGTGGTCGCCTAGGCAGGTTTGACTGTAGATGAATCGATGCTATTCCATAGATTTTTGTCTGTGAAGGTCTTAAAAACATTTCCGCGATAGACAGCAAAATCCGATGTCACCGCACGCTTAAAAATGAGGCAGCCACCATGGGCAGGGCTCTGTGTGATCTCGATTTGTGCCGGTCGCGTGTCTCTATGGGGAAAATTTTCGGGACCGAGAAAAAGCGGTCGCCATGGCCAGGTGGTGGCGTGGAAGAGGTGGTCGCCTAGGCAGGTTTGACTGTAGATGAATCGATGCTATTCCATAGATTTTTGTCCGCCAAGGTCTTAAAAACATTTCCGCGATAGACAGCAAAATCCGATGTCACCGCACGCTTAAAAATGAATCAGCCATCATGGGCATGGCTCTGTGCGGTCCCAATTTGTGCCGGTCGCGTGTCTCTATGGGGAAAATTTTGGGGGCCGAGAAAAAGCGGTCGCCATGGCCAGGTGGTCGCGTGGAAGAGGTCAGGTTGCCTAGGCAGGTTTGACCGTATTCTGCATATGCCCACAAATATTGTCTTTTGCAGTGTTGGATGATTCGGGTTAATTAGATGTCTATGGCAGTCTCTTGCTACTCTGTAGAATATCATTGTAAGAGCCCAACATTGCTCATGCCCGTATACAATGTATGTCACAGTAGAGAAATTGGAATTCAGGACAATTGCTGATTGTTCTAGGAGTCTCTCCTACTGCATCCTAGGGGATAACTGGAGAAAAGAACAATCATGATGGATCTTTCATTTGGGGCATGTACAAATGTAGGTAGCCCAGATAAAGATAAAGGACTGTACTTCTACTAGACTACTAGTACTAGTAAGTGTTCTAGCCTGTGTCCGTCATTCCGTCATTTGACAGAATTTTGCTGCTCATGACGGACAACAATTCTGCCATTTCCATCATGTTTGACATGCAAAAATCGCAGTTGTTTCCCCTGGTTCACCGTCAGTTATTGCCATGAAAGAAGCCTAAAAATTCCAAAATACTCTTAGGTTCATGATGCAAAAATCAACATGGTTTGATACGTTTCGGCTACAATCTTTGTGTTCATGATGCAAACTTGCACCCATGCTCATGACGGTTTACATCAAATTTGCATATTATGTGTGTTGTCTTGAGTTGGCAACCGTAACAAGATTTTACGATTAAAAAACAAGGCCGAAATACTGTTAAAAAAATGTAATTCTTGTTTCTTTCACTGTAGTGTAACTTTATCAGTTTATTATGTACCGTGAACTTATCATCACCATGAAAAAAACTGTTGTAACAAGAGTTCAGAGACCTCAAATCTCCATGAAATATATGCAAATTAGTCACTGTCACATAACTTCCAAATGCCACAAGTATGAATTCCAGTTATGTACCAAATATAGAACTACAGTATTTTCTCATTAATTATGCAAATTAGGTCTTCATTTGCATAACTTATATCAATCAATGTCCGTTTATTACTCAGTTACAAATGTTGTCAAGTTAGGACTTCCCCGTTATAAAAAAAGTAACGGCAATTAATATAGACTTTTTTGCAGATTGTAGATTGCAGCTGGATATTTCAAGCCCTATATTATGCAACTGGGTACAGATGTTGGTAGATACCAAATTATGAAATTTCCATGCATATGTTCCTTTTGACAAACTAGCAACAAGACATTCCAGTCTATTGACTCCTACAGTGTGTATATCGGTCTGTGCGTTGCTAAAGTAAGATGTATGTTTTCCCCTTTGTGGGCCCATGATGCGTGGGTGGAAAAGTAGCAGCCACGAACCAGAGCTGCATTTCAATTTCCCTATAAAGCCAGCCCAGCCAATGTTGACTGATTGAACAGCAGCACATATCCAGCCGAGCTGCAGGCAGCAGCACAGCTTATTTCACCATAGGTAGAATCTGAAAAATACCAATTCGTACCAAGAATCAGGGTATTATATGCAATAGGGTAAATCCAGAAAAAGCTGATTAGTAGGGACTATAGAATTGGATGATTTGAAAGTCTGTAGGAAGAAGATTACAGGTCATCTATATGTATCATTTTCAAGTTCTGTTTTTTTGGTTTGATAAGAGTATTTTTAGATGTATTTATTTGGTTCCATGATATAGAGGTGTCTCTGTCCCATTGTTACTGACCTATGCCTGAATAGTACTGGTGCTTCTCATTAATTCTTAATTACCTTTGCTGAGAAGGTTATGCATAGGGTAGCGTTTGTATGTATGTGTGTAGAAGACCAGCATAACTCAAGAATGCCGAGATAGATTGTCTTGATATTTGGTATGTTGGTAGGTCTTAGTGAGACCTGAAAATGATTAGATTTTGGGCCCTCTAGCGACTTGTTATGGTACTGCAGCAGAACTTCCTGTTTTGAAATCACATGTTCTGGACATGCCATGGAACTGATTTTTGAGTGGTAGATAGCTCTTTGGGCAGAGAGTAAGTGGTATAGATTTGGGCCCCCTGGCGGCTTTTTCTGGAACTGCAGGTTTTGCTTCAGACTGTGAAAGGGAACAGCTCAAGAAGGGCTTGATGGATGGTCATGCTTTTTGGTAAGTGGATAGCTTCAGACATGATTCACATGATTAGATACTTATTATGCAAATCAGTATCTAATTTGCATGATTAATGAGGAAAGGTTATATATCCGCCAAATTCCATAATAGGACTCTCAAACATGTGACATATGTAACCGAGGAAGAGAGAAATATTGATAGATATCAACTATGCAAATGAAAACCTCATTTGCATAATCAATGAGAAAATACTGTAACTCAAGATGGGCTTGATGGATGGTCAAGATTTATGGTATGTAGATAGCTTACGTGATGCTTTGTATGATTAGACGACAATAAATCAGATTCAAATATGCATAATTAATGAGGCAATTTTTACAACCCGCTGTGATCCATAATATGACTATTCAAATATGTGACAGTAACTGAGGAAGAGAGGAATGTTGATAGATAGAAAATATTTAAATGTAGGCCTAGTTTGCATAATTTATGAGAAACTACTATAATACCATACTGGTAAATGACGGCAATTTCATACTTGTGGCATTTGGAAGTTATGTGAATGTGAACACCTTTGAATCAAAGTACGCTAAAAAGGACATCATTTGCATTATTGATGATAATTGTTAGCATAACCTTCTCTGTTAAGGTCTCGGACCGGAGTTTTTTTACGATTTCGTATGTAGGCCAACACCCTCAGGTCGACGGGCTACAATTCGGCCAAGAAAAGTAGGACGGAAAATGTAATCACCTGGGCGAAAAGCGGTTTTCTGCTTTTTTGTATTTATCGGTATTGTCCGTTGTCCCTTTATTTTGGGTAGAAACCATAGTAAAATTTTGGACCCAAAAATTATCTTTTTTTAAAACAATTTATTGATCGAACCTGCTCTGAAAAAACAAGTTTTCCTGGGGTCACGGCATATATGCTGAGAAAGCTTAGTAAATGGTGTCTCTGAAAAATGAAAAAGTCATGTGATAACTTTTTCGCAATCTCCGATGACGCAAATTCGGTGAAAATGCATTAAAAACGATGCTATTTGGGAAATCAGGCGAAAAAACTGCATCACCGTTGGCGCGGACTAATACAAACAAGCCTTCGATGGCGAACCAACTTCACCAGGCCCAAAATACTACAACTCACGGGCTTTTCAGGAGATACAGAAAATCTATGCACAGCTAAAACGATCACCAAGCAATAGGGGCCAGAAATCAGAGTGACGACCACGCACTTCCGGCAGATTACCGGGTCATGACCCTATCCCTGGTCAAATTTGAACTCCGACCCAGAACCTTAAGGTCTCGGACCGGATTTTTTTTTGATTTCGTATGTAGGCCGACACCCTCAGGTTGACGGGCTACACACCACATCACCGTTGGCGCGGCCTTATGCGGGCTTTTCAGGAGATACAGAAAATCTATGCATAGCTACACATGTAAAACGATCACAAAGCAATAGGGGCCAGAAATCAGAGTGACGACCACTCACTTCCGGCAGATTACCGTGTCATGACCCTATCCCTGGTCAGATTTGAACTCCGACCCGGAACCTTAAAGCTCATACTTTGGACAACTTCTGTTATTTGGCTGGAGAAGACGATCAACTGGTATGATGTATAATTGATGAGAAACACACCTAATACGTCAGTCATAAAGGTTAAAATCATGAGGTCGTGGAACTCTAGTTGTATATTGTGTTCTGTACTTACAAATCATGCCATTATTTTAATTTTTATCGATCTGACCTCTTTCTTCAGGTTAGATTGTTCAGCCCTCACAGTTCTCTGTACAGAATAGAGGACATTGTAAAATTACCAAGTCACAGGGTTCAGTTGATCATCTTCTCCCCCCCAAATAACTTTAATAACTTTATTGCAAGTTCATGCCCAAAGGCTACATGTAATTGCAGACAAACAAGTACATGGAGATACATGGAAAGCGAAATAGTTATCTAGTCTACTGTGAAAGGTCTATGTTAACTATGGTTGACTATGGTTGGGTTTGACTTCTTTTTTGAAGGGAGTGGAAAATGAAGTGACCCATGTTTTGTGTCGAAAGTGGGTTGGTTGATTTTAGTAGAAAGATGGATTTTTCTAAGTTATTCAAATGGTGAAAGCAAGGAAAATTTATGGAAGCTGTTTTATATAATTCGTTTTTTTCAGCGTTATAAAGAGGACATTGGCAAATAAAATGTATTTGATTTTCCACTACATTCATTGTACAAAACTTCACATTATAGGAATGTCAAAACAGTAATGCAAAGCATGACAGTTTTATTATACGCATGAAAAATGGAAATGTAGTTTTTGGCCTGTCTGTCTGTCTGTCTGTGTGTTTGTGTGTCTGTTTATCTCCATGAAAAATGGAGATATAGTTTTGGGTGTGTCTGTGTGTCTGTGTGTCTGTCTGTTTGTTTGTTTGTGTTTCCGGACCACTGTAGTCAGCATAACTCAAGAACCTCTTGATGTATTACGATGATATTTGGTATGTGGGCAGCTGTTGTAAAGTCGAAATTCAAGGTCAACTTTGGGCCCCCTGGTATGTGAACTTGGTACTGCAGCAGAAATTCCATCTTTGTATATCTTAACCTGGACGTGCTATGGTCTTGATTTTTTGGTGGCAGATAGCTTGTGGTGTAATGAAGATGTGGTGTGGGTTTGGGCCCCCTAGCAGCTTGCTCTGGAACTGCAGGGGCGTTATCATGAAAATCTTCTAAGGAGAATAACTGAACAAAGGAACGATGGATTTCCATGATATTTAGTATACAGGTAGCTTAGACAGAGATGTACATAATGAAGTGCAAAGTATGTTAATTAGGACTTAATTTGCATTACTAATGAGGAAAATCTATATTTGCAGTGTTTTCCATTATCAGACTCAAATACATGCAACGTATGTAGTTCATGGAAAGTGGATCTTCAACACATACCAATTATGCAAATAAATTCCAAATTTGCATAATTAATGCAAAACACCATATCTCATCTAATTGGAAAATTCTAGGACTGTCAATATGATACTGAGTATGCAGGTAGCTTTGACAGAGATATACATAATGAAGTGCAAAGTATGCTAATTATGACTTAATTTGCATAGATAATGAGGAAACTCTATATTTGCAGTGTTTTCCATTATCAGACTCAAATACATGTAACATATGTCGTTTCTGGAAAGTGGAGCATCAACAGATACCAATTATGCAAATACATTCCTAATTTGCATAATAAATGCAAAAACACCATAATTCATCTAATTGGAAAATTACAGGACTGTCAATATTGCAACATGTGTAAGTTAGATAAAGGTATTTATGACCAAGCATATATTATGCAAATGTGTAAGTCATTTGCATGAATAGAATTGTTCATGGAGATATGAGGTCGTGGAACTCTTGTTGTGTTTGTTCCCGAATGTTTGTAGTCAGCATAACTCAAGAAACACAGGATTGATTACGATGATATTTGGTATGTAGATACAGTCAGTCAATGTGCTTTTAAGCAACATCAGGGTTATACCGCCCCTTATGGGGTGACATACCCTTTCGTTAGCTAATACAAGACGGGATGCCCTAGGTCTCCCGTCCGGGTGAATGATCTAAATCACTGTATGGCTGATACGAGATTGGGGTTCACCAGGACCCCATCCGGGTGATTTGTAGTGAATCACCAACTCCAGACAAAAGGATTTGGATCATCGCACGCCGGGGCATGCCCCTACTCTTTTTCTAAAGGTATGGTGGGTTCTTTAACGTGTGCTGGGTGTGGCTCTCCCCAAACACGGGACCTCCATTTAATGTCCTATCCGAGGGACGTCCCTAACCAAAGCAAGGTACGCATTTACACCTGTGTGAAGTGAGGGAGTTTTGTATTCATGTGTTAAGTGCCTTTCCCAAGGGCACAAGTCGGGCGCATGTCCAGACATGTCTGAGGGCAGCCTGGGATCAAACTCGGGTCCCCTTGTTTGACAGCGGAATGTTCTACCCATTGCACCACACGGCGCCACGGCGTATGTGGGTAGATGTTGGGAAGACAAAGGTCAAGGTCGATTTTGGGCCCCCTGGTATATGATCTTTGTACTGCAGCAGAACTTCTGTTTTTTTGTATCTTTTAACCTGGATGTGCTAAGGTCTTGATTTTTTGGCAGCAGATAGCTCTTGACAGAGATGTACATAATGAAGTGCAAATTACGTAAATTGGGACTTAATTTGCATAATTAACTGAGTTCCAAGACCTCGTATCTTTGCCAAATAAATAAATAAATGAATTGAAACCTTTTCAAGTGATATTGCCCCAACATAAGAGCTGTTTCTGTCATGATGATCAATCTGTGATGATGGTCAATCTGTGATGACTATAAATTTCATCCTTCATGTAGTATTACGAACAGGGTACATCATCATGTGATCAATAATCATTGACCTTGGGTCATATGTTTCTTAATCAGTCAATATCAATAATCTTTTTGCAAAATTCCAAATTACCCCCTTGTAAGGTCATGCCCTACTACGCCTACATGTATACTGATAAACCACCGCTTCCCTTCCAGATATCAGATGGTTTATAGCTCAACTTTTCTGTATATGTTCATATCTTCATGTTGTGACATGATGGTTCTTTCTGACACAACGTACATGTACCCATAATATGTATCCACCAACTCATGCTACAACCAAATCACAGTTTCGAATTCGTGTTCCTCAATGCTGGTCAGGGCTCGAAACAGTGGGTGCATGTGCACCCAAAACTGGAGCTGTGCATCTAAATTTTGACTGTGGGTGCACTGGTGCACCTTACATATTTTTGTACGCTATAGGGTATAGGTACTATTGTATAGCCTAGTATACACAATATTCTTGAAATGTGAGTATCAGAAAAGTATTATAACCTTTTGATGTACAGTGGTAGAAATACTTTTTTTCAGTGTTCTGCAATATTACAGAATGTCAAAATTTTGTTCTGCAACATGAAAATATTTTCTGCAAATACACAAGCCTCCATACTACAACCTTCTCACCTTGATAATGCCTACTTACATTTACATCATATCTAGATTTGCAACATTGCTGTAAATTTTTATTCTCACTCCATCTTAAATTTTTACTAGCAAAATTTGAAACAGTAATAACATACATGTGTGTGTAAAATATTCAAATGAATAGCGAAAATTGCAACAGCAAAAGTGTATTTATTCAACATCAATCAAATCAAATATTTGTTTATTGAAATTTAAGAAAAATCAACAACCTGCCTGATTGCGAGGAATAGGCGGTGCTCTAGATCTATCCGAGCAGTTCTCAACTTCATCGCTGCCATCTGGGCTTGAAGGACCACGGGCTAATGTAGTAGCCACAATTTCGTTACTGCTTTCGTCACGTCCATGACCCGAGTTCGGACTCTGAAGAAATCGCATGCTTGCTGCAACATGTTTATACTAGAAACATCCGCGAATTGTTTTCCTGACTTTTGACGATCCCGAGATCGTGGCCGCGGAGATTAGCGAACTAAGGACAGTAATGCACGAATTTGCCATTTTCTCCCATGATTCGTCACCGAAACCATCACAGAAAGTGTCGGAAATCCCTGGAAAAACTCGAACCTCAGTAGTCGGCACGCACCGAAACGCTGTCAGGCTCGCTCGGTGCTGGTTTCAGTTTATCTGCAGGGCCGCTAGCAGCTAGCTAAATCTATATTATTATAACCTCTTTGGCTAAATTTAGAACCATTGAGTCCTGAGCCTGATCTTGTTATTCTGCAAAATTGCAGGTTGTTCAATTTTTCTTCTGCAATCTTGAAAATCTTTTTACAATTTGCAGATTGCAGACGGGTATTTCGAACGCTGGATGTTCTTTATTTGATGTATTACAAATGTTGAAGTTAACATGTAGCTATAGAATTACAGATTGGATTTTGCTGACATTCAACTTTATTTTGTGTGGTGCACCCAAAATCCTTTCTGTGCACCTAACTTTTTTGCTTGGGTGCACCAGTGCACCTATTTCCAAAAATGAAAAGAACAAAAGATGTCCAGACTCGGTATTAAACCGGGGTCCTTCGAATCTTCTACCAAGAGCGCAGTACTAGTCCTACGGCGTAACCAATTTAGCTAACTTGTAACTAGCCATTTGACCAGCGATTTTTAAAGATAAATGATGTTTTAACCTCATTACACGGTATTATTTTTGTCGATTTTTGGCTGGATTCGGGAACCTTCTTTCAAAATCGGCAACACTTAATGAAAATTTCTGGATCATTTACGTTCAACTGCAGTTACTGTATCTGATTCTACAGCAACGTTTTGTTCAGCATAATTTTAAGTGCAGTATACGTTACTGATATATGCAAGCATCTGTTGAACGATAGTTTGGAATCTACGAAGTCCTGTTCATAAGACAAAGGTGTTGTAAATATCAATTGGCTGTTTAAAAAGAAAAAAGAAAGAAAGCCAGGGTCCTTCGAATCTCCATACCAAGAGCGAAGTCCTATGACGTAACCGATTGAGCTAACTTGTACCTGGCAATTTTTAAAGATAGATACATGATGTTTTAACCTCACTACACGGTATTGTTTTTGTTGAATTTTGGTCGTTTTCTTTTCTTCTTGTGCAATTTTGTGACATAGATGAAATACATGTATGGCCATTTTTCAGGATATGAAAGGTCTACAGCCCAATGCAAGCATGGCAATGCAAGCATGGATGCAACGACTTGTGCAAGACCCATTGGTTGTTGCCTTCCTTCATTCAAGACAAAAATATGAGTATGTAGATATTATATGGGCCAGAAAGGTTCGATATTGCAGCAGGGCTTGAAATACCGGGTGGGTGCACCCAATTTTGGAGCTGTGCACCTAATTTTGTACTGTGGGTGCACCCAAATATTTTTGTACGGTTTATTGTGTGAAGGTATCACTGCACACTAGTAGACAGCATATCCTTGACATCTAAGTGTAAGAAAAAAATAATATCTTTGTTGTAGACTTGTAGTACTTGTTAAAGATTTTTGTGTTAGAATTTGAGTTAATTTCGATTTTGAAAGCTTCAAAACTGCGTGCCGAGATCGCGTGCTAAACGCGCATGGGCTTCCTGGTCCGGCTTGCAACACTGGACAAGAGAACGCTGACTTCCTCTCGTTCCCGGGCTCTTCACAAGTCACATGATCAAAACATGACGACGTCCTTTGTTTCGGGAATATCTGACACTTTCTGTGATAACTTCGGGGACGAAAAAATGTTAAATTCGTGTATTTCCGTCTTAACCTCGCTAATCTCCGCTGTCATATCGTCACTGTCTGCGGGTCGGCACAATTCGGCTTTAGATTTCCCGGATGTTCATACCGTCTCAAACATGTCGAAGCAAATTTCCTTGTTGCGATTTCTTCAAGGCCCGAGGTCAGGGCATGAGCGTCACAGAAGCGACGATAGCGGCCCTTCAAGCCCTGGTGATTCCAGCGATGAAGCTGAAAGCCAGGAAGGACAAGAAGCACCGCCTTGTCAGCCAGAGGAAGGAGAAACATCCAGTTCTTCCGCAGAGGGGGAGGGGGGCGCCCAGGTGCGCGAGCCTGAAGAAAACAATAACATCGCCGGACCGTCCACGGTGTCACTTCCCCCAGAGTTGGAGTCGGCGTCGGAGTTGGACTCGGAGTCAGAAGAAGAAGCGGACGGCGATTTTTCGGAGACAGAAGAGACTGCCAAAAGACCAAGGCTTTCTGAGAGGCTTTTTTTAATATCACCCAGTAATCTTTTAAATATAATGCATTCCTTTATTTCTTCCGTGGCGTTGATTTTTTTCTTAACCAAGGTCGATGTTAATAACACGCTAGGACCCTTATTCTTATTGAAATTTTATTGAGAAAATGAATGCACCACAGTAATTTTGTACACATATTTAAAAAAAATATTGACTTTGATTGATGATTAATAAATACACTTTTCATGCGAATTATTTTTATTTTTACTTTATTTTTATGGCTATTCCTGTTTTTGACTTTGCAAGTAAAATTTGAAAGTGTATCCCAATAATCACAGTGACCAATATTTGTTTAGAAATGTAACATACCATTGTTTCATAAATACAACGGAAATTCTATATTTTCTAATGTTATTCCATTGACACCTTTTTTGACTTTTGAAAATTGTCCGTAAGCTGAAAAAAACCATTCCATGAAGACTTTCCTAGCTATTTTAAAAAAAAATAATGAACAGCAGGTCTAGTATAAAGTTAAAGTGACCCGGGCGTCTTGAAAAGACGCATAGGGGTGGCGCCCATCTCCATTTCTATAGCCCTTGGGCCACACACATTTGTGCAAGTCACTACAGCAGGGGGCTGGTCCGCTGGTAGTGATGTGTGTTTAACTTCCATACTCTTTCCCAAATGCTGAGTGCTAAGCAGAGAAAGCAGTATGTACCATTTTTAAAGTCTTTGGTATGACCCGGCCGGGGTTCGAACTCACGACCTACCGTGTGCAAGGCGCGCACTCTACCAACTAGGCCATTGCACCGGTTTAGTATGTCATGGAAAAAAAATGTCCAATTTTTTCTAGAATGAAGGAAAGGTTTGTGATTAGGTTTTGCTTACAATAGTTACATTCTACTTTATTTTATGTGGTGCACCCAAAAAGTTTTTGGTGCACTGAATTTTTTTAGGTTGGGTGCACCAGTGCACCTATTCCCAAAACTGAATTTCGAGCCCTGTGCAGTGTTGAAAGTGATGATGAAATGGTACAGTAACTGAACATGAATGATAGAATAAATTTGTTCTATTTTATTCTCTCATGTTTTCCACTACCCTGGAATCCAGAGCAATTGTACCGGCCCGCGCTACAAGCTACCCGGGCCTACCCTTCCGCTCCCCCCCAAAGATCTACCCCGCTCCACTATCTGCTAGCCACCCAATCTCCGTGGGCTTGTTTAGCTAGCGGGAAGTGGGGCGGGGTACATTGTTGGGCCAGCGGGAGGGTAGGTCTGAGGAAGCTCCGGGCAGGGCCGGTGTAGGTCCGGGGAAGCTCGGTACAATTGCTCTGGATTCCAGGGTAGTTTTCCACTGTAACTTTCTCCAGTAACTGCACTGAATGTGTTCAATAGCTGTCGATTCAAGCCTTCCAACATCCGCTATGTCGTGCGATCCCTGCCATTTCCGATTAAATCTCAGAAAAATTCACGCTTAGCTGAAATCTTGAATTTTTAGACCCCGTTCATACTAAATCGCGTAAATCACGAAATCGCCGAAATCGCGATAATGTGGCTTAGTATGAACGCTCCAAATCGCATTTGAAATCCCCCGAAATCGCTTTCCGCGAAACCACCTCCGGAGGTGGTTTACTCGCGATTTGCCTGCATTCCGACTTAGTATGAACGCTCGAAATCGCCTTGATGCGCGTTGGGCGCTTTACTTTGCATATTGACCCGGTCAAGGGGTCATCTGCAAATTCAGTCTTTCCGCTCATTATACGATGTTCATCTACCTCCTAGCTTATTGGAATATTACGCCGAATGCGGCGGAAATATGTCAGAATTGGGCGGCGATTTGGGCGTATGGAATGACGAAAACGCATGTACTGATGGCCATCTTCGGGGATGTGGGGATTCAGAAGAAACTCAAGGGATCCCACCGAAATCAGAGCGTGTACGCTGAAGTGACGACTGCCTGAGTTGGCCAAATACGCGAAAACATGGAAGTAATGCCGCACTATTAAAGGTAAAAAAACTCAAGATGAAGTACAAGAAGGTCATTGAACACAACAGTGAGTAAGAGCAAGGAGGTTAAAATAGGCTTTAACCTCCTTGGTAAGAGTCACAGGTGACAATCGAATAACGCGTCTGCCGTTTATCAAGCTGTTGGACGCGATTTTACAACTCGCGCTCGTTCGACCCCAGGTGTGAAGGAATGCGACTCAGGGCGATTTCGCGATTTGCGCGATTTAGTATGAAAGGGGTCTAAGGCTTCTATGATGACAATAACTGACGGTGAACCGAGAGGGATAAAACAGAAAAAAAGTCAGCCCGATGTGTCCGGCATCGTCCACTGTAGTGGGGAGGGGAGTTTTCGGCGGCCACCAACCACCTCGGCTCTCTTTGTGTCTGGCTAGGGTTGTCGCCTGGCGGGTATTACAAAATGATCTAGATCGGCCTCGTCTTAAACTTCCGCTGATCTTCTGGAGTTTTTGCAAAATTCTAAGCTCTGTCTATATATTTTGTCCATCAAAAATGACGGGTTGGTCAAACTTTTTGTCCGTCATGAGAGACAAAATTCCGTCAAATGAAGGGAGGACGGGTTTTGATTACTAGTATTGTAAGCAAGTGTGATATACATGAAGGATGCAATATCATGCACCCATTTTACCATTCTAATAATGTGCAATATTGAGGTGCAATATTAGCTCTAGTTGATAATTTTAACCATTGTAAATACATCTTGAATCTTGAAAAAAAGGGTAGCAATGTTTTTTGTATGATGATTGTATGTATGTTTGTTTGTATCTGGTTGAACAGCATAACTCAACAAGCTATGGATTAGATTGTTATGAAATTTGGTATATGGGTAGGCATTGTCCTATCAAAGAAATAGTTAGATTTTGGGCTTTCCTTGGTGTTGTAGGAAAACGTTTTCTATCTATCTATGCCTCTTGTGTTGGGCAAGCTATGGTCATGAGTTTTTGATGGTACATACATGTAGCTCTTTTGATCAGGAAGAAGAGACATAAGTTTGGACACAGCTTTCTTTGGAAGTGCAGGGGTGTTACAGTTACGTATACTTTGAAACAACATTTGCATGATTCATGAGAAATTCTTTAATAGCTGCCTGAAGAAGGAATTTAGCAACTGTTGTGATTTTGAAAGAGGATACAAATTTGTATGAATTATGATAATAACACACCTCTTAGCATAGCTACATGTATAATGAACAAAGACTGCACAAGTGTAGCAATGTACAAAGCTCCAAATCTTTGTCTCTTATTCTTTAGAGGGTATGACCTCTATATGATTGCACACATTGACACAGTCAGCTACACCTACATAGTGCATGACAATTTCAAGATTTAAAAACGTGTTGATTACAGAAAATGCAGTTCCTGTAGTTACACAGGCCTGCTGACGTAACCTGTTTTGTGACACGGTAGACGCATTGAAAAACTGCGCCCTTGTGAGCCATGTTCCCTAGCACTTAATATGTCCTGTCATCCACATATATGCAGCAATTTACATTTTACATTCTGATCACTGGGGATCATGCCAAATCTCAATCTATCTACAGAATGGAATAAACATGAATTAGGCAGCCAGAATTTGGTCCGACCAGTTAACGTTAATGGAACGACATGCCATGTAGTCAGCCGAGCTGTTCCCCAACGGGACTGAGGACAATTCAAATTAATTTTCTTTCCACCAAGGAAAAGGTGACATTTAGTAGGTGTTGAGCACAATGATTTAATGCCATTTGGGTTGCATGCTTGGTGGATACATAATGCATGAGGCTGTTTTTCCCTTCACTGGTACATCGATTTGCTAGGAGGTGAGATTCTTGAGGTGATGTATTCTCTGTTTGGTTTTAATCGTAAGGTATTATTGATTTCTTTCAGCTAACACACTGAATTTTCCTCGGACAATATCGCAGGTTGAGGGTGGCCATTTGATGAGGAAATGTATGTCTGTAATTACAATCCTGTACCTCATATGGGGGAAACTGATTTTGCTTATTTGAAGGTAACCTTTCCTGTAGGTCATATTTACCCTGGCTCCTTTCCATCTGCCTGCATACATCAGTTTTGGTTGATTTTTGAGGACATGAATGTGATTTAGATTTAGTTTGCTTGGCACCAAGAGCAGTGCGGTTGGCTTTGTGATTTTATAGAATACTGTAATGAAGACATGAATACCAGGGAATGCAGTTGCTTATAGAAGGAGGTTCTGTCCTTGGAACTGTACATTGTAGAAATTGGAAATTTTCAAAATCAAAACATGAAGCATGTCCAGATTAGAGTCAATATCCTTACTTGTTACATGTTAGTAGCTATTCTACAGTACATGGTTAGTGATGTACATGTACTGTAATATCAATTATATTAGGGTTTTGTCATCAATACTATATTGTAGTATATAAAACATCAGACATATTTTTTCTTACCAAATTTTGTTGAGTTCAGTCTGACTCATTCTGAGGTGTGGTAAGATGACAGATGGCTTTACAGCCATGTGTCATTTGTATTGGAAATGGTAATCTTCGAAGTGAGCAAAAATAATTTACTGTTTCAGATATTGCGCTTGCTTCTATCAATTTGCATATAGATGGTATGAAGTCAATGATTATGCATATGATTGTAGGTTGTCCTTGTACGTGTCATGGGACTTGAGCTGGAATTTTTATTTGTGGCTGAACAGGTCACGGCTCTCCTTAATTCCAGTGCATGCTTTGATGCGTGCATCGTCTTGTGTAGGGGATTTGGGGCAAATGGAGGGTTTGTGCTTCTAGAGAGAACAAAGAGACACTGATTATTTATATTGTGACTGATATCTAAATGAAACTGTAACTGTTTTGAATCCTGTATAGTCAAGAATAAAGTCACTGGTAAATTGATTTTATGATTTAGTCCGTTTGCTTCTGTTTGGGTATAGGATAGGTCAAGTCAGAAGATATTGATAAATTTCAAGGATTTTGCTGTTTGCTTGAAGGTATGCTAAACCCCTGTGAAGTATAGGTTGGATTTTAAGTTGGACCTTAATGGTGGTTTCATTAAAGCTACAATTTGAATGTTTGTCAACATTATAACAGTCGTTTTATAGGTGGGCGTTGGCCTCAGAGTCAGAAAGATGCTTTTTGGGGGCCCACTGGCAGCTTGCTCTCAAAAAGTCAAACTCTAGCTGGAACTGTAGAGAGAAGTTCAGTTTATCTTCCTCTCCATTCCAGGCACTAAAGTGTGTTAAGATATAGTAATGATGGTTATAGTGTGTTACAGAGGTCAGATGTGTGTAGTAGAGACGTATCCTGTAAATCTTGAAATATTTGAGGTATCTTGCTGATTTTGTTTTGGTCACCTCTCCACCGTCAACTCAGTACAATTAAAGCAAAATAGCATTTCCCTAGTGTTGCTGCTATTGTTTCAGCCATACAGTCAAAAATATCATGCACTCTTGGTCTATATATGTACATAGATCTTCACATACTACCGTAAGATTTAGGAGCCGCAAACTTAACTGAATCTAATCCAGAAGGAGGGTAGGTGATATGCTGTTGTCATGGTAACAAACCTCAGTTGTTTTTTCCTGTTTCAGTTTTGAAGCACGCCGGCAGCCATCATGGGTGAGCCAGACGAGGTGGACCAGGCGCTGCCGTACCGCGGCACAGACATGAGCGACTACGGGATCCCCTTGGACGACCTGAAGGAACTAATGGAAGTCCGAGGGACAGAGGGCATCGCGGAAATTGAACAGAAATATGGAAGTGTCACAGAGATATGCAAACGTCTGAGGACGTCTCCTACAGTAGGTGGGTGTGGTCTTTCGTCAAGAAAGTTCTGTTTTCAGGGCTGTGTGTTTGTCTGTCTGTAAACAGCATAACTCCAGTAGTTGTGGATGGATCATTATGATGTTTGATATGTTGGTAGGTGTTGACAAAATTAAGATTTAGAACAATTAGAATATAGGTCTCCTGGCAGCTTTCCCTTACTTACATTTCTGGGCCGACTACTTCCGTGTAAACTTTGCACAAGATCTAAAAAAAAAGTTTGTTCACTGGCATCTTCTCCATGAAATACAGTGTTACATGGACAAATTTCTTCAACCGCATTACAATCCGCCATGTTGTCTGCTGCCCCATGATGCATCATTATGCAAATATGCCATGATGTATTTGCATTACACAATTACACATTGTCAAAATCTTCCAAGGAGAATAACTGAAGAAAGGAATATGCAGGTAGCTGAGACAGAGATGTACACAATGAAGTGCAAATTATGCAAATTGGGACTGAATTTGCATAAGTAATGAGGTTTATCTATATTTCCATTCTAGGCATGTTGTGACAGGTGTCACCTGTTAGTTTTGAAACTGGGTCAAATATTCCCCAGGGACCCGACAGCTGGTCAAACCACAGAGGGATACATTGTATACAACCAAACCTGTGTACTTGTTTAATTTGCATAATTAATGGGGGCATTTTCAATGGTACGACAGTTCAAAAATGCAACATTTGTAAATGACTAATTGACATTGATAGATATTAGTTGTATAAATGAAGACCTAATTTGCATAATTAATGAGAAAATACTGTAATTCCATATTGGTAGATAACATTTCATGGAGCTTTTAGGTCTCCGAACTCTTGTTTTAATGCGGTGTTTGGGTTACGTTACTGATGCATGCAAGCATCCATTGAAAGGTGTTTTCCATTACAATGAACACAAAAAATTTCAAAGGCTGGGTTTGGAATTTATGAAGTCCTGTTCAAAAGACAAAGGCATTGTAAATATTAAGTGGCTGTTTAAAAAGAAAAAAAGAAAGATGTCCACACTTGGGTTCGAACCGGGGTCCTTTGAATCTTCATACCAAGAGCACAGTCCCAGCTTGTAACTAGCCATTCGACCAGCGATTTTTAAGGATAATGATGTTTTAACCTCACTACATGGTATTAATTTTGTCGACTTTTGGTCGTTTTCTTGACAAAATCAGTTTCTTCTTGTACAATTTTGTGACATATGTAATATGGCCATTTTTCAGGATAGGGAAGGTCGACAGCACAATGCAAGCATGGCAATGCAAGCATAGATGCAGTGACTTTGGGCAAGATCCATTGTTGGCTTCATTGTTGGCTTCATTGTTGCCTTGATTAAGCTGGGCTCAAGGCCACCAAGACAAAAATGTACATTTTGCTTCTGGGCCAGTATGCTGAAATCAATAAAGCTGCGAGAATTATCACTAATTTACCTTTTCATTTCCTCATGGTAGGTCTAGAGAACAATCCAAAGGAGTTTGAGCTACGAAGACAAGTTTATGGCTCAAATATTATTCCACCAAAACCACCAAAGACATTCTTGCAGTTAGTATGGGAAGCTCTGCAGGATACTACACTGATTATTCTGGAGA
Source organism: Branchiostoma lanceolatum (assembly GCF_035083965.1). Taxonomy (NCBI): domain Eukaryota; kingdom Metazoa; phylum Chordata; class Leptocardii; order Amphioxiformes; family Branchiostomatidae; genus Branchiostoma; species Branchiostoma lanceolatum. The sequence continues at coordinate 22,852,500 of NC_089726.1, forward strand.
TCGCAGCCATTATTTCACTAGGCTTGTCATTCTACAAACCATCCAAGGATATTCAGGACAAACGTGAGTAATGCTGAATTTGATTGTTAGTACTACTGAGTTTATCTTGTGCTTATAGTAGTGACAGAGGAAGTAAGTTGATTATTATTCCTTAGCACTCCTGGGACATATTATGTCATCATCGTCTTTCACTGAGAGAGGGAGATTGCAGAAACTGGCAGATGTTGCATGGGGAACAGGTTTTCTGCGCGTGAGAAATTTGCAAGTGAAAAAATTAAGTTCTAAACATATGCCAGAAAAGGTGTAGTATAAAATTCTTAAGCAGAAAAATGTGACCTTGTGATACAATTTATCTGTTACCTGAATTTTTGTTTGAAAACTCCTGATTCCTAGGTCACTTGGGAATAGGTCCCTTGGGAGTAGTTTAACTTTGGGGGGCTTGAAACCTGAGAAATGTAACTACTTGAGGCTTGTTTGCATTCTATTATTATTAGCTTCATTTCATCTTTTCTCAAGCAGATTCTTTCACACGGAAATTTCACATCTTTTTGTGCGAAAAGTTAACGGTTGAAAATCACTTGAAAGAACAAAATTGAAAGAACAAGGTTTTCAACTGTAGAATGCAACAATAGGATACTACATTCTATTGCATGTCATCTTATTTAAACTTTTAAGCTTAAAACACTCAAAGAGGTTTTAAATCCCTTGTGAATCAGCCTATATGTCACAGTACAGATTGGAATCCAGTACAATCTGGAACTGTGCTTAGTCTAGTAGTAGGATTCCAGATTGTACTAGTACAGATTGGAATCCTACTACTGAACTGGGATCTGAATATTGGAATTCCGATCTGTACTAGGAGGATTCCAGATCCTACTAGTACAGATTGGAATGCTACTACTGTATTGGGGTCTGAATATTGGAATTCCAATCTGTACTAGGACAAATTCTACCAGGACACTCTCCAATTCCAATGGGAGAAATTCGGATTACATCAAAATTTTTTAGGAAAATAGGCTGAATTATTTCATGCCTAAAATTTCAGCATTACTATTATAGGTGAATTACTTATAATTAAATTTTAGATATATGATAACCCTACTGTCAATACACCGTGAATGTAACCATGGGGTAAGCCGTCTGGTTCAGGTCACAGACCTTCTTCATTTTGACCATTGCAGATTGTCCCATGATACACAATTGGAATCAAAATTTGTCATAGGACAATTCGCAATTAAGATGCCGTCAATCGCAATCTGTCCTAGGACAAACTCGAATCTTAGATTTCCATGGTATGGTGTTAATGTAAAGGAAACAACAATATTCTTACAAAGCATGATTTTATTCACTGACAGAATCTACACAATCATACAGACTTGGAATCTGAAATTCTATAGCTAAGCTTCAAATTATCTAACAATACAATTAAGAATTATCAGTTTTCTAACACTTAAATTTGTGCCAACTACTCGCTGGTGACAGTAATCTCAGTCTATATCTAACGTCAAAATTCAAAACAAGTAATACAGCAGACATCAGTTGTATGAGTATTGCTTGTCAATATGTCTAAGGTTGACCATCGTATCCTTCTTTATGTCATGCCTGGGCCTGATACGGGTGTTCCGGACCGTGTGATAACTATCCGGATCACAAATTAGGATTCGGGAGTTGTATCACACAGGCTTCCATAGAATATTTCGAATGCATTTCGAGCGCGTCAGTTGCGCCGCCGTCGGAAATTAGAAAACCGGATTCGGAGGTTTGAAACTTTGAAACTTTATTGACAAATACCACATCGCAGACTGGCAAGTCTGAATTAGCGAGTATTTTCACATTTGCTCGCATAAAAAATTATGTGATTATATACAAATATACAAAGTTTACCAATGGTGCCATTTGAAAAGACTTTTCATTGACAACACAGAACACGACGTAAGGACAGCTGACGTTGTAGACATTGAAACATTCGAACGTGACAGGATTGTGTTGTTTGGTACAATGGAGTAGGGAAAAACATGGAATTGTTAAGGAGATCAGTCACTTATTCAGCAGGGATACGAGGTACGGAATCGGAGAGTTTTTGAGTCTGTTGGTGCGGCAGAGTGGTGTGTTAAGTTTCTGTTTGTTTCTGCTGTTCCGGCCGGATTTGTCCCCTCTTGTGCTCAGAAGCCAGTCCCTGAAGTTGGACTCCATCAGAGATCTTGCAAAGTTGAGACACAAGTCCTCTCTTCTTTGTGCCAGTGTTTTGAGTCCTAGCTGTTGCAGGGCGTGGGAGTAGCCAGTGTAGTCGTTGCCCAGAATAATCCGGCAGGCAGGTTTTTGGATCTGTTCGAGTTTCTCAGTTTGCAATTTGGTAAGGCCAGATGTCCAGGCAGGTGCAGCGTATTCTAGGATCAGTCTGATATAGCATGTGTAGATCGTGATCAGGTCATTACGCGATAACATGAACCTTTTGAGTCTTTTGAGGAGGTATAGTTTCTTTGCGGCCTTTCCCACCATCTGCTTGACTTGGACGTCCCAATGAAGGTTGTTCTGGATGTGGAGTCCAAGGATCTTAAGGCTGGGCGCGACAGCTAGCGGTGCATTGTTGACTCGCAGTGGTGGCAGAGGGGGATAGTTCCGACAGAATGTGATGTGCATAGCAAGGCATTTAGAGTCGTTTAGTAGCATATGGTTGTTTAGCGTATATTTGGCATAACTCATCCAGATCAGACTGTAGGGTCGAAGGTTGTTTGAGCAGTCTTGATTGGAGCATGTTCATATCATCCACGTATTTCCATACCGGACTAGAGGCATCAGAAGCAGCATCGTCAATCAGTACCAGGAATAATATGGGGCCTAGTAGAGTTCCCTGCGCAACTCCGCATGTCAGATGTTCCCACTCTGTCCTGCTTCACTCCTGTCTGATATGAAGCTGGCCACCCTCGGTATGAGTTCAGGTCGGAGTCCCATGGTTAACAGTTTGGTAATGACGGTGTGATGGTGGACTCTATCAAAAGCTTTGGAAAAGTCTGTAGCTACGAGAGTGCATACTGTAGATGGTTTGTCGGTCCCCTTGAATAGGCTGTCTACCAGACTGACGAGTGCATGCACTGTAGACCGCCCCTTAAGGCTGCCAAATTGTTGGTTGTCGAATGTAATGTTATAGGTTATAGAATCTATGTTGTTACAGTTTCTTGTTCGAGGACACAAAACTCCCTCAACTTCTGGCGCATTCCGCATTGAAATGTGTGTTTTCTCGGGTGGGTATGACCAAGGTATGACATGAATAAAATACAACACGTTGTATTCCGCATCACCCTTGGTCCCAGGTTTCCCGCGGGTCGGATCGCCCTCCGGCCTATGGCTGCCGGGCGATCCGACCCGCGGTCGGGCTGGTACCTCGGGTTATACGGAATACCCTGTGTTGTATTCTATATTTATGTCATACCTAGGTCTGATACGGGTGCTCCGGACCGTGTGATAACTATCCGTATTATATAGGGTTCGGGATTTGTATCACAAGGGCATCCATAGAACATTTCAAATGCATTTTGAGCGCGCCGGTTGCGCTAGCATCAAAAATTTGAATACGGGATTTGGAGGTTGGAATCAATATTGTTACAGTTTTTTGTGCGAGGACACAAAACTCACTCAACTTCTGGCGCATTCCTCATTGAAATGTGTGTTTTCTCGGGTAGGTATGACATAAATAAAATATAACACGGTTTATTCTGCATCACCCTCGGTCCCAGCCCTCCCGCGGGTTGGATTGCCCTCCGGCCGTCAGGCGATCATACCCGAGGTCGGGCTGGTACCTCGGGTGATACGGAATACCCCGTGTTGTATTCTATATAAAACACCTGGAAACCCGCGATATCCCCACAAAAATGCTTACATGGATCCACAGTTACCTGTCGTGCAGGAAACAACGTGGGGTAGCCACATTTCACATGTGACAAAAAAGGGATCACCATCTCTCCACTATCTTCGCTTACTTGCCAGGTGGCCCCCAGATGACCTCACTACAGTGTACACAGCCCTAATCAGATCCATTCTGGAATATGCTAACATAGTGTACGTCGGATGTAACGAGACCCAGTCAAAAACACTCGAATCTGTACAGAAAAGAGCATTGAGGATAATCAAGGGGAACGGAGGTATCCAGCCAATGCAGCAATAACATTCTTAGAACAGAATGCACTTTAAAGACCATCCCTTGCACCATATGAGAACAAGCAACAGGCAACAACAAACCGGCAGAACTCTCAGAAACCAAAACCACAGTACTCTACCTACTTGAAGAACCAAACATTTGAAGAATTTGTTTCTGTTTCATGCCACAAAACTGTACTACCATTCTCTTTCGTGAACTTTTAAACATGTAATGTGGTAATAAGCATCGTTTTTAAAATGTATTGATTTTTAAATCGTATTAACATTGTATATTTGTGGCTATTTACTGATAGGTATTCCAAAAATGCCACACAAGCTTGCAATTGTCTTATAATTCAAGGAAATTTCTCAGATCAAATCTAACTGTGACTTGCATTTTGTATGTAATTACCAATGGAGCCGTCAATTGTTACGTGAGAACAATTCAGCATATCCAGTGGGAGATCCTGCTAGTCTGCATATTTTGAATAAACCTTACTGAGACATACAGCGATAATCATTTTCTTGCACTTAGATGTCAAGCATACATGTATGCTATATACATGTACTACTAAGTGGAAAAATCAGTTGAGCATCATATCGAGTTACTCATAATGGCCATAATATGCAAATGTCTCTGATTAACATAATATATACAGTTAAGTTGTAGGATTCCAATCTGTACTAGTACAGATTGGAGTCAGGATTAAAAACATAAACAAAGGTTCAAACAAACAAACAGATTGGAATTAGGATTCCAATCTGTACTAGTACAGTTCCAGATTGTACTGGATTCCAATCTGTACTGTGACATATATATTCCCAAGGGACCTAAAATTCAAACCGAAAATTAAGGAAACACGTGTAAAATCATATCATGGGGTAACATTTTTAATGCACACTTTCTTACACATGTCATGAACTTCATCCGTTAGTTTTTCACATGCAAATTTCTCGCACACATAACCCCAACCTGTTGAGTGGTACTTAATCTTAAGACACCTGCATGACAATGTTTAACAGTTTTAAATTGTCAGTGCTCTACACGTTCTTGACCAACTTTCTACCAAATGACATTGTCCAACTCCTACCCAGTGCTGAGAACACCTTGACACCATGCCATGAAATCTGGATGAAAGTCACTTTAAGGAGTTAGATTTAAAGACTTGAATGTCCAGTTCCTTGACAACATTGACTAAAGGTTGTATCCCTCTTACTAGTCTTAGTGGGTTGGCATGTTGTTATCATCCTGCATTTTTTGCCCATAGTCCAAATGGGACCACTCAATGTTGTCATCATCAGCTTCAGACTGCAAAGGGACATTGTGACATCATCAGCATAGCCTTGATACTGTAATGTCGTTGTGTCAGTTTTTCATCTTTACCATCGACTTGTTTTATTCACAAATTAAGTCTATTATGGGCTGTTATTCAGGTCAACTTCAAGTCTTCCTAGGTAGTGCATTTATTTTGAGTATTGATAAGTAGTGCTGTTATGACCCATCTTTGTCTTTGGATGTAACACCAGGGTGTCTGATCACAGGTATATTCTACTGGTTGAATAGATGAACCTGAAGTTGACCGTTGTGACATCATCCTCATTTTGTCCTGTTCACTTGCAGTCGGTGGTGGAGATGAATCGGAGGAGAAGGCGGGATGGATCGAGGGCGTTGCCATTCTTGTTTCTGTAGCAGTAGTTGTTTTCGTAACAGCATTCAATGACTGGTCCAAAGAAAGGAAGTTCAGAGGGCTGCAGAACAAAATTGAGGGCGAGCATAAATTTGCTGTCATCAGGAGTGGAGAAGTAATCCAGATCCCCGTAGGAGAAATAGTTGTCGGTGACGTCTGTCAAGTCAAGTATGGTGAGTAGGCATTTCTGCCATTTTCATGGGCAAGGGAAGTTTTCCCTCTTTACTGTGCTCTCTCTGGCATCTTGCAGGAATAAAGCTTCGCTAGTTTGCCATAATTACAAAATTACAGAATGATATATGCAGTGAGCAGTGGTAGTGAATGCAGATTATCAAGAACAAGTGGTGTTTTATTACAGCTAGTTTGTGAATTTTATGTCCTAGGTGACTTGTTACCTGCGGACGGCCTGGTGGTACAGTCCAATGACCTCAAAGTCGATGAGAGCTCACTAACTGGAGAGTCCGACCATGTGAAGAAAGGAGACTCAAGGGATCTCCACCTCTTGTCAGGTACTGCATCAGCCAGGAAGAACGAAAACAGGCATTTTGTGAAACAGTGTACTACTGTACTATCATCAGTGATACTATCATCATGCACTTAGGATAAAGTTTTGGTTTCCTAGTGGTGTGTTTAAAGGAACTTACATACGCACTTTTTAAACTTTTCAAGTCGCAAGCAGGTGCTCCAGGCCGACGACAAAGTCGGCGTGCATAAGTTAGGAAGGGTTATTCCTTGGTGAAATCGTATATCAGCATGAGAGTACATCTTCAAATTAAGTGTGGAATGCTACCACGCAATTAATCAGTAGTAAAGAATGAAATTATGTAGTCAAACTTGGTCTAACATATAATAGGTGCCTGCTTTTTTTTTTAATGAACTGCTCACCCATGCTTCTAATGAACTACATGTAACCCACGTTAAAGGGGCATATTGTGACACGAACATAAAACAAAATTCTTTGTTTTTGATTATTTTTCTACATCATTAGTTGAATCTACCTTATTACACTGCACAGCAATATTCATCACGTACGGATACGACTTTGTAGTGTCGTGCGAACGTCTTGAAAAAAAAATTATATATGCAATCCCCACCGCCGCTTGAATTGGCCGCCATCTTGTCCAACATTCCGCCGAACCACCGAACACGCGATCGAACGCCCGACGTTCTGAAGTTTGTTCACTTGTGGTGATTTTCCTGTGACGCTCGAACTCCGACCATAACGGTCGATTCGGATTTTTCGTAGCGTTCTACGCTGGCTTATTTGCATATTAACTTGCGGGACGTAAGGTAATAAATAAATGAACCAGATTTTACACGTTTTGCGTTTTTCGTCGTTTATTAATGGTGGAAATGTGACAAAATGACGGGGATATGTTGGAAATAAGTAACAAATAAGTTACAAATGTGAATCTTAGTGTAGATCTTTCAAATTCTTACTATTTGTAGTTTTTGCCCACCAGATTCTACAATATGCCCCTTTAACAAAGCGTCTTCAACTTACACAGGCATGCTAAAGGCTTACACTATTTGTTGACAAATTTCTAGCTTTTTTTTGGTTTTAGACATTTAAAACCTAACCATACACAGTATTTCATGGGTTGGTTTATTGAGAAAATCCATTAGTGATGGGTAACATTGCTATAAGGATCCAGTAATTTTTCTGTGGCGTTGCCGATTTGGAAAGAAGGTCCCCGCATCTTGCGATGACCATGTGGGGTAGGAACAGTAAACTTATTTTCTTACCTATTCACTATGTAAACAGAGGCAGTTAGTGTTGTTTACATGAAAAGTGGATTTTGAAACACCAATAGTTGGACTCACCCAAAACATTGATCCTTTGTAGCGTTGTATATAGTGGAAAGCAACTTACCGACGGCTGAATAAACATGTATATTCAGGGTCCTACCCATCTACAGTAGGAACACCTTCTCAGTTGGTAAACATCATCGGAAGGATGATCATGTCAACCTCTTAGCTATCCACCGAAATGCTCGAGAGGGGGTGCGTACGTTAGGAGGTGTGCAAACGTAAATAGGAATTTTACGGTAGCTACACAAAAAATTGAAAATCCTACTATGCTATGCTAAATATCCTCCAAAGTCAAATTTTTACTTGTTTCACATAAGTCCATCATAGTTGGCCAGCGTTTGCAACTTATGCTGTGCAGATGCCTTATCACCTGATGATTGAATGATATGACGTCATTGTTCTAAGGCCTTGGAAAAAAATGTTGTGTTTCCGGTTACCTGACCGACCCTAGCAAAAACCTCCCGACCCTAGCCATTTTTTTGGGTGTCGGCTGCTGGCGAGGGACAGAAAATTTCCGATCTGACATCTGAACTTGAGTGATGAAAAACAACGTACCCGCTTTCACAGTTGCACAGCGCAACGATATTTTGATTGGTGCAAGTCGTTTCTTAATCCAGGTTGCGCAGTGCACTGCCTAAATTTCGGGCTTGAGAACTCGATTTTGCGGTAATTATTTGCATGAAGTAGAAAATTTGGACCAAGAAAACTCTACTCTTCTACTACTCTACGTCACACACGTGCACACACACACGCTCTCACTTTCGTAAATTTCAATCGAAACACAGAAATCGACCCCCAACCAAACAAGTTAATTAAGTTACCGGTACTTTGTCACTCGTTTGCATCCATAGTAAACTTGTTTTATTCTGCCTGAAACGCAAAAATCCGTCCTAAAAAGAGTGCGGCTTCCGATTGAAAAACGAAAATATTCAGCCGCCATGTTGGATTCATCAACTATTGCTAAATAGCGCGAGAAGGCATGAGAGTAATGATGCATTTCTGCAGTACTGGCAAATACCGCTTGAGGGCAGTGTTTGAGTCGCAATTGTATTTCTATGGGGCGAAGTGTTGCAGGCGCTGATTTTTTTCGTTGCCAACATTAAAAATTGCACAAGTGGTGAATGAGTCCCTTTTGATAAGCTGGGATTTTTTTTTAATTCTTCACTTTGCGACAATTATTGTAAAATAAACAAAGAAAGTTGTGAATCCCTACCTACCGACCCTAATTTTTTCAGGACTGTAATAGAAAACACAACATTTTTTTTCCTAGGCCTAAATTTCCCAAACAGAATGAATAATGCTTTTCAAATTGGCTTTCCTGAAGATGGATTTCGAGGAACTTTCAGAATTGAAAGCCCACTAACTCGTCAATTCCCCCAAATTCTACGGAAAGTTCCTCGACCTCCATCCTCACGAAAGCCAGTTTGTAAAGCGCTATTCATTCTGTTTAGGAAATTTAGAACACTGATGTCATATAATTCAATCATCAGGTGAGAAATTTAGAACATGTGCACTGACGTCATATAATTCAATCATTAGATGAGAGATTTAGGCTCACTTTACACCCAGCTTTTTGCTACAGCAGCAATATTTCCCACTGTCGGGACGCTGCTGTCAGGAAGCCGCCACCTAGAAAACTGGCAAGACACCCGCGGCGCTGAGATTGCTGTAGTGACCTAACCTGACCTAATTGTGACCTTTGACATAACATGTGGAATCAAAATGTTTCAGATGTTTTTCTTTATCTATCTCATTTGCGTCTTATCCAATATAAGGCAACGAGCAAGGCAACGAGCAAGGCTAGTGCGCAGGAGACAACTGAGATACTGGAAGATGTTGTTGAGACGTCGCTCGGCTAGAATCCACCCTGCTTACCTCCCCGCTGCCATTGCTTTGGCACGGGGTGGCAATCCTATTCACTGGGCGATATGGCGTTATGTAAGGGTACCAGTGACCTTTTGGCAGAAATTTGTCCAGGGCACACTGTGTGATGCGGATGTCTACAAGCGGTTCAGGATGACGAGAGGCACATTTCAATTAGCCCGGGCTATATGCTAATCGCCTAAACCCTGACCTCCCGCTGTCGCGAGTACGACGCGTTCTCATTATATGCACCTTGAAGTCGTCGGGGACTCCCACTGAGCTGATGGGCGACTACTTCGGAGTTGTCGGGAGAAAATTTGAAGACAGCGCCACTACGACAGTGGGAAATCTCTTTACATGGAATTCCTGCTGTCACCTGTCGTAAAGTAAAGTATGTGTAATGTAAAGTGGGCCTTAGATTAGAACACACACGTCATATGATCTAATCATCAGGTGAGAAGTTGCAACCAGTGGAAGATCCCAGAACTATGACGGACTTATGTGAAACGACTTGAAGTAAGAATTTGACTTTGGGATATATTAAGCATAGTATAGTAGGCTTATAAATTTTTTGTGTAGCTTTCCTTTAATAAATTTTGTGTTATGTTCTGTGTAAGACTGGGCCCTCATGAGAAGTTACTGAATTTGAATGTACCCACACAATAGTGTGTATATACATTATGTAAATTAATGGATAATAGAATGAAAATGTTCTTGTCAGGCACCCATGTGATGGAGGGCAGTGGCAAGATGGTGGTGACAGCCGTCGGCTTGAGCTCACAGAGTGGGATCATCTTCGCACTTCTAGGAGCCACTGCAGCTGAGAAACCTGCTGGAGGCAAGGGCGACAGTAAGTTTAGTTTTTTTTTTTTCCATTTTTTGCTAGCATTTTGTGTGGACATGGACTGGTATTCTAATAGTTATCATATATTATATATGTAAATGGAATCTGTTTGTTTTAAAGTCATCAGGAACTAGAAAATACATTCCAAGAGTACAAACATTTGGTGAAAACGTCTCCACCTTGGCAGAGGTACCCATGAAAAATCGTTCTGAATGATAATGTTTTGGTGCTTTGAATCAGGAACTAAATTGAATGCACTTTCTGCCGGGGAAAAATTCTTACATTTCTAAGGTTATATTTGTTGACAGTCAATATCATGTAAAATTATGAAAAAAGTAAACATCTGAAATGAGAAGATATGATGCTTGTTGTGCTTTCATGTAATTCATTGTGTATTTATTACAATATTTTCTCAGCATCCATGGCATAAAATAGCCATCAGCATCCATAATTGCTATTGTTCAATGTACTTTTCACTGTTCTTCACCCCTCTTTCATCCTCTGTATATGTATGTTCCATACACATGTGTTGGATACTAAACAATGGTTAAAGCTAGTGTTGTATTTGATTTATCTTTGTGGTTTTTAAAACCAACAGCAGTTACTAATAACATTTCACTGGTTTAACCAATCTGTGCCTTTTATGTCTTAACAAGTTTAAAGGTCCTTGTAAGGTAAAGAGTTTTTCATCATCAAAATACATTCTGTGTAATACAGTTCTCTTTGGAGATGGATTAATTTAAGGTGAAAAAAGATGGTACATTATGTAAATCATCATTTCAGGAAAATGAAAAAATGCCAAGAAATATCAAATTTAAAGTTCAAAGAATAATAGAAATTGAAAATTCTATATTTTTTAGATTTTCTAGAGAAATTCAAAAAAATTACTGTGCACAAGGTTTAGAAGAATTCCTCAGCACCAAGTGCATATTCCAACACTGGGACCTTTATACTTGACCTGAGTGTGCCATGTCTTTCTATTTGCTGCCTGTGCCTCCTGCATCAGCATGGATGGAGCCAGAGACAAACCCCGTCTCTTCAGTACCAAAACCTCCTGAAATCACCCAAAATGATATCAAGATGGCATGGAAGGGTATGTGGACAGCAACACAGACTGGGCTGTCAGTGATGTTGTAATGTGCCCAGTGTGACTTGTGTTTCCCCAAAAATAATTTCGAATAATTCCTTGCTGGTGTTATTTCCCATTAGGTCAGAACACCACTTAACTATGATATGATGTGCTTTGAAGTTGTTTTCAGTCACATTTTGGGTGAAATCGGCAGCTCATACCAAAAATATTTGGAGCACTGGGAGTAGATTTAGATAGTTAAATCTGTTTAACTTTAAACAAATAACACCAGATTCTTAATCAAGATGTTTTTTCATCAAGTTTAAAGGACTTCACTCCACAGTGTTTGGAACATTGTAATCTGTATTGTCTCAACTGTCTCATATTCCTTCCTTCTCTTCATCTTCCTTCATGTCTCTCACTCACTCACTCACTCACCCACTCGCTCACTCACTCTCACTCACTCACCCACTCGCTCACTCACTCACTCACTCACCCACTCGCTCACTCACTCACTCACTCACTCACTCACTCACTCACTCACTCACTCACTCACTCACTCTCACCCATAGCTTAGTGTCTCCCTTCATGTCTACCTTTTGAAGTTTTTTAATTAAATCACTTCTAGTGTAAGCCATTTTCAGATCAACACCATTTATGTTAAGTATGGTACAGAAATTGCACCTCGGCTGAAAGCTTAGAGTTAGAGACATTTCTGACAGCAAATACAGCATATTTTGCCCATCTCCCTCCCAATGCAAAAATTAAATTCCAAAATCATCCCTGTGCAAAAAAAATTGCCTAAAAGTGAACTATTGCAAACTCATCCCAGACCCGAAATGGAGCTTTTGTCCCCTATGCAAAAATGGATGCTAGAATGGTGCGAATGGACACTCCCAGGGACTCCCACGAGTAATGGACCATTCAGAAAACATCTATTAAGAAAAAAGTGAACTTTGGTGCAATCACCCCAGGCGGGGCTTGGGGTCACTGACCTTCAGGCTGTGTTGTTTACGTTCGTAATTGTGAGAGCTTTTACTCGCAAAGCTACAGACTGTCGAGCGCCGCCGCATATCTTAAGCCAAATTACATGCAGTTTTGAGTGTTGCACAGCCACTGACGTAGTGTTTGTTTATACCGGTACGCTGTGTAGGCCCGACTTGAGCTAAAATTTTTACGCATTATCAGTGGCAAATTTCATTGAGTACAGTACGCCCGCCTCCAGCACATTGCACGTAATTTTTTACCGTGTTTACACCCCCGTGGACGTACATGTAGCTTTACCGACTATTACCATCAACACTTCGCCAGTTTAACAAAACACCCCAACACGCTCCCCGTCCTCTTTGTTTACGTTTTGAGGAGCTGACCTAAGTGCGAGCAAGACAGCACTTGTTCAAACCTTACAGCAGTTGAATGCTCTGCCAGCTGATGAATAAGCCTGATGAATTTCTGCGTCCTTTTACGAGTTCAGAAGTGACTGGAATCGAAGAATACTGTTAGCCATTTTGTTTAAAGAATAACCTCTCCTTGCTCAAACCAAGGAGGTTATATAACCTTGCTCAAAATTTCAAGGGGAATTTGAAAGGCACTTCCTCATTGTCTGTATCCGAACGGACCAATCAGGTCATTGCTTTTACTAAACATCGTGCGCGTATTGGCTGCCGGCGCATGTCGCTTCATTATGGTATGGTAAATGCCGTGGTATTCATAAAAAAATCTCAAAATTGATAATTTTTAAGTAGTGTATGCAAAAAATGATAATGGGTCATTTGGGTAAATATCCAATGCACAACTACACCAAATTTAGGTCCTTTGATTTAAATACCAGGGCACCGGAGGCCAAAAGGTAAGCTGTTGGTCTGAAAATTGCCAGAAAAAATCAATAAAATCGTTTTAAAGGCATTTATCGAAAAAATGAAAAAGAGGTCCAGGTGTACGCACTAACTCTACCTGCATACCATTTTTCTGCTTATTTGGCCCAGGGACGACCGAGATGAATCGATTTGGAGATTTGACAGGAGGAGGAGGAAGAAGAAACATGACCTAAAACAATATATTTTGACCATACTTATAGTATGGGCAAAATATGATAATTATGGATTTTTCCTTTCATCAAGTTTGGACTAGTTTATAACTTTTTATAACTGCATGAAATTGAATTGTAATAAACTAAGTTGATGCAGGCATAAATTTCGACAAGATCATTCTAGACTTAAGTTTATAGTATACTTAATGTGTTTTCTTCTTAAATTTAATTTTGTGCTTTATTTTGTTTTCTTTTGTTTTGCTCGTCATGTTAGAATCAGAGTACATAAAACAGGTTTTTATCTAAAACTAGAGTTCCACGACCTCATATCTTCGCCAAATGATATTGACCTTCACGACTAATGAGGTTTTTCATTGATGATATAATCCTAATTTCCATTTACAAATGTATGATATCGATCGATGATCTTGTCCACCCAAATAACACAAGTTGTCCAAAGTACGAAAGTCTTATTTTAAGTTAGCAAAGACAGCTATTCTAACATTTTCTCAATTATGTAAATGTGGCCCTGATTTACATAATTTATGTTTGATGAACTTACAGATGCTGCAAGTATCAAATTCCTGCCATTTATCACTATGGAATTATGGTGTTTCCTCATCAATTATGCATATTGGCCCCTATATGCATAATTACCATCTATCTATATCAAATTAGTAACAAACCAAAAATCATGCTGATCCATTGACCCCTTCTTGTCAATCTTGAGTTATTACCAAATGAAGGGCGCACAGCTGAGTGACCTAAATCCTAAGCCAGGACATCCTCCAGGTGTCCCTGAGTAGAGGTCGATTAACAGCTTTCAGTGGAATTATACATTACTGCCTTTAATTGTGTAAATGAAGTCCTGATTTGCATACTATACATTTCATTATGTTAATCATCACCTGAAGTACCTAATGAAAATACACCAAACCCTGCATGAGTTATCCTCCTCCAAAGTTTCATACATAAAGGCCCACTGCAGCTCAAAACAAGCCACCAAGAGGCCCAAACTTACACCACTTGTTCCCTGCCCCAAGACCTATCCACTATAAAAAAAATCATGAACCTGGCCCATTATCGAACTTGACCTTCCTTTCTGTAAACCCTACCCACCCACTAAATATCATGCAGAACCATCAACAGCTTCTTGTGTTATGTTGGCGACATACAAATACACATAAACACAAAGCCTGCTGCAGTACTGACGGAAAATGCCAGGGGAACCATTTTTAAACTTTCCTCTGTTTCCACAACCGCTACACACGTACCAAAAATCATGAAGATCCTTCAACGCTTCCGTCACTTTCTTTGCCTACATACAAACACACAAAAATGCAAAGTCCGCTGCAGTACTGTTGGAAAATGCCAGGTGAATCATTTTCAAACTTGACCTCCCTTTGCACAACCACTACACATACACCTACTGAAAACCATGAAGATCCATCAAAGGTTTCTCGAGTTATGCTCTTGACATACATACAGACCCACCCAACAGCTGGAGCAACTGAAAACATAATCTTCTCGGCGAAGATAATTATTTTGGGCTGCATGCCCAGGACACAGAAGCCAGCTTAAAGCCAATGCAAACATTAGTTTTAATAACTTAATAAATAAGACTCTTTGTACACAACCAAGAGATTTATTCAACTGACGTTTTGGTGACCATCCGTCACCTTCTTCAAGGCAATTCTGACTGGTTCACATTGCAATGCAGCACAGGTGTCGCTGCTTATAGATGCGTTCCCAAAAGCAAAGTATTTAGTACATATATACAGAAGTGTAACACAAACACAACTATTGAGCAAAAAGAGTCTTTTTATTCAGTGTCTTACCAACCTGATGAAACTATTCACGGATTAATTTTGATAATCGGGTATTCCAAGATCAGGGTGTACTAATGTGTTGCACTTGGGACGATTTTTCAAGTTTCACATTTTTTCACTTTCAGTACAGAAAATTGTACTATAAGTACATGCTATGCATGGCACTTTTTAAATTTTTGGATAATGACAAGCAGTTCAAAAGTTCTGCTCTTTGACTGACTTTTAGTATTTGTAGAGCATAAGTAGCAGTATAAGCAGTATACGGACACTACACAAAAAAGCTGTCATCTTCTACTTTTCCTTTTTTTACTGTATGTCAACAAAATGTTAAATGTATTATGAATTAAGGAAGTAAACTTTACGTCCAACACAAGAATGAATTGAGACTTACCCAAATTTTCGACTGACTCCATCAACCTTGTTCATGGAATTGACCCATCTACATACTCATATGATGTGACGCCAGAGACACGTGACCGTAGTAGCGGGTCGTACGTGCCAGATAACTTGTGTCGCAGATAACAAGCAAGATGAGAACTCTTATTTTGTGTTACATATGAATATACCATGTGTAACCTGCAGAGTAGCGGGTTCTTTTGCCATATTTTTTCATACAAGGAGACATTTTGATAAAATTTGCAAAATAATACATTTTTGATAACGTGTCATGCTCATTAATAAATGCACCGTAAGAAAGTTTGATTGATTTATGTTAAGTTTTCAGCGAAACCTACATGTATTATACCACCAGCAAGTGTCAACATATTACTAAATTCTTAATTTCAATTTTTGGTCACACTTTATTAAAAAGCTTTTTTTTAATGGCATTAACAGCATAACATGAATTTTATGCTAATTTCTGGCATTAAGTTGGTCATAGCATAATGTTTTGGACATCTATCTGCCAACAAGCGTCAGGATTGTCTGTAAAATAGTTGTATTTGGATAATATATTTAATTTGATAAATATCAACAGAATGTTATCATAAGTACGATATAAGGATGCTAAAACAATGCAGCATACTATTGGCGCACCCTGATCTTGGAATAGCTCAATGGAAAGACGTTTCAGATGGAGAAAGAAATGTCAGCAAATGACAGAAGACACAGTTAGGCGAAGAAAAACCTGTCCTTTTCATTTTTCCCTAGTAAATTCTACCCTGCCTGTCTTGGCAGACCTGCCTTCCTGGGTGTCTGTGGCTACCTCAGTATGTTTTATTTTTGATGTTTAACTAAGTTTGTTTGTGGCGTGACTTGAAACCCCTGGGCCTCCTCCATATGATCATAGCAGGTAGTAGTAACCAGCACACACATGTGTCAACACTGCAGGACTGAATTGTAATAATCTCCTCCCAACATTTTGGCATCTTTTGCAGATAACATTGCAGGTCTTTTTCTTTGTCAAAGTGCAAAATCCTTTTGCAGATTTTACTTATATCAGACTTTTGTCTTAATTTGTAATTCAAGCATTCTTAATTCATCCTTTCAAGTAAGACCATTAGCACCTAGTAATCTGTCTGGTATTACTTCACCCATGTCGTCCAAGCTCTTTCATGTCTGCTGAGGATCTCCCTTTCAGACTATGTTGCATGTTTCACCCATGCACCTTACTGTATTTTGTTGTTGCTTGCATTCTGAAGTGTTGTACAGTATTAAAACTTCTTTCACCCATCATTCTCCATTTCAGCACATTTCCATTGGCTACCAGAAAGCTGTTTCAGACCCGGGTCACTACGGCCACACCAATTTTGTCAGTCTTCGTTCTCGGATTGCGGCTTTTTTTTTTCTGATCTAGAAAAAAAAAATCATCAAAAGATCACAATGTATCACAGGATAATTATGAATCAACTCCCTTGTCTTGCTAGTGTTCCATGAGTAATCCTGGGCTCGAAATTCATATCTGAGAGTAGATGCACTGGTGCATCAGCTATTAAACCTAAAAATTTAGGTGCATAGAAAGAACTTTGAGTGCACAATATGAGAACCTTGATGAGATGAAGTAGAATGTCAGCAAAATGTAAATTGATAGACTTTTTTTGTGTTCCCGCGTGATGCAAGCTATGACCCCACGTACGCAAATGTATGACCTCACACCACCGGAACCAGCCGACAACAACGGCAATCCAATTGTCTTTGCGTTCACACTTGATTTTCGATCGGATTGGATTGGTTTTATCCTTCCCAAACTACCTCCGGGAGGTGGATTGCAAATAATCCGATCCAGGCAAAGCCAATTTTATTGGGAGCGTTCACACTGCAAAAATCAATCATGATTGGATCATTTCTACCGGGAGTAATATGTGTAACTGGGGCTTTAGGTGCACAGCTCCAATTTTGGGTGCACAAAAGTGCAGTATTTCGAGCCCTGATATTGTGTTGTAGACATTCAAATGAAGTCAGAGGAGTTGTTAACAGTTTTCCAAGTATCAGTTCATGAGAATTTAGAAAGTGTCTGTTAGAGCAAGGAGTTTATATTTCCTTTCTTCTTGTCCAGAAATGCTTTTGTTGTGTCACACAGCTGAGCACCTGCATTGTACATTGTACAGTTATGTAAATCTTTTACCAATGCACACAGTATCGACATTTTATTAAGCTTGTTCACTTGGAATGTTACAGCTAGTTAATATTACTTTGTTTTATATTAGGTATCAGGTGTAAATCCCCAATTTTGTTTTATTGCAATACTATAACATGTTTGTATTTGTCCTATTATGAAACAGGTTGCAAATACTGTTACTGAAGAGATTGCTGTCATTGTTCTGTAGTGTTGGTATACACACACACAAATGACAGTTTTCTGTCAATCAGCAATGGGTCAATGTTCACCAACTACATGTGCCATGTGGGCTACACATCCCATTTATCTTGGATAAGTACTGAAATAACATTATGAATTGATTACTTTTGTTGGCATACATGTAACAGAAGGACCTCAATGTTTTCTGCTTCACTGTATTGTTGTTGGGTTTGGCCTGTGTGAATGTCATCCTGAATTTGGTTTTTATTTGACCTTTGTAGGAAAGAAGGCAAAAAGCATTGAGGATACGAACCCTGTTCCTAAGGCTGCAGCTCCATTAGGTGAGTGGTCTGTACAAAGGACAACAAACAAGTTTAGGCCACACTTACTTGATTTAGTGGATGACATCCTTATGTGAATCGATTTTCTCCAGTTAAAAAAAAAATGAAATAATGGCCAGCTGGATCTACAGAAAAAAACATTTGCAACATTGCTGTGAATTGTGAAAATAAACAATAACTGTGAATCTGTCCACATGTCATAAAGAGTTTCAAAAATATCCTCTCGTGCAAAGGAAACGTATGCTCCAAATGTCGGCGTTTCGATTCCTGTATAAAAGTCGGGGTGACTTTAGGCTGGAGCCTGATGAATCCCTCATTTTTGAACCGTAAAATCAAAACCATACAATTGATTTTAATTGGCCCAAATATGTACAGAAAATCCTTTATTTTTGCAGTTACCTTAGAATCCTTTTTGGCTTGGATTTTTTATATTTCGAATTTGAAATATTGTAAAGATCGGAAAAAAAGCTAAAAATTGCAAGGTTTTACCATTCAAGACCCATTTTTTAACAGTGCCCGCATTTTTCAAAAATCCATAAGACAGAAACCTCGGGAAAACCGTTTGCCGTCAATGGGGCAAATTTAACGCTTTTCGGTCCCGATCAAAATATGATGTTTGCACACATGTCATGCCGCACGGATACGGGATAACCAGGGTTGGACAAGTATGGTTGCCCGATTGCCCAGGGCAAGTGAAAGTGCTGTTCGGGCAAGTGGATGTCCTCCCCCACTTGCCCGATCGGGCAAGTAAGATTTTTTCATGCAGTCTGTTTCAAAACAAACTTTATTCCAGTGAAGGATCACAAAAACACCACACAACAATGTATCTTATCATTAGAAACTACATTTCTCTCAAAATATTCCAAAAGATTATGAATTCAACCCAAAACAGGACAATTTGGCTCACATAGTACATGTAAACAAACACCCATGGCTCTCTCTGTTGGTGGACCTGCTGGCATGAAACTTTGCAACATCAAATCCTTTGAAACATGATATCCCTGTGAGCACTCTCAATGTAGCATTTTCCTTCTTTCATTGAACAGCAACATTGTGGATATGACACACTCTGAGGGTTCCCACAACATTTTAACTGATTGAGTTTATATTCAGAATATTCTAAATTTCTGTTCAACTTCTATATGTTAATACTGCAAAAAATCATTTGAAGGTGTTGTTTGATGTACATGTATGGATTGATATTGACTAATGTTATCTAAAAAATACAAATTTCACAACAATGATTCAAAACCAGCCTTAGTTGTATTAGATCCACAACACTCTAAATGTAACTTTTCCATCATATGACAAATACCTGATTTTTTCTTCTGTTTACTAAAGAAATAGGAGAAGAATAATAGCCCTCAGTGAACACAGGAATATTGTAGTACTGGATCAAAGGAATGATTGACACACAACATTTGCTGACAACTTGAATGTTGTTCTTTATGTTATATAAGCCTGTGTCTTTACCTTAGACTTTTTGCCAAAATTCTTTTTCAATTTTTTTCCGTATCGCTCTGATTTTATTTCTGAAAAATCTGAGAAGCAACAAATGAAATTGGTGTGGTTTAAGTTAAAGAAGATACGTTGTAATATCATGCTTCTTACGGTCATGACATCCACACAGCTTGGTCTTGTAGCGGTAGTTAAATCTTTGCTATAATTACATGCTTAACAAGACATTTTTACTGAAAAATAACAGAATTCATTACTGCAAGCAAAAATGCAAAGAAAAAATGTCATTTAGATTTCGGGCAAGTCAAAAGTTGGTTCGGGGAAGTAGATTTTTTTTCTACTTGCCCGATAGGGCAAGTGAATTTTTGAAAACTTGTCCAACCCTGATAACTAATAGAGGCGTAAACAATCCTTGAATGTTCTAGTTCACAAACAACCACGCCTGTAACTTCTTTACATGTTGATTAACCACAGCATTATGTCAGCATAGATTAATTGTCTAGCAAATGAATTGTATTTGTGAATAACACAGTTTGGTTCTGATGTGAGGCAACCAGGGAAAGAGGGCCTGCCAGGGCAGATTTTCAGTGGATACTTGCGAATGACCTCAGGTGACCCCAAATCAAATACGCGTTCTGTTCAATGTTACGCCAATCACGTCAGACCAAACGTGATGGAATATGATTCGGGATCAAAAAAAGTCTGGGACTTTTGAGGCTTAATTTGACCACCGTGAAAGAGATGCTCTAAACTTACATTTCTAGACTTCACCTGGTCACAACTATACAATCATTGTCTAGTGTGTCTAATACAGTAGAATCCGCTTAATTGCACACCCCATTTGCCAGCGTATTTGGTGCAATTATCCGGCTGGTGCAATTATGCGAAATTGCCCTGCTGGACCGGTAGTGCACTGTATCATACAGGAGGTGAATAGTTTATAAACCTCGGTGTGCTGTATGAACTTGTTAGTACGCATCTAGATGTTAGAAAGCTTTCGTTATACAGGTACAGTACGGTAACACGGTAGATTCCACCTCTTGTTAGGGCCACGTTTATGTATTAAAACATCCTTCGGGTGAATGTAAGAAGTTTCTAGGACGCAGATTCAGCTCTGCCATAACAGATGATCACGTCAGCACCGCACCGTCAAAAGCGACTGCTATGTCCGTCCTCGCGTCTGTAGCCCTTGCTGAGTCACTGTGCGTTTTCCGACTAGATCAGAGAACTGCGACTAGATGTACTTTTATTATTGCAGCCGTATGTGAATATAGCGCTGTCGCGAACCTAAAACCTCCGATAACACCCCATTTCATCCTTAACGCGAAATCAAATCCCCGCGAACTTAAATAAATTCACAGTAATAAGACAGTGTACAGACCAATCTTTATTGAGTACAGCATGCTGTCTGCCAAAACGCAATACCGCCTTTGGCAGCCGTGCGTCTCATTATGGTGCCGACACGCCCCGGGACCCGCCCGGGACCTCCCATACTATCGCTATCAACGTGATTGTCAATGGAGACCACCTTCTTTTGTCAGTGAAAACAATTTTAGACATATTGGCGGTATTGTGCCTCTACATAGGCACTTATCGGCTCATTTGTACCGCGTTTGCCGATTTTAGCGCACCTTTTTAGTTAACTTGTGGAGGATTTTTGAAAAAATTTGGTGCAGTTATCCGGCATTGGTGACAATGCGCCGTGCAGATATGCGGAGTCACTAACAATGCAGTGAATGGGAACCAGTTTGGGATTTTGGGATTCGGTGCTGTTAAATGGAAGGTGCGTTGATCTGAGGTGCAATTAAGTGGCTTCTACTGTACTATGTAAAACCTAATATAGCAGGCTCCTGACCAAACACTGGGCACATCAACACTTTCCGTTTCAACTTTGACCTTTGGAAAACCTGCTCACTGCTTAGATATCGTTAACCAAATGTCTCACCACGTGTGCATAACCTGAACGACTGGGGAAGTTTCTCAACATAGCAGGAGACCTACTAAAACATACCTGGCATAAAATTTCCCCACTTTTTCCAAAAATTTCCAGACAAAAGGGCTTTCTGTGATTCAAGCATGATGAGAAATCCTGATCCCCCATCATAAAGGTTACCGGTATGTGCACACCCTTAACACTGCGCTATAGGAGAACTGCTTCATTATTTCTGATACAAGTACTGTATGTTACTGCCAGATCCAATTGGGGCGTCACCAAGCAAGGCAGATGGCCGTCTGCCTCCCCTGCAGAACGCCCCCCAGCCACCCGCCATGGAATTGAAGGAGGTGAGCCTGAGGGATGAGCCTGATGGGAAGGTGGACTCGCCCACTGCGCCCAGCTCCCCTGGGGAGGAGGTGGACGGAGCCGTGAAGCAGTCCAAGTCAACTAGCTTCCCCAGGAAGGAGAAGTCTGTGCTACAGACTAAACTCACCAAGCTGGCTGTACAGATCGGATATGCAGGTTAAACTGCCTTTACTTGTTCTATCAGATTACCAGCTCTGAGTCTACTGCAAGAAAGATGACAACTTCAGGACTGGTGAAGAATTTTGTTGGATTGGGGCAATAGTCCAGTTTGTTACAGGAGATGGAAAAAAAGACCTCAAACTCTAGAATTTTAATATTGACAGAGATGCTTATCATACAAGTGTACAGCAAACATGTGATTAGGTCCATGGTGGGCAGATATAGGCCACAGTGTTCATAAAGAAATCAGCAGAACAGCGTGCTGCTAGTTATGTGAAATGTATGGAACATTAGCATGATTAAATCTCTTGTTTTCCTCAGGGTTTGCTGTGTCAGTCCTGACCGTCATCATCCTGATCATCAGCTTCTGTGTGAATACATTTGCCATCCAGGGGTTACCCTGGAACAACTACTACATCCAGTTCTTTGTCAAGTTCTTTATCATCGGTGTAACTGTACTGGTGGTGGCTGTACCTGAGGGCCTACCTCTTGCTGTGACAATCGCTTTGGCATACTCTGTCAAGGTGAGGATGATCTTTTTCTTCACAATCAGGCCAAACCAATTTAGTTTCTTTGATCTCTGATTTTTGCAGGAAAAAGATGGCGTGATTGGACGAAATAAAATAAAAAGGCATTGTGTGATGCACCCAAATGACACACTGGCTACAAACAAAGTCAACAAAAATGGCTGGATAACATTTCATACAATGAATTTTCAACTTTTAATGTATTCATTCTATGCATTAACAAATAGGGGGGAAAAATGTAACAACTACGAAAACAAGAACTTTTGGTATGGTATATGATTATGGGTGGATACCGGTTTGCGGGACATGATTCGGACCTTTATAACATCCAAGAACCGAGTCCAAAAAACCTAAAGCCAAAAACCTGAGTCCAAAAAAACGGAACAAAGTACAGATATATTTCTCTATTTTGTTTCATAAAAAGTGTTTTGAGTCTCCCCTCTGACAAAAAAGGCATTTAAAACAAGTGCAATATTCAAATATCAAACACTGGTTTATCTTGAAAGTCTTCTCCCCAATAACTTTTATAGTTGTGCATGTCATTATGATTTCTCTATGCTTGATATTGGTCTAATAAAACAAAACATTAACTGGACAGGATCAGGTCCAAGTTCAGGTCCGGACCTGAACCTAAATCTCTGGACCTAAACTTGGACTTGAACCTTATTAAGCCGAACCGGTATCCACCCCTATATATATGATCATTTTAGACTTGATACAAGTCAATAATGGTACATGTGGTCTTCATCTTTAATCAGAAACAAGTGCTTTTGAAACAATATTGGCAACATAAAAAGATGTTGCCATGGCGACGGTGGTCTCTGTTAACGTTCTCGTTTTTAGCCCACATGCAAATAAGGACCTCGCATAAATCATATCAGTCGATCACCTTCTCTACCAAAATAACACAAGTTGTCTAATGTATGAAAATCTTGTTTTCACAAAAAAAGATATCGTACCATTTCCTCATAAATTATGTAAATGAGGCCCTCTATGCAAGATTTGTGTCTAATAGTGGCCACATTTACTTAACTTCCAAATGTTGCAAAAATGAAATCCCCATCATTTACCACTATGAATTTATAGTATTTTGTCATTAATTATGCAAATAGAGTATCAATTTGCATAATTGATATCTATCGATATTTGTCTCTTTCTCAGTTACATATGTCATGTGTTTGAGGGTCCTATAATAGAATTCAGCTGATTTATTAACTGTCCTCATTAATTATGCAAATCAGATATTGATTTGCATAATCGGCATATGATTATGTAAATCATTACTTAAGCTATCTACACACCAAAAATTATGATGATCCGTCATCCCCTTCTTGCGTTATTCTCTTTCAAAGTTTGAGTCAAAATCAGCTCCTGCAGTTCCAAAAAAAGCCGCTAGAGGGTCCAAATCTACAGGACATATTTTCCTAACAAAGAGCTATCGACCACTTAAAAATCATGACTATAGTGTGTTCAGAAGTCGAGATTTGAAAAGTGAAAGTTCCCCTGCAGTACCATAGAAAGTCGCTAGGGGGCCCAAAATCCAATCATTACAAAGTCTCCCACAGACCTACCCACCTACAAAATATGAAGGCAATACATCCCGGCATTCTTGAGTTATCGTCCCATGGACTTTCACATTCCTGTACAATACCTAGAATTCTTGCAATCTGCACACAATATAGTAAAAATTTGGCTCGCCCCTGAGGCGTTGCCAAAAAGCTGGCAATATGGCGGCACAGCTGGTATCGAAATTGAAATTGGTAAACCTATTTTGGTGTTAAGTAATAAAGGTGAATATGCGACAATCCTGAAAAAGGGTCTTATTGACATTACTGAGCAAGGCTAATTACCTACATGTATATACTTGTTTTTGATATGTGGATGGCTTAAGTGATACTTGATACAATGAAATGGTAATGATCCAAATCTAATTTGCATAATAAATTGGTAAATTTTATTGATTGACACGTACCTGTGGACTAGAGTGTGTACATTAAAGAGTGTGATATACATCTAGTACTACGTGTTTGACTGTATGACTAACACATCATCATCCCATCTAGAAAATGATGAAAGACAACAATTTGGTTCGCCACTTGGACGCCTGTGAAACTATGGGTAATGCAACAGCCATCTGCTCTGACAAGACGGGTACCCTGACCACCAACCGCATGACAGTCATGCAGATCTTTGTGGGAGAGAAGCATTACAAGTCTGTGTCCGACTGCGCCAGTCATATCCAGCCCAAAGTCATGGACTTACTTGTGGATGGAATTGCCATCAACAGTGGCTATACCTCCAGACTCCTGGTAAGTACAAAATGCAGTTGACTCATCAGAATCTACAGGTTTGAATCCCAAGCAGTTAGCTAATGGGCAGATATTAGAGTTGAGCCTTCTCATTGTAGCCTAACATAAGAAGCACTGAAACAATATTTACCCAAAGTTAAATCTCAAACACTCTTTTCCACCAGAAAGTCAAAAGGGTCTACTTTAAAACCATGCAAAGAAAGCAGGGTTGATCAGCTCAAAGTCAAACTACGAGAAAACATGTATCCATCAACATGACCCAACAACTCGCATTTGTCCTTACAACAACTAAACAAATTTTGACCACAATAGAAGAGACTCTGTCCTGTTATATTGAACAGGGCTCTGTGGCCTGTGGATGTCAAGCAAACCCTAATCAAGCACTGTAATCAACAAGACATCATATTTTCTCATAGTTGAGGAATACTTTGTTTGGTTAAGGAAAAATAATTTAATCCTTTTACATGTAGTAGATGTCAGTAGCTTTGGTACCAATCCAGACCCAAATAATTTTTTTCTTCTTCTCCATAGCCACCCGATGATGATCGAGAGGGAGGGCTTGCCAAGCAAGTTGGGAACAAGACAGAGTGTTCCCTGCTTGGCTTAGTGGTGGGACTGAACAAGGACTACCAGGCTGTCCGTGATGAGTGGCCCGAGGAACGTCTCTACAAAGTCTACACATTTAACTCTTCCCGCAAGTCCATGAGCACTGTCGTCCAAAAGGAGGATGGCAGCTTCAGACTGTATTCCAAGGGTGCTTCTGAGATAATGCTCAGGAAGTAAGTACATTTACATTATGATATGTACATCTTCCTCAGTTTTGTTCTGTACATGTATGTTGCACAGGTGTTGGAATGAATTACATGAAATCAAAACGTACAATGTCATGTATTCTATATTTATGTGCTATTCCAAGATCAGGGTGCGCCAATGGCATCCTGCATTATTTTAGCATTCTTACTTTGTATTTATCACATGCTGTTGATATTTACCGCTATCAAACATTCTATTCAAATACAATTATTTTCCAGACATTACTGAAGATTTTTGGTAGATAGATGCCAGAAATTAACATAAAATCTGTGTTATGCTGTAGCACTTAAAAGTTAAAAATGCCAATTTTTGGGATAATTTGTATACTATAGCCACAAAAATAGAATCAAGAAGGTCATGACCACTGTAGTGTTTTGTTAAGATTTGCTCAATCCAATATGATTCGCTGAAAACTGGACAATTATTGGAAGATCTATCTTTCCTAGAGCACAGTTATCAATGTGTTTTACTCATTATCAAAAATGCATTATTCCACACAATATGCTAAAATATCTCAAGGAACAAAAAAAAGGTGAAAGAACTGGCCATTTGGCACGTTATACATGATATATTCAAAATCATATGTAACACTAAATAAGTGGCGCTGTTTATATCTTGCTTGTACATCCATGGTGGAAGAATTATTCGTTCACAGAAGACATGTTACACATAAAAACAACAATATTATAACTTCACTTCCCTTGTGATATGTGTTTTGAGGTCGCAAAATCTCTGAAACGGCAGAAAATGTTGGTAAACAACAGCATGTTTCACCCTCGAAACATGGTGGTGAGACTTTCAGCTTCACACTTTCAGGCGTGGTGACAGTAAAACTAGCAGACATTGCATAGCGCGGATTACAATCTTCACCGCGATACTGTAAATGCGTGAAAAATATTATATTTTTGGGCAACGATAGACACAGAAGGCCATTTATATTTTCAGAGGGTTAATTCACAAATTTAGCGGTTATACACGGTTTCTAGTGTCAACATGTAACCCGGGGACCGAGCAAAAACGGTCGCGATGGACAGGTAGTGGTGCGGACCGGTTCGGCCGAACCGGTTCTGGACTTGTAAAACGTTTCGGTCCAAGTAAAAAAAAACGAAACGCTGAGAACCGGTTCTGGAAATAAATAGCACTTATGTACATATGTACATCCTCTGCTTTGTTCTTAACTACCTAAAACCTTCCATAAACAAGAGTTCCAAGACCTCATATCTCCATGAACAATTCTATTCATGCAAATGACTTACACATTTGCATAATATATGCTTGGTCATAAATACCTTTATCTAACCTACACATGTTGCGATATTGGCAGTCCTATAATTTTCCAATTAGATGAATTATAGTGTTTTTGCATTAATTATGCAAATTAGGAATTTATTTGCATAATTGGTATCCGTTGATGCTCCACTTTTCATAAACTACATATGTTATATGTATTTAAGGTCTCGGACCGGAGTTTTTTTGCGATTTCGTATGTAGGCCGACACCCTCAGGTCGACGGGCTACAATTCCGCCAAGAAAAGTAGGACGGAAAATGTAATCACATGGTCTAAAAGCGGTTTTCTGCTGTTTTCCGATGTATTTATCGGTATTGTCCGTTGTCCCTTTATTTTGGGTAGAAACCATAGTAAAATGTGAATTTGGCACCCGAAAATTATCATTTTTTTACACTTTTTTGATCGTATCTGCTCGGAAAAAACGAGTTTTCCTGGGGTCACAAAAAATAAAAAAGTCATGTGATAACTTTTTCGCAATCTCCGATGTCGCAAATTCGGTGAAAATGCATTAAAAACGATGCTATTTGGGTCATCAGGCGAGAAAACCGCATCACCGTTGCCGCGGACTAATACAAAAAAGGCTTCGATAGCGAACCAACTGCACCGCGCCCAAAAATACTACAACTCACGGGCTTTTCAGAAGATTCAAAATATTCATGCACAGCTAAAACCATCACCAAGCAATCTCGGGCAGAAATCGGGGTGACGACCACGCACTTCCGGCAGATTACCGGGTCATGACCCAACCCCCGGTCACAATTGAACTCCGACCCGGAACCTTGAGTCTGATAATGGAAAACACTGCAAATATAGTTTCTCCTCATTAGCTTTGCAAATTAAGTCCCAATTAGCATAATTTGCACTTCATTGTGTATATCTCTATCTAAGCTACCTGCATACTAAATATAATGGAAATCCGTTGTTCCTTTGTTCAGTTATTCTCCTTAGAAGATTTTCACAAAAACGCCCCTGCAGTTCCAGAGGAAGCTGCTAGGGGGCCCAAACCTACACCACTTCTTTATTGCATCACAAGCTATCTGCCACCCAAAAATCAAGACCACAGCACGTCCAGGTCAAAAGATACAAAAATTGAAGTTCTGCTGCAGTACCAAGGTCACATACCAGGGGGCCCAAAATCGACTTTGACTTTCGGCTTCACAGCACCCGCCCACATACCAAATATCATTGTAATCCATCAAGAGGCTCTTGAGTTATGCTGACTGGAGTGGTGCGGAAACACAAACAGACAAACAGACACACCCAAAACAATATCTCCATTTTTCATGGAGATAATCACGAACTTTGCGACGGAAAAGACGCAAACATTTGTTATCGCTAAGTTGGCTTCTGAATATGTCAGCTACTAGTAATGGAAGTCTCGCAAATGCCCGCGAGATGTGGGTGACGTCAGGGGAACCTAGCAATGTGATTGGCTTAGCCATAACATGGGTCACGTGTATCCCCAGTGGGCGCCATTTTGGACCTGACTTTCTTACCTCCTGCATAATTTGACGGGCATTGTAGCCGGGAATCTACAGTGCTGGGAATGGTGCGTGTCACAGGGGGCAAGTCGGCAGTTTGTGACAATTTCCAGCTGTGTTTGGAAGTGACCCAGTGTGCCAGGACGCCCGGGAGTATAGCAAGGCACTTGAGACGCGACATGCAGGTCACCACGCCACGCTTGGTAGAGAGCATGTTATGTTCTGAATACACACGTTGTACTGCAGTTGGTCTGTGTGTGAATTATTTTTCCCTAGTTTATAGGGCTTATAGTTACAAGTCCGGACTTGAACCGAAACATCTGGACTCGAGTCCGGACCGGAACCGAAACCGGAACCCACGTTTCGGTCCGCACCACTATGGACAGGTGGTCGCCATGAAGAGGATTCCACTCATGTTTCCAGGTCGAGGTGTTCAAAAACAGTGTACTACGTAGATGGCTGGAAAATTATATGATTTTAGACAGCATGACCCCCACCAGGTTCAATTCTCATTGACAGAAAGATCCTACAGAAATTACATTTTCTTTCATCGTTGTAATATTTGTATGCTACAAATTTTCGTCATACTTTTGACTAAAAAATGTCTATGATCTCGCAGCGCCCTCCCGTATTCACACGTTACGTTTAAGTATACACACGCACATAAAATCTAGGTTTTAAGGGTTTAAATCCCTAGAAAACAAAAGCTGATCCCAGCCTTCTTTTGTGCACCGACCGCTGGATAAAAGGGCAAAAAGTTTTCGATCTGACAACTAAAGGATGAAAACGGAAAGTTGTGATACCGCCGCCGAGCTCTCGACCACATGGAAAGGTTGCCATGGGCAGGAATTGTGCTCTATGCGGTCCCAATTCGTGGCGGTCGTGGTCGCGTTGGACGGGTGGTCGCCTTGGGCAGGCCGCTTAATGCTTGTGCCTATGGGGAAAATTTTCGGGACCAAGAAAAAACAGTCGCCATGGCCAGGTTTGACTGTATCATGTACGTGTACATTTTCACTTGTTATCTCCATGAAAAATGGAGATATTGTTTTGGGTGTGTCTGTGTGTTTGTCTGTTTGTGTTTCCGCACCACTCCAGTCAGCATAACTCAAGAGCCTCTTGATGGATTACGATGATATTTGGTATGTGGGTGGGTGTTGGGAAGCCGAAATTCAGAGTCGATTTTGGGCCCCCTGGTATGTGACCTTGGTACTGCAGCAGAACTTCAATTTTTGTATCTTTTGACCTGGACGTGCTGTGGTCTTGATTTCTGGGTGGCAGATAGCTTGTGATGTAATAAAGAAGTGGTGTAGGTTTGGGCCCCCTAGCAGCTTCCTCTGGAACTGCAGGGGCGTTTTTGTGAAAATCTTCTAAGGAGAATAACTGAACAAAGGAACAACGGATTTCCAGGATATTTAGTATGCAGGTAGCTTAGACAGAGATATACACAATGAAGTGCAAATTATGCTAATTGGGACTTAATTTGCATAGCTAATGAGGAAAATCTATACTTGCAGTGTTTTCCATTATAAGACTCAAATACATGTAACATATGTAGTTTATGGAAAGTGGAGCATCAACAGATACCAATTATGCAAATAAATTCCTAATTTGCATAATTAATGCAAAAACACTGAAATTCATACAATTGGGAAATTATACGACTGTCAATATTGCAACATGTGTAAGTAATATAAAGGTGTTTATGATTAAGCATTTATTATGATGATTAAGCATATTTTATGTAAATGTGTAAGTCATTTGCATAAATAGAATTGTTCATGGAGATATGAGGTCGCGGAACTCTTGTTGAATTTGAAAGCACCATTGGCCCCCGGTTAGGGGTCATAGTCGGGGACCTATGCCCAATTTTTCAACATTGCTATAATAGTTATATTTTTTTCGAAGTGGCGATGAAGATAATCCTATGAACAAGATATGTACAGTTATTCTGTTGAATATTTATATACTTAATAGGTATGGTCCTCAGGCATAATTGAATAAATACAACCTACCTGCTTATTATCAAAACACCTTACAGTGATTTCCCAGTCATTATGCACTTTATTTTGATGCTTCTATGTGTTTACTAAACAAATGGTTGGATTATTATAGTCGTAATATTTGGAATTATGATACATGTACTAGATGAAAGAAAGGAATTCATTGCATAAAATGTGCCATAGAAGACTGAAAACTTGCATAATACAGTACTGTCATTCTTTATCTTATGTAAGCCTCTATCTTGACCCAAGACTTTTGGGGATTTTTTTTGTTTTTTGTGTGGTGTTGTACTGGCTTTCACATGTCCTTCCTTCCTTCCGTCCGTCCTTCGTGTTCGTCAGACCTGCAGCTCGCCAGGGGGCGCTTTACGCAATGCCTCACGCAAGACCTTGCACCATGCTGCCATGCTATAGATAGTTGGTAAATACTAAATGGCTATATTACATCTTTAATACAAAATTACACAAAAAGGAACTGATTTGTCAAGATAATGAACCAAATGTGATCAACAAAATGGTACCGTGTGCTGAGATTTGAACTTTGAGTATCTTTAAAATTCCAAAGAAGAAGTCTTGTCTCACTAGCTCAAGTTGGTAGTATGGTGACCAGGCGATCAGGAAGTCCCCGGTTTGAAAGCCGGTGCGGAAAACTTTTTCCTTTTCTCTTTTTTTTCTTCTTTTTTCCCCTTCTTTTTATATAAGGAGGAGATCTATTGTTTTTGCTGGCCTGCTCTTTATCTTTTTTTTCTTCTTTTGCATGATTTATTCAGGAACTTGTATATCCCTTACGATAAATGCTACAGATGTCATATTTGATTTGTGGGTACCTTTAGAAAAGGTGAATACACCTGCATATAAATTATGCTAATGCATGATGATATATGCAGAAACGTGTAATTCCATTATGGTAAATGCTACGGATTTCATTTTTTAAGTGTAGGTACCTTTAAGAAAGGCTACAAGTTATGCTAATAAGGACCTCATTTGCATAATTCATCAGAAACTTGCCACCTTTCTTCAATGGAAGTAAATAGGTTTGCCCCGCCCCGAGGTCAGTGCCGGCAGAGGTGTGGGTTGGCGACACCAAAAAAAATGACAAAGAAAGAAGCCCGACAAAAACACCTAAAAACATGTCAAAAACCAGCCAGAACCCCTCCTCTGCTTGGAGAGTAATAATGTGGCTGATGGCTTATAGCTGATTGTTATATTAGTCTGATAAATTGTGTATCGTTCGTATACCAGTATAAAATGGTTTATTACTTGGACTATAAAAGCTATGGGTGCCAATGAACTCAATGTTCTGAAACATCTGAAGATGGTGGTCTTATGACAGTAGTCACTTTGGACTATGCTTGTAAATACATGAAATAACGTCATAAATCACCCGGTTGTAGTGTTCATATACGTACTGCATGTATTGTGTCCCTATACCTTGCGTTTATGACTACCATTACATGATTATAATGATATTTTTGTTGCAATTTGTTTTCATTTTTGTTCCAAATTTGTCCCTTCCTTTTTCTGTTGTCCCATTGAACATTTTGTTAACCAGTCAACAACAATGAAAGTAGAAGTAGAGTCTCTACTTCTACTTTTGTCAGCTTTGTTTGTGTAGTGTCTGTATACTGCCTTAGGCTATTCAATTCTAAAAGTCTGTCAAAGAGCACAACTTTTTAACCGCTTGTCACTATCCAATAATTTGTGCCATGCGTAGTATCACTTGAAGTACATACAATTTTCTATACGGGGGAAAATGTGAAACTTGAAAAATCGCCCCTAGTCGCACACTGCGAAAAATTGCAGATGATCTCTCAGTTGGGATGTAAGAAACCACATACTTAAGCAGCTTGTACCTGACATGTTACGCCTCAAGGCAGTCTACCAATTATGCTATACAAACTAACAAAACAAACATGTTTAAGTCAGTCCATCACAAAAAATTATCTGCAAGACTTACAATCAGGTTTGTCTCCTCAGGTGCACCAAGATTCTGGATGTGAATGGTGATGAGAAGGACTTTTCCCATCACAACCGCGACGCTCTCATCAAGAAAGTTATCGAGCCAATGGCCAGCGAGGCACTGCGGACCATCTGTATGGCGTACCGCGACTTTGATCCTGCTGAAGGGGAGCCTGATTGGGAATCTGAGAATCTTATTGTCTCTAACCTGACAGCAATTGCCATCACTGGCATCGAGGACCCAGTTAGAGATGAGGTCAGATTCTTCGTTACATTTTATTGTGCCTGAAAACTTTGCAATTGTGTGTAGGAACTGTAAGCGGCCGAAAGAATGTTTGCTACCGTCAAAACAAGGCGACTGCCAGCGAAATTTGCCTCCCACTTGCATTTCTGGGCTGAATGCTTTCGTGTAAACTTTGTGCAAGACCTACAAAAAATAATCAAAGTACAGCATTATGTGGACAAATTTCTTCAACAGAGGTATGATTCACCATGTTTCTGCTACCCCATGATCCTTTACATATGATCATTGCGCAATATACAAATCTTGCATGACGTATTTGCGTTACGCTGGCGGGAAGTGGTAGCCTAGACTCGGGCCGCGACAACATGCACTATTCCTACTCACAAAAATGCAATATTTGTGCGCCGTGCTGCCAAATTAACATTCTATAGGATGATTACAATTTTTCGTAATATTTCATCTTGTAGTGCTGCTCAAAAGAAAAATTTAGTCAGTATGTGTATTTTGATCGGTGCCATTGTTTGTGCAGTGATGAGCGTGACTTCCATGACTATGTAGTGTTATGTTTGCTACAGTTACTGTACTTTGCAACAATTGGAATGCAGAGTTTCTGATAACAAAATACTACATATAAAGCAGTCAGGGAACTAATAAAAATCCTTTGAACATGCATTTATCTGGAAAGAAATTCCACAAGTGGTCATATCAGCTTCCTGGCGAGCCACCAAAATGCTGGACAAGGGGTGCATTTGTAAGGCGGTCGGAAGTTATATTTTCCCTCCGACCTACCCCACGACAGTTTGCAGACAGAGTCTCGAAACCGCCTACCTGCTGTGATGTCCGAAGGATAGGCTAGGGACCCTGATGATTCGTGTCGATGTCATTTATTCGGCGAAGTCTCAACTCAAAAGAACTGGCGAGGCACTCGCGGCATAGGAGAACCCAAACTCGGCCAAGGGCGAGTGGGGAAGTCGGAAATTCTAAGTCCCAGAGAACGACTAAGGTGGGAAGTCGTTGTCCAATCTCCCTTCCGAACGATGAGCAGTCACCAAGGCCCAAAATCTCTCGCTTCTCTAACAGTTTCTTTGCCTTTATTTCCCATTTTCCGTGTCCGCCTCTAACCAAATTTGGTCCGAGGAGATATAAAATTCAAACAGCAATTGGTCAACGAAAAGAATTTTAGCGTTTCCCATTTATCAATCTGGGATACCCTCTCTGAATTTGATAGACATTTGGGAGGGAAGATTGTGATTAAAACGTTTCCTGTCTCATAGAACTCGCGATATTGGGGTGACTGAGCTCAGTCGGCGGGCAAACTGAGATGGGTTCGTGTCCTTTGTCAACAGCAAATTTAGGAGCCGGGACTTCCCCAATTCAGCCCTTTGCAATAATCAATAACATCGGTCAACTTAATTAAAACACTAGAGTTCCGCGACCTCATACCTTCGCCAAATGATTTTAACCTTTATGATTGACGTATTAGGAGTGTTTCTCATCAATTATGAATCATACCAGTTGATTGTCTTAAAATATAACATGTCCAAAGTATGAGCTTAACAAATTATGAGCTTAACAAAGAAGGTTGTGCTAATATTTATCATCAATTATGCAAATGAGGCCCTTATCAACATAATTTGATTCAACGATGTTCACATAACTTCCCGATGCCACAAAAAAAGTATCAAATGTATGAATTTGTCGTCATTTGCCAGTGTGGAATGATACAAGGTAGTCATTAAGAATGCAAATTAGGCCCACATTTGCATATTTTCCATCTATTAACAGCCCTCTCTTCCTCAGTTACAATTTGAATAGTCATATCATGGAACAAACCGGATTTTTAAAGTTGCCTCATTAATTATGCAAATTAGAATCTGATTTGCATAATTATCATCCAATCATACCAAGCATCACACAGGCTATCCACATGCCAAAAATCATGACCATCCATCCATCAAGGCCATCTTGTTATAGTATTTTTACATTAATTATGCAAGTCAGGTCTTCATTTGCATAGTTCATATAATTTAATATTTCTCTCTTCCTCAGGTACATATGTCACATGTTTCAGAGTCCTATCATAGAATTTGGCGGATGTATAAACTTTCCTCATTAATTATGCAAATAGGAACTGATTTGCATAAGAAGTATCTAATCATGTACATCATCACTCAAGCTATCTACTTACCAAAAATCATTACCATCCATCAAGCCCTTCTTGAGTTATTCCCTTTCAAAGTCAGATGCAAAACCTGATCCTGCAGTCCCAAAAAAGCCGCTAGGGGGCCCAAACTCGTACCACTTACTCTCTGTCCAAAGATCTATGTACCACTCAAAAATCAGTTCCATAGCATGTCCAGAACACGAGATATCAAAACAGGAAGTTCTGCTGCAGTACCGTAAGAAGCCGCTAGGGGGCCCAAAATCTAATCGTTTTCAGGTCTCATCAAGACCTATCGACATACCAAATATCAAAACAATCTATCAAGGCGTTCTTTAGTTATTCTGGTCCACTACAGACAGACAGACAGACAAACAAACAGACAAACAAACGCTACCCTCTGCATAACCTTCTCGGCGAAGGTAATAAACAATCTTTGGCAACCAACTGATAGGATAACAAACAAGGGCAAACATAGGGCTTTCCTGGGGACCCACACCGCAAGCCTCTGAATACATATGACGAGCTCCCTTGACCCTCAACAACCTCTCACGTAAACCAGAAACACACTACACTCGTCGCTGCTAATTACCTGTCAGACCTGCGAAGGTGCAAAGGCTAGCTACTGTACGTGCCACTTGAGACGAGTAATCGAGGTCACACGAGGTAAGATGGTTGTCGGGTTGAATTAAGAGAGAGAAGTGTACTACTAGCTCGATAACATTACACCGTTCTCCGTACATAACAGTGCCATCTAATATTACACACAGGAAAGTGCAGCTATCTTAACACAATGTATTAATGGGGTTTTTCCACTTGAACGTTTCAGCTGCCTTGGTCAGGTCTGTGATCCCCCCCAAAGCGGGGGTGCGTACATTATAAGGAGTTGCCATAAACAAGATTTGTGTGGTTTGATGTTTTTTTCTTATGATAAATGTGTTCAACAGAGAATGAGTGATATGGGGAGATTTCTTGTAGGTTCATTAGGAAGGTACCCATGTAAAACCAGCGTTCGACATACCCGTCTGCAGTCTGCAATTTTCAGAAAGATTTTCAAGATTGCAAAAGAAAAATTAAACAACCTGCAATTTTGCAGAATGAAAAAAATCAGGCTCATGATTCAATGGTTCTCAAATTAGCAAACTAGCGGCGCTGTAAATAAACTTAAACCTGCGCCCGAGCTCGGGGAATGGGCGTGATGACAGAAGTAACAAATCGGTGGCCACTACATTAGCTGGTGGTCCTTCAAGCCTAGATGGCAGCGAAGAAGTCAAGAACTATTCGGATAGATCTTGAGCACAGCCTTGTGAGCAAGGAGAAGCCGGAACATTTTCTCCTGTGCCGAGACAGTGGGGAGGGGGGCGGTGACCACGTGCGCGAAAAACAAACATCGCCGCGCCGTCTGGAATCTGCCCAACTGTCCGAAGTTAGAGTCCGATGGTTGAAATTGATAATGATTTTTCAGATTTATAAAAAAAACTATGCAGAGGCCAAGGTTTGCATGAGGCTTTTTATTTTAAATTTTTTGTTTTATTTTTTCAAATCTTTTCATTTTTTCCGTGAGCCTTGGCTGTGATTTTTGTCACAGGTTGTGCAATCTTAATTACGCATCAGAATACGTATTCCTCACAAGGATATAATGTCCTTATTCTTTACAGGTAATACTAAGTTGTCCACATACTGACCAGGTACACATGGTACAACCCTCAAAGAAAACAAAGCAGCCATCTTGGTTTTCTTCTGTGGTGTGGCGTGTTTGATGTCTCTATAATAATAACGTTAATGACCGGCTTTGCTTCAAGGACTTCGCAGACTATGCTGTTTATTCTGTGGTTATAGGAACCAACAATGAGTTATGGCACCTGTAGACCGAAGGGAGGTGGCCCAATATTGTTGACCTGCGGAGTAAGGTTATATGCAGGTGTAGTAATGTGAAAAAATAACAAATATGAAGACATGAGGATACAAAACTGCCTGGAAGTGAAAACCAACATTGTATGTCGTTTTGCTTGAAACAGAAATGTAGCAGCTTGCGAAAAACTTTCACTGCTGTTTTCACTGATATAGATAATAAGATACTTTGATGGTAAAATGTTTAAATTATGCATGTATATGTAACAGGAGAAGGGTGTATATTTGGTTAAAAAGGTATGTTGATTAAATGATAGTTTACTACCAAAGTTGAATAGTTGTATTTTGGTGTCATAACCACCTTAGAGTGCTTGTTTCCCTCCACACAGGTGCCAGCAGCTATTAAGAAGTGCCAGAGGGCAGGGATCACTGTGCGCATGGTGACAGGGGACAATATCAACACAGCTCGTGCCATAGCCATCAAGTGTGGCATCCTGACCCCTGATGAGGAGTTCATTATCCTGGATGGAAAGGAATTCAACAGGAGGATCAGGAACGAGAAGGGAATGGTAGGCCCACTCAGCATCTCTCTGGAACTTACATTTTTAAAAGGTGTACAGGTAGTTGATCAGGTAAGAACACAGGTATTGTGGGTTTGTTTCAAATGGGTCCTGACAAGTTGTGGATTTGATTTCAGATTGAGCAGGCACGTATCGACAAACTCTGGCCCAAGCTGAGGGTTCTGGCTCGCTCGTCTCCCACAGACAAGCACACCCTGGTGAAAGGAATCATTGACAGCACCATCAGTGAAAATCGGGAGGTGGTGGCCGTGACAGGAGATGGAACCAACGACGGACCAGCCTTAAAGAAGGCTGATGTTGGCTTTGCCATGGTAGGTCTTTAATGGCAGGCTAAATTTTCATTAAATTGTAATATAGTACACTGTGTTGCAACTTGACGGATTTAGAAGATACACAGGGCTGGGTGTTTGTATGATGAAGTATGTGTACAAAAATGTACCAAACTCGTGTGTATGTACATCAGTGTTTCCGCCAGACGGCGCCATGCCCTGAGGGTTGCCCTTGTCAGCAGCATTAAAGAGTGCCGTCGGTTATATCAAAGAGCTTCCGTGGACTCCAAAGTTCACCCACACGCATTGCCACGCCCCACAGAGCACGCCCAGTATTGCACAACCCTCCGGCGCCTACGTGTTGTACGTGACTAACGGACCCACTTACCTTCTCGCTGTGCATGCCGGAACTGTCAGGACTTACTAGGAGCCATCTTGGAACGTCCTCGCCAGTCGCCTTGTCGTGTAATTTCGGGAATTCGGACTTAGTTTTCTTTAATATGGCGTCATTGGTGTGATAAGTGCGCACTACTGGTCTACAGATTGTTTTACGTTGTTATGTTGGCGCTGATTGTAAATAATGTGTTCAAGCTGTTAGTATACTTGTTTTTTGATAAAACTCTACCTATTACTGTTAGTTCGAAACATGGTTTGTTTAAGACAAGCGTCTGTAGAGGTTAAAGGATGTTAGTAACAAGAAGTGAGGAACGTTGTTAGTATCTAAAAACTGGAAGGAAAGCCGGTCCAAACAAACGTAGCATCAAAAAACGTCCCAAATCCGAGAGTCATGAATTCAATAAAAGCTGTAGAACTGTCAAATGATTGAATCTTTATTGTATACAGCAAACTTTATTGTGTACTGTACAGCAGAGTCAGTCGGTGATATCCGTGTATGTTTCTTCGATGAAAAGTTGTGAACATTGTACATGCGTAGTGGAAAAGATGCCGCCGGTCTGCCCCGCCCCGAGGTGCCTTTCTCGGCGTTTTTGTGGACGCAATAAACTTACCTTTCCTCACCAATTATTTGCCACTCAGAATACGGGAAATGGCATTTAAGACGGTTAGAAATATCAAATTTTTCAGGCCTCCGGCCCTCCATGGACGGCCTTCGGACGGCCGTCGGGCTGGCGGAAACACTGATGTACATACCTTTCTATGCAGGCATACAATCAAACTTTTATACACCCACAGTTTTTCAATTCAGTGAGCAGTTCTGCATTGTATTAACAGGGTATTGCTGGCACTGACGTTGCCAAGGAGGCGTCAGATATCATCCTGACGGATGATAACTTCACCAGTATTGTCAAGGCTGTGCTTTGGGGACGTAATGTCTACGACAGCATCTCCAAATTCCTACAGTTCCAGTTGACTGTCAACGTAGTGGCCGTTATCGTAGCCTTCTTGGGAGCCTGCATTGACAATGTAAGAAAGACAACTTCTAATTCTGATATCGTTTGCAAACAATGATTTCATGCTATATGTAGAAATCCATGTACTGGTATTTTGTGTGCACCTTCATTGAGTTCAAAGATTTTCAATAGTATGGTGAGTAAGGACACAGCATGATGGTGGCCTTCATGTGAAAACATGAGTTTTAATGGCTTCGTATGACCTAATGGTAGAGAGTTTAGCCAAGAACCCAAAGGTCCTGGGTTCAAATAGAATTAACGTAACATGACCAATTAACGTCCGATTTATTCAAAACGTATTTATCATGAAACCGTGCGGACAGAGCCAAATGTTAAACCCATGGGCAGAAATGTCAGCTCTTCTAAAAAGGGGAAATAGAAAGGTAACATTGCCAGGCCAGCCTGCAAAAGTGTCAACCAATCACGGACAGTTGCCAGTAGTGATAAGCGTGATTGGCATCTTATTGTCATCAATATTCATGCCCCACAAGTGGGAATATTTCGACCTGTTTTTGACTGTCGTGTTGATATCTTACCAACAGTTGGCCTTCTTGGTGTGCTCACTGCCCCTCATTTATGCCAAAAATATTCACAATGAAGGAAGTGTCTAAGATACACTGTACAGAAATGCTGTGCATGGGTGGAGCAGATTATGTACGTGTATACATCATCATCTCATCTCATCTGGTCATGACAGTCTCACGGGTGCTCATGGCCCTTCTCCATCCCTCCCTATCCTCCATTGCATAGGGCAGGTCTTACAAAGCACAGTTCACATCTACACACAATTGATGAATGTAGATAGTGCATGGTCTGCCTACAGGTGTAAACATTGATATATAATCTATTGGAAAATAACACCCCCTTCTGGAGTTAGTTCTCCTTGAAATGGAGGTCCCGCGTTTGAGTAGAGCCACACCTCTAGGATGTAAAAGAATCCACCACTGTAATCAAAAAGAGTAGGTTCCTTCCCAGTGTGATTGGATCAAGTAAATCTGTCCAGATATGCATCTTGTATTCTTCAGTACAAACCTGGTGTGTTACACCACGAAGCTGTTTACAGGGTATGCAATACAAATAAACATACGAACAAGCATTGTCATGAATGGATGAAGACTTTTTAATAAACAGTACATGTAGTATGTTGTACATGGTACTATACCATGTAACTCTGGAGATGGTTTCAATTTAACCTCTTAAAACCCTTATCTGACCGGTTTGATTAGGCTAAGAAAACCGGTTAAATCTTTTGATTTATTTAACTGGTTATGATAGGCTTAATGTGAACGGGGTCTAAGCGTGATGAGTGGAAAGTGCTCTGTCACACATTTAACAAGCCACTGTGCATGTGGAACACTTTTGAATTTCACAGATTGAGAACCCACCTTGTTTGAACCTTTAAAGTTGTCGCAGAATACGAGTAGTTGATTTTACTGGATAAGGGCACTGCAGCTGCAGCTATACTGCACTGAATGGCCAGAAAGATGAAGCCAGTTTGAATTAGTATTGAACTGACTGTCAGAAAAGCTGACTCTATGTCTTTGATCCCACCAATCAGGACAGTCCTTTGAAGGCAGTTCAGATGCTTTGGGTCAATTTGATCATGGATTCCTTCGCCTCATTGGCCCTTGCCACTGAGATGCCTACTGAGGAGCTGTTGCTACGGAAACCGTATGGGCGTACCAAGCCCCTGATTTCCAGGACGATGTGTAAGAACATCCTGGGCCATGCTGTATACCAGCTGATCATCATCTTTACCATCCTGTTTGCAGGTAGGAGAGACAGATTGGTTGATACTGTGGTTGTTCAGGT
The DNA here is from genome assembly GCF_035083965.1 of Branchiostoma lanceolatum. Lineage (NCBI taxonomy): Eukaryota > Metazoa > Chordata > Leptocardii > Amphioxiformes > Branchiostomatidae > Branchiostoma > Branchiostoma lanceolatum. Next base: position 22,893,470 of record NC_089726.1, read on the forward strand.
ACCGAGAACAGGACATAAAGAAAAACTTAAATTTTATATAAAGACAACTCCAACTCTTTTTGAAAAGCTGTTTTTGTACATGGATGATACAGGTATGGCATAAATGCTACACCTCCAGAAATTTGTGAGAAAAGTGCAGTGTTGTAGGCTTTTGCCAAGATCAGTCACCAAAAGTGTTAAACATGAAGTGTATAACTGTGACAAGTTGTTTGGTGTTATATAACTATCTGATGCCTCGAGCCAGCAAAGCTGGTGTGCTATACTTAAGGGTGGTTATACTAAATTTCAGTTGACCAATCCAGATTCAGTACTGTAGTTTCAGTAGCATAAGTCACAAATAGATCCACTCCAATAGAATTACTGTGACAGAGCCTGAGTCACTAAAGTTTTGATTGAGACCCCTGAGAAACTGTAGTATGGCCTCATCAAATGAATTCTGCCTAATCAGTATGTTTTCTGTTGTGTAGGTGATATCATTTACGACATCGACAGTGGGCGTGGGGCGGCACTGCACGCTGCACCCAGCCAGCACTTCACCATCGTTTTCAACACCTTTGTGATGATGCAGATCTTCAATGAGATCAATGCCCGCAAGATCCACAACCAGCGCAACGTCTTCTCCGGCCTCTTCACCAATCCTATCTTCTGCTCTATTGTCGTGGGGACCTTGATTGCTCAGGTATTAGAAATAGTATGAAAGTTCATCTGTTTTAGTATATAACATATACTAAATTGAAGATGTTTCCTTCAAAAGTGCTTTTCCAGCTTGCTGGGATTGCAGTTTGATAAACTGCAATCCTGAGTTATTAACTGTACATAAAACACTGTGCCATCAACATTTAGAATATCATTCATGGTTATAATTGATTTTGTTTGTTTATAAAAGGCTATTCCAAGATTAGGGTGTACCTTGGGCCGTTTTGTCAAGTTTCACATTTTCCCACTAGCTTTCAGTGCAGAAAATTGTGCTACAAGTGATACTATGCATGGCACTTTTGACAATTTTGGATGGAAACAAGCAGTTGTGCTTTTTCATCATCATCATGGTGTTCCCCCAGATGACCCCACAAGGGGAAAAGTAGGGGGGGGGAGGTCCCAATTGAATTGTTGCAAACTGCACACAATACAAATACCATTAGGCTTGCCCCTGAGGCATCGCCAAACAAAAATCTTCAACATCCCTCAGTCTGTTAAATTTGTTTTGTTTCATGGATGGCAGCAATCAAACATGTAACAGTATGCCTAATTCGTAGACACTGCAGTGCGTGTCACTTCATTGCGCTCTTCAGTATTTATGGTATCTGCTATTCCGTAACAAACATTTTTCTTTGTTCTTTTCTCTCTTATAGGTCTTCATCGTTGAGTTTGGAAGCGTTGCTTTCAGCACAACTCATCTGACAGTAGACCAATGGGGATGGTGTGTCTTCCTTGGGATGGGTGAACTTCTGTGGGGCCAGGTGCTTGCATTCATCCCAACCAAGAAGCTGCCACGTAGCCTGACGATTGGTGGTGGTGAGCCTGAGGTAGACATGGTCTCCATCGCAGACATCGATGAGCCCGACGCGATAGAAAGCATGACGGAACTGCGACGAGGTCAGATCTTGTGGATCCGTGGTCTGAGCAGAATCCAGACACAGGTATGGCGACATCTTCATATTAGCTCTACCACTAGATCCCTGGATGTGGATGTGGACATACACAATGTACAGACAGTATATCTGCACAAAATCACATGGAAACCTGCAGTGTGACATTATAGTTTTTGTACATTGTACTGGTCCATGGAAGAGTCTCTCCATGGAAATCAATGTGCACAGTCAATACCACAGACCTAATACTAAACAGAATTGAAGGAGAACGAGTCAGATTGCTCAAAACTTGCTGGTGTAAGCCTGTACGCTGTAGTTTTCCATCAGCCATACTGCTTTATGTGTATAACTCCATTAGTTGTTTTTTTTTACTCAATGTGCACTCCTACATAAATTTTGCCTGCGTCACTTTTATTATTCTTGTCCTTTCAGCTGAATTCTGATGTAATGTGGCATGACACATGAAGTCAAAGCATGCAGTTTTTTGCTTGATTTGCCAGTGCTGCTAATGTATCATTTCCTTTTAAGCTCACTTCAGATGGTGGCCTGTATCTGTGACTGAACTCAGAGGGAGTTCATGCATGCTACATTATCCATTGACAGTGCATGTTACTTGTAATAAAACAGGCCTAGTTTGGCTATCATCAGGTCGGCCTGCTGCGTCCTTTCTGCACCGACAAGCTCTAATCTTTGCCTCTTTACTATCCATCTTGAATTGTTCATACCGTATCCCTCAAAAGTGCACCTATTTTGACTAACTTTTAAGACTAAAATATTTGGCTTGCTCTTTCCCTTCTAAGAAATTCTCTAAAACTGCTCCATCTGCTGCACAATTCTTAACCTAAGTCATCTGCTAAAATTTGCCAATTGAATATTTTTATTTCTTACCAGGCATTTTAACATAAGTAAAAACAAGGATCCTATACACACGCTCATCGGTGATCTTCAACATTCCTGAGAAGTGACAGGTTGTCTTCACTTTAGTGGCTTCAAGGTCTGCAGTAAGGACATAGCAGTGTGTAGGTCTGCACGAACAAGCACTGTGTCCAAATGCCAGGTGTAGTCCAGTTGAAGTGTGCCATCTTAGTAAGTTTAACAAAGCTTTGCCTTGTCTTACAGATCAGTGCCGTGGACACATGGAGAGATGCCATGGCCAAGACTCGACGAGACACCTTGATCCACGATTTCATGCCCGTCCCCGAAGGGGATTCCAATAAAACTAGTGAGCTAGACCTGACTAGATCTAGCGAGGATAACTCCCCACCCAAGTCAGACACAGATCAGCCTATGCCTGATTCGGAGTCTCCCAAGGCAAACTCAGTCCAACCCGACCCAGTGGTATTGGATATGAAGTCAGATGGTGTTAAAATGGAGTCAGGTGTACCCCCACCTGTTGTAGATTCTGCTCCTATCGAGTCCGAGTCTCTGTCCCCTTCATCAGGCAACGCCCCGTCCCAAGCTGCTGACTCTACTGCTGTTGAGATAGACTAGTCTCAATCTAATGTAGGGCAAGCATAGTTCTGTCTAATGACAGAGGCTTTGTGTTTGTCAATATGTTTGTTTGTTTGCTCGTTTGTTTGTGTTGTCTTTGTTTACTTATAACCTTGTTTGTCTTTGTTAGGTACCATCAAAGTAATGCAAAGGTGCGACTGGGGTTCTGGGCAGCACACTCTGACTGTTGGAACCCTGGCTGACAGCAATGATTTGGCAAAACCAAAATAGAGAATCACGAAAAGAAACATAAACTTTATTTTATTTTGCAGATCCGTGTTGTGAATACATGGAGAAGCACGCTTTACGAAGGTCTAGACAAGACTAGACGAGACACGTCGATCCACGATTTCATGAGCACTCCAGAGACCCACTCTATCGATTTCATGAATGCCAACGGTGGGGACACAACCGATGGAGGACTTTCTGGGCTCTCTTCCGCCAACAACAGGTCTAGCAGATCTCTCCATAGTTATGAAACTACCATATAAGATGGAGAATACTTAGCTGCTTGGGACAGGTCATGTTGCATCGTCTATGTGGGACCTGGGAAGACCTGGCTTACTTAACTGCCTACGTTATCTGTGCGTGCTTCTCCATGGTTACACAATTGAACTCTTAGCCCTTTTTTCCCAGGTCCCCCTTTCCCCTACTAATTGTTTTTATGAATTTCTTTTTTGTGCATCACTGTCTGCTTTACCTGGTGTTCTGGTTCCAGGTTTTGATAAGTTAAGTTGTTATCGCTTTATATGGTTAACTCTCAGTAGTTTGGTGCAGAACTGACCTAGATGAGTAGATGCAGGGAAGATACTAGTTCCTAGCTTGATCCTGACTGCATGGGTAGCAATCTTACATAAACAAACCATAGCAGCAAGTTTGATATATTAGGAAGGCTCACATTAGTCTTCATTACATATTAGTATTTTCTACTTTTTTTAAATGGAATTCTGTAGCACACGGGTTATCTGTACATGTGCAATTAGTTTTGAGTTTGGCCCTGTTTTAAGAGCCAGCTGGAGAAAATCTTTTTTTTAAATCTAAAGTAACAACACATGTTTCTTCAACACATGAATGTTTCCATAATGTACTATGAAGCAACTTGTACTTAAAAGCTATTATGTAGAAGACAAAAGAAGTTATTTCAGTGAGGTAATATGCCTAGTCCGTGGATGAAATTTTGTGTCTCCCCTTGTGAAGATCTGAAGGCCTATGTTTCACATAGCTGTTTTATGTCTCATGAATTAAACCATTAAACAAGGCAGCATTTAATTTGTTGCCCTTTGTTTTACTTCCAGTCAAAGTGTTTGATGTTACTAAGACCCCGTTCATACTAAATCGCGCAAATCGCGAAATCGCCCTGAGTCGCATTCCTTCACACCAGGGGTCGAACGAGCGCGAGTTGTAAAATCGCGTCCAACAGCTTGATAAACGGCGGACGCGTTATTCGATTGTCACCACTCTTACTGTTGTGTTCAATGACCTTCTTGTACTTCATCTTGAGTTTTTTTACCTTTAATAGTGCGGCATTACTTCCATGTTTTCGCGTATTTGGCCAACTCAGGCAGTCGCCACTTCAGCGTACACGCCCTGGTTTCGGTGGGATCCTTTGAGTTTCTTCTGAATCACTACATCCCCGAAGATGGCCATCAGTACATGCGTTTTCATCATTCCATACGCCAAAATCGCCGCCCGATTCTGACATATTTCCGCCGCATTCGGCGTAATATTCCAACAAGCTAGGAGGTAGATGAACATCGTATAATGAGCGGAAAGACTGAATTTGCAGATGACCCCTTGACCCATGACCGGGTCAATATGCAAAGTAAAGCGCCCAACGCGCATCAAGACGATTTCGAGCGTTCATACTAAGTCGGAATGCAGGCAAATCGCGAGTAAACCACCTCCGGAGGTGGTTTCGCGGAAAGCGATTTCGGGCGATTTCAAATGCGATTTGGAGCGTTCATACTAAGCCACATTATCACGATTTACGCGATTTCGCGATTTACGCGATTTAGTATGAACGGGGTGATTAACCAACCCCAAGGTGTATACTATAAAATCTATTCTCCCTTCCTTGCAATACAGCAATGCTGCTTCTAGAAAACAAGCACAACAAATTACACTCAACAAAAATTCAAATGCAACACTTTTTGCTCCCATTTTCAAGAGTGAAATATGAAAGGGATAGCTATCCTCATAAAAAGCTCATTTCCCTCAAATTTTGTTCAGGAATTTGTAAAAATTCATGTTAGTGGGATAATCCTTCCTGTTAGATGAAGGATATTAAGAAAATAATCAAACAACATGGGGTGGATGGATTATCTCAATCAAAGACAAATGGCCTGCTTCATGGATTTGTAAAAAAATGTAAACAATTTTGAGGGAATAAAGCTTTTTGCATTGATGGAGAAATTTTTTATTCTAAAGCAAAAACAAAATTGCTGCTTTTCTATTTTTGTTGAGTGCATATAGCACAACAGGAGTACATATTACTGGTATAATGTACATGTACAAATGTACATGTACAGCTATCAAGTTCAAATTTAAGAATTGTGCATAGGGATATGATGCTGTTCATAAAGGCCCAATATGGGTCAATGTTCTATGGTATTGTGTATAAAACATTTTCCAAGGTATTCCAGAGGTCCAAATGTTTAGTGTTAGTGGTTGACGTAGATATAGAATTCAGCTGTATATTGGTGACAGTGTCCGTGTTCAATGTAATGTATTGGAGTTTGGGTGGATGAGTGTTCATAATCTGTGATGACAAAGTTTTTATTTATTTGTTCCCTCTCCTTACTACTCTTCATACCAATGTCACTTTCAAGTTCATGACTAACGACTGATTCAACATTAGGAACGACTGCTAAGACGAAGCATGGCTGCTCACATGTGAAACCTTGTGACATTGAATGTTCATGACTTTGCAACGTACTGTGAAAGTTTTCCTTCAAGATGAAGCAATAACTCCTTGCTACCCAGTAAGTGGTTAAGATCTCATTGCTAAGGCTATCAGACCACTACACTCACATTTTCATGGCAGATGTGGATTTGTCCATGGTATGTTCAGTCACCAGAGTTAGTACATTCAGACTGAGTCTGTGTCATAGAGGAAATAGAACGGATATTGGTTCATTTTGAAAGTGAACGGTTTTGTAGATAGAGTCGTTACCTGATGTGCTCCCTGCAGTTAGAATACTTTCAGGGCTGCATAGGTGTATGAACAGAACATGTAGATCAGAGTCCATCTTTTGCTTTGTACCAAGAAGTAGAAATGTTGTAGATGTTATTTTCCCTAGTTGCAGTCTATATTCAGGAAAAGGCCGTTAATACTGTAGATGGTTTTTATGAAATAAAGTTTTTAAACCAAAATATTTATGCTTGATTCTTTGACTACATGTATACCTTATGATCACAAAGCAACTCGGATTTCCTCAGTTTGTGAAATGACATGGTTTTATTACCTTCGCGACGAAATTTCGTCGAGAAGGTTATTTTTTGATGCATGTCTGTTAGTGAACAGGATAAGTCGAGAACGCCTGGATGGTTTGTTGTCGTATTTGGTGTGTCCGTGTGTATGTGGGAAATCTCAAGATGATTAGATTTTGGGCGAAGTACTTTGCATAATTAACGAGAAAAGTGTAAACATGTGTTAAATTGTATGCTCATACTATGCGTTCTGGTTGCGACGTGTGGGCTGTGTTGTTTCAAGGGATATTGATACGGGCAGGGGTGCTAAGTTGGTCATGAGGGGTCATGAGGCAGGCAGGAAACGTCAGTTACTGCCAGGGACAAATTGGCTGTCAGCCAGCTGTATTCATTGGTGTGGAATGTCTGTTAGTGAACACGATAAGTTGAGAATTCTTGGAAGGATTGTCTTGGTATTTGGTATGTTGGTAGGTCTCGATGAAACCTGAAAATGATTAGATTTTGGGCCCCCTAGCGGCTTGTTACGGTACTGCAGCGGAACTTCCTGTTATGATATCTCGTGTTGTGGACATGCTATGGAACTGATTTTTGAGTGGTAGATAGCTCGTTGGGCAGAGAGTAAGTGGTATAGGTTTGGGCCCCCTAGCAACTTTTTTGGAACTGCAGGGGCAGGTTTTACTTCAGACTTTGAAAGGGAATAACTCAAGAAGGGCTTGATGGAAGGTCATGATTTTTTGCAAGTACATAGCTTGAGCGATGATGTACATGATTGGATACTTATTATGCAAATCAGTAACTAATTTGCATAATTAATGAGGAACGTTTATACATCCATCAATTTCCATGATAGGACTCGCAAACATGTGACATGTAACTGAGGAAGAGAGAAATATTAATAGATATCAGCTATGCAAATGAGAACCTCATTTACATAATTAATGAGAAAATACTATAACTCGAGATGGGCTTGATGGATGGTCATGATTTTTGGGTTGTAGATAGCTTACGTGATGCTTTGTATGATTGGATGATAATTATGCAAATCAGATTATAATTAATGAGGCAATTTTAAAAACCTGCTGTGTTCCATGATATGACTATTCAAATATGTGACATTTGTAACTGAGGAAGAGAGGAATGTCAATAGATAGACATTATGCAAATGTAGGCCTAATTTGCATAATTAATGAGAAACTACTATCATTCCATAATAGTAAATAACGGCAATTTCATACTTGTGGCATTTAGAAGTTGTGTGAATGTGAACACCATTGAATCAAATTATGCTAATAAGGAGCTTATTTGCATTATTGATGATAAATGTTAGCATAACCTTCTTTGTTAAGCTCATAATCATAACAAGGAGGTTTGGACAACTTATGTTATTTGGGTGAGGAGGATCAACTGGTATGATTTTTGATTGATGAGAAACACTCCTAATACGTCAATCATAAAGGTCAAAATCATTTGGCGAAGGTATGAGGTCGTAGAACTCTTGTTAGTCAATATTTTACAGTAAAACAAACAAACAGCCTTGCAGGTAACCAATGGTAACCTGAATTGCGCTGGAGGTTACAGTTAAATATATACATTGAAAGAGAGAGATTACAGTCCGATAGTTTAAAATCACAATTTCTATTGTATAATTAATTTCATCTGTTCGTTTACAGACTGAATTATTATCTTCAACCAAGATTGCATAATTCATTTGATACAAACGGTAGTAATATATCGATAAACTACATACATAAAATTAATTCCTACATTTCGTTCATTTTTTATAAAGGACACAATAAAACATTAATAACATGGTGCATAAAACTTGATAAACGAGAAGGTCTTCAGGTGTTTAGATGACATTAAGTGTACAGTTCATTCAGAAGGTTGGTCATGTATGGGATGGGGCTTCTTTTGTACCTGTCCGTTCGGGTTTTGATTATGTCGAGAAGTTGTGATGACCGTGTTGATCTACCGCTGATGTCGCCGCGGTATGGAGGTAGCCAGTCTCTAAAAGTCTCTGAATGTAGCAGGCGTTTGGCAAAGTTAAAGCAGAAGAAGTTTGAGGAGAAGAAGCAGAACAGAACAGGCATCAAACTTGTGTACGCCTTGCATAGTACCCATAGACAACTGTCCCAGCTGTTAACCCTGAAATTTCGCTAATTATATTTATACTATAGGTATAGGCGAAATTTATTGTTTTTATGTTTCGCCAACGAGACATATTGTTTTTTGTCAGGTTTCTTCTCCTTCTCCTGTCAAATCGATTCATCTCGGTCGTCCGTGGACCAAATTGGCTGAAATTTAGTATGCAGGTAGAGTAAGTGTATACCCCTAGTTTTTTTTTTTCTTTTTTTGGCGACGCCTCAGGGGCGAGCCAAATTTTTACTATATTGTGTGCAGATTGCAAGAATTCTAGGAATTGTACAGGAATGTGAAAGTCCATGGGACGATAACTCAAGAATGCCTGGATGTATTGTCTTCAAATTTTGTAGGTGGGTAGGTCTGTGGGAGACCTTGTAATGATTAGATTTTGGGCCTCCTAGCGACTTTCTATAGTACTGCAAGGGAACTTTCAGTTTTCAAATCTCGTCTTCTGAACATGGTATAGTCATGATTTTTAAGTGGTGGATAGCTCTTTGTTAGGAAAATATGTCCTGTAGATTTGGACCCCCTAGCGGCTTTTTTTGGAACTGCAGGAGCTGATTTTGACTAAAACTTTGAAAGAGAATAGCGCAAGAAGGGGTTGACGGATCATCATAATTTTTGGTGTGTAGATAGCTTAAGTGATGATTTACATAATCATATGCCAATTATGCAAATCAATATCTGATTTGCATGATTAATGAGGACAGTTAATAAATCAGCTGCATTCTATTATAGGACTCTCAAACACATGACATATGTAACTGAGAAAGAGATAAACATCGATAGATATCAATTATGCAAATTGATGCTTGATTTGCATAATCAATGACAAAATACTATAAATCCATAGTGGTAAATGATGGGGATTTCATTTTTGCACCCTTTGGAAGTTAAGTAAATGTGGCCACTATTAGACACAAATCTTGCATAGAGGGCCTCTATTTACATAATTTATGAAGAAATGGTACGATATCTTTTTTTGTGAAAACAATATTTACATAGATTTGACAACTTTTGTTATTTTGGTAGAGAAGGTGATCGACTGATATGATTTTTGCGAGGTCCTTATTTGCATGTGGGCTAAAAACGAAAACGTTAACAGAGACCACCGTCGCCATGGCAACATCTTTTTATGTTGCCAATCTTGTTTCATATAGGTTTTTAAAATGATTTTATCGTGTTTTTTTTGTCATTTTCAGACAAAAGTCGCACATTATGGCCTCCAGCGCCGTGGTGTTGAAACCTAAGGACCTGAAATTTGGTTTAATTATGCATTGGATATTTACCCAAAGGACCCCAGTATTTTTTTTGGCATACACTACTTCAAAATGATTTATGTTGTGATTTTTTAATGGAATTTTTGGTTATTTTGTGTCTCCCGCGGCGCCGGCGGTGTTTCAAAGCGGTAAACAATAGGTGAGCTGCACGTGGAACTGTATAAGCGATTGTGTGGTTGGTCAGCTCTGAGCCAATGAGGAACCTCGTTGTATATACGCGTTCAGCCTGTGAGCACGTGATCCCCGCATGACAACGACTCGTAAGATTCAAATTCAGTGGTAAGTTTTGCTTCTCGTTGGTGAAATACAGCGATGTAAATTTCTGTATCGAGTAGGAAATATTGCCGTGATGTTTTTGTTCGATATCACACAGTTTTCCAAGGATGGTCGCGGGGGAATTTGTGTTACAGTTTCACGGTTACCGGGTAGCTTGTCACGAAATACGCATCAGACATTTGCGGTGCGTTTAGAAGAAATTTGTGAAATTTTTGTAAAGCCTGAGTTGTGTTACAGTTTCATGGTAGCTTGGGTTACGCCTTCAGTCGCCCTATGAGATCCTATGATAGGGCTAATGCATTAGGCTGCAAGTAAAAGAAGCCCTCCAACAGTTGCCGCGGCTACCAGTTTCGGAAACTTTCAACATATGAATATAAAAAGTACTACCCAAAATACTAACTCCAACCAAGGAGGTTTTATATATGTTATAGACAAACCTCCTTGCTCCAACTTCCTTGCTCCTGGCAGATGGAATCTCATAAGAATCACACAAGACGGCTTGCAATCGCTGTGCACGTGGATACAAATTAAATAATATTTGGACGGCAGAATTTTTGTTTGTAGTTTTTCGGTGTTGCATAATTTGGGGGAGGGGCGGTGGTCTACGTTTCATGGCAGATCAGATGCCCGGTTTGGTAGAAAATGATTTATTAAAAAACGCGACTTAAAAACAGTATCATACGTACAACGCCGAAACGATATGGAACAACGTACTGTGGGAACAACGTATACCAAAGCCAAGGGCAATGGCCCCTACGTAGTGTAGGAATAAAAAAACATTGATGGGAAGCGGCGCTTTTTACTAGCAAGGATCTGTAACACTAGAATTGCAACTGATTTGGTCAAAGATTCAGTTTACCAGCTGTAACATTAAAAAAATTAAGCAGTTGAATTATCGGATTAGTTTTAGTTTCTGTGTTGAATTTTACAATGTTATTACATAGATTATGTGACGCGTCTTGGCCGATTTAAAAGCGAACATGTCGCCATGAACAGGGATGATACAATTATCAACAACCAATCAGCGAGAAGAATAGTTAATGATTAACAGAAATGTAAAACGTAGATCCCTGAACGAAGTTATGCCATTGGTCACCGAAGAAAACCGACATTCATCCGGGGAAATGCTTACCCAGGTGGTGTGCGTCGCTAATTGATTTGCCAGAACATAGGGTTATATAGGGAAGGAAGAGGTGATTTATTAGTATACGTCATACTGTATGGTGTACATGTAGTATGGGTACGTATTGCTGAAGAAGTATTTGATGAAGGGTGGATGTAATATAAATAGATATCAACTATGCAAATGAAGACCTCATTTGCATAATTAATGAGAAAATACTATAACTCAAGGTGGGCTTAATGGATGGTCATGATTTTTGGTATGTAGATAGCTTACGTGATGCTTTGTATGATTGGATGATGATTATGCAAATCAGATTCTTATTTGCATAATTAATGAGGTAATTTTAAAAACCCGCTGTGTTCCATGATATGACTATTCAAATATGTGACATTTGTAACCGAGGAAGATAGGAATGTTGATAGATAGAAAATATGCAAATATAGGCCTAATTTGCATAATTAATGGGAAACTACTATAATTCCATACTAGTAAATGACGGACGGCAATTTCATACTTGTTGCATTTGGAAGTTGTGTGAATGTGGACACCATTGAATCAATTATGCTAATAAGGACCTCATTAGCATAATTGATAAATGTTAGCATAACATTCTTTGTTAAGCTCATACTTTGGAGAACTTATGTTATTTGGGTGAAGACGATCAACTGGTATGATTTATAATTGATGAGAAACACTCCTAATACGTTAGTCATATTTAGGTTAAAATCATTTGGCGAAGGTATGAGGTCGTAGAACTCTTGTTGGTCATGTTTCTTTCTCCTCCTCCTCCTGTCAAATCTTCAAATCGATTAATCTCGGTCGTCCCGTGGCCAAATGAGCTAAAATTTGGTATGCAGGTAGAGTTAGTACATACCCCCAGGCGTTTTGTTTTCATTTTTGTATAAATTCAGTAGAAGCCACTTAATTGCACCTCGGATAAACGCACATTCCATTTAACTGCACCGAATCCCAAAATCCCAAGCCGGTTCCCATTCACTGCATTGTTACTGACTCCGCATATCTGCATGGCGCATTGTCACCAATGCCGGATAACTGCACCAAATTTTTTCAAAAATCCTCGACAAGTTAACTAAAAAGGTGCGTTAAAAATCGGCAAAGGTAAAGGTAAAGCAGGCATCCTCAATTGAGGTGAAGCATAATGCTTTTTCAAGTAGCTCGCGTTTTTTGGCCAAGCACACCGGGTCACCCCTACTCTTCTCGATAAGTGTGTTGGTTTCTTTTACGTGCAGAGGTTTGACGCCCTAAAGCTCCCTCATACACGGGGCCGCCGTCTTTACGTCCCCATCCGATATGACGATGCGCATCTTTTCCAGTCATGTCCAGGCCCGGGCGCGAACCCGGGTCGCTGGCTCCACGGAATTTGAACCAGATGTGGTGAGAGGCAGAGTGCGCAGACCTCTACACCAAAAAAAACGCGGTACAAATGTGCCGCTAAGTGCCTATGTAGCGGCACAATACCGCCAATATGTCTAAAATTGTTTTGACTTACAAAAGAAGGTGGTCTCCATTGACAACCACGTTGATAGCGATCGTATGGGGGGTCCTGGGCGGGTCACGGGGCGTTTCACATAACTTTTTATTCATTACACACATTTTACACACATTTCTTTATCAAAAGTACATAGGCAGAGAGAACACAACTGCGTTCATTCTGAATTGTGTACCATTTGTTACAGATTTCATTAAAATCATTAGCAATGTACAAAGACAAATACAGAGCTGTTAAAAAAAATTCACTGCAATACTTCAAGTCAAGTCAAGTCAAACGGAATGTTCAGGACCCGGAAGATAAGTTGTTGTACAGCCTGATGGCGCAATGCAGGAAGGATTTTCGTCACCATAAAGAGACGCACGCCTGCCATGCTGTACTCAACAAAGATTGGTCTCTACCTGTACACTGTCGTATTACTGTGGATGTATTGAAGTTCGCGGGGATTTGATTTCGCGTTAAGCCTCGGATAAAATGGGGTGTTGTCGGCGGTTTTAGGTTCGCGACAACGCTATATTCACATACGGCTGCAATAATAAAATAATAGAAGACAGGCGTCTTAACGTACATCTAGTCGCAGTTCTCAGATCTAGGCGGAAATCGCACAGCGACTCGGCAAGGGCTACAGACGCGTGGACGGACATATCAGTCGCTTTTGACGGTGCGGTGCTGACGTGACCATCTGTCACATTCTTTTATGGCAGAGCTGAATCCGCGTCCTAGAAACTTCCTACATTCACCCGAAGGATGTATACGCGGGTTCGGCTATGCTATAAGGAGAATGGCCTGTCACTGATCTAAGTCATCTTGCCATATCTACCCACTGGATACCATGATGTACACAGTCTAATCTGTCCAAACATGACAGGGGCCTCTCTAGCGCTTACTGATTTCACTCACTGTGTCCTGAGATGTCTTTCCTGAGAATTTGAAATTTACTGTTTTAATACATAAACGTTGCCCTAACAAGAGGTGGAATCTACGGTGTTACCGCACTGTGCCTGTATAACGAAAGCTTTCTAACATCTAAATGCGTACTAACAAGTTCATACAGCACACCGAGGTTTATAAACTATTCACCTCCTGTATGATACCGTGTACTACCGGTACAGCGGGGCAATTTCGCATAATTGCACCAGCCGGATAATTGCACCAAATACGCTAGCAAAAGGGGTGTGCAGTTAAGCGGATTCTACTGTACCTTTTAAATGATTTTATTGAGGATTTTTGGCTATTTTCAGACCAAAAACGTACCTTTAACCCCTCAAAGTGTCACACACTCCATATTACTCGTAGGCGCAAACCAATCATTAGTACATTACGCAATATACCCTTTGTTCAGAAAACTTCACAAGAGTAAAAATACTGGGAATGAAAAAGCATTGCCATGGCGACGGTGTAAGGTTTGCTATTTGTTAATAAATGCTTGTCTTTGTTGGTGTGGTTTGATATGTGTGCACTTTACATGTTAGATTGGATTGTCAAATATCTTTTGACATGGGCTTGGTATAGTTGTGATATTTGAGTGGTAGATTGCCGCTCCGTGTATTCACCGAAATACACGGTCCGAAATACACATGAAGATGGCTGAAATCTACCGAAATACAGTATGATTTGATGAGTTAACATCACAGGTTGCTATGTGCCGGTATAAGATGATATATTTATAGACCTGGCGACAAGAAAATTACAGAAAATACAAATTTTTGTTGTTTTCTTTTGAGGACGATTTTGATGTCTTTAACTTCCTTAGAGTAGGTTGGCTATCTCAGGTTATAAATCAAATGCTGTGTATATGTTCATCCCCGTCTCAGATATATATTTGTGACATGGTTGTCTGTAGTTCATCACTCAAAATTACTTTACAGAAGTGTTCTCTCAAGTGCTCAGGTAAGAGGAAATGTGGCCATCTGATAGGCCTCCGATGCAGACTCCTCCCGGCTGTTTTCTTTTTCAAGTTACTGTTTTTATACTGTTTTTTATTTTTTTATTGCTGGCCGGCTAGCAACGAGAAAAAATTGTAATAGTAAAAAATAAAACAGCCGGAAGGAGTCTGCAACGGAGGCTACCATCTGATCACCATTCAACCCAAGGCAACCAAGTGTCATCAACATTTGTGCACTAACAGGACAAAAGGCTGAGAAAATATATCCAACTTATAAGTGACTTCGAGCTGCGTACGTACGATGTGTTTTATTTCCCACTTTCCTATTTGTTCATGTTTGTAGAGCTACAAGCGGAGGATACGGAAAGGGTTTAACATTGTGTAATGTTTTCAGATCAGATGTGTCTCAAAAATCAAGTAATGTCCTTGTCAAAATGTAGCAATTTTTTTCATATCTGACACAGTACCTACCTATTTCTAAGTAGATGATGGCGGATTGGGCAAGATGTAGTAGCTGCCGAAAGATGATGGATAACTTACCCTTTGTGTTTTACTACGTGTGACGTAGTGTGTAAATGTGTTCTTCATAAACAGCAGCACAACAGTTGAAACATGTTAGAAATGGTACGTAGTAGAGGTAATGTTAGTTACGCAACGTGTCAGCGCCAACACAATGAATACGCAATGAAACTTTGAAAGGTAAACAAGATCAGTGTGAGATGTTAGGTGGAACGCGAACTCAACACTGAAACTAAGAAGATATTCCATTGCTTTTGTTTCAAATATTGTAAATGCTACCATATTCGACGTTTGATGCAACTCAACCAGTAACTTACCCTTTATACTTTCTTGTTTACGTTAACCAAAACCTCCTTGTGTTAACGTTGCGTTTTACCTTACGTTCATCAGTTGTTGAACCGTTATTCGTATGCTTAGGAATAGAACCGGAGGAATCGCTTTGAAGAAAAACAATTCGCTTTGGAATGATGACAAAGTTCGTACCACCGAAAGAGAAAGACGTAACTATGTCAAAGAAAGGAGGTTAAAAATCGACTGTTTCTGTCGACATGTCTGATCCATGCCTAAAGCCACTTGTGCGTATATACAAGTCCGCATGGGTTGCGTATTAACATGTTTTTGGTTTAGGTTTTGGTCAAAGTAGAAAACAACTTTTTCCCCACAAACCTTACTTACTCCAAAAAAATGTTAATGCGCGACTCACGCGAACTTGAATATACGCACAAGTGTGACAGGGCCCTAAGCAGACGTTGTGGTTGCAAAGATTTTTCCTCCTTGTAGAATTATTACATTCGTTGTATACATTTCTTCCAACATTAAAACCATATTATAGTTCCTCAAATGTCAAACATTTATTGAAAGGTAAGTCCGGACGCAAGTTGTAACGTTACTAGCCCGTCTACAACAACTTGCTGAACGTGTCTACCCTGAGTCGCAGTGTGGATTTCGCGCCAACAGATCGACGATCGACATGATCTTCTCCCTCCGTCAGCTGCAAGAGAAGTGCAGGGAACAGAACATGCCCCTGTACATGGTTAGCAGAGACGGCCTCTTCAAGATCCTACCCAAGATAGGCTGTCCACCAAAGCTACAGAACCTCATCGAATCCTTCCACACCAACATGAAGGGGACAGTGCTGTACAGTGGCAACCTATCTGAGCCGTTTGACATACTCACTCACTCACTCTCTCCCATAGCTTAGTCAGCCGTCGGGGCAGCATGTCTCTCAATGAAATATCTCCACTGCTGGCGGTCTTCCGCCAGTCTGGTCATCTGGTTGGCTGAGTGACCGCTCCACTCCTTTAGGTCTGTGATCCACGACCGACGGGGACGTCCCCGCGGCCGCGCACCCTCCGCTTTTCCCTGAAGAATGGTGTGTGAAAGTGTGCCTTTCGCCCTGGACACATGTCCGAACCACTGCAGTTTCTTATTTTTAACTAAGGACAGGAAACTGTCAAGTGGGCCTTGCAGAGTATGTATGCGTTCCTTGACTTCTTTGTTTGTGGTGTGTGATGTCCAGTGCACTCGTAGCAGTCTGCGGTAACAGTTCATTTCAAACGCGTTGATTCTCTTCACTATTTCTGCATTTAATGTCCACGACTCAGCGCCATACAGGAATATTGATAACACAAGGCAACGTAGTAGACGAATCTTGGTTGACATGGAGATATTATGACTGGACCAAATGTGTTTGAGTTTTGACAGTGCAAGGGTTGACTTAGCAATTCTGACTTTCACCTCTTTGGCTGAACCACAGTCTTCTGTCTGGACAGAGCCAAGGTAAGTGAACTCACTGACTTTGACAGAGTATATGTTGATAGAGTTATTAGGACTCAAATGACTGTGTATCTCTGTTATATTGTATCTGACCCTTACCTCTTCCCTCATGACCTCAATGAAAAGCGGCCTGCGTGCCGATTTGAGCTTATCATGAATAAACAAAGGTTCAAACAAACAAACATACGCGGCGGTGTAAAACAAGGCTGCGTTCTGGCCCCCACCCTGTTCGGGATCTTCTTCGCCCTGCTCCTGAAGCAAGCCTTTGGAACAGCAACAGAAGGAATTTACCTCCGCACAAGATCCGACGGCAGACTCTTCAACCTCAACCGCCTCAAGGCCAAAACAAAGGTAAGGGAAGCCCTGATCAGAGATCTACTGTTCGCTGATGACGCCGGACTTGCAGCTCACACAGACCAGGGACTCCAGTCCTTGATGGATCCGGCTTCTCCAGGGCATGCCAGGATTTTGGTCTGATCAGGAGAATAGGCTAAACGCGTTTCACATGAGGTGTATGCGCCGTATCCTTGGCATATCATGGAAGAACAAAGTGACCAACACAGAAGTGCTGTCCCGCTCCGGCCTCCCCACCATGTTCACCCTGCTCAGGCAGCGCAGACTTCGCTGGCTAGGCCAGGTCCGTCGCATGGAGGATAGCCGAATCCCCAAAGACCTTCTCTACGGCTGCGTTTCAAAGATGTCTGCAAGAGGGACTTGAAGGCTCTAGATATTGATACGGAGCACTGGGAGGACCTTGCAAGTGACCGTTCCAGGTGGAGATGCACACTGTCCAGACAGCTCAAATCAGGAGAAGCCAGACTGATGCACAGCGCAGAAGAAAAGCGGATCCGCAGAAGAGAGCTTTGTAACAGAACTGAGTCAGCTTACAGATGTGACTTTTGTGGCAGAGACTGCCATTCTCGTATAGGGCTGTTTAGCCATAGTCGATGCTGTAGGGCTGTTGTGAATTAGGATTTTACCATGGTCAATACTGAACGACGGAGGCCATATATATATAAGTCCGGACGCAACATTTGTGAGTCAAACAGAACACAGCTCGAGTTAGTGGAAGGTAAGTTTAAAACGCAACGCAAACCAGGACAAAACTAGAACATTACAAGGAATGTACTAGTATACAGTATAGGGAACAGGTCTCAGCACAAGAAAAAACGCCATGGGAAGCTCATCCTCCGACAATCAATATTGGCCTGCATAGTGATGATACACATTTAAAAAAAAGGAAGTTACCAGGTGCACGTACTAATATTGAATGAATGAAGACCGCTCTATTGTATACAATGCTAATAGTTTGCAACAACACGAGTTAGGCCCAAGGACTCAAGTAAGTGGATTAGTGATGAATACTGTACTTTTGGTTACAAACGGAAATGGTCGTAAATGATACTGTCTTGCCGCGAAGTGTGAAACAATAGAACACACCAGTGACGCTTGTACTCCAGTGTAGACAATGACGTGATATCGCAAAGGAACGTAACAGACAGATGTGTATTCCAGGCCAATCGTAGCCTCCGTTGCAGTCCTTTTCCCCGCAGCGTTTTTTTCTTCTTCAATTTTGACGCATGTTAGTAGCCCCGGCCGCCTTAGATCTTGCCCCTTATTAAAATCTATCCGAAATTCTCTAAGCTTACAGACAAAGAAAAGACTATTCTTCTTTTAACTACCAAAACCCCACAAATTATAGAAAAGGTGGGACATTTCGTCTTCCATTGTTTACAAAAGAGAAGTCAAACCCTTCACTAGTTATAGACAATTACGTTTGTATAGTCCAGTCTAGTCGCATTTATACCTATTTGGTATCCTGTTATTTTATGTATGTTGTTTGCAATTAGCCTTCGGGCACGAATTTGCAATAAACTTGTTATTATTAAATTTCTCAGTGCGATCTTGACTGTGAATGACTTTGTTCTGTTGTTTTATTCTATCCAATAGAAATTGCTTATATTCCATACACCGATATGAGAAAAAGCACACAGAAAGAACATTGCTATATCATGATCTATTGACACTTTCCCCTTTACAAATTCACCAAGGACTCATACCGAATAACGCTACCTATTTTATAAAGGGCCAAACAAAACAAGCTGAAATATAAAGAGAGATTGGAAGGTACATAATCTCATTTCTGCATTCTCGCGTTCTCTCAAATGAATACAACTCGCAAGTAACGTTACACTGATAATGACATACAGTTGAATTGGTTGCCAGCTGTTACTAATGATAACAATATTGTTGACTATAATAGGCTAGGAACCTTCGCCTCCGGGAGGGTCATGGGGAGGGACGGTGACATCTGTGAAACATCTTATTTGTCACCTTCAGTTAACTTTTTGATTAGTTTGTTGTCCTGTGTGTAAAATACCATAGATAAGAAATATAAGTCGCTAGAAAATACCTACAACAAGGTCCTTAAAAATCCCTTAGACTTTAGGGCATAATCGCATTTCCGCCATTTTCGAATTCCGCCGTACCAAAGACCAAAACGACAATTCTAGACAGCTTCCTCAACTCAATTCTTACCGGTCCGAGGCATGATTCCAACCGGTCCGAGGCATGATTCCAACCGGTCCGAGGCATTTCCAACCGGTCCGCGATACATTTCCTTACGTGCCGCGGTAGAATTCTAACCGCCCGCGATACATTTCCTTACGTGCTGCGGTAGAATTCCAACCACTCCGCGCCCGTGAGAATTTCCTGCCCTACGCGCTGCCCTTCGTTCCTCGACAGAATTTCCTGCCCTACGCGCTGCCCTGCGTTCCTCGACAGAATTTCCTGCCCTACGCGCTGCCCTGCGTTCCTCGACAGAATTTCTTTCGCGCTACCGTACCACGGCACAGCCCCGTCCCCCACGCTCATACAGTGGACGATCCCAGGTGGGTCAAGGGTCACTCGTGTTGTGAATGTGAACAGCCAGTCAGGTCGTGTCGATGTTGAAAACTTTTTCAGTGCTTCGTTCTGACTATCACCATCTCTAAAAACACGTGCGTACAAACTAAAAGGAAGCCCTGATTGTCAATATCAACTGCTAACTGCTAACATCAAAACATACTATGGCGTGTGGACGTCCAGCACGGAAGAAAGTTCGTCACTAGAAATCCAGTGACGAACGGCTTTATTCCAGCAAGGAGGTTTTTATTCCAGTAATGAAGCCCACTCGGTGCTGGAATTCCAGCACTGAATCTTGCCTCGGTTCTCGTTTTCTCCGCTCATCACTAGCCTCCGTTGCAGTCCTTTTCCCCGCAGCGTTTTTTCTCTCAATTTTTTGGGGGGGGGGGGGGGCGCCGCGTATCTGCTTGGGATCCCGTATCCGCCGTGCCCCTGTGTCCGCTATAGACCCTGTGTCTGCTGTATTGTTGTCAGCGTTTTTTGTGCAATTATCCGGCTGGTGCAATTATGCGAAATGACCAGCTGGACCGCACCACCATGTGCGAGGGTGTGTATTGTTAGTCAGAAACACTAGCATAAAGAAAACAGACGAAATTATTCAGTTATTAACTTTATCTATTGACAATCAATCAATCAATCATTCGCAGGCATCAGTGTCTGATGCATGGCGGCTGCAGACATGCATAGGGCTCGCCAGGCTGGTCTGCTATTGACCCTTTGCTGAAAATAAAGAAATGACTACGAACCTGTTTTGATTTTGCATTCTTTCATTTTTCCATGCGAGCTACCGCATTACAACATACGTAATGTTACAGGGGAGGCATTCTGAAACATCGTCATGCCACTCATAGGAAAACAGTTTCTGTGTTACATTACGTAGTCGTAGAGTGCAGTTGTCGATTTACGTAAATCATGTACCGCCATGAAACTAGGAATTGAAACTAGAACTTGGTTACTGATTACGGGTGACCCACCCGGGACCTCCCATACGATTCCTATCAACGTAACTGTCAATGGAGGCCGCCTTCTTTTGTTACTCAAAACAGTTTTAAACATATTGGCGGTATTGCGCCTTTACACCGGCAGGTATCGGCTCATTTGTACCGCGTTTGCCGATTTTAGCGCACCTTTTCAGTTAACTTGTCGAGGATTTTTGAAAAAAATTGGTGCAGTTATCCGGCATGGGTGACCATGCGCGGTGCAGATATGCGGAGTCACTAACAATGCAGTGAATGGGAACCGGTTTTGGATATTGGGATTCGGTGCAATTAAATGGAAGGTGCGTTTATCTGAGGTGCAATTAAGTGGCTTCGTCTGTACTGGAATCTGAAGGTGAATCATTTAAAAAAGACCAAAGTAATAGTCTTCACTAAAGGAGGTCGATTACGAAAAAAATTGTACTTTTATGTTCAATGATAATGTCATAGAAATTGTAATGTCTTACTGTTACTTAGGTATAGTTGTAAGCGCGGCTGGTACGTTCAAGGCCAATAACAAACAATTATCCAGCAAAGGACTAAAATCTTTGTTCAGTATCAGGCAATCACTAGACAACGCTGATGCTTCACTAACAGTTAAAAACAAACTCTTCGACACATGTGTTAAACCCGTTCTACTATTTGGGTCTGAGATATGGGGGTCCTTCAAAAGCCCAAAGGTTTGTCCTATTGAATCAGTACACTTAGAATTTTGCAAATACGCACTTAATCTTCCAAGAACAGCTTGCAACCTTGCAGTACGGGCAGAACTGGGGAGGTACCGCCTTCGCCTAGAGGCCTCCCTAAACGCCATTAAAGATCATTAAATGCTTTCTTAGGATGCGCCACAACGTACCAGCTGACAGTTAACAAGCCGACGCCCTGGTATGCCAACTTCAATTAGAAGCCAATGGCAAAAAATGCTGGGCGTCCGGTGTCCGTAACATGCTGGAGGAATGCGGTTATGCCTTCGTTTGGAGCCCACAAGTATCCTTAGGAATAAGTTTATCACATATCATTAACTCCATTAGTCAACGATTAAAAGACATCTTGTAACTAGTATGAACCCACTAAGACACATGTAAGACCATTATTTAGTAATTGTAACCCCCATCATGAGAGTGGAATAGTCCAAGGCAGCCTCCTTCTGAGAAAGACCCATGCTGTCATTCTATGTGTTGGAATCCTGGGGGTCAGGGATAAACCATGTAGCTCCACAATCTCTGTCTTGGCTCCCTGTATCTGTGTCCAATGACCTCAACATCGGTCCATAACACATCTATACTCAAACATTCTCAGCCGAAATCCACAACGATAACCGTGAGGGATAAATCTTACAGCAACAAACTCCGAACTTGCCGTCATTGTATAAAGAAGAAGAGTATTTATCCATTAGCAACATCAAACACAGAGTGGCTACTACTAAACTCCGTGTTAGCTGTCACAGATTACATGTCGAAACAGGAAGGTACAACCGCATGCCTCTACAACATAGACTTTGTCAACATTGTAATTTAAATCGAGTAGAAGATGAGCAACATTTCGTCCTAGATTGTAAATTATACGATAGCGAAAGAAGTGTACTTTTTAACCTTATTCAAGAAAAATTCTCATATTTCGAACATCTTAATGCAACAGACAAATTCATATTTTTATTACGCCTGGATAATCCTTGTATTAGAAATATTGTCTGTTCATACATTTAACGTGTTACACATGTACAAAGAAGCGAGAAGAATAGTTTAATAATACGTTTGTCTACTCTATATGTTTAACTTTACGGATTGTATTGTTGTATTTATGTCCTTGTATGTTCCATGTGTTAAGTTAGACGACCTGTACCTAGCCCCTCGGGGCATGAATGCACAATAAAGGTCTTTCATTCATTCATTCATTAAGTCACTCTAGAACCAAGCTAGAACAAGCTGACTGTCGTCTCGAGTAATAAGTCCCCCAACAATACATTTTTGTACATTCAAGTGGTTATTTTTATTCGTTTCAAGTAGTGTTTGATTGTGATATTAACGTTAGATCAGATTTGAACCTTTTTCCAAAATGAAAATACTATGTTACAGTTCCAAAATAAATGTTTGGTGTTAACGTTAACTTCATCCTCCCCGCAAAGAGAACATTTGAAAGAACTTTTGATATTCCATATACAACACTGTTTGTGGCAAGAACTCACATGAGAGTCTCTACTTGTAAGAGTCATAATAATGAAATAGGTCCATTGTGATTTCGTACCCTGCAGGTACTCTCATCTCTCGGTTTCCAGTGATAATCGGAGAGTGTCCAGTAACGAAGTCATCTCATCGCTGGACGACCAGATATGACAAAACTGCGTCACTGGAAGTCTAGCGATGAAGGCACCTTCGGTGCTGGACACCGAGTGATTACAAAGGAACCAGTGACCCCGGAACTTTTGCGTTTTGTCCGGGATTTCTAACGTCCCTCTCCTCTTACCCCTAGGTACTTTGCCCCTGATGAGGCTAGGTCTATAACGATGTACCGAGCAGATCTATCGGCGACACCTTACAACTCCTTTACGAACTGCATAGTTTTATCATCTGGTACCCATGATTCATGTAAATATCGGCGTTGATGTATTTCCGGTCTCGGAAAATCCCATCTGGGCAGCAAATCTGACTTTTTTTCACTCCTTGTGTTTGAAGGGCTTCTTCACACGAGAGAGAGCAGAAATCCTCTGAAGTCGGGTATGTTTTGCTAAAAACTGACGATTTCCTCGTTGCTTGCTATTTTCTGGTAAGGAGAATGTAGGGTTGAATCAGTGTATTGGCGGCAAACTTCAGTCCAGAACCTGCCGTGACCACCCAGGGGCGCAGATGACCACTTTCCCCCCTCAAGGTTACGTGCCATATTGTTTGGATGGGTTGCAGATTAGCCATAGCTTCATTCTTGTTACATAGACAGCATTAATTTTTGTGTTACATGACAGGAAAGTAAGAATTGTGTTTAGTGCGCCAGTGGTTCAGCAAATTCTCCCGAGCAGAAGTGACCCACGTGTGTCGTCACGGGGTCCGACCGCCATTGCACCGGGACCACCATTGGGGGCGCCGCGAAACAAACCAATTCGCCCGTTTTCTCAGCGTCTGTTTGCTCCAACAGTCTGACAGTCGCGTTTACGTTTTTTTATCTGCTAACATCTCCTGTACTTGATTTTCCGTGGGACCAAATTAGCGTGGGACGTCTCAGAGGCTAACAAATACGTCTTTGTTGTAGTCGCCCAACAACTCTGCTTTGTCATTGTACCAAATCCGCCCCCCTCCCCACCACGCTAGCTCTACTCTACAATATCAGAAGACGTTCTCGGTTTGTTGAAACTGTAGATGTCTAGTGGTTTGGAACCCACCGCTGGGAGCCTGTCACCGCCGAGTAAGAAGCGAAAGACTTCGGGAACCACGGGGGCCAACTGTACAACCGAGAACACGGTCGCTGTTCAGCCGAACGACGTGAGTAACTGTGCACTGTCAGCCATACACCCCAATCCCCTGCAGAACACCCGATACACACCAACATTCAGATTTCATACAGAAGGATGACCTCTGGATCTCATTATGCATTGGCTGACACGATAGCTTAACACTTGTGTTTTTCTCTCCGGTTATAGAAGAAAGAAGTTAATCTTCTTCCTGATATTTCCAGTTCTGGTTTCAGTGATGAATGTTCAAACACAGTTAGGCAAGTCTACGAAAGCTACGCCTTCAGCACTGGTATTCCAGTGCTGAATCAACGGGCGAATCGGCCTCAGCACTGGTTCTCCAGTGCTGAAGAAAGTTCAGCACTCGTTTTCCAGTGCTGAATAAAGTTTAGCACTCGTTTTCCAGTGCTGAATGGCTGTGTTCCAGTGCTGAAGCTGTTCCAGTGCTGAAGCTCTTTCAGCACTGGGATTCCAGTGCTGAAACTTGTCTCAGCACTCGTTTTCCAGTGCTGAGTGAAGTTCAGCACTCGATACCAGTGCTGAAATCGCAACGGAGCGGCGGTAGGTCATGTTATAGGTCATTCAGCACTGGTTACCCAGTGCTGAAACTGCTGTCAGCTCTGGAATCGAGTGCTGATGTACAAAAGCCACGCCTTCAGCACTGGATTTACCAGTGCTAAGGGACAAGTCAGCACTGGAAAACGAGTGCTGAAAAAAACTCAGCACTTGAAAACGAGTGCTGAACAAACCTCAGCACTGGAAAACGAGTGCTTATGTGTTTTCAGCACTGGAACCTTATTCTTACCAGTGCTGAAGTGCTGAGAGCAGTGTAAGAAATGCGGCAGGATAACTTAGTAAACTTTCTTTACTTTTGTGATTTATTGAAAATAAACAATGACCACGTTTATAATGAATGTTAGACACCCAGGTACTATATAAATATACGCCCAAAACAATTACTCAAACAAATGGATGAAATTGAAACTCTTCTCCTGAGTTGTTTGAGTATTCTAATAATCTTTGGCATGAACAAGTTTATTTCAAGCAAACCACAACTTTGTCATTTTGTTCATTGTGTAATTGTAAAGTAGATATAGGTATGGGGATGGGGAAACTTCTAATTGCCGGTAGGCAAATGAGGTCCTGGGAGTAGATGTAAATTGCCCCCAAACAACGGTACAGCGAAACAGTTACCCATTAAACTTTGGCTGCCAGGAAGATCTTAGAAATCGGTCACATCGAGGATTTTATCCCGGTATTGGTATCGATATTCAAATCTGTTATTATAGATATGCGCTATGGATAACCACAATAGTGCAAGTAACTCACCACCCTAAAGTATCTCAGCACTCCGTTTGCAGTGCGTTCAATATTTGTCAGCACTCGGTTTCCAGTGCTAACTTCGAATTTTCCAGTGCTGAACTCTACCCAGCACTGGTTTTCTAGTGCTGAACTCAACTCAGCACTGGTTTTCCAGTGCTGACAAAAGTTCAGCACTGGTTTTCCAGTGCTGAAGCCACTTTCAGCACTGGAACCGAGTGCTGAAAAAGGAGGGCGTGGTTTTCGTAGTTTTGCCACAGTTAATGATCTATTTAGCCACAATCCATGAATCCCCTATGGCAACTTTATAGCTTGGCTTGGCTCGCATACACCTTCTTCTGTAAACATCATCGGTCAATCGGGAACCGAAATAAATCGGCCTAACAAGTAACATCTCCTAAGGAAACACATACTATAGCTATCCAAAACATGACCGAAGAACCCATGGACACGAACCAAGGACCTTCATGCACGAAAATCCCACAAAAAGTCACTCCCAGGTTCCAGAAAATCTAGCCAGGTTCCGGCGCCAAAAACAACAAATTTGGAACGAGGAACCCTTCAGCTATTCAGAAAAAACACAATTCTTACCAAAGAAAAACGATACAAATTTTTTGTGGCAACATGAAATTATAGGTATGAATCTATATTTCTGACGCTAAAAAACGGAGACTTGTCAACAAAAATGACCATAAACTCGCCCTAGTTGTCGCACGGCAAAAATTCAAGTATCCAGATGACCGCCATTTTGTCCTCGCTCCAATAATGACGTCTGCCTAACCCTACCGGGTGTTCCAAATAAGGGAATTAAATCGTCGGAAACCTGAGGCATCTCGGCTGCCGGTCGGCTCAAGCTCGGCACTTTTGACCTCATGCCGAAGCTCCTTTGCATAGAAAACGGCGGGATAATACGATTTACGCACCGATTTCAGAGATGGCGCCGCGCTAGCGATACACAATGGGTCGCAGCGAGGCGAAACAAAAGGATCCAGCGGGGCGCTAGCCCGTCCGCTCTCCTTCTATATAAAACCTCCTTGGTTCACCAAGGCATTCTAGAATACTGCTACATCAAATATAACAGAGTAGAGGGTGCTGTAACTTCAGCATACCCATAACTTTGGATGGATTTTTGATTGGGCCGTTAAAAAAAAAATTCAGGGGGGGTTGACGACACACCAATCTGCATATTCGTCAACCCCTTTTATCCTGAAATCCTGACGACTTCAACCCCCTTAATCCTTATCCAAGAATCCCAACAACTTCGACCCCCTTTATCCCGGAAGCCTGACCACTTCAAGTTCAACCCCCTATATCCTAGAATCCTGTCCTATGTCGTCAACCGGGCGGGTACATTTTTTGGGAGGAACGGCCCATTGTCTTCTTATGCAGAAGAGTGAAAATTTGGCAATAAACAATGGCTACGATCTATGCAAGGACAATTGGTAGTGGCAACTCTTACATAAAACATATTCAACAGTCGTCATGCAAACTTACTTGTACACATGAGGCATAAAGGCATCATCATTAAAGCTATACAATACACACAAAAACGTGGGTCTTGGTTAGTTTATGTCCTGATTAAATTTGTTTAAACTTGTCGGAAATAACGAAATCTACCACGGCTTTGAATGCCCTCCTCGTTTTACATTACGAATGTGATACCATGTTGGGTCTTATTTTCCCGTTTACTTTGTAGCGTCATAGCGATATAGACCGATATATTACGAGTGCCACCTGGAGTTCACAAAGTGCCAGGAAAATCAATGCTGCTAGGCCGAATAATAGCACATTACGAGCAAATATACCTGGGAAATACGGACAAAAAAAGCTTAACTTTCAATTTTAGGGGGATCCTGGTTAGCAAAGCCTCCATTTTCCAATTAAAAAATAAATGTATCGTCTAGAATAAGAACGTACTGGGGTTGAATTTGAGTTGAAAAAAAACAACAATGTACCGGTACGTTGAGAGGTGAGAGTAATTGTATTTCGAGCCCTGTTTTACAATAGAAAACCCTGTATAAGTAAGTTAACCATGTATTTCTGTAAAATTTAAGTGGTGTAAAATATAAGTGATTTTCAAATGTTTAGGTTTCAAGCCCAATAAAGTTTAACTATTCCCAAGGGACCTAAAATCAGGAGTTTTCAACTTATGATGCGATGCACTAAAATTTTTGAGCTATCGACTCATAACTCTACTCGGACAGAACAAAGAAATGAACACTGCTATCGACGCTAGAGATAGACATGGAAGTCTTCGACAACACATAGACAAAGGATCACCTTGTTGTTGTCTTTATTTTCAGAAAATTGAGCTACAACATGGAAATAATCGTAACTCATGCAACAATAAACTGTTGATTGCAACATTTAAGAGTTTTTAGCTTACGATGTCCATAGATAAGATGGAAAGTTTGCAACAGTCGACAAGCATTTTTCACAAAATCATTTTCTGGAAAAATCAAAGATGGCAGACGGCGTGGGTACCGGTATCCCATCATTCAATGCGGTAGGTCAGTAGCAGCACATTCACTTCCGGGTTGATACACATGGCAAAAACGAACGCGAATGTGTTGCACGGTCGGAAAGAACGCAAGAATAATGAGACAGCACAAGTAGAGACGTGTTTTATTGAGTCAAAATTGGTTTTCTGAGAAATTAAACGTTCTTTTAAAAAAACATGACAAATGAACATGAAGGGATAAGGCCTTTGACGGCTGTGGACATGTGCGTCTCTTTGCAGTGCCGGCGTGCGCCCCATCTCTTGTGCCGCTCCATCACGTAATAAGAAACTGCCCTCCTTTGTGGCTCAAAACAGACAAGTTCGTTCCTTTTGTTTTGGCGATCTGATATCAATATACCGTATTTTCTCGATTAAATTACGCACTTTTGAAACTTTTCAAAATCCGAAAAGTGTCTCAGGATATCGCCAAAGCGGGGGTGCGTACTTTGTTTGAGGTCACTGTCCGGACAAATTGGAACAGAACCTCAAACCAGCCGGAACAAGGAAGAGGGGACCTTGGTATAACACCGATTCGCCCATATAACGTTTAGATAAGAATGTTGACGCGTGAAAATAAAGTTTAACTTCAATAAACGACAGTGTTTCATATGTGTATCATCGATATTAACACGAAAATAGATACCGTAACGTTACCATACTAGCACACAAGAAATCTTACGTACTGAGCACCCGGATCAAGTCATGCCGCCGGCATGGTTCGGCACCCAGCCGATCCCAATGCCCAAGGAAGCGCGGAAAGAACACCGGCACCGTAAGTACACCATATAAGACATCGGTACTGACATTAATGCGTTTATTTTGTGATTTCCGAAGAAGAAATACAAATCCCGATCCCCGGTGACGATATTGTTGTTTTGACTTCCGGTTATTTCGGCGGCAAAATTTTCCATAAAAATGCATCCTAAAACATCTTCAAAGCGGACCATTTGACAGAGGACTCCTTTATTTTAACGTTGGCCCGTTAAATTCTGGGTATGCACCGATATTAACGTCATAATACGTATAATTGCGACAGGTATATCAAAGCTCGGACATGGCCCGCCAGCCTGAAGCCCGCAGCGGCTTGGATTGCGTAATACTATGCAAATATTGCGTGACGTAGTCGCGTTAGGTATCTCTTATTGGCTGCTGCTAAATTCGTGGCGGGAAATGGAGGCGACAGACAGGCCTGGCGGGCGTGTCTGGGCAGCGGTTTTCCAGTTTTCGGTTGGATGTAACGCCGTATTTGACCGTGGGAAATAGCGGGTCTCGAACTTATATAATCATTCTTCGGTCTTACACGAAAATTATAAGAAAGTAGGCCGCTTAGATATATACATAGGAGCCTATTTTCGCCATCAGCCCGTTTCTTTTGACGGCAAGTTGTCGGCCGGGCCGATCGGTATAATATGCGTTGCCGTGAAAATTTATATGTTATTTTCAAGTTGTTGCGTTGTAAGGATTTATATCAAGAAATAACTATACATCGCCAGTATCGGGAGAGTGTTTTCTGAACACATCATTCTTACCCAGTGTTGTGGATATGATCGCAATTTTCCTCCGATGATTTGCAAATCTGTACCTCACGGCCAGCGAAATCATATGAACCGATCAGGTTAACCATGATGAAGTTCAACGTGCACGTGTTTTGCAAAGGATGAAACAGTTCCGGCTAGAATACTGCAACAACTTACGACACAATCACTTATTAAACGATTTAAATGCATGTCTAAACAATTATTTGTGGTAGTAACCGCCTTCAGGACATGTACTTGTCGGAACATTTCAACTGTGGCATCGGCCCGGAGAAGGGGTGCGTACTTTATTTGGGTTTTCTCATTTTACGTTTCAAGGCCGGAAATATACCTGGAATTTGGCCCGAATCGGGGGTGCGTACTTTAATTAGGGTGCGTACTTTAATCGAGAAAATACGGTACAGGAAGTTTTCTGCTCATTCCTGCCGCTTTTGGTCATTTGTTTGGCATCTTTTCGGTTCAATATGTGTTGCAACTTGGCATTTTTTTGCCGATTAGCTGGTTTTAGCGATCATAGGCTTTGCGTATATGGGGTTCGATAAACAATGGCATTAATGGGAAATGGTTTGGGATTTCATAATCCTTTGCAGTTAGCCGGTTTTTGCTATAAAGCGTATTGCAATTAACTGGTTTCTACTGTATTACATATTTTCTGACATATTTTAAGAACTTTATTTTTTCATGCGCAAATTCTTCACACGCACACGCAAATTTTTCGTGCACAGAAACCTGTTCCCGTCTTTTCAGTTGGTAAACTGCATTTCCATTCTATTACAGGGCTCGAAATACTGGGTGCATGTGCACCCAGTGCACCCAATTTTGGAGCTGTGCACCTAATTTTTTACTGGTGCACCCAAATATTTTCGTACGGTTTATTGTGTAAAGGTATCACTGCACACTAGTAGACAGCATATTCTTGACATCTTAGTGTAAGAAAATGATAAAATCTTTGTTGTAGTACTTGTTTAAGATTTTGAAGTTAGAATTTGAGTCAATTTCGATTTTGAAAGCTTCAAAACTGCGTGCCGAGATCGCGTGCCAAACGCGCATGGACTTCCTGGTCCGGCTTGCAACACTGGACAAGAGAACGCTGACTTCCTCTCGTTCCCGGGCTCTTCACAAGTCACATGACGTCCTTTGTTTCGGGAATTTCCGACATTTCCTGTGATAACTTCGGGGACGAAAAAATGTTAAATTCGTGTATTTCCGTCTTAACCTCGCTAATCTCCGCTGTCATATCGTCACTGTCTGCTGGTCGGCAAAATTCGGCTTTAGATTTCCCGGATGTTCATACCGTCTCAAACTTGTTGCAATTTCTTCAAGGCCCGAGGTCAGGGCATGAGCGTCACGATAGCGGCCCTTCAAGCCCTGGTGATTCCAGCGATGAAGCTGTAAGCCAGGAAGGACAAGAAGCACTGCCTTGTCAGCCAGAGGAAGGAGAAACATCCAGTTCTTCCGCCGAGGAAGAGGGGGAGGGGGGCGTCCACCTGTGCGAACCTGAAGAAAACAATAACATCGCCGGACCGTCCACGGTGTCACTTCCCCCGGCGTCGGCGTCGGAGTTGGACTTGGAGTCAGAAGAAGAAGCGGACGGCGATTTTTTGGAGACAGAAGAGACTGCCAAAAGACCAAGGCTTTCTGAGAGGCTTTTTTTAATATCACCCAGTAATCTTTTAAATATAATGCTTTCCTTTATTTCTTCCGTGGCATTGATTTTTTTCTTCACAGCTAACACGCTGGGACCCTTATTCGTCACTAGTTAGTCTTATTGAAATTTTATCGAGACAATGAATGCACCACAGGAATTTTGTACACATATTAAAAAAATATTTTCTTTGATTGATGATTAATAAATACACTTTTCATGCGAATCATTCTTATTTTTACTTTATTTTTATGGCTATCCCTGTTTTTGACTTTGCAAGTAAAATTTGAAAGCGTATCCCAGTAATCACAGTGACCAATATTTATTTAGAAATGTAACATACCATTGTTTCATAAATACAATGGAAATTCTATATTTTCTAATGATATTCCATTGACAACTTTTCTGACTTTTGAAAATCGTCCGTAAGCTCAGAAGAGGAACAGTAAGGTTTGTGATTAGGTTTTGCTTACAATAGTTACATTCTACTTTATTTTATGTGGTGCACCCAAAAAATTTTTGGTGCACCCAATTTTTTAGGTTGGGTGCACCAGTGCACCTATTCCCCAAACTGAATTTCGAGCCCTGTATTATCTGATCAGTATAATTAGCTGATTAGATAATAGAATGGGAATATGAAAATTATATTTTGTTATCATTGTAATGTTTGTGTACTGTTGCATTGTGTACAAATTTCATAATTCATTTCATTTGACTTAAAAACAAATGTCTCTCCCATTCCAATAATGCCCTTCCGCATTCACATGTAACTCAAGTAGTACATACATGTACTCGCATGCACACACATAACATCTAAGTAAGGCCTGGGATAAAGCCCTAGCATAACCCTGCTGAGTGCCGACCCAAGCGTTGTTTTGTGTACTGACCACTTGATAAAAGGGGGAAATATTTTGATCTGACACTGATGATAATGAAATGTTGTGATATCGCTGGCCGAGCTCATGACCGCATTGTAAGGTTAGAATGCAGCAGAATGTACAGCGATCACAAGAAAGCAGCGCCCAATAAAGGCTTGTGAGATTCATGAAAGAAAAAAGAAAATGCAAATCAGAATTTTCATCATTATCAACAGGAGTATTCTAAACGTTCATATTCAGAAGCATTGTTTTAGAAATGCCAGCAGTACCAAGATGGTGTCGGCCACCAACAACATGTCTTGCCAATATGTTTTGCCCTCAGCAAAGTCATTTTTGGTCAGTATTTAGCAGAACAGAGACAAATTTTTGATAAGAAAATGAAATGGATAGTGATTTCTGTAAAATCTGACTTATTAACGCTATGTACCATGTAATTGTTTTGAAAATTTTCAGTTCAAGTGGCGGGTGGTGGGTGGTATTGTTAGTGGGAAACACTAGCAGTAGCACAAAGAAAACGGAATTATGCAGTCATTAACTTGATTTACATATACAGTATTCAAGGACATGTAAAAAAATCGTAGATCATGTACCACCATGAAACTAGGAATTGAAACTAAATCTAGGTTACTGATTACGGGTGAGCCCCAAGAGCAGTGCCCCCTCTCATGTTTGGACAGATTTGAAAGGCTTCTTTATGAATATGAGTGGAATTGAGCATCAACCTTACCTCAGTGTATATTTTTGGCACTTTTGATCAATTAGTGACATCATGTGTTGGTTATGTCAATATGTGATTTAGGTGATTTGAATTCTGAGAAAAACTGCACTTACTGTATTACAATTGACAATTTGATGGACTAGCTTTTTGTGTTGGAGCAAAGCTTTTATCTCTGTACCAGTCAGGATTGTAGTGTGACTGGCTGAATAATACTAATGCTTGGAGAAACAATGTGAACAATTACAAATGGATTGTTTTGCTGTGGATGTTTCAGGTGGAAATGGCCAGTGCAAATGGAGCAAATGAAGTAGGCATTGACGAAGGGCTGTACTCAAGGCAGCTGTAAGTAGTTTACACTACATTACCTTTGTTGGCTTTTACATATTGTTGTGGCCTGTGGTAAGATTGTGAAGATCTTATTCATTCATTACTCTGAGCAAGGAGGTTTTATATAGAAGGAGAGCGGACGGGCAAAGTCTCTATTGTACTATGCGTGATAACGGGTGTGAAAAGTCAATGTCGCGTCAAGGTGCGAATTACCCAATATGCATACACCCCAGGCCGAACGCTTGGCGAATTTGCTTTGTTTTCAACTGTGGAACAACTTTGATATTTTTTTCAGTGACTTTTGATCAGGACTTTGAAACATTTGGGTTACAAGAATACAACGTGGAAAATGATCTCTCTAACGAGAATCAAAGCACTGCGGCAACCAACGCTGCCGCCGACAGCCGCGGTACATATGATTGCGAAGTCTGTGAGAATATATACAAAACTGCCGGATGGCTTGAAAAACACAAGTCGTAGAGAACAGTATTTTTTATTTTGTATATATGCCGACTGAGGAGAAATTACAAACTTAGCTTGACTTGGCTCGCATTACCATGGAGCCCAGACTATAGCTAGTACCGGGTCGCTAGCGATTTCCTTGCGGCGGCCCAAGAACAGTCAGTCCGCCCGGTCTTAATCAACGCTCCGGCTAGAACTCCCCCGACGACGGCATCGGCGGGCTTGGAGCTTTCGGTTGCCGAAGGGATTGGGGGAAGGAACCGGCTAAAGGCCGATAATTTAGTCTGGATCCCAGGGTAGGCTCGCATACACCTTCTTCTGTAAACATGTCAATCGGGAGCCGAAATAAATCGGCCTAAAAGTCTCCTAAGGAAACACATAGCTGTCCAAAACATGACCGAAGAATCCATGGATACGAACCAAGGACCTCCATGCACGAACGGGCACGAAAATCATACAAAAAGTCACTGCCAGGTGCCGGAAAATCTACCCAGGTTCCGTTGACCAAAACTACAAATTTGGAACGAGGACCCCTTCAGCTACTCAGAAAAAACAAAAACTTACCGAAGAAAAACGATACAAATTTTTTGTGGCAACATGAAATATAGGTATGAATCTATATTTCTGACGCTAAAAAAACAGAGACTTGTCAACAAAAATGACCAAAAACTCGCCCTAGTTTGTCGCACGGCAAAAATTCAAGTATCCAGATGACCGCCATTTTGTCCTCGATCGAATGATGACGTCAGCCGAACCCTACCGGGTGTTCCAAATAAGGAAATCGTCGGAAACCCGAGGCATCTCGGCTGCCGGTCGGCTCAAGCTCGGCACGTGTGACGTCATGCCGAAGCTCCTTTGAATGAAAACCGCGATTCACGCATCGGTTCAAAGACGGCGCCGCGCCAGCTATACACAATGGGTCGCAGCGGGGTGAAACAAAAGGACCCAGCGGGGCGCTAGCTCGTCCGCTCTCCTTCTATATAAAACCTCCTTGCTCTGAGTGGGTAAAAGAGTAGCAACCCAGTGATGAACCAGTCAAAAACCAGCCGGACCCACTCCTCTGCTTGGAGAATAGACATTTTGGTGACACATAGCTTTTGACATTGGGACAAAGTAGCGCAGTAGTCACCCGACCAATCGAATGTGGACATTCCTCCAGAATTGGTACATTCCTCCAGGAAAGCGGACATTCCTCCACTTTCAAGCGTACATTTCTTAAGAAAGCGGACGGTCCTCCAGTTACAGGGCCGGAAATACAGTGAAAATGGGGCAAATTCAACTCGTTCAACCGGGTACATAACAACGTAAAAATGCTTAAAATTTTATACCAGTAGTTGAAGGAAGTCTTTATCTCATAATCTGTCCAAGTTTTACCTGTGATGGTAAGCGAGAAATTGCCGGTGGGGTTACGCGGGATTTCGCGCCGGGGGCCCCTCCGCCGGGCCGCCGCGCGTGAACTGCACACAACCCGATGACGCGTTGTACGCATTTCGCGACGTCACATGCACAACATCTAAAAAAACATAGCACCCAATTTGTAGCCAAGATTACCAGCTTCAAATGGATACAAAAACGAAATCTGTATGACATTCCAGTCGAAAAATATATGCATTCGAAGTCTTAAAATCGAATTTTCTAAGGATCGGCCCCCCTAATAAAATTTGTAGTTCCTATATTTCTGAAAAATTCAGATTACCTTTCTTTTGATACCAAACTCATATATATTCGAGCATGTGTGACCCGCGAAATGGAGCCCAAACATAGGACTACTTTCAGCCTACCAACCGACAAGACCGCCGCCTGACTCCGACCCGATCGACAATCCGTTGCCATCCGGCCGTGAAACGTCCAATTCGGCGAACGAAATGCCAGGTAAATAATATTAACAGTTTCTTGTAGAATTTTAAGCAGTTTTGGTGTGCTTAAATTCAATGATTTACCGCAAAAATAGTTGATAGAAAAGTTGTTTACCTTTTGGATACTTTGTTTGAAATCCTTTTTTTTGGTAGCGTTTCACCGTTTCATTTTTCGTTCAGTACCTTGAACCACGTACACATAATTTTGCAGGAGAACTAGCGTGAATACGGGATTAAATAACTATGGTTTGAAATATGTTTTGTTATGCCGTTTGTATTTTTTGTTGGCCCGCGTCATCCATGAATTTGGAGCGAGTGAGGGGGAGGGGGGCGGTACGTACGATTAGCAAACGTACTATTTAACTATTTTAAAAACAGTTGTAAATCGTAGCCACAGCTGCTGTTTTGTTCCTTTTTGTTATTTATCAATTTGCTTATTTTTTTGTTAAATGGTTTTCAACTAAATTCAAGCTAATTTATTTATTATTGTAATTCATTCATTTCATATAGATTTAATATTCATATCATACTAGTAAGTTAATAAGTCAAGTCAAAGCATTTATCATTTTGATCTATTCATTGATTGATTTTTTTTTTAATCACGGGAAACAACTGTAACTACCAGTGCTGTATATTATACATCATACAAAAATGTATAACTATAATTATAAACTATTTGGAATACTCTTGCTCCTTGCAGAAAACAGGAGGAAGGAAAAGAAAGGTCCTGACCACATCGGAGAAGAGTGTGAAGCCGCTGGAATTACACTGGAAGTGTTGTTAAGTGGCTGGAACAGCCCCGAACCAAGGAGAGACATCACTGAATTGATGGTGGCAGAAATAGAGGCATTTCATGTTAAGAACAAGCAGAAATATGGCACTAAAGACATCAGGCAGTGGCTTGAAAGGCTTCTTGGCCCGGAAGCCTTCGAAGGCGTGTCTGAGGACAGTGTTCGGGGATCCGTGATGCGCCTGTGGAAAAGAGCTAGTGATGCAAAGAAGAACAGAAAGAAGAAAGGCATGCAACAACAACTTGACGGCATGCGAACCAATCTGTACCGGCCGACTTAATCCCAATTGCAACCAGAGCATGTACA
The DNA here is from genome assembly GCF_035083965.1 of Branchiostoma lanceolatum. Taxonomy (NCBI): domain Eukaryota; kingdom Metazoa; phylum Chordata; class Leptocardii; order Amphioxiformes; family Branchiostomatidae; genus Branchiostoma; species Branchiostoma lanceolatum. The sequence continues at coordinate 22,930,151 of NC_089726.1, forward strand.
GCCACAGCCCTCAACATCCAGAATATCGGTGATGTTGGAATCAACAAGACAACAAAAACAGAGCCTCCAAGGGCAAGTCAAGGAAAAGGAGAAGGAAATGAAACAACTGGTGGTTGATAAGTTTGCACATGAGACAGAGGTACAGAAAATGAAAAAAAAAAGAGAAGAGGAAGACAATCAGCAGAAGCGCCTGTTGCTTGACAGAGAAGAAAAAAGTAAAACAGAAAGAGTTGCAAGTCATCGTGAAAAACTGGAAGGAGAAGGTGAAGAGGCGAGATCAGACAGAAGAAATGTAAAGAAGAAGTTGAAGTCCTCACAGAGAAGTGTGCTGATCTACAGAAAACATGCGATACATTGCAAAATGATGTAAAGAAGCTGAGAAAGCAAAGAGAGTGCCATAGGGTCAAACTTAGATACTACAAAAAGAACAAGGCAACAATCCAAGAAGAACTGACACAACTGAAAACGAACAACAAAACTATGAAGAAGGAAATGACAAAACTCAATACACAAGTTGACAACATAGTGATGCAGCTAGAAGATAAAGAACACACTATTTCCCTCCGTACTTGGCCACATTTAAACAGTCCTTTTAATGACAATGTCAGAGAGTGCTACATGAAACTGATGACTGACTTGAATGTAGCTTCTTGCAATGCGTCCAAGATTGTACACTCTGTTCTCAAAACAATTGGCGGATTCGCCATTGAACTAGAGCAGCTTCCTGGTAAGACATTTTGTCAGCTGGTAAGAGAGGAAGCCAATCTTGCGTCCACACTGCATGCAGCATACACGGTTGCAAAGGCAACTAATGTAAGTCTGCAGAGTGATGGCACTAGCAGAGATGGAAAAAAGGTGGTTGGTTTTCAGGCGAACACAAGCAAACAGAAGACCTTCACACTTGGAGTGCCACAGGTGCCTACTGGAGAGTCATCAGAACAATTGGACGCATTCAAATTCATTATCAACAAATTGGCCAGCCTCACCAGCGCGCCAGAAAACACCCACCAAAAATCGAAAGAGCTTGTTGCCAAGTTTAAGAACACCATGGCCGATGGTGCGGCCAGTCAGAAAATGTTCAACCGGCTGGTTCAGGCCTACAGAGAGGAAGTCTTGCCTGATGTTGTACAAAACTGGAGTGAGTTAGATGAAGCAACAAAGCAGCAGATGACCTCTATGAATCACCTCTATTGCAATCTCCATGCCCTGATAGGCTTCGCTACGTATGCAGATGAGGCTTTAAACAAGCTGGAATGCTGGAAGGGATCACCACTGGGTGTGGAGACCTTGAAAGAGTTCCAGGACAAAGATGGCACCTACAGCTGGGCACACTCTGACTCTGCAACTCAGAGGCTCATACGTACAGCGTATGAGTCCGTCTGCCCCGGTGGGAACCAGCAGGCTGAAGGAGGCAGGCTTAAGGATTTCGAGCTGTTCCTGAATGTCAAATATGGACTACAGCGGGACACTCGGATGCATGTCTTCCGTGCCAACCGCTTTAATGTCCTCTTCGAGTGTGCCGCAGGTGTTTATTACCACAGCAGTCACCTACAGACCATGTTCAGGGAGGGTTCCGTTAAAGCAGGCAACAAGTTGCTGCGTGCGGTGATGGCAGATGTCAATAGCAAACCACTGCTGGCAGGTTGCAGGGCATTGGGCATCATCTACGTAAACATCACTGAACCCTACTGGAGATTGGTGGACAGACAGGATGTTCACATCCTCGATCTCACCAAGTCACTCCAAGAAGTGATGTCCCTGTTCCAGAAGTGGTCCACACCCCTCCTTCAGTCTGACTTGCCACCAATCTTTTCCACACCTACAGGCCTACTCACACCAGTAAAAGATGAACTCTACACAGCTCTGTATGAAGAAACAAGTGATGAGATGACGCAGCTCACAAAACAGGCACTTGAGGTTACCATAGCAAACGTGGTAATCCATAGGAGGTTCAAAGACCAAGCTGCCTTTGACACCAGTGACCCAACTCTGAGGGCAGAGACGGCCGATATGAACAAATCCAACATGAGAGGGGAAAATGACTTCGGGTACTGGGCGTACCTGCAGAGTGCCTTGAGCCAACCATGGGCGGGATGGCTGCGGAGGGACAGCTGATGTTTAAGCTCAATAACACCGCTGCTTGGCTAGAAGCACTTGCCACGGAAGACCCAGCAAAATACAAGGCAGTCATGTTGCAGGCCAGAAGAGACAGAGCTAAGTGGCACCAAACGTATGAAGACAGGAAGAAAGAACTGCGAGAGAAGGAAGAGACAAAGATGAGACAAAAAGCAGAGGAACATGCAGCCAACCTTAGAAAGAAGCAGCTCCAGATGGAAACACAAAGGAAGATGCTACAGAAGCATGGTGGCCCTGTTTCCTGTGAAAGCAGCTGCAGGGACTTCATTGAGCAGCTATCAGTATCACCCCTTTCAGATAGGAAACAGAAAGACATCCTGAGAACACACATCATGTATATAAAGGCAACAAACCCGGAGATGGCAAAATCAAACAAGCTGTTTGTGTTGTCATCCAAAGGTGACCCACATCCTTTCACACAACTCGCAGCCAACCTTCAAGCTATTGTCACCTCCCCAGCTTTCACCCCTGACACAAATACAGGACAAACCTCAGAACACACTGTTGGATCTTCTGCATCTTCATTCAGCAAAGAAGATGCAGAAGATGAGATTTCTCGAATGAAAGCTCAGTTCCTTTCCAAAGCCATCAATGATACTGTACATGAAAGGGAAACTGAGAGTGAAGCAGAGAAGAGAAATGACAAGGAAAGTGAGGGTCAGAATGAAGAAAGCAACGGTGATGGAGTAGAGAGAGAGGAAGAGTAAAGCGACAGTGATGGAGAAGAGAGTGAGTAAGAGGAAAGCGACAGTGATGGAGAAGAGAGGGAGGGAGAAGAAAGCGACAGTGATGGAGAAGAGAGTGAGGGAGAGGAAAGTGACAGTGATGGAGAAGAGAATGACAATGCAGAGAGAGACATAGCAGTGGGCAGTATTGTCGTAGTTGCCTACGAAGATGACTGGGCTTTGGGTGAAGTCAGAGAACTGGAGAACTCTGAGAGGTTTTCTGTTAACTTTATGGAACGTACAAGAAAGAAAGAAGGCGTTCACATTTTCTTTTGGCCGTACCAACCTGTACTTTATGTAGTAGACAGGAAGTTTGTGCTGACCACCCTGAGTAGGGATAAGCTGGAGCCACATATGTGTAGTACCTCCAGGAAGCCGCTTACAGTAATAAAGGGATGGGAAGATTTGGAGAAGCAATACACCATGAACTGTAACAAATACTTCGCCCGCAGACAGCCTCGGGCAACAAAGTCCAAGGCAATAAAGTCCCGAGCAAGGACATCGTCCTGAAATGCTAATGTCACCTGGAAAAGAAAAAGAACTTGAGTGAGAACATGTTTGGAAATTGTACTGTTTGTTAAACTTACTTTGGTAAGAGTGTTGTACAAAATTAAAAGAAAAGATAGCTTATTACGAAGTATTCAGCATATTCTGAGAGCTATTGTGTTTTTCAAGGGTGATAGATCATACTGTTTCGCATGATTCATAAGGTCACACATATTCAATACAAAAATACTGTATCATGTCACAAATCTCATATTTCTTGATGAGATACATCAATGTCAGGGCTCGAAATAGTGGGTGCATGTGCACCCAGTGCACCCAGAATTGGAGCTGTGCACCTAAATTTTGACTGTGGGTGCACTGGTGCACCTATATATTTTTGTAGCCTATAGGGTTAAGGTACTATTGTACACCAGTATACAGAATATTCTTGAAATGTAAGTATAAAAAACAGCATGTACTTTATTTAATGTATTATTTGTTTGAAATTTTGAGGTTAGCTACTAGTATAGAATTACAGATTGAAGTTCTTAAGAAAGGCAGCAGCGTTAAACTTTGTAATTATGTTCTGAAGAATATTCAACTTTATTTTATCTGGTGCACCCAAAATTCTTTCTGTGCACCCAATTTTTTTAGTTGGGTGCACCAGTGCACCTATTCCCAAAGATGAATTTCGAGCCCTGAATGTGAATAGCATATTTGGACTCAGCATGTGCCAAAACCCCTTAGTCAAAGGAGATTTGTCACAGAAGTAATGAAATGTTGTATAATTTGTAATTACGCATATTTAATGAGGGAACTTTGAAATTATTGCACCTCAAACCACGCCAAGTGTCATAAAATCATATTTCCTGATAAGATAAATACATTTTGATATCATATTTGGATTCAGCATGCTTGAAAACCTCCAGGGTACAAAGTTTGTTAGAATTGATGAAAGCAGCCAAAAAATAGTTATTACGCATATTTGATGAGGGAACTTAAAAAAATACCCAGAAGATCAGTTTGGCGTACATGCGTTTTCGGTCAATTTTTTCCATCTTTCCAGATTATGTAACTCAGGAAATAAAGACACTACAAGGCTGAATTTTCTACATGTTATACTAAGCCAAGAATAAAGTGTTAGGAAGATTAATTGGTGATTGTGTAATGTTCTGTTCTTTAGATATTTAAGTATGAAAATCGTTGAAAATTACATATTTCCGGACCCAGTAAAATCGAAAGGTGAAAATTAGAACTTAAATTGTCAATTTCTCCCCCATACAACATCCGATTTACTTCAAACAAAAAACATTTTGTTTCTTTCACTCAGCTCTTTCTGACAAACTTAAGTGTGAGAGGATTACAACAACTTTAATTTTTTGTCCAATACCCCTAGTAAGTGGCCATCTCACTGCATCGGATGTTGTGATTTAGCTGAACCAAGGAGGTTAAAATAGGAAGGAGAGAGTTTGAAATTACTGCCTTTTGTCCTCAGTGGGCCGCAAGCGTCAAAACTGTAATTGACATAAACTTGTCAATTGCCCTGATTTCAATGGGCCAGCGCGGCACGCCAGCGATCTGTTCCATTGTTTAGTTGCAAATTGGAGCGCCCCGGGGATTAGGAGTTTTAGTGGAGGGACAGCCGTAAGTTCGATTTTAGCTATTTTGAGGAATTAATCTTTTAAGAGAGGATCGGGAAAAAGTAGTTAGCGGAGAAGACGATCGGAGAAAATTCAAGCGCTGCAACTGATGTTACAGCCTGTGGCCATTTTTATTTCAACAGCCTTGAAACAAGGTTAATCTTTGTTACAACATCCACCCTACAAGCTACATGGTCAAACAAAGCGCTGAACTAATACGTCTGCTACATTCTGTATGTAATATGTCAGTCTTTTTGTACAAATTTTGTGTCAAAAATCCTAGTATAAGGGCATATATCTCGTTTCTTTTCGGCAGCTGTGAGAACAAAATTCGATACATTCTACCATGATTCTACCGATTCTACACACATATTCAGTACCTCATTGATCCTCCTTCGCCAGTAGAGAGGCACAAAACACAGTTGAAGCTGAAAATTGTAGGCCCATTGCCGAAAAAATGGCCCTGATGCCGATTGTGAAAGTTTGGAAAATTGAAATTTCACATCGTCATCCATCTAAAACATATATCGGCATATCCAGAACAAATCACATAATTTCTACAAAACGACAACATTTGAGGGTATGTTTCTGTTCTAAAATGTTCGCTTCAACCTTGCAACACACAAAAAATGCTGTAACTCGTCCATTTTTCGTCGCACAACATAGTTTCACGTATCAAAACATTCCCCAGTTACTGGCTGCCATTGCTGGCTACTGCGCAGCTCTAATACGCACCCAAAATAAGGCAATCCTCGGAAACTGCAGGCATGTCCGCCTCAGCTCGGCGGCACTCGGCGATTTTCGCCAGCTGTGACGTCATTTTAGGCTCATTTGCATCGGAACTGGCGGGAAAATTAGCGGCCCAGAGCGACACTAAAGCGGCGCCGCCGGGGCTGCCGGACAGTGCGACTCAGCGGGATTTATTGGGGCAGAACAAAAGGCCGCGGTGGGTGTTAATAGGCGAACTCTCTCCTTCCTATTTTAACCTCCTTCGCTGAACTAGGAAACGATTTGTCGGGTTAACCCCCGATTCCACAGGCTGGTGGGGGTGTCCGCGAAATGTTCCCTTTCCCAGAGATATGTACCAATTCTGAAGGAAATGTACGCTTGAAAGTGGATGAATGTCCGCTTTCCGAGAGGAATGTACCAATTCTGGAGGAATGTCCACATTCGATTGGTCAGGGTGAGTAGTAGGCCCCCAAATAATTGAACTGCAAGGATGTTTTTATCAAAATATTCCATAGAAAATATAGTGTACACAAGAAAGGACATAATTTGCATGAATAACGAGAAAGTTATATAATTCCATTGTTTTCCATGCTGGACTTCAAAAGATGCAGCACTTGTAATTTATGGCACCTGGGACGTTAACAGATACCAAACATGCAAATAAGGAACTGATTTGCATGATTAATAAAAAAAATGGCAAAACCTCTTTTTGATGACTTACGGAAATTCTATACTTAGGCCTAGGAAAAAAAATGTTTCTGGTTACCCGACCGACCCTATCGAAAAACCCCGACCCTAGCCTTGTTTTTGGGAATCGGTTGCTGGGAAGAATAATTTCTGAACTTGAACAGCATGCGAAATACCCGCTTGCGCAGTTGTGCAGCGCAACAATGTTTTGATTTTGCTGGCCCAGCCTTCTGTTTTCATGAGTTTTTTTTTCTAAATTTTTTTTTTTTTGAACATAAAAATCCGTTAAACCAAGAAATTAAATTGGTGTGGCCTTAATATACCCAAAGTCTGCCTTCTTTAGAAGGCTACTTTGATAACGATAAGTTTGTGTCCTAGTATACATAGTATAACATACGAGTTTCGTAGCTAAGCTAGTTTCTGGTAGCTTTGTTGGAACTGTAGGAGCTGATTTTGTTTCAAACTTTGAATGGGAATAATTCAAGAAGGGGCTGATGGTTTGTCATGATATTTTGTATGTAGATAGCTTGAGTGATTATTGACAAGATTGTATGCTAATTGTGCAAATCTGGAGCTAATTTGCATAATTAATTAGGAAAGTTTTTACATCCCCTGCATACCATTACAGGACTCCATTAACAGGTGAAATATGTAAATGAGAAAGAGGGGAATATCAATAGATATCAATTATGCAAATTAATACCTAATCTGCATAATTAATTTAATGGTAACATACTATAACTCCAGAATGATAAATGATGGGGATTTAAGGTCTCGGACCGGAGTTTTTTTACGATTTCGTATGTATGACGACACCCTCAGGTCGACCGGCTACAATTCCTCCAAGAAAAGTAGGACGGAAAACGTAATCGTATCAGTGAAAAGCGGTTTTCTGTTGCTTTCCGATGTATTATCGGTATTGTCCTTTGTTTCTTTATTTTGGGTAGAAACCATTGTAAAATGTAAATTTTGGATCCGAAAATTATCAGTTTTTTTTACACTTCTTAGATCGAACCTGCTTGGAAGAAACGAGTTTTCCTGGGGTCACGGCATATATGCTGAGAAAGCTTAGTAGATGATGTCTCTGAAAAATAAATAAAATAAAAAAGTCATGTGATAACTTTTTTGCAATCTCCGATGACGCAAATTCGGTGAAAATGCATGAAAAACGATGCTATTTGGGTCATCAGGCGAAAAAACCGCATTACCGTTGGCGTGGACTAATACAAAAAAGTATTTGATTGGGAACCAACTTCACCGCGCTCAAAAATACTATGACTTACAGGCTTTTCAGGAGATACAAAAAATCTATGCACAGCTAAAGCGATCACCAAGCAATAGGGGGCAGAAATCAGAATGACGACCACGCACTTCCTGCAGTTTACCGGGTCATGACCCTATCCCTGGTCAGATTTGAACTCCGACCCGGAACCTTCAGTTTTGCACCATTTGGTAGTAGTAGTAGATGAAGACATAATCAGACATTATGCAAATGACGGCCTCATCTGCATTATTTATGAGGAAATATTACAACAACAGCATGCAAGTTAAGATACTGATCCCTAAATGTGCATGTCCGTCCCTGACAGGTATGTACTGGGGCATGATGCCATGCGCCGGATGGGTCAGTCCAACATACTGATCTCAGGCATGCGTGGGCTAGGAGTGGAGATAGCCAAGAATGTGGTGTTGGGGGGAGTCAAGTCTGTCACCATTCATGATGAGGGAGAGGCAACTAAAGTGGACCTTGCATCACAGGTGAGATGATTCTGTATCAGGACAAGGCTGCACCAAATGATGAGGATAGTGTCTCCAGCACATTGATTTTAGGATATCTTGTTGTCAGAAAGAAACTAGATGTATGAGTTGTTTTAACATGTACCCAATTCTTTATTTTTATCATAGACAACAAAAAAGGATTACACTGATAATTTGTGACTTATGATTGAATGCTAATTCAACTTAGAAGCAGTTGAAATGTTCAGTTTACTGTAAGTCCTATGGCAAAATAGACCGATCCCATAGCTATGCCCCCTGTTCTATTTCAAACACCTCCGTCAAAAACAGGGTTCCCATTGTATTGACTGCATGCATAACAGCTGCATGATATTTAGTAAGTAAGAATTAAGATGTCTTCTACGGGGGCTTCAGTTTCACACACCAGCAACGGAAGAGGCGAAACTCTGAATAGGATATGGGAGATTCTTTTTACACAACCAGGTATTGATCTCACCTGCTAACGTTTCGATGTCTATCAGACACCTTCTTCAGAGCTTCTGACTGGAGTACTGCTTCTCACCGCTATAAGTAGCCGATGTAGGTGGCGCTTTTGCGGTGAGAACACTGTCCCAAATATGGCTAAGTTTGTATCCCCCCTCGTCTCGGTTCATCACCGGAGGCGGTCTGGATAAGGAAGACAACACCGGTGATGAACTTTCATTGTGAAGGTTTTGATAATGCAATTATCCTCAGCAAGACGATATAACAAAATAAATTTACCACATTTAACCTACATAACAGTGGTGTTGTTTACTGAACCCCTATGGCCTTTTGTTTTCATGCAGCGACGCCATTTTGGAAACTTGTGAAAATTTTATTCAGATTCTTTATTTGCCTGCGGAAAATGAAAATTAGGTCTGCAAACCTACATTTTCAAGAACTTAACACATCAGATACATGAACAGATCTTCTGTTTCTAAAAGCTGCGACTGTGATTTCGTCTAGTCCGACTGCTCAAAAAGAGCGATGTGCCATGGAACTGAGACCAGTAAACCCCAATACATCCCTTTAATAGTTCAAAAGACAAATTGTAGTTTCTGAAAATTCTATAAAGAAATTGCTTGGCAGAAGAGATAGAAAATTTCAACATGGTTAGGTCTCATTTAATAATCACTTCTTACAAAAGAGGAAATGGACATGTTTATCTGTATAGCTGGTATAACCCCTTCAGCGTAACACACCAGCTCCACAGGCACAGGGCGTGGTATAGGGGTGGATACCGGTTCGGCTCGATCAGGTTCGAGTCCAGGTTCAGGTCCAGAGGTTTAGGTTCAGGTCCGGACCTGAACCTAAACCTGAAGTTGATATCTTAGTAATACTCGGTAATATCAAACCAATATGTATTTGAATGTTGCACTTACTTTCAATTCCTTTCTGTCAGTAACTAACAAGCAGACTTACAACACTTTTTATTTCATCAAAACATAATTAATTGCCTTAAAAAAATATCCAGAGTTCGAAATAAATTTAATAAAACTAATGAAGAAAACCACCTTGAGAAAACAGATCTTGATAGTTAACTCCTAGCAGCTCCCTCTAGTGAGCAGACTGATAATTGCACTCTTGCGACTTGAAGGTACCACTTACTAGAAAAGCAAGATGGCCGCCGCTGCTGGCGCTAGAGGATTTCTCGGTTCAATCAAGGAGGTTAATGCGTCCCAAACTCGTAAAAATGGACTAAATACACTTGTACAAGAAAGAAAAGATGTTGTTTGCCCCATATTTAATTTGTTTGAGTGCTGATTCTTACGTTTGGAGTGAAAATTTACGCGAGTTTATGGGCACTAATACTCGGCACCAACCTCGTGGCTGTGTGGTAACTTTTAATGTTGTTTTTTTCGTAGCACATTTCAGTATCGACCTAAAACTGAACCAACAGTTATAGAAAGAGGTGAATATGGACTTATTTCAGGCTAATTTAGTTTGATTCAAGGCTATTTTTCCCCTTCTGTGGCCAGAACTGAGGAGATGTCTAAATATTCTACTTTGTTCCGACTTCTGGGTCCAAAAAACCGGTTCACGACTTTCGGTTTTTTTGACCCGGTTCTTGCATGTTTTTCCGGTCCAAACCGGTCCAGCCGAACCGGTATCCACCCCTAGCGTGGTAGCAGCTGGTTATTCTGTATCTCTACTGTATCTGCACTGTATCTATGTGTGGAGACCATCTTTCATTTCCTCCAGAATTCATGATTACCTCCCCTCAACTTGTAGTTTTTCCTGACGGAAAATGATATCGGTAAGAACCGTGCCGAGGCAACTCAACAGCATCTGGCAGAACTGAATAACTACGTACCTGTGCAGTCTTACTCTGGTAAACTGTCCGAAGACTACTTAAGTAACTTTCAGGTAAGCACAGATGTGTTTGTGTTAACAACTTTAGGAGTAAAGCTGTTTTGTACTGTTTTTTTAATGTTATGTATGAGGGAACTTGTCATAGAAATTGTATTTCAAAGTTGCAATTTGTAGCACAATGCACTGAAAAACTTAATATATAGTTTACAAGTTACGACTTGCTAATGTGTAATAAAGTGGTCAAATTTAGAGGGACTTTTTGATGGTAAGGACTTATTTGAAAGCCTAGACCAAGCAAGTGACAACAATTTTGTCTGATGTGTTTATATGTCTAGAGGGTCTGTGAAGGTTTGGTCTGTACAGTACTGTGGATGTATGTGGCAGCCATCTACATGTATAGCTTTATTTTGACTGAATTATATAAGTTGACCTGCTTTGTTGTTGTAGGTGATTGTCCTGACGGAGTCTAGATTGGAAGAACAGCTGAAGCTGGGAGAATTTTGCCATGCCAAAGGCATCAAATTGATTGTGGCCTCTACAAAAGGCCTGTTTGGGTAAGTCTATTTTCTTTCAGATTGTTAACCTTACACAGAAGGACGGAAAGAAAAAAAATAGTTTAAAACTAAAAGTTTCTTGGTAAGGCCACCCCAATTTTTTTTGTTGCTTCTCCGAATCGCCTCTCCTGTTTTTCTCATGTTGAAAAAAAAAAGAAAATTGGATCACTATTCCCATTCACAAATTTTTACTCACGATTTTACTATTTGTTCAGTTGTAAATCAGCCACCAAAATAGATTATATATGCCTGCACCAGCGTTCCCGCCAGCCCATGTTCATGAGTGCGTCCACCAAAATGAAATGTTGGCTGGGGGAGGACAGTCGCAATTTAGGGGGTCGGGGGGGATTCTCGCCCGGGAAGTTTTGGATCTTCAAGCCTCCAGAAACGCAATCTCCCGTATTTTGATAGGCAAATCATGCGGTTGAGAGTGGTTGTCGGTGGTCAGTTTTTACCGCCGCCATTGGTATTATCGGTAACTGTTAGCGGTGCTAATAAGAACTACTGTACCCACAAATCTTCAAAACTCAGGAAATCAGTAGATTATGTTGTTACACGTTGTAGTTGACTTCTCACACATTGCTTTACCTCTATATTCGTGTTTTGAGGTACATTGATACAGACCAAGTTTGAGAATGAACATGAAAAATACTAATTACTATTGAAGTTTTTCACTCTTTGATAAAACCGGCTATCAGTTTTCATTTCATGTTCAGTCGTTTGTTCTCGACCGGAGAGTTCGTTTTCATATCACTATCACCGGGAGTTCTCGTGAACGTTACTGACAGGGAAAGGTAAGTAAACATGAACTTACAAGTAATTTTCGCAAGCAGACCGTAGTTTAATAACAAACATAACGTTACCACGTATACGAATCTAGTTGATTATCGGACGAGAAGTATAGAATCCATTTGTGGGTCAAAGAAGCATATTCGGTAAATTACCGTCACAAAAGTCCACATGACATCAAGGCCGGTTCAATGTAGGGTCAATCCTAGAAAATCAATGATCATCCGGCGGCAAAATCGTAACTGCAAGGCAAAACAGTACTTCAGGGTCCTACAGGCTGCAGCCATGGAAAAGAAAGTTGTGTCTCTACAGAAAAGCCGCCCGTGCTTTGGCTCCCATTGACGAGTCTCCGGGCTTTCTTCACCCTGTATAAGTACTATTTCTTTTCCTACATGTACGTAAAACTGTTCTCACACTCGTGCAGTCGTTCTGCGAGCCAAAGATCAGGTCTTTGCGTCAATTTTCCAAGAGCAAATTGAACTAAATCGTGACACGACTTTTGACAAGATGGCTGCAGCCGGTCTGCACCGCATCCAAACATAAGAGAGGGAGATCACGATCACAATTTCAGTTGATAGACGCTATGATATTTCTCCATATAAAATCGAAGAATAACAAGAAGCTGGGTGTGATTTTAGTGAATCAAAATGGTTTCTGGGACATAGATAAACTTTTTATGTATCGATGTGTTTGCTTTGTGCTTTGTTACGTTGTGATGCTGTCATCCTTCAGGCGTTTCAAGGCGCAAACCTTTGGCTGAGTTCTTCACAGCTCAAGATTTAAACCGTTTGTAAAATCCTTAGAGCCGTGAATATCCGTATAACTGTCATTAAGAAAAGTACAATGAGGGCAACAACACGATATTTAGAGGCGCTCCTTGTTCGAGTGAATCTTCTATTCCCCGTGGCCGTAGGACCGTCGCCACTTTTGAAGATAACGGGGGCGTGTAGCATTGGGGCCAGGGCCGCCTGGCAATTTCATTGGTACTGGGCGTGAGTTTGATGTTTTTGAGGCGTGCAGCGCTCTTCCCCTGGCCATGGACTGCTAACAATGCGTAACAGAGAACCCTGGTAGTACATTTGTACATCGTAGGCTTCTTTCTTACTAAAAGAGCGGTTGTTCTAAGATTCTAGTTCCACTGGAGACAGAAATTAGCCTCCCTTCGAAATTTTTTTGGAGGCACTCATCCCAGCTGAGTGCGTCTTTTCCAAAAAAAGTACATCCAAAGACGCACTGAGGTATGCCTGGCGGGAACTCTGGCCTGCACATACCGGTACCTAAAAAGTGTGGTCATATTTTATCATAAGTTTTAATTTTTCATTTATTAAAACTATTTCTCAATATCAATCCAACCGTTACATAGCTAAAGGTAATTTTGTTACTGAAATTATAGCACTAGATCAAAGAAAGGTGTTAATTGCATAAAAAGAGCAATACAAAGCTGAAACTTGAATAATCCTCTTATTATGTATCGCCCATACTACACAATGTAGGTATGGCGATACATATTGTCTTTGGTCATGTTTCTTTCTTCTCCTGTCAAATCTTTAAAGCGATTCATCTCGGTCATCCCTGGGCCAAATGGGCTGAAATTTGGTATACAGGTAGAGTTAGCACACACCCCTAGGCATTTGTTTCATTTTTTTGGGTAAATGCCTTCAAAATGATTTTATTGAGGATTTTTTACCAAAAGTAAAAAGTAAAGAATTACTAGTACCCCTAGTTCTAGGCTGAGACATTAACATCTTAAAAGCGTCATGGTTAACCACCCGGAGTCTCTGCATTGCACCGGCACTGGTTGGTCCACAGTTGTGCGCAGTACATGGCAGAACACTGCGAAATAAAAAGGATGCGCTTCACCTCTGCTGAGCATAAGTAGAATTTACGTGAGAGAATTTGTTTTAGCGTAGAGCTGTCTAGTAATTTTTCGAATTGAATCGTCATCGGAAAGGTTGGGGGTAATTTGAAAACCCAAATATGTGGCCGAGGGAACGTAGGCCAGAAGGGTACCATATAACTCCACCAAGGGTGGCGCACCATTCAAATGTAAGGGGGGGCATGGAAAATACATACAAAATTATTGGTTTTCTTATCACAAAGTAGGACATCATTGTCGGCACCAAAGGCCTCACATATATTAATTAACTTTTGTAAGACCTTCGCTGAAGGACAGATTAGGCATATGTCATCTGCATACATTAAGTGATTGACGGAAACCTTGCCAATATGACAACCCACTTTGGCATTGTTTAACTGGACGCTGAGATTGGACATATATATATTGAATAGGATGGGAGACAATAAGCTCCCCTGAGGGACACCGTTGCTGGAGCTGAAGCTATCAGACACGGTAGTCCCCCAGCGCACTCTGAAGGACAACATATGAAACCAACACACAACACACAATGATTCGAACAAAATACAGAGGAAGTCCTCTGTTGAGCAGTTTGTTAAACAATGTATAGTAGTTAACATGATCGAATGCTTTAGAAGCATCAAGAAAACATACAAAGACTGGGGAGCCTCGACATTTAAAGTAGGAGATAACCTCTTTAAGGGCGAAGATGCACATATCGGTCCCGTGATGCTGTTTGAAGCCAAACTGGTTCGCCGGAGTAATGATGAGTGTCAAATTCATAGATTTCAACCACATTCTGACGGCTTAGGTTTTCCCTGATATTGCTAGGTTGACACTGCAAAGAGAGTTTACATATTTTTGTTGTTCTTATTCCAGACAAATCTTTTGTGACTTTGGTGAAGACTTCTTGGTGTCAGATCCAACAGGAGAGGAGCCAGTGTCCTGTATGATCTCTGCTATCTCCAAGGTTAGCATCAGTATAGCTGTCTAACATATATTTACTGACAATGGATTTCTGCTTTTTTGATGCCGGTAATTGGAGTATAATTTAGACTGGATAGATCAGATTATGCAAAATTCTTCACTATGTCGTATATGTGGTGAACAATTAAGGGTTAATGACCCGCCCCAAGGTGTATATGGTGTCATAACGCCTGGTCATGTGCTATAACCACAGAATAAAAACACCTCGTTCTCTTCGCTCACTTGGTGGTTATAGCACATGACCAGGCTTTTTGACACCATATACACCGGGGAACAGGCGGGTCATTAACGTTATTATCACATAGCCTATCCAAACTGATCATGACCCATATAAGAGACAAATTTCTGTATAATACATAGATTCTTTATTTAATACTATTCATGTAAAATCAATCCATTGTACATATGATCTTCATATAATCCAATGTAAACAAGTGATGACTTGTCTTCGAGCCCACACGGTTATAAATTGATGGGTTGTTAGACGCCTAGGTGTGGTAAGAATCCTGCATCTTTACCTCCCCTTTGCCGCAAGTTGTAGTTTCTCCGGATAATTATTGCTCAAGCCGGAAAGAAATCCCACAGAAGCGTATACATATCGAGCCGAGATCATTGTAGGTACAAACATGTAAGAATTTTGGCGATTTTGACCGTAATTCTTTCGATGCCAACACATCAGTTTGGGGAAGTTACGTGTTCGTGACTTGGGCCATGGGGAGGGGGGCGTTTGTTTTGAACAAGACGACATCACTTTGCTGGCAATATTTTAATTTTCGCCAGGTAAAACCCTGCAGAAACGTGAACATACCGGCCTGGGGTCCTCTTGGGTAGAAACGCAGGAGGTTTCATGGGCGATTTCTTTGTCTGCCAAGATTTGCTACTTCGGGAAATACAATGTGACGAGTGGAGAGGAGACTCTGTGTGCCCGCTGCTTCTTGTTGGTCACACTCGTCAGCTTCCTTGCCCCTCAGCTGCTGAAGCATGTTCCTGGGCGTCTTCTCCAACTTCCCATGACCCGAAAACTGACTCTAAGTCGGCGTCTGACAGTTCCTCAACGAAAAACTGTGGTACTCTTATGGCGGACGTTCGAACGCGTTCTGCGAACAGATCGTCTGATCTGGGCCGGTTCCACTTTGACGGTGGGGGTGTGAAAATTATTGTTTTTAGTCCCTCCGTTTGAATTTTACTTGAATGGAATTTTTTTCTCCTTTTTTTCATGTTTTCTGTATGTATTCTACGGACATTTTTGGGAATTTTAAAGCAATAAAGATATTTTGAATAAGGTTAAGAAAAAGATTCATCAAAAAGATACCCCCATCTACAAAATGCAACGGTTTTGTTAAGGCGTGACGTCAATAAGTGGTGTGTTATGGCGTGATAACAGACCACTTATTGTGGGCAATGGAGGCTTCTGATTGGTCGACGCCATCTGGCCATGTGATAATTTAGGTTCAAGCTAGGTTTCCTACGTCACTGTCAATGAGTCATTCTGGAAATAGGAACACTAGTAAAATATATGTAGTGCCTTGAAACATGTTTATGGTCTCCAGACAGTGTTTACAACATATTTTGAAGTTACTTTGATACTTCTGTATCTTTAATTTAAAAAAGATATTATGTTAAGTTTTATGGTGGTTTATATTTTGAATTAACTTACAAATTGGAGTATGAAATCGTTCAGAATGTCATGGCACTTCTGTGATTTTCAATTCCAGTGCTGGATTGGCATGAATGCCCACAGTTATTTTCTCACAGTAAACAAATTTTTGTAAGACATACTTAATATCAGGGCTGTCTCCAGCTTTTCATTGTTTGGGAGCTGATTTTTCATTCATTGTTGAATCTGTCATTTTAAGCTCAAAAAATACATTTTCATCAGTTTTATCACATGAAATTGATATTTTTGGGACGGAAAGGGTTTAATCTTTTACGGTCCTGGGACGGAAGGTCGGGTCCTGGAGACAGCCCTGCTTGAAGTGTTCTAAACCAAAAATGAAAGGCCACTCGAAAAGTTCTTTAAGTACCCTACAATGTATGTCTTTGGTTCTTCAGTATTGAGCACATTGACAATTGGAGCTTGCCCATCATGTGTTTCGTACATGTTTGTACAGGAGGAGGAAGGCATTGTGACTACCTTGGAGGAATCTCGACACGGACTGGAGACTGGAGATTTTGTGACCTTTCAGGAAATCCAGGTATGTATAAAACCACTGTTTGAGACGTAGATTACCGTATTTCTTTGAAATTTCAACCTTCAAGATGAGGCTTCAGGTCAAAGCCAAAGTCGGGGTGCGCATTTTATTTAGGTTTTCTCTGGAGAAAAGTCGCGACGTAAGCCAGGAAGTCACCGATTATTACCTCAGCAGGCTAGCCCCTTCACTTTGCCGACAAGCAACGATAATTTATGCATGTTCTGTTCTTATTCATGTTCTTATAATGTTTACAAGATAATGATGCTACATCATACGTATATTTTTGAAAAGGTATTCTAGATAAAGAAATAATTGATTAAGAGATATTAAATATCAAATTATGAGACACCTAATAACGCTCGGTGTTTTCAACCGCACGACTATTTCAGTGTGTCCGGCCAGCCATAATTTCGTACCCCACGCCGCTTGTACTACGCCGCTTGCGACGTCAATAATTTCCTAACCACCCACACGACTGCAAATACGGGCACATCGTGCGTATCTGTGGATATTCACATGGATCAAAAACGTAATGGCTAGGATCTGAAGTGTTCCAGAGTTCGCTTCAGCAGGAGTTTTGTTTTTGTTTTGACGGATAAAACGCGAAAACCCACGCCGCTTTCGGCACACTTCCGGGTTCATTGATCGCCAAAACTACGCAAAAGCCACCATAAATCTGCAAATAAATGTATGCTTTCCCGAAAACATCTTTTGGTTTTGCATTTTCTTTACTATAATGTTGCTATGTAGTCGATAAAACCGCGTTTTTATTGCATTTTCAAGCGTAACATTTCAGACAAAGAAAAAGCCTGGATCGCGATTTTGCTGCCCCATGATGCACTGCTTCTACAAAATTCCCGCCTTCAGCTGCAGCAGCAACCAATCAGAGACGCGTAATGCGAACACGTGATGAGGATTACGTAACACGCGAAATGCATCTTGGGGCAGCAGAATTTAAACAATGGCGGCGGGCGATAGGCGAAATGAAATGATTTGTCAATGCAACGCTGTATTTTGGGGCATAAATGCCGAGAGACGAACTTTTATTTTATCTCAAAATACGTTTTACACGTTTGTCTTTGACTAGCCCGGTAGAAATCAAGCGGATCGTCGTCTGGTCCTTCAATATCAAGGAAGTTTGTCAGATATCCTGGCGCGAGGTTCTCAGCGTGATGTTTAAACTTCAAAACTTTTTACTCCGCTAGTAGAGGGTAAAGTGTTGCCCCCAAATAATGGTAATGTTTTCCAGAAAATTCCTTGAAAAATTAACGATAAAGAAAAACACCAGGACTTCATAGCGTGCCGAATACCAGGGCGTGGCCACATCTTGGAGACACGCGCCGATCGACCGGCGTCAGATCGGCGGTGCGCACTTTATTCAGGTTTTTCTGTCAACTATCTCAGCTGGCGTAATTGGGGTTGCGGTGAAGCCCAAGTCGGGGGTGCGCACTTTATTCAGGTTTTTCTGTCAACTATCTCAGCTGGCTAATTGGGGTTGCGGTGAATCCCAAATCGGGGGTGCGCACTTTATTTGGGGTGTGTCCTTTATTAGAAGAAATACGGTAGACAAAAAAGTCCAAAGGTTCAAAGTTCACTGACCAAAATCAACATATATACATACACGCGTAAAGGCGGGTAATTTGAAGCGCTGTGTTCGCGTCAGCTCGTATATTATACAGATTTTCAAAGCGAACTAATGTAGTTTGCGTGTTCATATATTTTTTTCTTAGTTTGATAATTATGTTTAGCCATACCTAGTATGGCTAAACATATTGTTTTTGGCGACGCCTCAGGGGCGAGCCAAATTTTTACTATATTGTGTGCAGATTGCAAGAATTCTAGGAATTGTACAGGAATGTGAAAGTCCATGGGACGATAACTCAAGAATGCCTGGATGTATTGTCTTCATATTTTGTAGGTGGGTAGGTCTGTAGGAGACCTTGTAATGATTGGATTTTGGGCCCCCTAGCGACTTTCTATGGTACTGCAGGGGAACTTTCACTTTTCAAATCTCGTCTTCTGAACATGCTATAGTCATGATTTTTAAGTAGTAGATAGCTCTTTGTTAGGAAAATATGTCCTGTAGATTTGGACCCCCTAGCGGCTTTTTTTGGAACTGCAGGAGCTGATTTTGACTCAAACTTTGAAAGAGAATAACGCAAGAAGGGGATGACGGATCATCATAATTTTTGGTGTGTAGATAGCTTAAGTGATGATTTACATAATCATATGCCAATTATGCAAATCAATATCTGATTTGCATAATTAATGAGGACAGTTTATAAATCAGCTGCATTCTATTATAGGACTCTCAAACACATGACATATGTAACTGAGAAAGAGATAAATATCGATAGATATCAATTATGCAAATTGATACTTAATTTGCATAATTAATGACAAATACTATAAATCCATAGTGGTAAATGATGGGGATTTCATTTTTGAACCATTTGGAAATTAAGTAAATGTGGCCACTATTAGACACAAATCTTGCATAGAGGGCCTCATTTACATAATTTATGAGGAAATGGTACGATATCTTTTTTTGTGAAAACAAGATTTTCATACATTGGACAACTTGTGTTATCTTGGTAGAGAAGGTGATCGACTGATATGATTTATGCAATTTATTATGCGAGGTCCTTATTTGCATGTGGGCTAAAAACGAAAACGTTAACAGAGACCACCGTCGCCATGGCAACATCTTTTTATGTTGAAAATCTTGTTACTCATGTTTCTTCTTCTTCTTCTTCTTCTTCTTCTCCTCCTGTCAAATCTTCAAATCGATTCATCTCTGTCATTTTTTGACCAAATGACCTGAAATTTGGTACAGAGGTAATGTAGGCAAAAACCAATGTGCGTTCTTTTCCTTTTTTTGATATTGACCTTGAAAGTGATTTTATTGAGGTTTTTAGGCTATTTTTAGCATATCTTGGCCTCCTGCGCCCTGGTATTTCAACCGAATGACCTGAAATTTGCTGTATATGTGGCTTGAACAAATATTTAAAGGACTACATTCCCATTTTTGGCATACATATATTCAAAACGATTTATTTTGGGCTTTCTTGACAATATTTGCCACTTCTGTCACTTTCAATACTACATATGACCTAAAGGTCATTGACCCCAAGTGCCTTGCACCTGGCCTTGCATGCCTGTGAGCCTTGCGACCACCTGATTGGTCAATTGAGTTAATCTAATTACATGGCGCAGGTGTAGGCTAGTATTCATGCCAAATATGGTATGGGAATTCCTAGGAGTGGCTTTGTTCACTCTTTTTTTTTAAAAGATACACATCTCCAGTTCCTATATGTATTAAACCAAAATAATGTGAAATTTGGCATGTACACAGGCCCTCATTCAAATGTTTGCCATACAGCCTTTCAAAACGATTTTTTAAACAAAGAATTTTTTGGTTTCGTTATTTTCAACCCAAAGTGTATACATTATTGTACTATTGAATCATGCATTCAAACAAAGGGGTGTCACATTTTTATATTTCACCCATTTTTGGTCATTTTCTTCTTCTCCTGTCAAATCTTCAAATACAGACGAAGCCACTTAATTGCACATCGGATAAACGCACCTTCCATTTAATTGCACCGAATCCCAATATCCAAAACCGGTTCCCATTCACTGCATTGTTAGTGACTCCGCATATCTGCACCGCGCATGGTCACCAATGCCGGATAACTGCACCAATTTTTTTTCAAAAATCCTCGACAAGTTAACTGAAAAGGTGCGCTAAAATCGGCAAACGAGGTACAACTGAGCCGATACCTGCCGATGTAAAGGCGCAATACCGCCAATATGTTTAAAACTGTTTTGAGTAACAAACGAAGGCGGTCTCCATTGACAGTTACGTTGATAGGAATCGTATGGGAGGTCCCGGGCTAGTCACCCGTAATCAGTAACCAAGTTTTGGTTTCAATTCCTAGTTTCATGGCGGTACATTATTTACGTAAATCGACAACTGCACTCTACGTAATGTAACACAGAAACTGTTATCCCATGAGTGGCATGACGATGTTTCAGAATGCCTCCCCTGTAACATTACGTGTGTTGTAATGCGGTAGATCGCATGGAAAAATGAAAGAATGCAAAATCAAAACAGGTTCGTAGTCATTTCTTTATTTTCAGTAAAGGGTCAATAAATAAAGTTAATAACTGAATAATTATGTTTAGCCATACCTAGTATGGCTCAACATATTGTTTTTGTTCATGTTCTTCTCCTTCTCCTGCCATATCTTCAAATGGAATCTACTCCGTCATTTTTGGGCCAAACGACCTGAAATTTGGCATGTAGGTAAAGATTGCAAATACCCCCAGACCCTTTTTTAATTGTTTTGAAACATTTTTATGGAGGTTTTTTGGGGCATTTTTAGACAATTTTTCTATTTTGGGCTCCTGTGCCCTGGTATTGCAAGCAAGTGACCTGAAATTCGGTACAAGGGTGCCTTGAACATGTCCCTACAGGACTTCAATCACATTTCTGATGTACATCACTTCAAAATGCTTCATTTTGGGGACTTTTGGGCCCATTTTCAGACCAAAAACAGGCCAAATGTGGTATCCCCGTTCCATGTTCTATTTGCTGCTGGCCAAGGAATCCATGTTCTATCTAAGGATCCCCGAGTTCCATTTGCTACTGGCCAAAGAACACTGTTCTATTTAGGTCATCTGAGGTCATATTGCAGGAACACACGCAAGCCTTTGCAGTAAGAAGCTCTTGGGGTCTCGCAGAACTTGTAGAGAGAATTTTTTGCACGGGTGATTTTGGAACAGTCAATTTATGCATCGGGAGGGAGATTGGCGAAGTATGATGCTCTCGCAAATGTTGCCTTTCTACATGCAGTTAATATTTCGATTTGCCCAAGTATTATTTTGGGACAGCCCACTTCTTGCATGGAGAGGAGTATGGCTAAACATGCTGTATTTGCTCAGGGGCAAATGACGGCCTTTCTAGTTTCGTCTGTTTTCTTTGTGCTAGCGTTTCTGACTAACAATACACCCCCTCGCCCGTGGTGGTGCTGTCCAGCTGGGCATTTCGCATAATTGCACCAACCGGATAATTGCACCAAAAACGCTGACAAACGGGTGGTGCAGTTAAGCGGATTCTACTGTATATCATTATGTATACTATGGAAAACTTCATTCTTCCCTGGGGTTGATTTAATTCAATTTTGAACTGGGTTGATTATGCGCAAGAGTGTAATTTTCAGCGGATATTTTTCCACTGGTCTAGTTTACATGGAGATGGCACGGAATATCCCATTCTTGCAAGGGGAGGATTCTGTAATTATTTATTTCAATTTTGAGCTGGAATGATTATGAAAAAGTCCATTTGTTAGCAGAAGTGTATTTGTTAATTAATAAGTGGATATGGTTTTGGACTGGTCCATATTGTGTTGAGGTGCTACAGGAAGACTCCACTCCTGTATGGAGAGACTGATAATTGTTTTTAAACTCAAGTTTGATCCATTTTTGTAGTGGAAGTATTTTAGAATGGTCCATTGTTATTTTGGGAGTCCATTTTTTGCATGGCGAGGAGCATGGCTAAACATGCTGTATTTGCTCGCAAATGTTGCCTTTCTAGTTGGATCATGTGTTATTTTGAGCTAGATTTGTGTTGTTATTTTACACCGCCTGGCTTATGGCACCCCCGCTTATGCAGAGCACTTTTGCATGGCAACGCGGATAGATCCCTAGCAACGGGACCACCATGCACCGTTCCCGACCTACATGTATTTTCAATGCCATCCCTTCAATCAACCTCCTTGCTTCAATAAACATGTTGAAATAGCAAAGTCTTTGATTGGCTTCTCTATATCATGTGACTATTTCCAGCATTTTGATTGGCTTGCAACTATCTACAAAGAGAGCCCTGTATCAATTCAAATTGGGATTGCAGGGTATTGCGATACCTCAAGAGTGGAGCCGTTGGTATATTTGCCTTCGCCGTGAGGCAGAAGGGTATGCGATTGGTCTGGATTTGTGGAGTGATGGTGTCGCCGTTATAACTCTCGAAGACAAGGTCGAATGTTGGTGATTTTTGGTAGGTAAGTTTCTGTTGGGGAGACGAAGGTCAAGTTCGAAGATGGGTTTTCTGCGGTGTTCCTTTGGCACTGTAGTGGAAGTTTTGTGTTTGACAATTAGTTTGTCTGCGACATAACTTGAGAGAGATTTACTGGATCGTGATGAAATTAAGTGGGTTGTTGGGGGTAGGGGAAACGAAGGTCAAGTTCGAAGGTCGGTCTTCTGGGGGGTTCCTACGGTACTACAGGGGGCAGTTTATTATCTAAATTTTGGAGGAGGATAACTAAAGCAGGTTTTGGTGGATCTTAATTGTTTTGGGCAGGTAGAAACGATTAGTGATGATTAACATAATGAGATGCAAATTAGGTCATTCTTTCCATGATTAATGAGAAAAAGTTGAAGTTCCCTTTCAATTTGCTATTATGTCTATATATTCAGGTTAAATTGCACTGACAGGCCTGCGGGCGGGTGACCTACTTTCCCCGGGAGCGCTCCTCATGGGACGTCACCGGAGCCCAGTTTGCTTGCCTGTTCTTTTTCTTCATCTTCTTCCCAAAACCAAGTAGATGTGAGGTGGTAGCTCTACCAATGGTATTGCAGAAAGTTATATGTACCTTGTACATGGTTCTGATGTTATATGTGAGATGTAGGTACCTTTAAGGAGGGTAAATACACCTGGCCATAAATTATGCTTATGAGGACCTCATTTGCATAATCTATGCTGAAACTTGTATTTCCCTTCCCGTAAAAGCTACGGATGTAATATTTGAGATGTAGGTGCCTTTAGGAAAGGTGAATATACCTGGACAAAAATTATGCGGACCTCATTTGCATAATTTTTGCAGAAACTTGTATTTCCCTTACGGTACATGCTATGGATGCCATATTTGAGATGTAGGCACCTTTAGGAAAGGTGAATACACCTCGACATAGACTATGCTAATGATGACCTCATTTTCATAATTCATGCAGAAAATCATATTTCCCTTCTGGCAAATACTTTGGATGTCATATCTAAGATGTAGGTACCTTTTGAATAGGTACATACACCTGGACATAAATTATGCTAATGAGAACTTCATTTCCATGATTTATGCAGAAACGTGTATTTCCCTTACGGTAAATCCTATGGATGCCATATTTGAGACGTAGATACCTCTAGGAAAGGTGAATACACCTGGACATAAATTATGCTAATGAGGTCATGCAGAAACTTGTATTTCCCTTACGGTACATGCTACGGATGTCATACTTCAAATGTAGGTACCTTAAGGAAGGTTAAATACACCTGGACATAACTTATGCTAATGCAGACCTCCTTTCCATAATTCAGGCAGAAACTTCATAATTCCCTTATAGTAAATGCTAAGGATGACATATTTCAGGTGTAGGAAATGGGAGGGGATATCCTGCATTTCCTCGAATATGTTGCCTTTCTAGTTTGCTTAATTGATAAGAACATGCCCTGATTCCAAAGTTGTAAATAACTATAATTTGATACTTGCATTCAGAACTTAAATAAAGGTGAACATCTTCATACATTAAGTATTCAATCCATAGCACACCTTTCAAACACATCTTTCATACAAGTTGACACCATTCGGCGAAGGTATGGGATTGCCGAACTCTAGTTGATTTTGATTTTTCTATTTTTCTGAAGCGGTGATTCCGAAAACCAACAAATTAAATTGGTGTGTTTTGTTTCTGACGACACTTGGCGTTCAATATTTTTCTTGTTTTTACAGCGCAAATTTCACGATCTTTGGAAGGTTTCAGATGGTTTAGAACATAAAGGAGAATACATGCAATCGATGTGTCTTTTCAAGTCCATCACCAGTTTCCGAGGTTCCGCATTTTATCGGAACTGAACAGAAACATTTTTGCAAGGCAGCGTCGGTCCGTCGTACCAGAATGAAGCACCTAATATATTTGCACATGTGCGGCTTCAGGCAAAAATTCAGTAATTGGAACACTTCCAATTTTACGTACACATGCTTGTGGATTCAGAAGGTAATTTGAGCCTTGAAATATGTTTCAAATTGAATCTTCATCAGAAAACGGCAGTAGGTGGCACAAATATGTAAGTAAGTACCCTATTTTCTCGATAAAAGTACGCACTTTTGAAACTTTTAAAAATCCAAAAAGTGTCTCGGGCCATCGCCAAAGCGGGGGTGCGTACTTTATTTGAGGTCACTGTCCGGACAAATCGGAGCAGAACCTCAAATCAGCCGGAACACTGACGAAGGGAGCTTCCAGCAACACCAATTCAGCCATAAATCGTTTAGATAAGAATGTTGGCGCATAAAAATAAAGTTGAACTTCAATAAACAACAGCGTTTCGTTTGTGTATCATTGATATTAACACGAAAAATAGATACGTTCCGTACACTACAAGTCATCGTACCTAGCACCCGGCGCACGGATGGTTCGGGACTCAGGCGATCCCAGTGCCCAAGGACCCCGAAAAGATTCACTGGCAACGTAAGCTTATTGGAAGAAGATTTATGAACGGTAAGATTCAAAAATTATGTACGCAAATTTAGTTGATGTTTAGTTTATTTAAAATGAATAATTATTTGTTCAAACCTTTATATAATACCACCGTTAAATGTCACGGACTGCGAAGATACGTATCCTCTGTACAGCGTCCTAGGTACTTTCAATATCTTTCCAAGAGTAGTGAAGGCACCGCTGAAATCGACGAAGATTGTTGAAGCGACATGGAAGCTACGCCAGCTCAACAAGTCCCGCCAAGTAGCGTTCAATCCTGGCCACGATATCCACATCTTGTTTCCAATATCCAATCCCTTGTGTGAAAAAATAGCGTGGAAGATGATGAAAAAAATCCTCCGGTTACTAGTTGTATCGCGGCATTAAGATTTTTGCAACAGTTCGCACAAATATTGCTGATTTATCATCTAGAAAAACTTTCCCACGGCAAGTTCTGGCGGCTTGTGGAAAAACAGCACGTTGATCACGCCCCTCAACAAAGAACGTAGGCTGCCGCCGTCCATCATTGTGTTAGCAACCGCCAGTCCATAGCAACCGTCTGCCAGCACGGCACTGGCTGTTTTGAAAAGTGCGCGTGATGTTAACATAAATTTACCATATTTAGATGGCCGGGCTAGGCTTGAATCACGTGCTTGATCGAACATGTCAATGTCAGCAGGTAAACAAAAGCTGTCCAGAACTAACTGCCCGCTGCTCTTTATACAGATTACTGAGCGTTCCCGCAGCGCTGCTAGGGTACCTGCTGATGTTTGGGGAGTCACAAAAAGCGGCTTCTCTTTATCAAAAAACAACAAAACATGGGCGGTCCCACGCCACGTAATACATCAATCGTTTCCAATGTGCTTTGTATTGAAAAAATACGCCAGTGCGCAACCCGGAAGTTCACACTCAGGCCGTTCGTTTTCTCCGTTACTTTCACAAGCTAACTTGAGTATTTCAACCTGCCATTACAATGCTGTTTTGTATATCGTGCGTGTAAATTTCATGGAACTTTTTAACACTTAATTACATATTGTTTTTACAATTTCAGGCAGAAATCAACGTCATATCGGATCTTCATCATGTAGTTCACGTATTTCAATTCAATGATTGACGGAATAGTATGTGCGCTATGAAAAGTGAAAGTTTGTACAATTCGAAATAATGTAACACAAAATTTCTAAAATAATTGCGACCTTTGCGACGTGGGGAAAGCGAGCGCTGAGTAGCAGCTCAAGTCGGACAACATGTTCCAAAACGTAAAGAAGCCGAGTATGGCAGCATGTGCGTTTTGAACATTGAAAAAGCGGGGCGTTGCTTCTCCGCCCACCGCGCGGGTGGAAGATTGCTGGACGTCTCACGAAACTTGAATATCTCATGGCCTGTTAACTATGATAAACGACTTAAATCTCTTTTAAAACAATAATTTGTGGTAGGAACTGCCGTCAAATTGACATATACTGGTCGGGACATTTCAACTACTACACGTGTACGTATACAGTATGGCGTCGGCCCGGAGAAGGGGTGCGTACTTTATTCGGGTTTTTGCATTTTACGTTTCAGGAGCGCAAATTTTCCCAGAACTTTCCTCGAATCGGGGTGCGTACTTTAATTAGGGTGCGTACTTTGATCAAAGAAAATACGGTAGGCGTCGAAAACTGCCGGCTGCCGGTTTGTTTTGACAAGGCTGTGTCACAGTGCTAGAATTATTAAACTGCAATGTTTACCAATGTCGATAGGGGGTATTGTATCATTCCCTCACGATTAGTGTTTCGGCGCAAGCGTTCTAGGAGGTCCGGGGGTTTTTCCCCCCTTAAAATTTTGAGATTTCTAACTGTCTTAAACGCCATTTTCCGTATTCTGAGTGGCAAATAATTGGTGAGGAAAGGTAAGTTTCTTGCATCCACAGTGGGTCACGTAGGCGCCGGAGGGTTGCGCAATACTGGGCGTGCTCTGTTGGGCATGGGCGTGTGGGTGAACGTTGGAGTCCTCGGAAGCTCTTTGATATTACCGACGGCACTCTTCAATGTTGCCGACAAGGGCAATCCTCCGGGCATGGCGCGTTGAAGATGCGGCGCTGTTTGGCAGCTCGGAACAGCGTGTGCTACATCAGTAGTCTTCAACCATACGGAAATGACGCTCACTTCATCTTCAAAACCAAGTTTTGATAAGAAGGAAATGTAGCTAACTATCAGTAATTTAGAAGATACCCATTCCAAGATCTAATTTTTGAACGTGTGCTGGGGAAAGATAGCACGGGCCGACCAAATATAATGGCATTGAAACAACACGTGTCAATTTCTAGACAGTGGACTGCATCCCAACACCACCAATTACTTCGTTAAACAAGAAATATAAATCTGTAGGCGACAAAAATGTAACTTCCAGCCCTGTTGTGTCCGCTACTTCCGCGAGCTGAGCGAAATTCTACATGGGTGGGTCTCAATTTCACAACATTACTAGGGAACAGCTGATGGGGGAAATAGTGACTCATGATTGGCGTATCTGTTCAAAGGGTTATCCAATCGGCTTGGATATGAATATTCATATCCCCGAATGACGTCTTAGGAGCTACCCAGCCTCGGAATGGGGGTGGCACGAAGGCCCGATCGCGGGGTAGCGAAGCGAAGGTTGGAGGTGACACCGGCTTGCAAAAATTTGCATTGCATTTTTTTTTGTAGGACGGCCTCCCCTCCGTCTCAGGCCATCCCCAGCAACAAGAGGGCGTCAAAAGACAAGACGGCTGTCTGGCGGAAACACTGCTCGCGGTATTGTGAGATTCAGGGGGAGTCTATCAGAAACAATGTTGCCATGTTTTTTTATTTTTGCCAAGCGCACGCCGCCGTTTTTCCAACGTATTTTTGCCTTCAGACACAAAATAGTGATAGAAGCATCGGTAACTTATTGATTTGTTTGTTTGTTTCGACGTCGATTTCCGTGTTTCAATTGAAAATTTGGCATATTTTATGAGACTGATAGCACATGTTTTTGTGTGTGAGCTTCCTCGGCCCAAAGTTGAGTTTTCAGGGTCAAAATCTAGGTTGCGCATGATGCTACCTGGGTTTAGAAATAAGTAACCAGGTATGTGCTTACAAGATCCAGCGGTATTTTCAAGTTGCAAAATTGGAAATATGGCCAGAAAAACCTTAACTTTCAATTTAGTGGGATCCCTGGATAGCAAAGCCCCATTTGAAAAAAAATGAATAAATGAATGTACATACCATCAAAAATAAGAATGTTCTGGGTCAATTTTGAGGCTGAAACTTTGGGACATTTCGCAGTGCTTACACAATCCACCAGTATTTTCAACTTGCAATTTAGCAAGTTTATATTATATTTACTTGCAAATCTTGAAAATCACTGGCAAATTGAAAGTTGCATCCTCTTTCCTGTTACGGCGGCCATTTTGAAAGATATACACCTTGGCAATTAATAACAATGTGTTCAGAATGATAGGATAGCCTAATGAACCAAATAAAATAATTTTACTTGTAAGTCTAAATTCCACGTTCATATGCTTTCTGATCCAGCTTTCTACATCCCCCCAAAATTTTACAAGAAAAGAACATTGACAAAAGATGTGGACGGGAGTTTCCTCCTCAGTCTTACAATAAGAACAAAGTGTATTTTCTGATAATTTCCATTTATAAAGCTTATTCTTAAGAGCAAGAAAATTATGCAACAACTTAAATTGAAAGGATCTTAAATAGGAGTCAATAGTTGTTTTATAGGTCAGACTGTAAACTACATCCCATTGTATCTGGTCATTAAACAATTCTATCCAATATTCCTGGGCTTTACAATGGAAGTCAACACATTTCCTTTCAACTAAGTAAAAACGGTACAATTCCTTGTTTATCTTAAGTCCTTTTACCCACTTGGAATATTTTGTAACAGGCATAATAGCTGTTTCACATAGAGAAATACCTTGAATACTTTGTTTCCATTTAAAGGGAATACTGGATAACAATTGTATGAATTTAAGCTCATCGCAAATTCTTCCATATTTACCAATAAATGATCTGTATGTGATAAAGTATCCATCCATGTTCAATAAATCATTAACAAACAAAATTCCTCTTTGGCTAAAGGTTTCCCAGAAAAAAGGTAGTCCATCAATAAGTATATTGGAATTGAACCAGAGAAATTGTCTCAAGTATTCAGACATATTATCAGGAGTTTTTTTCTGGGCCTTCAGCCAGGCTAACATCACCTCTTCAAAGAAAGTACTTAAAAGTGAATGTTTAGAAACAACATTGTGAAAGTGTGCTTCGGTAAGTTGTAAGAATGGAAAAATATCATAGTTAAAATGTATACAATGATTTAACATCTTCCTACAAAACCAGCTTTTGTTCAAATACATGTACCTTGCCTTCCCCACTGAGTTCTGCATTGGACCGGACCGGTTGACCCCATAGAGCTTAGTTTGCAGAATGGATCGAATTTTTTATTCACAAGGATGCCAGTTTGCAGCTGGTTTTTCCATGTCTTGTTTGATTTAATCCTACTTGTAAAGATATTAAACCTTGTATTTCGAACCCAGACATTGTATACAATATAATGACATGTGGATCTTACCGAAGAGTTTAAATTTACCTTTTCTGTAGGGAATGACAGAACTCAATGGATGTGAAGCCAGAAAAGTTAAAGTCATGGGTAAGTTCACTGTTGTCTATATCTTTCTACCTGAACCTGATAAAAATCATTACTCATTAAACAAGGTTAGGATAACCAAGGTTGGTCTATATGATTCCATAAGATCTGCTAATTTCAACAGCTATCCTCCAGTAGTTATAGAACTGAAATAACGTTGACCCTTTCTTCTCAGGTCCGTATACATTCAGTATTGGTGACACCTCTGATCTCTCAGACTATGTCCGAGGAGGCATTGCCATGCAGGTCAAACAGCCCAAAGCTCTGAATTTTGTAAGTGTGCACTTTCTTTTGTAAGTTTGTGTAACCGTAGATAGTTGGTGGTTCTTCTTTCTCTCAGCTTAATGACATGTCCCTCCAGCCATTTTAAAAGTAGACATCCTTTATTTTTTTAGTGAGTAGTTATTTGATTGCACTTTTGCCACATCTGACAAATAACAAGAGTTCCACGAACCCATACCTTCGTCAATGGATGGGTTGATAGTTGGGTGGGATGTTATGAAGGATGCAAATGTATAATGGTAATGTGGATTGGATATGCGGAAATAATGTAAGTGATTTGTTATGTATGGAAAGAAGGCGTGGAGGGTAGTAAGGTGTTATAGCAGGGAAGTCGTTGTTTGATTAATTGTTTGATGTTGGATGTGGAGTAGATTTGTGCTGATGGAAAGTTGGAACGTTTTGGCAATAGGCTGAAGTGTTTTGTGAGACGATGGATAGGTGGGTTAGAGATTTGTATGTTTGGTGGAAGTCTGCATAGGAACCTTTTAAAATTGGTGCAGGGTACAAAATGTTTTCGGTTTGTGATGGTAGTGTGTTTTATTTTGGATTTAGGTAGGTGGTTGACGTGAAATGACAATGTTGTAATCTTTCACAATCAGTCGGGAAGTGGGTGAGGTTGTGGGTAAGAGGGGTGACATGTTAGGTTTTTAAATGTGTTTTGTGCTTTTTTATTGGCGAAGGTTATTGCAACCTAGTGTCATTGGGTGAAAGGTATTTGGTGCGTGTGAAGATGTCTAGCTGACGAAGTTGTTGTGATGCTTGTTGTAGCTGCAGTTGGTCAGGGTGTTTTCAGAGGGCACTTTATGTAAGGTAGGTATGTGGTGTAGGAGGTAGTGTCAGTGGTGTTTATATGTGTGACAGGGCCTCCATGGATATTACCACATTGAGAATAGTAGGGTTTTGTTTCAGTGCATTCAGTAGCCTTAATTTAACAGGCTTCAGATGTGGCTGGAGATATTAGAACTTGGCAAAATACATGAGTTAGCCAGCTGATAGATACAGTTTGCCACATATAATCAAATGTCATAAAGCTACCTACACCTCCAATATGACGTCTCTAGCATCATGCACCGTTACGAAAAAATGAAGTGTCTGCATAAATTATGCAAATAAGGTCCAAAATAGCATAATGCACATTCAGGTGTATTCACCTCTCCTAAACGTATCTAACGTTACACCTCAAATATGACCTCCGTAGCATTTAGCATAAAGGAAATATAAGATAAGTTTCTGTATGAAATGTGCAAAAGAGGTCCTAATTAGCATGATCCACATTCTGTTTTATTCACTTATCCTAAAGCAACCTACACCTCCAATATGACATCTATGGCATATGCCGTAAGGGAGATATGAAGTCTCTGCATAAATTATGCAAACGAGGCCCTCACTAGCATGGCACACTATCTGTTGTATTCACCTTTCCTGAAGCTACCTACACCTCCGATATGACATCTGTAGCATACGCTGTAAGGGAAATATGAAATCGCTGCATAAATTATGTAAATGAGGTCCTCTTCATCATAATGCACATTCAGGTACATTCACCTTTCCTGAAGCCACCTACACCTTTAACATGACATCCGTAGTATTAATATTAATCGTAAAGCAAACATAAGTTTCTGCATAGAATATGCAAATGAGCTCTTCATTAGCATAAGGTATATTCCGTTGTATTCAACTTTACCTAAAATACCCATACCTCCAATATGACGTCCGCGGCATTTAACGTAATGGAAAATAACTTTTTGCATAAATTATGCAAATGATATCCTCATAAGCATAATGCACATGCCTTTGTATTTACCTTTCCTACAGCTACATACACCTCCAATATGACATTTGTAGCATGTACCTAAAGGGAATATGAAATTTCTGCATAGATTATGCAAATAAGGTCATCATAAGCATAATACACAATCAGGTGTATTTACCTTTCATAAAGCTACCTACACCTGCAATAGGACATCCTTAGCATTTAGCATTTCCTTCATCATAGTGCACCCCACATCTGCTTGTTTTTTTCCAAGGCCATTCATCATTATGTAGTCACAACACGTCCCAGCTTAAGCACATGCTTAAGCATACAATATAACACATTTTTACACTTTTCTCGTTAATCATGCAAAGTACTTCGCCCAAAATCTAATCATCTTGAGATTTCCCACATACACACGGACACAGGTGTATTCACCTTTCATAAAGCTACCTACACCTGCAATAGGACATCCTTAGCATTTAGCATTTCCTTCATCATAGTGCACCCCACATCTGCTTGTTTTTTTCCAAGGCCATTCATCATTATGTAGTCACAACACGTCCCAGCTTAAGCACATGCTTAAGCATACAATATAACACATTTTTACACTTTTCTCGTTAATTAAGCAAAGTACTTCGCCCAAAATCTAATCATCTTGAGATTTCCAACATACACACGGACACACCAAATACGACAACAAACCAACCAGGCGTTCTCGACTTATTCTGTTCACTAACAGACACACAGACATGCATAAAAAAATAACCTTCTCGACGAAGCTTCGTCGACGAAGGTAACTAGGTATAGTAGACATAGGATATTGTATGTTTGTTTAACAAGATTCATATTTCTGTGTACTGTACATTGTATATAATGTTATCTTAGTGATGTCTACTATTTGCTGCCTCAGCTTATCAGTTTCTTTCCATTGTCACCTCTGGACAAGTCTAAACATCAGCCAAATTTCCCCATCAGAAATCCCTTGGGAAGTCCTTGACAGACCCCGAGTACCTGATGACAGACTTTGCCAAGTTTGATCGCCCAGCTCAGCTGCACCTGGGCTTCCTGGCCCTCCACAACTATGTGCAACAAAACGGCACACCGCCCAAGCCCAGGAGCCAGGCAAGTCTCCTCTGGTTGTTATTAGTTGTTATTTAGTTAGTCTAATACAGCTGTGGTAGAAATACTTTCTTCCAGGGTTCTTCAATATTGCAGAATGTCACAATTTTGTTCTACAATTTGAAAATATATTCTGCAAATAACAAAGCCTCCATACTACAACCTTCTATATTTATTTACTCTCAACCTAATAATGTTTACTTATGTGCATCATACTTACATGTAGCCTTGCAATATTACTGTTTCTTTATTCTCTCACTCTTATTTTTACTATTGTCTAGTTAAGTTTGAAACAGTTTTGGTGTCTGTCAGACACCTTCTTCAGAGCTTTTGACTGGAGTACTGCTTCTCGCCGCTATAAGTAGATGAAGTAAGTGGCACTTTTGCAGCGAGAACACAATCCCAAACGTGGCTAAGCTTGTATCCCCCTCGTCCCGGTTCATCACTGGTGTTGACTTCCTAAACCAGACCACCTCCTTGATCCACTGAATAGGTCTGTTATCCTCCCTGTCTATTACCTTGGGCTTGGCCCCCCCCTCCCCCCCCCCCCCCTTGCTGGGCACTATAAGAAATTAGAAACAGATAATGATATATCCTCGTTGATACCACCAGGATGATGCAGACAAGCTTGTTGCTGTGGCTAAGGAACTGAATGCTGCCTGCCCTGACTCAGCAAAGGTGGCAGAGATGGATGAAAACCTGATGAAACAATTGGCATTTTCTGCACAGGGAGACCTCAGCCCCATGAATGCCTTCATAGGTGGGGTCACTGCACAGGAAGTCATGAAGGTAGTATCAGTACAATCATTCTGCACCTCAAGCATGTTTGTTTGGTTCACAATTTCTCGGATGGATTCCACTTTGCTTTATAGAGAAATGATAAAGGGTGAATGACCAGATGTCAGACGACTCGGCCCATTACCAACTCGGCTCAGTCAACTCTGCCCATCTGCCAAGCTACACGTAACTCGGCCCATCTTCCTAATCAACTCGGGCCCCAAAAGCTCAAAGTCAACAGTTCGAAGTTGTCTGACAAAAAGACGTGGTCTCTATTAAAGTCATGTTCATTGCCTAAGGTTCGGCAGTATGGGGCTCCAAAAACCTCAAAGTCAACAGTTCGAAGTTGTCTGACAAGGAGACATTGTTACTACATGTATGTTACAACCCGGGACACGGCTGGTAAAATTCAGAAATTGCAGTCATGACGTTAATGTTTAGAAGGTGAGTGTTTTTATCTTCGCCGAGAAGATTATATTTTCGGTTACTCCAGCTGTTGGGTGGGTCTGTATGTATGTCAAGAGCACAACTCGAGAAATCTTTGATGGATCTTCATGATTTTTGGTAGGTGTGTAGTGGTTGTGCAAAGGAAAATCAAGGTCAAAATCGTCCACCTTGCGTTTTCCAACAGTACTGCAGCGGACTTTGAATGTTTTAAAGAGGCTTTAGGTTGCATTTTTATTGAAAATTTTCCCGCCGAAGTTACCGGAAGTGAAACGTTACTTCAAAACAACAACATCGTTCGGGATTGGGATTTGTATTTCTTCTCCGAAAATACACACGAAATAAACGAATGCATGTCTTACTGATGTCACCACAACGTTATTGATGTTGGTAAGTCAGTATGCACTTATCTACTTTGAGAATAAGATCCTTGGTTCCTGCAAATTACGAAGTTGGTGCGTAACGCTGGTTGCCAAATTTCAGTTTGATCAACCGTCGGTATTTTTGGGCATTTACATCGCAAACCAAACCGGCGCTCCAGGAGGTGACAAATTGCCATTGTCTTGTTGGGTCGCAAAATAAACATGAAACCTGACCCCATCTCATTAAGTTGATTAACGCTGACGAATTCTGTCGGGATGCTTACGAATTCTGACGGGGTTCTGAATAACTCGATTGCCTGACGCATCAATGACGGCTCTCTGACGCGTCACTGACACTCCACCTTGTTAACTATGACCAGGGCGTTACTGTACGTGAAGACGCCGGTCTTTTAGTATTGCAGCAGTATGTGACTATAGCCACCAACAACACCCCATGTCATCCTTGATGCGAAATCAAATCCCCGTGAACTTAAATGCACTCACAGTAATAAGACAGTGTACAGGTAGAGACCAATCTTTATTGAGTACAGCATGCTGTCTGCCAAAGCGTAAGCGTTTGGCAAACGTGCATCTCTTTATGGTGCCTACACGCCTCATGACCCGCCCAGGACCTCCCAGGGGTTCATCTTAATCAGGAAAGAGGGGCGCTGTGCCCTCTTGTTTCAGCCCAGCACCCCCTTGTGGAATTCAGATTTTAGCTTAATATCCAGCATACAGCCTTCACTCAGCAATGGATTCTTCCATAAATACATAGAATTCACTCCCTTGCCTGTGTGTTCTCCCTATATTTCTAGAAAAACCCCTGCCTCCCTTACAATCGCTATCAATTTGATTGTCAATGGGGACCACTTTCTTTTGTCAAAACAGTTTTAAACATATTGGCTGTATTGTGCCTCTACACAGGCAGTTATTGGCCCATTCGTACCGGGTTTCCCGATTTTGAGTGCACCTATTTAGTTAACTTGTCGACAATGTTTGAATAAATTTGGTGAAGTTATCCGGGATTGGTGACAATGCGCCGTGTTGATACAATAGAGCATCTACATGTAAAGGATGTGTCAGACTCAAAGGATAAAGTTGTCTGAGGCTTAGAACCAGTACTTAACTATGCGGACTGACACATCCAAATCTACTGGGAACACGCCAAGCTCTGCTTAACTTGCTATGTTACTTGATCTTCTGTGCACCCCAAGCATATTTTGCAGAATCGGTTCTGTATAATTTCAATCGGACACCTGTCCTTCAAATAGTCCTTGTCCCACATTTCACTGCCGGCCATATAACATTCCAAGTCACTGCAAGCGTTGTTATTTTCATTATTTAAAAATATTTTCAATTATTTATTGTTATTTATTTGTGTAAGAGATTTGATACTTATGAAATATTTTGAATGTAATTTTAACTTTAGAAATATTCATGATGTAGAATATGATATTTACAATAGTTTTTTTAATAATTCAAATGTAATAACAGCATTCAACCATTATAATATAAACGCGGGCGGTTCGCTATGCCTACTTTAAGTTGTGACAGTCTCGGGGTACAAAATACTTTTTTTGGGTTACTTGCAAAGTTGGCAAAAGTTTTACTTGCAATTTGAAAAATCAACTTGCAACATTGATATACACTTAGAATACGATCCACCAGTATTTTCAGATTGCAAATTAATATCATTTTCACTTCCAAATCTTCAAAATCACTTGCAAATTGTAAGTTTCTGAATTGTATTACGCACCCTACAGTCTTTCTCCCTACATGTTTATTTCAGGCCTGCAGTGGTAAATTCCATCCCATTGTCCAGTGGCTGTACTTCGATGCCCTAGAGTGTCTCCCAGAAGAAAATGCTGACTCTGACTTGACAGAAGAGTCTTGCAAGCCTGTGAGTAGCAAAGTACTTTGTTACGAAGATTAAAAACTTAAGTAGCTTTATTCTCATCTTTCAGGTATTCTACATTGAAGTGTATTCTGTTGGTGTGCTGGTGTTAGTAGATATTGAATGCTATTGAACAAAAGTAGAATGATCACATGTGACCTTTCAATGTTCCCTTGTATTGTGCAGCAAAACTCCAGATATGATTCCCAGATTGCTGTGTTTGGTGCGGACTTCCAGAAGAAACTAGAAGCTCAGAACTACTTTCTTGTAAGTTTGCTTGGTCATGATATATATATATATATATATTCAATGTTGTACAGAAATACTGTGAATGAAAGACAGAGTGAAAAAAAGTTTATCAACTCAAGCAATTTGTCACTAGTACTATTAGTAGTAAGTTTTCCATTAGCTTTCCATTGATACCCAAGTTTCATTCCTTCAGTGCCAGTCATTTATCAGTGGTGTAAACAATGGTTTTGAGAAGCAAACAAAGCAGACATTATACTGTCTTATACAATGTAGTAACTTGTAATAGACGAATTTGAACAACACAAACCGGTTTCGTCATAGGGGGGATGTTGCTCACAAACTATGTCATCGTGCTCATTTTATAGCGATATTTAGGCGATAGCGATATTAACTGATATTTAGATGGCGTCATGTGGCTTAATGGTTAGAACCTTTGGCTGTTAAACAAGGGGACCCGTGTTCGATCCCGGGTTGCCCCCAGACATGCGCCCCGACGTTGTGCCCTTTCCTCACTTCACAGATTGTAAACTAGAGTTCCACGACCTCACACCTTCGCCAAATAATTTTAACCTTTTTGACTGACGTATTAGGAGTGTTTCCTATCAATTATAAATCATACCGGTTGATCGTCTTCACCCATATAAGGCCTAGGAAAACAAATGTTCTGTTTCCTATTACGGTCTTGACTAAGATAGGGTCGGTAGGTAGGGATTCCCTTTTTAAAAAATTTTTTTTTAGATTTCAGTCAAAGTGGTCCAACAAGTACACTTAATATATCTCTTTACTGAAACAATTACAGATTGAACTAGAATGGCAACATTTTCGGGAAAATGCAGGATATTCCCCTCCCATTACCTACACCTCAGATATGACATCCTTAGCATTCACTGTAAGGGTATTATGAAGTTTCTGCATAAATTATGCAAACGAGGCCCTTATAAGCATAATTTATGGCCAGGTTTTCTGACCTTTCCTAATGGTACCTACATCTCAAATATGACATCTGCAGCTTTTACGGTAAGGGAAATACAAGTTTCTGCATAATTTATGCAAATTAGGTCATCATTAGCATAATCTATGGCCAGGTGCTCAAACCTTTCCTATATGTACCTACATCTTCAAGATGACATTCGCAGCTTTTACGGTAAGGGAAATACAAGTTTATGCACAAATTATGGAAATGAGGTCCTCATTAGCATATTTCATGGCCAGGTGTGTTCACCTTTCCTAAAGGTACCTACATCTCAAATATGATATCTGCAGCTTTTACGGTAAGGGAAATACAAGTTTCTGCATAAATTATGCAAATTAGGTCCTCATTACCATGATTCATGGCCAGGTGTGATCACCTTTCCTAAAGGTACCTACATCTCAAATATGACATCAGCTTTTACGGTGAAGGAAAAAAAAAATTCTGCATAAAATATGCAAATGAGGTCCTCATTAGCATCATTCACAGACAGGTGTGTTCACCTTCGCTAATGGTACCTACATCTTAAAGATGACGTCCGCAGCTTTTACGGTAAGGGAAATACAAGTTTATGCATAGATTATGCAAATTAGGTCCTCATAAGCATAATTTATTGTCAGGTGTATTCCCTTTATATAGGTACCTAAATCTCAAATATAACATCCGTACCATGTAACATAAGGTTCCGGGTCGGAGTTCAATTGTGACCGGGGGTTGGGTCATGACCCGGTAATCTGCCCGAAGTGCGTGGTCGTCACCCTGATTTCTGCCCGAGCTTGCTTGGTGATGGTTTAAGCTGTGCATGAATACTTTGAATCTTCTGAAAAGCCCGTGAGTTGTAGTATTTTTGGGCGCGGTGCAGTTGGTTCGCTATCAAAGCCTTTTTTGTATTAGTCCGCGGCAACGGTGATGCGGTTTTCTCGCCTGATGACCCAAATAGCATCGTTTTTAATGCATTTTCACCGAATTTGCGTCATCGGAGATTGCGAAAAAGTTATCACATGACTTTTTTGTTTTTTTCATTTTTCAGAGACACCATTTACTAAGCTTTCTCAGCATATATGCCGTGACCCCAGGAAAACTGGTTTTTTTCCGAGCAGGTTTGATCAAGAAAGTGTAAAAAAAATGATAATTTTCGGGTGCCAAATTTACATTTTACTATGGTGTCTACCCAAAATAAAGGGACAACGGACAATACCGATAAATACATCGGAAAACAGCAGAAAACCGCTTTTCGACCATGTGATTACATTTTCCGTCCTACTTTTCTCGTCGGAATTGTAGCCCGTCGACCTGAGGGTGTCGGCCTACATACGAAATCGCAAAAAAACTCCGGTCCGAGACCATAAGGTACATATACAGTAGAAACCAGTTAATTGCAATACGCTTTTTAGCAAAAACCGGCCAACTGCAAAGGATTGTGAAATCCCAAACCGTTTCCCATTGACGCTATTGTTTATCGAACCCCATATACGCAAAGCCTAAGATCGAAAAAATCGGCTAATCGGCAAAAAAATTGTCAAGTTGAACCGAAAATATGCCAAACAAATCACCAAAAAAGATATCAGATCGCTAAAAGGAATGAACTTGTCTGTTTTGAGTCGCGAAGGACGGCGGTTTCTTGTGAAGTTTACGTTGATAGAGCGGCCCGGCAGATCGCACGTCGGCACTGCATACAGAGAGGCGCGTGTAGGTTCACAGCCGTCAAAGGCGGCAGCTTATGCCTTCGTGTTTTTTTGTCATGTTTCTTCAAAGAACGTTTAAGTTCTCAGACAACAAATTTTACTCAATAAAACATGTCTCTGCTTGTGTTCTCGCTCATTATTCTTGCGTTCGTTTCGACCGTGCGACACGTTTGTTATCGCCATGCGTCTAAACCCGGAAGTGAATGTGCCGCTACTGACCTACCGCATCGAATGATGGGATACCGCTTACCCACGCCGTCCGCCATCTTTTTTTTACCGAGAACAATTTGTGAAATATGCCCGTCGAATGTTGCAAAATTTCCATGTTATCTATGGACATCGTAAGCTAAAATTTCGTAGATATGGCAGTCAACAGTTTATTGTTGCATGAGTTACGATTATTTCCATGTGGTAGCTAATTTTTTTTTGAAAATGAAGACAGCAACAAGGTGATCCTTTGTCTATGTGTTGTCGACGATTTTCATGTCTACAAGCGTGTATTGTACCCAACTTTATTTTTGTTTTACTTTTGTAGTGTAAGAATATCTATAGGTTGACAATCGTACATTTATCTGTAGTTTGTGTTGTGCGCAGATAGCAGTGTTTATTTCTTTGTTTTGTCCGAGTAGAGTTAGAGTCGATAGCTCAAATATCTAGTGCATCGAGTCGGTAGAAAACAACGATCTATGTTGGGAAATCCAAGGACATTATACCTTGGGAAATCGTACCCACAACAACGCTATTGTTACAAATCATAAATTTTACAAGTAAATGTACTGATGTAAATAAAGTTCACTGTTATTAATGGTTAAATATGGCCGTGTTTGTATTTTTTGTGTCATTGCGTTCGATTTGATGGCCCGTAGATTCAATCGGGTCAGTTTGAGCTAACACCTCATAATCGGCAAAGCCGGGTAATCGGGAAAATTGCGCTGACAAATAGGCATTGCAGATAAGCGGTTTCTACTGTAATAACTTTCTGTAATACCATTAGTAGAGCTACCACCTCACATCTACTTGGTTTTTGGCAGAAGAAGAAGAACAGTCAAGCAAAAACACTGGAAGGGGAATATAACAATTGCAAACAGAATTACAGGGATATTTTCCTTTAAGAAAATTTCTGTTTACAGGGCTCGAAATACATTTGGGGTCAACTTGCACTGGTGCAGATTGAGAAAAAATTACTTGCACCAAAAAGAAATTACTTGCATAAAAGTTGTGAACTATTAACCTTATATCTTCTCTTCTGATGTTGTCATGCTCTAAACTATATATACAAGTAGTCAGTAATAAACACAAAGGCTCCCAAACAGTACAACTAGGGGTGTGTGCCATTTCGGCTTTATCAGGTTCCAAGTCCAGAGGTTCAGGTTCAGGACCTGAACATGGACCTGATCCTGTCAATAGTGGTAACAATATAATATGTTTGTGGCTGGTGCACCAGTGCAGGTCTCAATAAGTACCTAGTACATATTTAAAATGTATGAAATAATTACCAAATACTTAAGTTACTGGAGCACCTTACTGTTACCTTTTTGCAATATCAAGTCAAACAAAAACTACATACAAAAAAACAGGAAAAAGGAAATCTAACATCTATTGGAAATTTTGATTTTTTTTTTTTAAAACAGTAATTTAGCTTACTAGTAGTGAGGGTGCTTCATAATCTAGCACAAAAAAACTAATAATGCCTCCTAGCCACTTTTGTTCAAACTGCAGTGTGAAACTAAAATAAAGGTAGAGATAAACTGCAGTTTGGGCAAAAGTGGCTAGGGAGAGTTATTATTTCTTTTGTTGGAAATCAAAATGGCGGCTTTGTTTTCATGAGCCGATCGAGCTCTTGACTGACAATAATGTGTCCCAAACCAATAAAAATGGATTTAATACAAGTGCACAAGATTAACAAAATGTCGCTTGCTCAATGTAGAATTTGTTAGAGCACTGATTCTTCATTTGGTGGGTGTTTTTTTTTGTTATGTTGTTGCAGCGTTCGAAATACCCGTCTGCAATCTGCAAATTGCATACAGATTTTCAAGATTGCAGAAGAAAAATTAAACAATCTGCAATTTTGCAGAAGAAAAAAATCAGACTCCGGATTCAATGGCTCTCAATTCAGGAGATTACATAGACTTACTAGTACTAAGCAAACTAGCGGCGCTGTAAATAAACTGAAATCCACAGCGCCGCGCGAGATGGCGGCGTTTAGGTGCGTTCCAACTGCCTGGTGCTACTTGAGGTCAGTTTTTTTCGGGGACTTTCGACACTTTCCGTGATAACTTCGGGGACGAATCATGTGAGAAAATGTCAAATTCGTGCATTTCCGTCAACCCTCGCTAATCTCCGCGGTCACAATCTCGGGGTCGGCAAAAGTCGGGAAAACAATTCCCGGATGTTTCTAGCGTGAACAAGTATGTCCAAGTCGCAAGCTGCGATTTCTTCAGAGCCCGAACTCGGGGCATGGGCGCGATGACAGAAGGAACGAAACAGTGGCCACTACATTAGCCCGTGGTCCTTGAAGCCCAGACGGCAGCGATGAAGTTGAGAACTACTTGGATAGATATTGAGCACCGCCTTGTGTGGAAAAGGCGGAACATTTTCTCCTGTGCCGACACAGTGGGGAGGGGGGCACCCACGTGTAAAACTAACATCATCGGGCCGTCTCTGGAGTCTCCCCGAATGTCCGAAGTCGGAGTCCGATGTTTGAAACCAATAGCAATGTTTCAGATTTATACACAAAACTACACAGAGGCCAAGGTAAAGGCGTTTTATTTTGAATTTTACATTTTTTTCTCGGTTTTTGTCATGTTTTCTGTGGGCCGTGGCTGTGTCACAGGTCGTGCGATCTTATTCATTAATCATGATACGCATCACAACACGTATTTCTCGCAAGGATATAATTCCCTTGTCCTCCTTATCAGGCAGGCTGTTGAATTTGTTTTTAATTTTGATACACATACTGAAATGATCAAAGGAATATTTGATTTGATTGATATTGAATAAATATACCTTTGCTGTTGCAATTTTTGCTATTAATTTGAATATTTTTCACACACATGCATGTTATTCCTCATAAAAACTTTGCTAGTGATAATCAAAGATGGAGTGAGAGAATAAAGAATTATAGCAATGTTGCAAAGCTCTAGATATAATGTAAGTAAGTAGGCATTATTAAGTTGAGATGGTTGTAGTATGGAGGCATGTGTATTTGCAGAAAATATTTTCAAATTGCAGAAAAATTTTTTGACATTCTGCAATATTGCAGAACACTGAAAAAAAGTATTTCTACCACTGTTGTTGTAAGGTTCCGGTTTGGAATTCCCAGTGACCGCCCTCCCAAAGAGTCCCTAAAATAAGATGCAAATCCTAGGTTTTCTCGATATTTTTGGCTCCAGATGTTTCGGCTATCGCTATAGCAGTGTGAAATCTTTTATATTTCCTGAAAGGCCCAATGTTCTTAATTGCACAGACAGAATGATGACCATTATTGCCATATCAGTCTTTATCCTAGGAAAACTTATTTTCCTTCCAGTGGCGTTAGAAGAATTCCCCAAAAATAGCAGTTTTGAGGGGTGAAAATTGCTTTAACTGACGGTTTTCACCAAAAATGACATTTCCACAGAAAATGTCAAATGTGTCTGTCGTTCAATGGCAAGGCACCCCCATTAAATTGCCCGGAAAATGATGTTTGGAGAAGCGCTTTTGCCTTTCTGGGAACAAGTCAGGTCGGCCCTGAATAGTAACAAAAACTCCGAACCGAGACCTTAAGGTATACATTGTAAATGAATAATGTAGAATTTAAAGAATACTATATTTAAAGAATATTTTGATTGCAGGTTGGAGCTGGAGCTATCGGTTGTGAATTGTTGAAGAACTTTGCCATGATGGGGCTGTCATGTGGGGAGGGGGGCATGGTGACTGTGACAGATATGGATATCATTGAGAAGTCCAACCTCAATAGACAGTTCCTCTTCAGATCTTGGGATGTTGGGGTAAGTGGGAGCAATAATGCATTCTTGTATTCTGCTTGTTATACTTTTAAGAAAATTACTGTAGGTATTTCGTCTTGTTGATCGGCGTATTATTAGTTTACTGTTGCTAATGTATGTAAGTATGTAACATACATTGGTTATATTTTGTGGTTTATTTTATTTTATGTGTTCGATTCTAAAAGGAGGAAAAGTCAGATCAGGAATAAAAATTGTTAAATGTAGCTGATGAGGTGACATTTTTGTACTTGCCAATAGAGCTGTGTACCGGATACAGTACTGGGTACAATCAATTAGGTACAGGTCCAAAATACCTGAACTCTGGACAGGTGTACCTATTGAACCGGCACTAATCAGGTCAAGCCTGACTCAGAGGATGGCCACTTTGACAGATAAGATTACTATGAAATTACAGTGACAGTGCACTAAAGCCACATCTATACTACATGTATACTCCAGCACATTAAGCACATTTGCAAGGCTGGAGTCAAATTCTCATCTGTGTTTTCATAGAAATGATACCTAGCACAATCAAATATTATGCTGTTACCAGTTCAAACATGCTTTTGTCCTTATTGAAAATCTACCATTTTCTGAACCAGTAGTTTAGGTACACGTTCAGGTCTGGACCTGTACCTTAACCTGTATGCCTGTACCTAAAATTTGTTTAGGTACACAGCTCTACTTGCCAATCATATTCTGTTAACTATATTGTAGTTAGTTATTATTTAGGTACCAGGCTTTTGTTTATAGAAAAAATGAAAGAATTTAGATATTAGGCAGAAGGGTAGTTAGTTCTAATGTCTTTGGTGATTACATCTAGTACTGATGTCTTCGAACTGGAATCTGGAAAATTTGGTTGTATGAACTGTTTAGTTTTTCTTGAGTACAGCATCTAATGTGTTAATTCACTACACAGAAATTTAAGTCAGACACAGCTGCCGCAGCTGTGAAGAAGATGAACCCAGACATGAACATCACGGCTCACCAGAATAGGGTCGGGCCGGAAACAGAAAACATCTACCACGATGAGTTCTTCGAGGCCTTGGATGGAGTTGCTAACGCCCTGGATAACGTAGATGCCAGTGAGTACAAATTCAGAAACCTCATACCTCTGCAAGTTTTTGTAAATTTCTAGTTTTATTACCTTCACAGAGAAGGTTACATGTATGTTTTAATGTGTGTGTGTCTCTCAGAAGTTAACTCGAGAATGACTTGATTGATTGTCA
Source organism: Branchiostoma lanceolatum (assembly GCF_035083965.1). Taxonomy (NCBI): domain Eukaryota; kingdom Metazoa; phylum Chordata; class Leptocardii; order Amphioxiformes; family Branchiostomatidae; genus Branchiostoma; species Branchiostoma lanceolatum. The sequence continues at coordinate 22,974,937 of NC_089726.1, forward strand.
TGATATTTGGTATGTGGGTAGGTCTCGTTTAGCATATCGATACATATCAATTATGTAAGCGATCTTGACATCGTCTTCCCAACATCTACCCACATACCAAATATCATCACAATTCATCCAGGGGTTCTTAACCCTTGTCCTGCGGACCGCCTATATATAGGCGCTAGACATAATGTGCGGGTCCTGCGGACCGCCTATTTATAGGCGCTTGGGGTATTTCCGACATGGAAGCGTCGCACAGGCGAGTAACGCAAAGAACCCGGAAGTAACATAGTCTTGTAGCATGGACGGGGTCAAGGGTCAAGATTTTTCTTACGCTATCGGCCCAAGATGCATTGCGAGATATGATAATGAGGTCATTATGTTAATGAGGCCGCCATGATGCCGTGTCGTCTGCTGGAATGTTTTCGGGGCGATATTTTCCGTATTTCTGGCGGCAATTTCGGTATTTAAACGCCAAAATGGATCGGTACACGGTCGAAGACGTTCTAGAGGACATTTTCACGAACGTTTCAGTGGTGGAATATCCTTTATCAAGCGAAAATTCCGCTGAAATCAGTGACAGTTCTGGCGAAGACGGGGAGTCACAACATCGGCCTCGAAGACATGTCGGGGCAAGCGGAGAGGGACCTTTACATGTTGCTGATGAACTTGACAGCGGCGCTGACGCTACTTTTAGCCGTGGAAAAGCTCGGGGCACTTACCGAGGACGGCGTGGACGTGCCCGAGGAGGTAGTGGACGTGGTCGCTGGCGGGGAAGTGGTGCATGATTTCTATTGTGGGGCTGACCAGTCTCAGACTTTGATAGCCATATACTTACCTGTTATAATATCTGCAATTCGTATTTCTTTACATATAATACGATATATTATTTTGATGTTGTCAAAAATGGTCAGAAACTTTGTAGTCTTCGTAGAAACCTGTGTTTTGATGCTATACAAAGGCATATGAAAGCATAGTGGAATAAATGTACTTTTTATTGCTTTTTATGTCTTTATTATGATATAGCCTTTAGTATAGATTGTAACAACTGTATGTTGATATGACAAGAAAGTTTAGACTATAAGCTTTCCACTCATGTATAGAAAGCTAGAATGTGAATTGTTCTATGGCTACAGCATGAAGTGTACTGTTCTGTATGAGAGTGTAGATTTTGCTCAAAAGTGAGTTCAGCACCAAGGGCAGTCTATAACCATATACATGTACTCACCTGTTACAATACCTGTGTATTTTACTTCTTCACATGTATCATTCTGATGTTGCCAAGACTGGTCAGCAACATTGTAGTCTTGGTAGAGACCTCTGTGTTGGTGCTATGCAGCAGTATATGGAAATTTTGTGGAATAATGTACTTTTTATTGCCTTTTGTATCTTTATTACCTTTGTATTCAATGATATTACTTTGTTTGGAATTCCAAAGATAATACCTGTTGTAAGCTTTCAGCTGATGTGTAGGAAAGTGATTGTAATAGAGGTAAAGAAAGAAGTATACTAATTCTAAATGGCTCAGCTTTTCTACAGAAAAGCCAGTTCAGCACCGTGGACATTGTATGGTCATAAACCTACCTGATGAGATACCTGGTTGAACTTCTTCATCATAGATATAGCTCTGATGTTGTCAGGATGTGTCAGGAATGCTGCAGCTTTGATATTGGTACTTTTTATATGGTTCAGATACTTCAATACAAATGGTTTTTGAAAAAAGGGTTTTTTATTGATTTATTGCCATTATCAATCAATACAGGTAGGTGCAGGCAAAATTTGCAGTATATTTCTGAAAAGTAGGGACTCTTAGCTTTGTATTGATATATAACTTTATAGAGTTATTTGTGGGCAAAGTATCAAAAAAATAGCAAAGTTAAAGCAGTACCCCTCCTTTAAATAGGGTCAAAAAAGCCCAGCACAGGGACTACTATAGGGTAAAAAAAGTCCAGCAGGACAAGGGTTAAGTTATGCTGAACACGAATATGTGGAAACACAAATGGACAGACACGGATGCACAAAACAATACCTCCATTTTTGATGGAGTTAATAACTGATTTTGACATTTGATTATTTGGTTTATGGACCCCTGAACATCCCTAGGGAACATTAGAGGTTCATGTACATGTATAAGAGCAGAAAGCAGATGTCATCGCTTGCATGTTTTGTCCCAAATTATTGCACATATATGAACTGCTGAAATGTAGCCACCCTCTGTCCATCTGGTTCCCACAGGAATGTACCAAGACCGCAGGTGTGTGTACTACAGGAAGCCCCTTCTGGAGTCAGGTACCCTAGGTACCAAGGGGAACGTACAGGTGGTCCTGCCATACCTGACAGAGTCCTACAGTTCTTCTCAGGACCCGCCGGAGAAGTCCATCCCTATCTGCACACTGAAGAACTTCCCCAATGCCATTGAGCACACATTACAGGTGGGAAGAGCTGTCTTGTCCTGTGTCACATCTGGCTCTGTATTCATAAACTAAGTAGTATAACCATCGAAGTACCATGTGTTGCTTGCTTGTACAAGCTGGAGCCTCACCCAGCACTTCAACATTGGTCTCAAGAAATGAAAAATTTCAAGTCATTTTCCACTGACAAATTGGCATGTACAAATGAACCCCTATACTATAGCTAGAAGCAGTATTCTGTGCTTTTGATGAATAGCTTAGATCAGACTTTCAACCAGGTACCCAATGAATCATGAGCTTGAATTACTATTATCAGTTACATCTGAACCTTGTTGGCCTTCTCTGGGTTACTGTAAGTAACAATCCGGTAACTGTAATGTGTCTCACAAATCACATTGCCCATTATGACCACTGATGTTTTGCCTTTTTTTTTCCTGTTAAAAGTGGGCCAGGGATGAGTTTGAAGGTCTGTTCAAGCAACCTGCAGAAAATGCTAACCTGTATATCACGTGAGTAGAAATACAGTCAAACCTGTCTATAGCGGTCACTCAAGGGACTGGCGAAAACTGGCCGCTATGGACAGGTGACTGCTATGGAGAAAAGGTTGATTAATTGACCACGAGTTACACATGTTTTTAGTACCCACTGAGATACATTTATTCACATTCAGTACACATGTAAACATTGCACAGGTACAGTGTAAGTCACATTTTAGATTTACAGTTAAATTGTTGTTTTTTTACTTCTGTAATGGGCCTGAAAAAAATTATTGTATCTGCCAACTCCAAAATCCTTGGCATTGCTCGAGCTTCATGTCTGAACAGACCGGAATCGCCATACTCTACTCTTGATCGCGACTGCTTCGCTGCAGGCACACGCGTAACCAACGACTATGAAACACAAAGTCTTTCGCAGCAAAATGCCACCTAGTTAGTTATGAACAAAATACTTGTTGCTCAGTTGCCACTTACTGTTCATTTTCGAACAAAATTCTTGGATGAATTCCCGGGGAAAACGGAAATTGGGCCAGCATACAAACATTTCGCAAACTTAGCAAAACAGATACAAGTGCGGGTTGTATTTTCTAAGCAGCTTCCGTGATCTTTGTCCAGTCGAAATACACAGAATTCATCTATTTTGCTACAAGCCATGTGAAAAATATCAAACCATGGATGTTCTAACAATGATAAAACCTTCTGGTTTTCTTTCTTATAATTTTATCAAGTTTAGTCTTCATGAATTTGATAACTGCGTGAAAAAAAGAAAAGATTTTGACCCGGCGTGCGGTGGAGATACGGCCTGTACCGGCGCGCCGTTACCGTTAACGACAGTGTTGCTGTACTCGCGGGACCAAAAATCGTGTGGCCGCGACTGAATTGGACAGGTGGCCGCAATAGACTAATTCTTAATGCTTATGTCAATGGGAAAAATCCAAGGGACCAACAAAAAGTGACCACTATGGGCAGGTGGCCGCTATGCAAAGGTCACCGCCAATACAAGTTTGACTATATGTACAACTTACTGTAGCATTTTTCCTTTGTTTTACTCCAATGTTTGTTCATTTCAAGTCTGGAGAAAAGTACCTGTGCATTACTGGCAGGTTGTGAATGGTGAAAAAACACAAGACATGTCTAGATATGTTACTCCTCAGTTTCAGGAAAATTCCTGACTTTATGAAGCGACTAAATTTAATATTCTGATTTGCAGAGATCCCAAGTTCATGGAAAGGACTATCAAATTGCCAGGAGTGCAGCCTGTAAGTACTTTCATCTTTCTAGTGGTGTCAAAAAGGAGCAATTGTGTGTTCATTCTGACAAGAATCACCTGTCCTTCCAGTTAATGTTATGATTGCTTAAAGCTAATTACAACTAAGTAAAAATCAGGATGCATTTCTATGTGGATGTTCACTTACTCACTATATGGTGTGTAGTAAATAGTAAGTCTACGAGGGAGTTTTCCTTTCACATCCGAAATTTCATTACAAGGATCATGAAGAAAATGGGACATTTCCTGATTATTTATGCAAATTGCCTCATTACTTGTTTGTCCAGCCTGTATGATATTGGTTTTGTAATTTGCCCACAGGCATCGCCATCATCACATCATGTCCACCCGTCCTATTCTTTATTGCTACGTGTACTTCCACTCTGCTTCAAATATGTTAATTGTCTGGCTAAATCAAAGGAATTTTGATAATTATGTAGATAGCTTATGAAGGAGGAAAACTTGCAGAAGAAATATGCCAAAAGCCTTCATATACTGATCATGCTAATATAGTAATAATGAGAGTATTTCATCACTTCCTTAATGTCTAAAATGGAAGGAAACTGCAGCTGTAATACCTTAGTGCTACATGTAATACCCCCATTCCACTTGGACGGCGCTCCTGCACGCTCTCGCTGCGACCTAAAATTGTCCAGAGCGCCATGAGAGCGCCGAATCCCCGAAAAACATGCTCAAGTGGAATCTCTCCGGCGACCCTTGCACGCTCTCTGCCCAACCAAAATCTCAAATGTCAGCAACTTTTATGAGCGACCAAAGATTTCACATATCACTCAACGAATTCCCGAGGTAGATAACGAATTCTTTAACATTCTGTGTCTTTGTTGTCTTTTAAGTCATACCTTTACCTCTTGCATCATATTTAGTTTATGAAATCAAGGAGGAAACAAATTCAATTTTATTTAATGTTGGTCGTTGCACAGTCGCTCAGCGTGTGTCTTAAGTTATATATATGTTCAACTTGTTTTTTCTGTGTTGACTCACTTGACTGTCAAGTAACCTGTTTGCAATACATACATACACATACATAATCATACGGTGTGAAGCCTTTGAAAAATTGCAGCTTAAGGTCTCATTCATGAGTTTTTTCGCCCCATAGGATTACATGTTATAATACGTGTTTTACATAGGCGCGTTCGTAATGAAGATATAGAAAATGTGCCAATGTTTTTCATTCCATGTTGAGAACATTTACTCTGGATAATGTTAAAAAATTGACAACATTTTCACTACATACAATCTCTTTTTATAGCAATTACAAACTGCACTTGGCTACACACCCAAAAAGCCACTTTCCAGCTGCAAGCGCATGACCGCATTACACACGATGCCCGGGCTGTGTACCTCCGACCTCGCGCGCGGCTGCCGAACTTTGCCTGCTAATTTCTTCAGTTACAAACAAGCTTTCATCGGTTTGACGCTTGAGATCAGCTGAGCTAGCTAAAAGGGAATTTCCCACCGATTTAGACACACGTTCATGCAGCCGTTCATTTTTTGGGGCACGGATTCTTTTAGGGTACCCACTCAGAGTAATACAGAAGTGAGACCTTAAATGGGACAGTCTGAGGCTATCTGAGACAAATTTTAGCTCACGAAACTTCAGAAATCAAGACATTATCAACCTTTGAGCCATTGTTGTTTGCTTAGAATTGTAATACAATTGTACTCCATAAATCAAACATGACAAATATTGTGGTCAGATTACATCGTGATACACATACATGTACTTTAACCAGTGTAACATTGTTTGTCACGGAGTAAGACCGATATCATGTTATTGTACTAAATCTGTTGTTTTCTTATACCAGAATAAGGTAGAGTTAGTTGTTCAAAATTAAAGAAAAATATAATAATTGCAGATCAAAATTGTGAAAGAAAAAATATTTTTCTGGTGCTAAATCACTTTTTTTTTTAGAAAGGAAACCAATAAATAAAATTAGACTTCGTCAAGTTGGAGTCCAACACAAATCACATTAACCAAGAAGGTTATATAGACCTCCTTGCATTAACTTTACTTGATTAAGTTTGAGACCATGCAAAAAATGTTAGAAAAAAAATAGAAAAAAAAAATACTAGAACTTCTCCCTGAACTCGGCTTGAAGTTGAACATTCTGTCAGTCCTTTCATCCAAGGAGGTTTATATACTAGTAACCTTGCTTCATCTGCGGCACCTGGTCTTCATTAGCGGCAGGTCCCAGGACGCTGCTGATCGCAATATCAGAACGGCTGGGTGGGCCCTTCTAGTAGGCCCCGAAGGAGGCCCTGAAGCCCTCGGCAGAAACACAGATCCCTAGCGATTGATTGCCACGATCTAGCCATCTTTATCCAATTTGTGGCAGAAAAAAGAAGTCATCTTTTGGGCTGCGGGATGACATCTTGCAATGCCAAAGCGTCAAGAAAACAGCGCTCATGAATTCTTCTTCAATTTCAGCCCTATAATTCCCGCGGCTGTGGGTGAAAGGTCAGGAAGTCTCAGGAAGTCTTGCTGTGTAGGTCAGCTGACCTTGTATGTAACCTATATCAAATGTCGCGAGAGCAGCAAGCATGTCCAAGATGGCGACTCGGTCTAAACAAATGCCAATTTCGATCGTATTTTGCACCGTTTAACGGTGTATCTGCCGTATTAGGAATATTTTGGACTAACTATAACATGTTTTATGATCTGATACATTGTCTTGTGGTGGTGCTGGGATATTTTCACAGAGAAAATATCGTTTTCGGGGAAGATTGCAAGTTGTACGGCACAATGTAAGACATGGCCCAAGTGAGACTAGGGTTCAATCCGCATTTTGACAAGAGGACGCAGGCCGGGAACAAGAGGGCGTGCCGCCCCTGTTTCCCGGTTTAAACAAAACTCTGTAACTGTGGAGTATGGATGGCCTCTTCTCCTTTTGGCTTCTGGGGTCCAAAAGAGTAGTTTACCAGCTGGTTCGTCGTGGCGAACTACGTGACTGCGACACTTAACTTCTAAAGAGATAGGAGGAAGCGACCCATAGAGCTGTTTGTTGTGTGTTTCCACCAAGGACTGTTGTGAATAACATGCAACATGTCGGTGAAGGTGTCGTCCAATGTCCTGGCTTGAGAAGTGTTCATATATAACCCACAACTCACAGCCGTACAGCAAAATTGTAACAACACAAGCTAGGATTTCTTTCGTTTTCGTTTCCTTTCGTACATGGAATTTCCAAATTCTTTGGAGCACTCCAAGCTTGGCCAATTCTAACATCCATATCGTGCTTCGAGTCCGTGTAAGCCCCCAAATATTTAAAGTCAGTGACCCTCTCGATTACAGACCCATCTGAGGCACATAACTGATCGACATATATAGGGTTTACCTGTATGAATTTTGTTTTTGATGCGTTAAGATACAGTCCAATAGTTTGACAAGCTATTTCAACCCTGCAAAGAAGGTCCTGTGCCAATTCTATTGAGTCCTCAAGAAAATGAGCAAAAGTATGATTTGACAACAAAATTCCCAGAAATTCAAGATACACCTGTTCAAAAAATCAAATTTGCTTGAACTACAGCTGAGACCATTCAATCCTCGTACAACCTTAGAGCGCTCGCTGCGGCCCTTTGATCGCCATCCTCGGCGCTCTCACGGCGACTGTTTTGAACATGTTCAACACCATCGCCTAGGTGATGGCGCGCATGGCGCTCTCTGCACGCTCCCTCCGTGCTCCCACGGCGCTCGCTCTGCGCTCTGGCCAAATTGAGGTCGCAGTGAGAGCGGCATCCCAGTGGAATGGGAGCCTAAGTGATCTGGCTTACTTGTTGGTTTGTTAGTTGGCTATAGAAACCAATGTCACCATATACAAATGTGTACTTGTAATGGTTATAACTTTGGCAGTACATGTATTTGCCTCTGACCGTGGTTGAACTCTGCTGTTTGTTGTTTTCTCCAGTGAATGTTGAAGCCTGTCTGTAGTTCCCGCTATAGTGCAAATGCAGACCCTTAATGTGTACCTATGAATATTCATTCCTGCGTAAATTACCTAGTAAAAAAGTCTGGTCACTAAGTAACAATTTGTATGATCAAGTATGCTGTTGTCTCTGTATCTACAGGTGGAAGTGCTAGAAGCTGTGAAACGAGCTCTTGTTGATGACCGGCCTGCTAAGTTTGAAGAGTGTGTGAAGTGGGCCCGACTGCACTGGCAGCAGCAGTACCATAACCAGATCAAACAGCTCCTCTACAACTTCCCTGCTGACCAGGTAAAGAAACGTTTATTATACCCCTGGGAAAATTATCTATAGATTATAGTGATGGTAACCTTTTGACGGAAGACTGCAGCTTTGTAACTGTCTTTGCCAAGGCGATATGCAGCAGCTGTATTTTCTTGTAGCTACTCAGTGTAGCTGATGGTGTTTTTTAATTGTACCAGGTCAGAGTGTAGTTCTGTACCTAACCGACATGCTAGTTTCTGTGAATTAGCCAAATCCCCTGATGTTCTTTCCCGTCCTACAGTTGACCACTTCTGGAGCTCCCTTCTGGTCTGGACCAAAGCGCTGCCCCCATCCACTTGTTTTTGACATTAACAATGTAGGTACCCTTTCGCTTTTATCTCACTGATGATGGACAGCAATTTATCCACATACTATTCTGTGTAGACATTTGTTTTGTTTCCCCAAACCAGCAATTTTATTTTCATCAATCTATTTTACGAAACAGTAACCCAAAGCAGACAAAAATTCAGCTTTTTATTGGTACAGTAGAAGCCACTGTAATTGCACCTCGGATTAACGCACATTCCATTTAATTGCACAGAATCCCTAAATCCCAAACCGGTTCCCATGCATTGTTAGTGACTCCGCATATCTGCACGGCACATTGTCACCAATGCCGGATAACTACACCAATTTTTTTCAAAAATCTGTGGCAAGTTAACTAAAAATGTGTGCTAAAAATTGGCAAACGCGGTACAAATGAGCCGATAACTGCCTGTGTAGAGGCACAATACCGCCAATATGTTTAAAACTCTTTTTGAGGAATCATATGGGCGGTCCTGGTCGTGTCACGGGGCCTGTTGGCATGCACCATTTAGAGACGCACGCCTACCAAAGGCGGCATTACGCTTTGGTAGACAGCATGCTGTACTCAATAAAGATAGGTCTCTATCTGTACACTGTCATATTACTGTGAATGCATTTAAGTTCGCGGGGATTTGATTTCCCATTAAGGATGACATGGGGTGTTGTCGGTGGTTTTAGGTTCGGCGGCAGCGCTATAGTCCCATACTGCTGCAATAATTATAATAAAAGACCGGCGTCTTTACGTCAAATTCAGTCGGAAACCACTCAGCAATGCCTACAGACGCGTAGACGGACATAGCAGTCGCTTTTTGGGGTGTGGTGCTGACTTGATCATCTGTTACATTCCTTTTATGGCAGAGCTGAATCCGCGTCCTAGAAACTTCCCGCATTCACCGGAAGGAGGTATACGCGGGTTCGGCTCTGCTATAACTTATAAGGAGAATGATCTGTCACTGATCTAAGTCATCTAACCATATCTACCCACTGGATACGTAGTACAGTACGTTGTTCAACTCACTACCATGGTGTCGACAGTCAAATCTGTCCAGACATGAGAGGAGGCACTGCTCTGGGCTCACCCGTAATCAGTAACCTAGATTTAGTTTCAATTCCTAGGCCTAGTTTCATGGCGATACATGATCTACGATTAAAAAAAAAAGCCTTGAATACTGTACATGTGTAAATAAAGTTGATAACTGAATAATTTCGTCTGTTTTCTTTGTGCTAGTGTTTCTGACTAACAATACCCCCTCCCCGCCCATGGTAGTGCGGTCCAGCTGGGCCCTTTGCATTATTGCACCAGCTGGATAATTGCACCAAAAACGCTTACAAATGCAAATGCGGATTCTACTGTAATTTGTTTTTCATCACACCTCTTCATCAGCAACCTTATCATGGCCGTCCATTTATCAAATGAAGTAAAGACTGGCTCAAGGAAGGAATGAATGGAATGAATGTATATGTATGTTTATATATTTATATGTATATTTATATATATATATATATATATGTCACAGTAGAGATGGCGATTCAGGACAATCGCCGATTGTCCTAGAAAAGATCGCGATCGCCGCTTGTCCTAGGACAGACTGCGATCGCGATTTGTCCTAGGACAATCGCCGATTCTACTAGTAGAGATTGCGATCGCAATCTGTCCTAGGACAAACGGCGATTCTACTTGGACAAATTCTGATTAGATGGAAATGCTTTGGAAAATAGAATGAATCATTGCATTACATTTCAATCATGTTTAACATGCTACCTACATTTCACAGTTATTAACTATTTCAGGTGAATTAGTTCATATTTCATGATGGATAAATTTCATGTGAGTATGTTTTCTGATAAAGTAATTTCTGATAAAGCTGAGGGACAAAATTTTGATAATGTGTGAAAGATATCAGTTAGAACAAGGTGATCCAACAATGTTTCAGTATGCAAATTTTGAGGTGTCAAGATAATACAGTTTCACACCTATTGAATTCACAACCTTAGGAGAACAACAATTGTGAAATGATAAAACAGGTGTCAAAATATCAATCTCAGTTTTAAGATACTACAGTTTCACACCTACTAGTATATCATTTCACAGTCAGACATATACTGAATGATTTCACAACTTAAGCAGAACAATAAGAATTAGAGGGTGATCAAACATTGTTGCTGTATATTGCTGTTTCCTTTATCTTAGCATCAATTGAGTTTTGATCAGAGTTTGTAAATACTAAATAAAATCATGGTTTATAAAAAAATATTGCTGTTTCCTTTTAAGATATTAAAATATCTTAGCATCATTCAGTTTGGATCGCCGTTTGTCCTAGGACAGATCTACTAGTAGAATCAGGAATTGTCCTAGGACAGATCGCGATCGCAGTCTGTCCTAGGACAAACGGAGATCGCGATCTGTCCTAGGACAATCGCCGATTGTCCTGAATCGCCATCTCTACTGTGACATATATATATATATATATATATATATATATATATACTAATTGCAGACAAACAAGTACATGGAGATACATGGAAATAGAAAAAGTTATCTAGTCTACTGTGAAAGTTCTATGTTAGCTATGGTTGACTGGTTGGGTTTGTCTTCTCTTTTGAAGGCAGTGGAAAATGAAGAGACCCACGTTTTGTATCATAAGTGGGTTGGTTGATTTTAGTAGTAAGATGGATTTTAGTAAGTTATTCAAATGGAGAAAGCTAGGGGAATTAACGGAAGCTGTTTTATATAATTCTTTTCTTTTGGTGTATATATGTATATATATATTATTATTATATATACATACATACATACATACATATATATGCATGTATATGCATGTATATATGTTTATGCATATATGTATATATATATATGTGTGTATATGTGTGTGTATATATATTTGCCAAGGAGATTTGGTGCAATTGAATGGAATATGCATGAATCCGAGGTGCTTCTACTGTATACTAAATAGTCGCAATAATGAATTTTCTTTATGAATGCTCAGTTTTCTTCATTCAGTTAGTTAGAAAATGCACTTTCATGATTGTGATTTCTCAACTGCCAGTAATATACCAGTAATTGCTGTTCCTTGATTGGTTTTATGAATCTATCCTGAAACTGTTTCACAGTTAACATCAGAGTGTTAGTCAGTTTTTGACTCTGCCAGCTTGAGGAATGAAGGTGGGGTAAGAACGTGTTATTACCGGGTTTAATCTATATATATTGGCACAACACAAGGTAGGGAAACTTGGTGAATTTGTATGGTAATGTAAAATGTATGATAGCATACTGGAGATTGTCGATTGTATTAGCTCCTTGACTATTTGCTGAATACTCATGCAGGTAAGTTCTCAGTAGACAGCTGTGTAGAACTTAAACAGAATGTCTTGGGAGCTGCTGTGTACACTTGTGGATGAAAGAGACTTAAGTTCATGAATAATGGATTGAATGTTCTGTCATTGTCTTCTTCTCTCCAGAAAACCCACATGGACTATGTGGTATCTGGGGCTAACCTGTTGGCACAGTGCTACAGTCTGAAGGGCAGCGAGGATAGAAAGTACATCACAGACCTGCTGAACAAACTCACAGTCCCAGAGTTCAAGCCCAGGTCGGGAGTGAAGATCGACGTGACTGATGCAGAAGCCCAGGCCTCTGCTAGCTCATGTGATGATGATCAGCTGGAGACTGTGAGGAACTCTTTGCCTGCTCCAGAGAGCTTCAAGGGCTCCCAGATGTCTCCTTTAGAATTTGAGAAAGTGAGTTGAAAATCTGATGTCTGACATCAAGTGCTTCTCCCTCCTCTGTCCCTCTTTCCAGCTGAGTTTATCTCGTACTAGTCATAGCCGCTATCATGTTAAGGGAATGCAAAGCCCTTTTATTTATTTGTTAGAGCTAAAGGGTCCTGAGGATACTCCCCTGGGAAAATTTTGAAATTCGTAACCCTCTGTTATGATGCTATGTCCCACAGTCAGGTGTTGTGCATGTGTCAACAATACTGGAGTGTTTTTGTATTGAGCACAGGTTAGCAAATTAATGTTTGCATAAAAATGAGAGACTTGGGTCCTGTTACAAAATTAACAATTTAGCACTGGCAAAGGATGAAACCCCCCCTCTCACTGGGCTGCGGTACTGCAGCAGCAGCGTGTGAATGGCTTCCACTGCAGTGGTGTGCACAAAGGCCAGTGTACCACTCTAGCGCCGTCCCAGTGCCATCCTAGCGCAGCTCTACTATCGCCAGTGTGCCGGTTGAAATGGCAAATTTTTTTTAAATCTAAAAAACAACGCAAGTGGCAAAAGGCAGCGAGCTCGCCACACTGCTTATTGTGTAAAAAGTGATATGTCAGTTTGAAGGTTATTCGCATACATGTATTTTTTACAACATGTTACCTTTGTTGCACCAAGTGGGAACATCCTTTTATCACTTGGAATGACATCGATCCAGTCATAAAATGTTTTAACAAAACGTTTACAAAGATTTTAAAAAACACCAAAAAACATAAATAGAACAAAATACTTTTCGGCATTGCATTTGCCCGCCAGTCATACCGCAAGCTTCTGGTTCGGTTTTAACTTAAAATTGTCAACATGAATACGTGGTACAGAAATCATTATCCATTACTTTTATTTTTATCAAAAATTTGCCTGTGTCTCACTAAATACCGCCAAAAAAGGACTTCGCAGCAGGTAAAACATATCGGCAAGACATATTGTTGGAGGACCACCGCTATCTTTGTAACATTACCGCTGGCATTTCTAAATAAAACACAAGGTTTCTTGATTATGAACATTTGGAATACTAGTACTCCCGTTATTGATGAAAATTAATTTTCTTTTTGCTTCCATGAATCTCACAAACCTTTATTGGGCACTGCTTGCTTGTCATCGCTGACGCTGTACAGTTTGTGCCACTCTTGCCTTTTGATGTGGTTGTGGGCTCGGTCAGCGAAATTGCAGCACTACGTTTTCATCATTCAGTTGTCAGATCTAAGAAATTTTGCCCCTTTTATCCAGCAGTCGGTCCCCAAAAGAAGATTGGGGTCAGCAGGTTTTGCTAGGGCTCTTTCCTAGGCCTTACTAAGATGTTATGTATGTGTGTGTGTACTATTTGACGTAACATGTGAATGCGGAAGGGCGATATTCACCTGAGAGGCTGACACTGTGTTTTGTCAAAAGTTAAGTATGATGGAAATTTGTACACAATGTAACGGCACATTAGAATTAAAAAGATAACGAAAAATATAATTTTGTAGCATCTTTCTGTCAATGCGAATTAAACCTGTAAGTTGTGCTGTCTAAAATCACATCATGTTCCATCCCTCTATGTAATACCGTATTGATTAACGTCTCAACTTGGAGACATGATGTGAGTCGATCCTCTTCAAGGTGACCACCTGTCCAACGCAACCGCTTTTCCTTGGTCCCCAGGGTGGTCGTTTGATTGTACTCTACCCTTTATGACTGTTTCGCTGCAGGCACACGCGTCACCAACGAGTTTTCATCATATGAAACAAATTCTTTTCCAACAAAATGCTAGCTAGTTAGTTAAAAACAAAATACTTGTTGCTCAGTTGCCACTTACTGTTTGTTTTCAAGCATTTTTAAACATAAAATTGTTGCAACAGTTTTCCTTAGTCTGTTGTTGTTGCGGTGGTTCCCTTCCCACTTGTCATGATCCTCAGTGATACTTTGCAGCAAAATAAATTTACCACACTTAACCTCCGTAACAGTGGTGTCTTAAAATGACCTTTATGCTGCTGGCGATATGAGCGCCATTTTTTAAATCGGGTAGAATACATTTGGGCACATTTTTGGATGAATTCCCGGGGAAAACAGAAACCGGTCCAGCATACATACAAACGCATACATACAAACATCTCTCAAACTTAGCGCATCAGAATACACGGTTGATTAGATATTGGCTAACTAGCATATTCCTGCAAAGTATCATTGATAAACATTGAAGTTCAAGCCAAGGAGAGCCTTTTTTGAAAAAAATGTGCGTGGCCTTATAACTGTTGATGACGCCATCATGACGTTATACTAATTGGCATAAATTATCATCTTGCTATAAGGTACTATCCAGTGTTCCCGCCAGGCATACTGCAGTGCGTCCTTGGACGTATTTTTTTTGGAAAAGACTGAGTGTGTCCAAACAAAATTTGGAAGGAAGGCTAATTTCTAGAATCTTAGAACAAGGACAACAACAACAAGAACAACCGCTCTTTTAGTAAGAAAGAAGCCTACGTTGTACTCCCAGGGTTCTCTGTTACGCATTGTTGGCTGTCCAACGCCAGGGGCGGATCGCTGCACGCCTCAAAAACATCAAACTCACGCCTGGTACCCATGAAATTGCCGGATGTCCCTGGACCCAGTGTGACACGCCCCCGTAATCTGTAAGATCTTCAAAAGTGCCGACAGTCCTACGGCCGTGGGGTCTGGGCCGCGGGGAATAGAAGATTCACTCAAACAAGGAGCGCCTCTAAATATCGTGTTGTTGCCCTTGTTGTGCTTTTTTTAATGACATTTATATGAATATTCGCGGCTCTAAGGATTTTACAAACGGTTTAAATCTTGAACTGGGACGAACTCAGCCAAAGGTTCGCGCCAAACATGAGATGCCTGAAGGATGACAGCATCACAACGTAACAAAGCACAAAGCAAATACATCGATACATCAAAGTTCATATATGTCCCAGAAACCAATACAATTCACTAAAATCACACCCAACTTCTTGTAATCCTTTGATTTTATATGGAGAAATATCATAGTGTCTATCTGTAATATAGTCCATGTAAAATATGTGTAAACAGATGTGTGTAGGTAGAGGAATCCCTTAGCTTACTGAGAAATGGACATGGAGTATGACTAAGGCTGTGCAACTGGGCACAAGGCTGTCCATTCCCCCTGAGACTTGCTACCTCCTTCATCATGTACCTTTGTGATTTATCTTGTGACTCAGTCTGTCAGGGAAGATGTAGATTGTGAAACATATAAAATGAGTAACCGAGTGTGTTAAGCAAGACAGACTTGGCTTAAGGATAGACAGGAGAGGACATGCAGAGTGACTTGGAATAAAGATCTAACTATTCCAAGTCACTCTGCATGTCCTCTCCTGTCTATCCTTAAGCCAAGTCTGTCTTGCTTAACACACTCGGTTACTCATTTTATATGTTTCACAATCTACATCTTCCCTGACAGACTGAGTCACAAGATAAATCACAAAGGTACATGATGAAGGAGGTAGCAAAAAGCGACTGTTCTAATGCAAAAATGGAACATTCCAAAATAACGTTAAACTATTATGAAGTAAGACCATGTAATGACCATTGTAAATATCAACACGATCCAGGTTAACGTTTGTTGTATGTCTGCAATGTTGTTATTTGAATAAAGAATTGAATTGAAGACCAGTCAGAAATGAATCTCTCCCAATTTGAAACCCTATGTATGGATCAGCTTTTCAAGGCACCCATGTTCATTCTCCCTCCCAATGCAAAAATTAGCTCCCAAAATCATCCCATGGCAAAACAGTCTGCCTAAAACTAAAAGTGAACTATTGCAAAGTAATATTCCAGGCCCGAAACGGAGCTTGTGTCCCCAGTTTGAAAGAATAGATTACAGGAACTACCATGCATAATGGAACATTCAGAAAACATCTCTATTAAAAAAAAAGAACTTTTGTGTAATCACCCCTGTTCGAAATCAAATTCAAAACGTCCCCCCATTCAATAATTACGGCACCACCTGCAAGACAACTATCTTGTCAACCACACGCCAGGTGCACGTGGGGCTTGGGGTCACTGACCTTTAGGTTGTGTTGTTTACGCTCGTAATTGTGAGAGCTTCTACAAGCGCCGCCTCGTATCTTCAGCCAAATTACCATAATTTTGAGTGTTGTAGAGCCGCTGACGTATTGTTTGTTTTTACTGGTACGCTTCGTAGGCCCTACTCAAGCTATTTTACGCATTTTCAGTGGCAATTTCATTGAATACAGTACGCCTGCCGCCAGCATGTTGCACATATTTTTGACCGTGTTTACACCGCCGTGGACGTAGCTTTACCGACTAATAACATCGACACTTCGCCAGTTCAACAAAATACCTCAGTGTGCCCTCGTTCAAACCTTACTGCAGTTGAACGCTATGCAAAGCTACCAGTCGTTTTGGCTCAGGGACGACCGAGATGAATCGATTTGAAGATTTGACAGGAGGAGAAGAAGAAAGAAACATGAGAGAAACAATATGTATGGGCGATACATAATGAAAGGCCCTTCATCATTGGGTATGTCCAAACTGACCCATCAGGTCTTCGTTAATACTAGTCATCTGGGTAAATATCCAATGCACAACTAAACTAAATTTCAGGTTCTTTGGTTTAAATACTAAGGCACTGGAGGCCTAAATGTACGTTTTTGGTCAGAAAACCAAACAGAGCATACCAAATTTCAGCTTATTTGGCTCAGGGACAACCGAGATGAATCTATTTGAAGATTTGACAGGAGGAGGAGGAGGAGACAGAAACATTACAAACACTATATGTACCGCCCATACATAGTATGGGCGATACATAACAATGTGTGAGAAGTAAACTACAACGTGTGACAAAATAATCTGCTGATTTCCTGCTTTTTGAAAATTTTTGGGTTCTTATTAGCACCTCTAACACGTTAGTAACAGTTACCGATAATACCAATGGCGGCGGTAAAAGGGACCGCCGACAACCAATCTGAATCGCATGATTTGTCTGTCAAAATGCGAGAGATTGCGTTTCTGAAGACTTGAAGATCAACATTTCCCGGGGGAGAATCCCCCGAACCCCCCTAATTTGCGACCGCTACCCGTATTATATTTTGGTGGACGCACTCATGAACCTGGGCTGGCGGGAACGCTGGTACTACCTGCAAAGAAATTAAGGGCTTTCAATAACATCCTAAAACTCTTCAGCCACACCTCAGTCATACCTTTAGTCATACTAGTGAACTGATTATAGAGGTTTGAGAGGAATATCACTTTTTTCTGCTATGATATTATAGCAATCTAGCCATAGTACTTTCGTCATTTGCACTTAGTGCTTAGATGTATTAGATGTAAGTTGACCAGTCCTAAAGATTCACAATCTTGTGTTAAGTGCATATTAACTCTTATTCTCAGGATGACGACACAAATTTCCACATGGACTTCATTGTGGCAGCCTCCAACCTCCGTGCCGAGAACTACGACATCACTCCTGCTGACAGGCACAAGAGCAAGCTCATTGCTGGCAAAATCATCCCTGCCATTGCTACCACAACATCACTCATTACAGGCCTGGTCTGTTTAGAACTGTACAAGGTTAGTTTAAACACCATAAATGAGTTTAAAGTGGGAGACAGGCATGCCACAGCAATATTTCAACAAAAGTATTTAGACAAAATAACCATCTGATTTGTTAGATATATAGGTCTATTTTCATTATCTGGCATCATTTTCCTACATAGGTTATCAGTTTACCGCAAACTTCAAGGGCAAAGTTGCAGTTTCTAACGTCCTGACTGGGTGCCAATACCTTTTGGAACAGCCTGGCCAATCAGGGGCCCCCATTTTGGCTATTCCCTCCCTCCCTCTGGAAAGTTGGCTTCTCTGGCCTGGCTGTGAACACTGCTCTGACTGTCAGATAGTGTGTTTGCAGAGGTCACTGACCCGTATGTCACTTTTTGTGCTAGGGTGATTGGGAAAAAAGCAAAAAATGGCGATTTTGGGTCATTCTACGATTAGTAGATTAGTAAATTCCAATTTTATGAATACTATCCCTACAGCATGATTTTAAAGGCAAAAGTTTGACAAAACTGTATATGATAGGGCAGACAAAGAAATGCTGTTCTGAGGTTTACCACCTGAACTTGCCTCTCATGGGTGGCATTAGCATTCTGATGCTTTAAAAATGTGGGAGGGCCCACAGAAGGAGGTTCTCATTAAATTATTGAAAAAAAATTCACCGAAAATTAATTTCAAAAGACATAAAAAAAGGAGCCCGTATATTGACAATAGCACTATTATGCATCAGTCCTTAAAATATTAGCTTTGTACATTGGATCGTTAACGAGGAAAAACCACTTTTGTAAAAAAGGGGCGTAGCCCTGTAATTGTTGATGACATCATCATGACGTCATAAAATCTTGCATAAATTATCGTCTTGCACAAAGGTACTTGGAGAAAAAAAATCAAGAGCCACACATAACACTAAGTAGTATTTTCAAGACACCCCAGAAGTGCTGCGGCATGCCTGTCCCCCACCTTAAGAATTAGAATGACTGCAGAGATATGGCACAGTAAAGCTGTCGGCTTTATGTCACCATTCAAAATGACAAATCCAATCCCTGACAACATGTCTGATCTAGGATAGAACCCCCACCCACGGAGACATTTGTACATTGTATAAAGTGTGGTTTCTCCGTAGTGTGACCTATGTACTTATTTCTTCAATGTTTGATATCGCCTTGTGACCAAAGATATTCAAAAGTAATATGTATGTATATAGGAAGTAAGGTGAAAACAATGTCATGTACTGTGGGGTGTATTGTTTTCTTATTTCAACCTTTTGCAATTTACTATAGAAATGTGCTTACATTACGCTTAAAAGTTCTTCAGTTTTCTACCACACACTAAGGAGAGTAGAAACAAATTCAGTATGTCAAAGTGGAAACCTGTTCTTTTCACTCTTGCATAGATTGTGAGTGGAGCAAAGAAGTTGGAGACTTACAAGAATGGCTTCGTCAACCTGGCATTGCCCTTCTTTGGCTTCTCAGAACCAATAGCTGCTCCTTCAAACAAGGTGAGATTGCTGCATGTACTGCATATGTGATCTTCTTAGTATAAACAACAACTTCCCACTTAAATTGAGGCTCGCAGAGAATTTAAGTGTTTTTTCAGGGCTGGAAATACTTTTTTGGGTCAACTTGCACTGTTGTGGATGAAATAAAATTACCAAAAAGAAATAACTTGCATCTTCTTTTGGCATATTCAGGAAAGTATGATGCCCCTATTCCCCAAATTGCTTGGTTCAAGGCCACTAAATGTGTCCCCCAAAAAAAAGTTGCTTGCTTAATGTGTAATTTGTTTGAGCACTTGATTTGTTGCTTCTCGGAATAGCGTCTCCTGTTTTTCCGGTTTTGAAAAAAAAAATGGGTCGCTATTTCCATTCACAAATTTTTACTTATGATTTTACAATTTGTTCAGTTGTAAAACTCAATAGCCACCAATAGATTATAAAGGCCTGCACATACCTAAAAAGTGTGGTCACATTTACATTTTTCTATTATGTTAGAAACACTAAAATCTCTGTCCAGTGGACAAATCTCTGTCCAGTGTCCACTGATATGATACAATGTATGTAGGAAAGTTTCTGTGTGAGCTGCTGAAGCCATGTGTACATGTCATTGAGGAATATGTTATGCTTTCCTGTCATCCTGCAGTACTATGATAAAGAGTTTACCTTGTGGGACCGGTTTGAGGTACAGGGAGTACAGAATGGCAATGAAATGACCCTCAAGGAGTTCATTGACTACTTCCAGGTAGGTCAAAATGCTAAGAATAAATGACATGAGATGTAGTTTAAGATAATCTTTTTTAAACATTGCTGTCTGCTTTTTAACAATGCATTTAGGGAGCTTAGTACGACCTTACCACCCTGGTCTTGCTCATGTTTGAGTACAGGTTTTGGGATTCCGAAATCACAAATTTTGTCATTACAATAGACGATTTTTTGAACCCCACAAACTGGTTTCGTCTTAGAAGAAATTTTGGTCACAAACTGTCTGTCATAGCGCATGTCCAAACGTGCTCAACCAGTCCCAGAACCTGGAGGAAGCAAGCGTTCGATTACAACCTGACTGATTTACGACAGATACATGTAGGTACAAATTAAGCCATATTTCTCCGTATCTTATGCAAGTGAAGAAGGAGAATAGCCAGCAAGATTGTATAGCGATAACCTTTGAAGGCAATGCCTTGCCAAACTGTTGTCTAATGTAGCATTAATGCCGCACTACGCGCTCCTTAGCGGAGCACATTGGGCATTAATGCTGGATTCCCTCTGCTCCCTTTGGAACAGAGCATTAATGCCAGCATACACCCCTGTCCATTAATCATCATTTATGACCCAGTCTTCTTGGACTGAAGGGGAAGTGGAAACCATTTCCCCTGGCTGGTGCCAGTGGGGGTGGTCACACCAAATTAACCCTCTGCCCCCTAACTACAGTCCACCCTTGTCAAAAACCCCAGTTGTTGCAGGGTGCTAATGTATAGGTCAAGCATGACTAAAGGCCGTGGCAGAAAGCACTAATGCTGGAAAGATGCCAACTAATTGGTTCAAGCCTTGGTCCAAGGCATGGCTGCTAGGACATTAAG
The DNA here is from genome assembly GCF_035083965.1 of Branchiostoma lanceolatum. Taxonomy (NCBI): domain Eukaryota; kingdom Metazoa; phylum Chordata; class Leptocardii; order Amphioxiformes; family Branchiostomatidae; genus Branchiostoma; species Branchiostoma lanceolatum. The sequence goes on from NC_089726.1 coordinate 22,996,012, forward strand.
GGACTGGTATTTGGACAGCCATAATTACCATGAAATTATCATGGCAGTGTGCACTAACCAAACATTAGTGCTGCATATGTATTTCTGGCATTAATGCTACATTAGACAACAGTTTTATTGTTTGTGGGTGCCGGGCCGCCCACGGGAAGTGAATGCCCGTGAGACGCTAGGCTCTGTGAAGCCAGTGGGAATTCGGGGAATGTTGGTCAAACCCATACTATTCCTTATAGACGTGCGCGATGGCATAGACAGTTTGTGACCAAAATCCCCCCTATGATGAAACCAGTTTGTTTGGTTCAAATTTGTTTATTGTACTGTCCAAGTTGCGTCAGTCAGATTTGTGCATTCTCCTAATACATGTATATACATGACAGACTTGATGTTTTTACCTTTCATTGTTACACATTAGAATGAGCACAAGTTGGAGATAACCATGCTGTCCCAAGGCGTCTCCATGATCTACTCCTTCTTCATGCCCAAGTCCAAGCTGGATGAGAGACTCAGTATGAAGTAAGTTAACCCATGTCCACCTTGACAGTTGACTCATTAATTTTTGTCTGTGTTTCTGTACGCCATTGACTTGCAAATGTTGCAGGATTTTATTGTAGCGTAATGGTAATTGCGAGGTAGCAAAGCAACTAAGCTGAGGTATGTTGTGAAAAGGAGTCGTGGTCTTTCCAGAGTGAGGAGATTTTAAGAATGTTAAGGTAAAAAGGTGGCATTAAAAGTGTACCCATGAGGGGACTTGATTGTTTTTAGACCACATGTAGTCAGAAGGATTTTTTTGTCAGTTTGGAGGATCAGCATTTCTTTACATTATTAGAGGAATAAAATAATTATTTCCAAGTATCTTTATGCTAGTTGAAAAATAAGATTTAATGGTACTAATTTAGGGCAGTGGTCACAAATGAGTGGTAGCCTATTACGCTAAAATGCAGTAGCTGATTTTTTTTTACTTCGGTATATCATGAGCAAATACATGAGACTACTGCTGTCATTCTGTAGTATGTTTGAAGTCACCTGACTGACTAGTGTGAGGTGATTTGTATTTCATGTTGGGTTAAAGATGAATCCCATTCATGACAACGTATTAGGTAGTCTCACATGTCTCTTGTTCTCCTTGATAACTATATTTTTCTAGCCATCTGTAGAACTGTGGATTAAAGACTTGTTGCTGACACCAGGTTTACTGTTCACAGAATGTCAGAAGCTGTGATGAAGGTGTCCAAGAAGAAGATCAAGTCTCACGTTAAGGCCTTAGTCCTGGAAATCTGCTGCAACGATGAGGAGGGTGAGGATGTGGAGGTGCCGTACGTCCGCTACACCCTGCGCTGAGCCGCTCTTTTTCAGGGGAGGTGGTCTAATCAGTCTTGAAGGCCTAGGAGTTTGTCCAGCACAACAACCTTATTATTTCCCAGAAGAATGAACGTAATTGCAGAAACATCAGACTGATCTTAATGACTACAGTAGTATGGATATGTGTACATTGGAGATCTGCTGCTTGTGAGTTGTACTGTTGAAAAAGCATGTGTGATAACTGCCGATGCTAGAAGCAAGTGATTATATACTACACTTCTGTGTGGAGAAACAGAGAGAAACAAGTTATATGTACACATGTATCTTTATTGTTATATTCGAGCCTAAATGGATTTCAAGAATCTTTCCTAATAAGACAAAAGAATACAAATATTGCAAAACATATGTCTTTGGCCAGCAACTCTCCCATGGAGAACAGTTTATAGTCAGCTACTGTTATGTTGTGTCTGTGAGTTGGCAGATCTCATTGTATTGTATGCAGATATCTTGGTGCAATGCAGCAATCACCATTCACTGTTGTACATGCTGTCCAACATGATGCGACGATTCCTCTTCAGACTTAGCTTGAAAAGCTTTTATTGAAACAACTTTCTGTCAGTCATTTATGGAAATGGAGTGTGAGGTATTTAGGGGGCACAAGGGTGAGGAAAGATTTCCATGGAGGATGTCTTTATTGAACTCTTAATGTAACTTCCCCCAAATACGTTCCTGTACACCACTCATCCAGATTGTTTGACACCATGGAAACTGCTTTCACTTCTTGTAGAAACTGTCCTCACTTCTGATTACTGGATTATTAAAAGTTTGCACAATTGAGGTGTGTTTTCTGCTCTCTTTTTTTTTTTTACAGGTCACATTGTCAATGTTTCAATTGGACCCTGTTCATTTTAAGCCTATCATAGCCGGTTGAATAAATTAAAAGATTTAACCTTTTAATTTAACTGGCCTAATATGAATGCAATTTAAACGGTTAAATAAGGTTTTAACAGGTTAAATTGAAACCACCATTGAAACCATCTTCATATTTGGTAGGTGGATAGGTCTCGATGATTAGCTTTTGGCCCCCCTAACGACTTTCTATGGTACTGCAGGGGAACTGTTTTGAAATCTCGTTTTCTGGTACTCTCCAAGCAGAGGTATATGGGCAGATCGTCACCGTTCTAGTTGAATGGGCTAGCGAAAAAAACGGCATATGATAAAACGGTGACGATCTGCCCATATACCTCTGCTTGGAGAGTAAATTTAAGGGTCCAAATGGACGAGAATGGGACAAATGTCACAATAGTTACACAATGCTCCTTGTACAAACTATACTTCCCAATATTCTATCCATCAAGTCGGCTGTAACATTCATATAAATTCATATTCCGATAATGCAATGAGTTTTTACAGAAAGTATGGTACAGGTGAAATGTTAACTGTCACCCCGCTGGGCGGTAATCCACACAGGCCGCCAGCTCACGAACACCTCGGTTGCCAAGCAACGGCTGATTACCACGGAACGCGTAGTGTGGCGCACTTTCGCTGCAGTTTCGCATATACACGAACAGAAAGGTTCACAATCCAATTCAGACAGTATATTTCTATACCATACCACACAGCACAGTTTACACCTGGCTAATTCTCACATAGGATTTTCTGGCCAGGCATCAAAAATTGTGTCCGTACGTACATCTTTGTACCCAGTGGGTCGCCCATTAATACATTGTGTTCTGCGGCCTTTACACAACATAAACTGAGAAGTCAGCAGAACACGTCTATTATCACGTCTATTATAGAGATTCACTCTACGTCATGTTAACGCGCTGCGTTATGATAACGTAAAGGACTATATATATGTTGCGTTAATGTAATTCGTTATGATAACTATGACCACGTTATGTTAACGTAGTTTGTTATGATATCTTGAAGGGCGTACATACGTTACGTTAACGTGACACGTTAACATAACCCATTTATATACGTAACGTATAACCCCGAAACGTGACGTTTACGATGATACGATATTTTGACCTGAAAATGGCACGACCATATGTGCGTCACGTTTAGTACGTGACGTAGAGGCGTGACGTATGGCCTGGAATACGTGACGTATGGACCTGAAAACGTACGTTTTTTTATGTAGGTAATTTTGACACGGAAATTGCAGAACCGTAGGTACGACACGCATCCGTATGTTATGGCAAACGTGACGTAGGCCTGTCATTGAAAGTCCGGACCTGAACAATAATTTTGGAATATTTTTTCGTGTTACATGTAAAATTGCATATTGGCAGATATTTTACATGTAATTTGAAAACTATATATACGGAATTATATACAGTCAGTAATTAACACAAAAGTTCAGTTATAAACACAAAAACAGCAATATTTTTCTAGTGCAAATTTCACGATTTAAGGAAGGTTTAAGATGGTTTAAAACAAAAAGGAGTGTATGAGTGAGAGAATTTTTTTTCAAGTCCGGACTTGTTTCCAGACGTTTAGTTTTTTTTGGACTTGAACCTAAACGTTTTACAAGTCCGGAACCGGTCCGGCCGGACCGATCCGCACCACTATTTATGACACCGGTCATGTCGGTGCTCCACAATGGGAAAGATTGCGAGTCTTGGCGGTCGCTCTCAACAAGGAGGTTTTATAAAAGCTCCTTGCTCTCAAGAACAGAACTAAACCTGTAACACTGGTCGGAGAAGAAACATTTAGAATACTTTAGGTAGGTTTGCTACAACTAAATGGCAGTATGCAGCCTATTTTCAAACAGAGAAGGATTCAGAAAGAGGTAGTGCGTGGGTCGCACAAGAAGGCTCATTGCCATGGTAACCAGCCCATGTCTTGACACGCTATACTATGTAATCAAACACCACAGGGTGTCAGCAACACATGTAGGGAACCATAGTGACAGCTGTCTGGTCAGGTCATTGGCCTTTTGTTTGGAGAAGACGAAAACAATTCTCTCCTTTTCCTTGAGAGTAGGCATTACTATATAAGGTCTTCATTTATTCAATCATTAAAAAAAACGAGGAAGGAGGAAAATGCTAGTGGCCGTACGCGTGGGAAGGTGACATCCGCTTTGCTTCTGTTCGGGCCTCGCCCTGTCTTTTCCACCTATATTTACATAGTTTATGAGGAAATGCTACAATAGCCTTCTTTGCTAAGATAAGACTTTCATACTTTGAACAACTTGTGTAATTTTGTAATTTGGTTAGAGAAGATGATCAACTGACAATTCCTGCAAATGAGATTCTAATACAGACGAAGCCACTTAATTGCACCTCGATAAACGCACCTTCCATTTAATTGCACCGAATCCCAATATCCAAAACCGGTTCCCATTCACTGCATTGTTAGTGACTCCGCATATCTGCACCGCGCATCGGATAACTGCACCATTTTTTTTCCAAAAATTCCTCGACAAGTTAGCTAAAAAGGTGCGCTAAACTCGGCAAACGCGGTACAAATGAGCCGATACCTGCCGGTGTAAAGGCGCAATACTGCCAATATGTTTAAAACTGTTTTGAGTAACATAAGAAGGCGGTCTCCATTGACAGTTACGTTGATAGGAATCGTATGGGTCACCCGTAATCAGTAACCAAGTTTTAGTTTCAATTCCTAGTTTCATGGCGGTACATGATTTACGTAAATCGACAACTGCACTCTACGTAATGTAACACAGAAACTGTTGTCCGATGAGTGGCATGACGATGTTTCAGAATGCCTCCCCTGTAACATAATGTGTGTTGTAATGCGGTAGATCGCATGGAAAAATGAAAGAATGCAAAATCAAAACAGGTTCGTAGTCATTTCTTTATTTTCAGCAAAGGGTCAATAAATAAAGTTAATAACTGAATAATTTCGCCTGTTTTCTTTGTGCTAGTGTTTCTGACTAACAATACACCCCCTCGCCCATGGTGGTGCGGTCCAGCTGGGCATTTCGCATAATTGCACCAGCCGGATAATTGCACCCAAAATGCTGACAAATGGGTGGTGCAGTTAAGCGGATTCTACTGTATGCATTATAAACAAGTCTCATCAAGACCTACCCACCTACCAAATATCAAGACAATCCATCCAAGCCTTCTCGAGTTATGCTGTACATTACATACACACATACATACATACATACAAACGCTACCCTATGCATAACCTTCTCGGCGAAGGTAATGAAAAAAAAAACACATGATATGCCACTGGAAAAGGATAAGATCAGTCGGCGAAGGTAGGGGGTCGTGGAACTCTAGTTTGAAATAGAGGAGCCGTGTGTGAGCGAAAGTTAGAAGCAGTTCCTCGAGGGCCTCGTGAATGATCTTTTGGAGAGTTGTAAGAGGATGTAGAGTTGTACACAATGAGATGCATTCTAACTTAAAAACTTGATTTCTCGATATCGCGCAAGTAGCTACATGTAAAAACCCAAAACACTTGCTACAATCTGGATGATCCCCAGACCGGGACTGAGGCTGTGTGGGACTCTCGTCCCGGACGCGGCGTTCATACATATCTAGATGACTATGTATAGAAATGTTGATACGAAAACAAAACATGTTCACAGATCTGTCGTTATAATGAACACGATTGGAGTTCATTGTTGGGAGTCTTACTTACATACGTCATTGAATGAAAAGAGGAACATAGTATATTGAACACACAGGATTACAAAATCCTTACAACTAACTGTGCCGCACACCTGGTGATATCTAACTGCCATGTTGGTACATACTGAACATCACACGTTAATGGTGAAATAGAGAGTTGCAGAAGAGATTACGAAAGTCATTGTACTTTTGTCGATTCAAAAAAGTGTCAATAAAATGCGTTCAAATCAATATATATATATACTAGTTCTATTGACTCCGATCAACAGCGTCTTGGTTATATGTATCAAACATGAACTATCTTATATAAAGTAGATCTAGAACACAATCTTTAAATGTATCTGTCAATGCCATTCTCAGGGCAAGACTTTCTGTTGTCAGCTTAACATTCCCCCAGGTGTTTCATTTCTTACAAGTGTTCGTATCCAGGGCGACAGCATGATAAGAGTGATGGCAAATGGAAAAAAAATTCTCCAAACACCAATTGTATTAAAGTCTAATAGATGACCAAACTTTTCCTCCAAAGACGGGAATGATTAAACCAAAGTCGCCTTCTGTACATCCAGTTCTAACATCCACTCACACTTGCTCCTGCGCTTCTCCTTTGTTTGCCGCTCTCTGATTGGTTGACTTTCTTTGTACATTACCTTGTCAGCGCTAATGGCAGGTATCGAATACGCTCTCCGCGGGGGAACAGGGGGAGGGGGTGTCCGCGGGGGTAGGGGGGTAGGAGACGTTGGGGAGAGCAACAGACCTTGTGAACTCATATCGAAAAACGCGGAGTCCATTGAACAGTCCGAAACCGACCTGTTGTGTACGGTGTCTGAGGTGGGTTTACATGACTCAAGTTCGGAGTGGTTGGAGAAAGTTCTGGGCTCCTCTATAGATGGAGAAATGGAGGACGACATGTCCTCAGGCTCACACAAACCGTCCAACTCCTCGGGAATGGCGATCGGTTTCCTCGTTCTACACTCCGTCAGTAAATCCAGATTTCCCTCGGCCAGGAAACACAGGTCCTGCTGAGTGGCCCTGTACGAGGCTTCCTCAGATGCACACTTCATGTCTTGGATGGTTCGGTACATGCTCTGCATCTGTTCCGAGAGAGAGTCCCCGGACCTCCGCAGTTGGGCCTAAAGAACAACAAATAATCAAACATCATTGGCAATATATGATATAGATATACAATATCATCATCATTTGGTCGTGAAGGTCTCACGGGTGTAAATAGATATTCAATATATTCAAAGTAATATCTTCTTCAACTGCCGTTTGTCTGCGAGGGAGGCCATTAGGAGGGGCGGTCGGAAAGCGGGGTGCCTTACCGGTACTAGCCTAGATGCCAGACCCCCAATCTCTAAAATATCTATCTATCGATAGATACATGTACTTCAGAGATTGGGGGTCTGACATCCAGGCTATACCGAGAAGGAAGCGGTATGAATCACATGTTGGGTTTCTCATTGGAAACTAGAGTTCCACGACCTCATACCATCGCCAAATGATTTTAACCTTTTTGACTGACGTGTCAGGAGTGTTTCTCATCAGTTATAAATCATACCAGTTGATCTTCTTCACCCAAAAAACAAAAGTATGAGCTTAACAAAGAAGGTTATGCTAACAAAGTGACATTTATCATGAATTATGCAAATGAGGTCCTTATTAGCATAATTTGATTCAACGATGTTCACATTCACATAACTTCCAAATGACACAAAGTATGAAATTGCCATTATTTACCTGTATGGAATTATAGTAGTTTCTCATTAATTATGCAAATTAGGCCTACATTTGCATATTTTTTATCTATCAAAATTCCTCAGTAACAAATGTCACATATTTCAATAGTCACATCATGGAACACAGCGGGTTTTTAAAATTGTCTCATTAATCATGCAAATTGGAATGTAATTTGCATAATTATCGTCCAATCATACATTTAGCATCACGTAAGCTATCTACATACCAAACATCATTAACATCCATCAAGCCCATCTTGAGTTATAGCATTTTCTCATTAATTATGCAAATGAGGTCTTCATTTGCATAATTGATATCTATTAATATTTCTCTCTTCTTCAGTTACATATGTCACATGTTTGAGAGTCCTATTGTGGAATTTGGCGGATGTATTAACTTTCCTCATTAATTATGCAAATTAGATACTGATTCGCATAATAAGTATCTAATCATGTACATCATCACTCAAGCTATCTACTTACCAAAAATCATAACCATCCATCAAGCCCTTCTTGAGTTATTCCCTTTCAAAGTCTGAATCAAAACCTGCTCCTGCAGTTCCAAAGCCGCTAGGGGGCCAAAACCTATACCACTTACTCTCTGTCCGAAGAGCTATCTACCACTCAAAAATCAGTTCCATAGCTTGTCCAGAACACGAGATATCGAAACAGGAAGTTCCGCTGCAGTACCGTAACAAGCCGCTAGGGGACCCAAAATCTAATCATTTCCTAGTCTCATCAAGACCTACCCACCTACCAAATATCAAGACAATCCACCCAAGCCTTCTCGAGTTATGCTGTACGTTACAAACATACACACACACACACATACAAACGCTACCGTCTGCATAACCTTCTCGGCGAAGGTAATCACAGTCCTACATGCAGGATTTCCACTTTACGACACAAGTTTGATGGTAAGTCCTTACTGAGGAAATTTAGAGGAAATTTTATGAAGATGGGCACCTAAACAAAAGCAGCTGCCATCTTGGAGCATGACGTCATTATCAGGTGCTAGATTAATCTAGCGTGAGGACCGAGCTGCTGGCAATTTTTACCGGCTATAATTGAGTCTAATGTGTGGCACGGCGGGCCGGTATGGCGACGTCCGTAGCCGCCGGCTGACCTCACGTCATACCACCAAATACACCACGTTCCCTGTGAGTAGCGCACGCCAGGTGTGCAGAAAGTGCGAAATAAAACGAAATGGAACTACAGAAAGTGCGGAATGGAACGAAATGGAACTACACAGAGTGCAAAATGGAACGAAATCTGAAGGAAACTGACATAAAAGCGATTGTAAGGAAAAGGTACAGGGGAAGGATTAAGACACAGAAGTGGGCGGTAAATGAATATGACGTCGTTAACGTGCTTTATTTTTAGAACTACTCAGAATGGGGCAAGACTGAATCTTTGATGTAATGCAGCGTTGTTAATGTTGTTCTGTTTGCGACGCTAAATTATTCTCTCAAGATCCGCGATTTTTACCGAAGGCTTTGGAAAAACGATATGCTAATGAACGGCTGCGTAAAGCAAGGAAACGGTAAGAGCTCATAAGAAAATAAAGACTTTAATAAGTGATATGGTTTACCCAGAATGAGGCACATGTTTACAGCGCTGTTGTGTCTCGCAAGAAGGGGCGCGATTGTCATACTGACGGCTAATGAACTGCTGCGTCACGAGCGCGACTTCAGGTTCTCACTTGGGGTCCTTTCCGGCGTGAGTGGTTCAAACCCCACAGTCCTATTGCCGCACATGGGGCCTAAAGAGGGGAACAAGAGTGCTGTGCCCCCTTGTAATTTGTACATGACAATGACTAAATAAAATTTCGTGATAGATTTGAATAACTTATAAGATGAATTGTACCAAACCTCCTTTAAATAAAGAGTAACGGACCTTCAACTTTTGAGGAAACCTGCGCGCCGAATGGCAGTCGCTCCAGACCCTTGCGATCTAACCTCGCCAATTGTTGTACAGAAAGTGCGAAATGGGACGAAAAGGAAAAAAATGGAAGTACAGAAAGTACCAAATGGAAGAAATGGAAGTAAAGAAAGCGCGAAATGGAAAAAAATGGAAGTACACAAAGTTCGAAATGGAAAAAAAATGGAAGTACACAAAGTGCGAAATGGAAAAAAATGGAAGTACAAAGTGCGAAATGGATTTTTTTCCATTTTGTTCCATTTCGCACTTACTGTACTTCAATTTTCCTCCCATCTCGTTCCAGTTCGTTTCATTTCGTTCCATTTCGAACTTTCTGCCCACCCTGTACATTCATCACGGTACACACGATATGACAAGAAAACATCCAGGAAGCATTTACGTGTATGTTGTAGGCAAGTACAGAAATGAACATACTGTAACTTGGAAAGTTGCCAAACGTACTGAATTAATTCAATCATAATACAACCTACCTCCATGTGTGTTCTGAAATGGTCAACATACCGTTTTGTTTAGTGTATAGAAATACAGTTCCTGTATGTCCGTGAAAATGTGATAGGCCAATATTGTATGTACCAGTTTCAGATTGATGTGAGCTGGCTTTGATAAGAAATGTATCACATCAATACTGGGTAAGAATACTCACTCCGGATATCTACTGTAAAAATCCTGTCTACCAATATAAATCCTATCTTAAATCCTATTCCTAAAGGACGAACCAGAAGCACAACAATAATTTTGCTTAGCCCTGTCATCTTGCCCCTTGTCTGGACAGCCGTTGCTACTAAATCCAGTCAGGCATTTCCCGTTCGCCCACGTCTCAGAGAATGTCGACTCCCGCAGACTAAAGCATTACTTCTCTCTGAGTTGTTTGTTTGGACTAGATACACACCATTACAGACCCCGTTTTGAAAGATGGCGTGATAGTGTTCTTTGAACTTATCATGACTGAATAAATTGACTTTCAAAATCCGATTTTCGGGCCCTGATATTGCTTGGGTTTCCTTTAACAAGTTAGCTGCCAGCCATGTTAACAACAACAGCAACAATCAAAATTAATACAAGTCCGATGTATCAGAAAGGAGTTATTTCGATAATACTAAGATTTAAAGGCAACCTTAGCAATATTAGGGCGCTGAAAGCAAGGATACTTAACCTCCTTGCTGAAAGTCATACATTCAAAATCAGTTTTTTTTCTGATTTCTATCCATAGTAAGTTTAGATAACACTATCTCATCGCATATCGACTATCATGGAGCAAAAATGTGATGCCGTTGTGTGGTGGGAACTCATTAAAAATCTGAGCACTTGGAGGCCAGCCATCATTTCAGATCTTCCGAACGTGCACGATTCTGACCGATAAGTCCCGAATGCTTCCGAAGAAATAATCACGTGACGCGCGATGTCATGTCACGCGACCGGAAGTTACCGTAAATTGTCGACAGAAAACGGTTACGGCTGGATTCTGGGCTGATTTTTTGGGGGACCCAATAAAAAAAAATACTCCTTTTGTGGCTTGCTTCTGTGCTATTTTTAAACGCCAAAAGTATGAAATAATGATGTAGATGTGCTAATATAGGGAAGTAAATGTAAATTTCAACCTCACCAAACAGAATTGTTTTCCGCAGAATATTTCAAGTTTTACCCCCTGAAATCGCTTAGGGCACCTTTAAAGACACGGCATCGGTATTGTTATATATACAGGAGGGAGAATATACTTTTTTGCTTGCCTGTTCTTCTTATGTTCAGCCATACCTAGTATGGCTCAACATATTGTTTTTACTCAGGTTTCTTCTCCTTCTTCTCCTCCTCCTGTCAAATCTTCAAATCGAATCATCTCTGTCATTTTTTGACCAAATGACCTGCAATTTGATACAAAGGTAGTATAGGCAAATACCCCCCACCGTTTTTTTCATTTTTTCGATATTGACCTTGAAACTGATTTTATTGAGGTTTTTCTGACCAAAAATGTACATTTTGGCCTCCTGTGTTCTGGAAATACATCCAAATGACCTGAAATTTGCTATGGGGGTACATTGAACAAATATTCAAAGAACCCCATTCGCACTTTTGGCATATATTACTTTAAAATACGATTTTGCAGGGTATTTTAAGGGAAACATTGGGTATTTTCCTCATATGACCATATGACCTAAAGGTCAGTGACCCCAACTGCACCTGGCCTGTGAGCCTGACCATATGACCTAAAGGTCAGTGACCCCAAGTGCCTTGCCTGCAGCTGTGAGCCTTGCGACCACCTGATTGGCCAATTGAGTTAATCTAATTATCTGGCATTTCTGGCGCATGTGTGTTGATATTCATACCAAATATGGTATGGGAATTCCTAGGACATGTGATTACATGGCTTTGTTCACTCTTTCTCCAGTTCCTATGTATTAAACCAAAATAATGTGAAATTTGGCATGTGTCTGCCTTGGTCATGCACCCAGGCCCCCATTCAAATGTTTGGCATACAGCCTTTCAAAACGATTTTTGAAATAAAGCATTTTTTCGTTTCGTTATTTTCAACCCAAAATGTATACTATTGAATCATGCATTCAAACAAAGGGGTGTCACGTTTTTATATTTCACCCATACTATCGCTGAAATATGTTGTTTTTGGTCATTCCCTTCTTCTCCTGTCAAATCTTCATATATATCATCATGTATACTATGGAAAACTTCTTTCTTCCCTGGGGTTGATCTTTTTTAATTCAATTTTGAACTGGGTTGATTATGCGCAAGAGTGTAATTTTGAGCGGATATTTTTCGACTGGTCTAGTTTACATGGAGATGGCATGGAATATCCCATTGTTGCAAGGGGAGGATTCTTTAATTTATTTCAATTTTGAGCTGGAGTGATTATGAAAAAGTCCATTTGTTAGCAGAAGTGTATTTGTTAATTAATAAGTGGATATGGTTTTGGACTGGTCCATATTGTGTTGAGGTGCTACTGGAAGACTCCATTCCTGTATGGAGAGACTAATTGTTTTTAAACTCAATTTTGGACTGGGGTGATCCATTTTTTTAGTGGAAGTATTTTAGAATGGTCCATTTGGGGACAGTCCATTTTTTTTGCATGGCGAGAAGTATGGCTAAACATGCTGTATTTGCTCGCAAATGTTGCCTTTCTAGTTTCTTCTTTCTTTTTATGTATCGCCCATGGCCCCATACTATAGGTATGGGCGGTACATATTGTGTTTGTAATGTTTCTTTCTCCTCCTCCTCCTGTCAAATCTTCAAATCGATTCATCTCAGTCGTCCCTGAGCCAAATGAGCTAAAATTTGGTATGCAGTTAGAGTTAGCACATACCCCCAGCCGTTTTTTCTTCATTTTTTTTATTATTAATTGTTTTATTGAGGATTTTTGGCCATTTTCAGACCAGAAACGTACTCTTGGGCCTCCTGTGCTCTGGAATTACATCCAAATGACCCTAAATTTGCTACGGGGGTACTTAAAAGAAATGTTCAAAGAACCCCATTCGCGCTTTTGGCATACATCACTTCAAAATACGATTTTGGGGGGTATTTTGGGTAGATGATTGGCTATTTTCCTCATATATGGTGTTGCCATATATGGTCACATCTTTATTCCTAGTAGGTGAGTAGCCAGGTGGGCTAATTCGGTCAGCCAATGAGAGAGCGCCTATTAACATACCTACGGATTTATTAAACTCGTCCTGATTGGTTGAAATAGTCGAGTCAATTAGGAGCACTAATCTGCCAGGTGCAGACAGGCACAACTTCACTGCCCCCTTGCTCCTGTCCTTGTGTTAGTTTTGCGTGTGTCTGTATGTGTGTGTCTGTTTGTCTGTCTGTTTGTTTGTGTTTCCGCACTACTGTAGTCAGCATAACTCAAGAACCTCTCGATGGATTATGATGATATTTGGTATGTGGGCAGGTGTTGTGAAGCTGAAGTTCAAGGTCGATTTTGGGCCCCCTGGTATGTGACCTTGGTACTGCAGCAGAACTTCCGTTTTTGTATCTTTTTACCTGGACGTGCTATGGTCTTGATTTTTGGGTGGCTGATAGCTTGTGATGTAATAAAAAAGTAATGTAGGTTTGGGCCCCCTAGCAGCTTGCTCTGGAACTGGAGGGGCGTTATTGTGAAAATCTTCTAAGGAGAATAACGGAATGCAGGTAGCTTAGACAGAGATGTACACAGTGATGTGCAAATTATGCTTATTAGGACTTAATTTGCATAACTAATGAGGAAAATCTATATTTCCAGTATTTTCCATTATAAGACTCAAATGCATGTCAAGTACGACATCAACAGATACCAATTATGCAAATGAATTCCTAATTTGCATAATTAATGCAAAAACGCCATAATTCATTTAAGTAGAAAATAATAGGACTGTCAATATTGCAACTTGTGTAAGTTAGATAAAGGTGTTTATGACCAAGCATATATTATGTAAATGTGTAAGTCATTTGCACAAACAGGACAGTTCATGGAGAAATGAGGTCTACGAACTCTTGTTAATGCTGCGTCCTACTGAAGTTATGTGCAATTGAGAAGGTTCAAAATCTACGCCTTCAGTAACAAAACTTACCGTAAAAGCTACGGATGTCATATTTGAGATGTTGGTACCTTTAGGAAAGGTGAACACACCTGGACATAAATCATGCTAATGAGGACCTCTTTTGCATAATTCATGCAGAAACTTGTATTTCCCTTACTATACATGCTACGGATGTCATACTTCACATGGAGGTACCTTTAGGAAGGTTAAATACACCTGGACATAACTAATGCTAATGGGGACCTCCTTTCCATAATTCATGCAGAAACTTCATAATTCCCGTACAGTACATGCTAAGGATGTTATTTGAGGTGTAGGTAATGGGAGGGGAATATCCTGCATTTTCTCGAAAATGTTGCCTTTCTATTTGTACATAAATTAGAAGAGGTAACGTTAATTCTTTGCGAGGAAGTTATTGTCGTGCTTTCCCTGTGTTGCACGGGTTCAAAAATCTTTATACAATCAAGAATTGCAAGGAGGACAATATGTGATGTTCTCCGCCATTGCATTGACGTCGCGTTTGTGTATTTCCATGGCATTTTCCCACGAAAGAAAATTCAAACAGAGACCAGAGAACAAGTTGTTACTCTGTTGTATCAAAGTTCCCAACAAGAGTCTGAAGACCCAAAATCTCCATGAAATTTGGTTTCGTATATGATGTGTTTTATTATGGAGGTTAAGATTTTCCTCATTACCAGCTGTTGGGACCTGGGGAATTCTTGTCCTAGATTTGAGACTAACAGATGTGACAGGTGTGACCTCCAACCACATGCCTAGAATGGAGGTGTAGATTTTCCTCCTTACTTATGCAAATTCAGTCCCAATTTGCATAATTTGCACTTCAGTTTGTACATCTCTGTCCAACCTACCTGCATACCAAATAACATGAAAATCTGTTGTTCCTTTCTTCAGTTATTCTCCTTAGAAGATTATTACAAATACGCCATTGCAGTTCCAGTGACACATACCAGGGGGCCCAAAATCGACCTTGACCTTTCTCCTCCCAACAACTACCCACATACCAAATACCATTACAATCCATGTACACGTTCTTCAGTTATGCTGACTTTAAGCATACGGTGACCGGGTGACACAAACATACACACACGCAAACGCAAACGCACGCAAAACAATATCCCCATCAACAAGTATTTTTTTCATGGAGATAAATACATCATACATAATGATCAACCATCGTGAGCTCGCGGCCGACTTCTGCGCCGCTGGTTATCTTTACGGTTCCATCGGTACGATCAAACGTCTTGCCGACTATTTGCATCGCCATTTGTACAGATGCAGCAATTAGTGGTGAGAAAACATAGTCTGTTAATCATTTCTGCTGTTAGTCTAAAAACGCGCATAAAGACACAAAATGGCCGCGTCTGGTATCCAATGGTGTCCTAGCCTGGAATCCAAACCTATTATAGCTCCCGAGAGGAGACTCGGGAGCTATAATAGGTTTGGATTCCAGGCTAATGGTGTCCAAGGGGAGATTTCCTTTTTTTCGGGGGATGGCATTTTGCAAGTGTCGTGCAGAGGCGTTAACCATTGCCTAAAATGTACTAGAGGGGTGCACTGCGCGGAGAAAACACTACAAACTCAAGCCTTCAATTTTAAACAACACAATCGTAGATCTAAAATCATATGTGGCATAGATTATAATAATATTCCCTGGGGTTCATTTGGGATGTTCGGTATTCACTGGACTGGCTTGAAGTAGCAGATTCTGTGTTATACAAAATGTCTTCTCCTTATCTCTTCTCCTTTGGAAGAACATGTTCTCGCATACAGACTGTAAAGAAAGAGCCTGGACGGGTTTTGTTGTGTTTTATCTTCTCTTGCCAAGCATGGTAATTATTGTCCATATACTCAGCGAATCACGTAAGGCCAATGTCTGTATGACAGTATCCATGACCTGACAAGGGAGTGCTGTACTGTACACACTGTACCCTACTAACAGTACTAGGGGTGGGTACCGGTACCGTGTACCGGTACAAAACCGGTATTTCTTAATGGACCGGTCCAAAAAAACCGGTCCGTAAAAAATCAGTGGACCGGCCTATGGACCGATTAGAAAATTCATAGTACCAGGCTACCAGCAGGCGCCCACATAACTGGTCTAAGAAAATACAAAACAGCAGATTTAACTTCGTTTTCGAAGACGTTAGCTGTGAATCATATCTAGAAACACTTAAAGGATGAGTTAACAGACGGCGATGAGAGTATAGTTATAATTTTGAGACAAAGTGCAAACCTAAGAAATTATATCGTTGCAGACATGACGTTTGGAGACTTTTACGTGTGTCTCGCACTTCAAAATATGATGTACTGCGACACTACTATAATCAGGTACAGGTACAGGTCCGGACCTGGACCTGACCCTCTGGAACTGGACCTGGACCGGACCTGAATTTTTTGTACCGGTACCCACCCCTAAACAGTACCCATGGCCTGACAAGGGAGTGCTGTACTGTACACACTGTACCGTGCACATGGCCTGACAAGGCAGTGCTGTACTGTACACTGTACCCATGGCCTGACAAGACAATGCTGTACTGTACTCCATCCTGTACCGTGCACATGGCCTGACAAGGCAGTGCTGTACTGTACATACTATACCGTGCACATGGCCTGACAAGGGCAGGCAGTGCTGTACTGTACTATACCAAGGAGACTGTACACACTATACCCAAGGCCATGGCCTGACAAGGGAGTGCTGTACTGAAAACACTGTATCCATGGCCTTACAAGGCAGTGCTGTACTGTATACACTGTATCCATGGCCAGAGGCGATGAAAATTATGAGACTCGGAATGTGTGCTCTTCAGCCTGTTCACTGACCTGTGCTATAGTTCAGGCCAACCATCCGGGCGAGATTTGTAGTGATGAAAGTGCGTACCAACTTACCAGTTCATCTCTCAGCAGCCTTAACGACATGTCCAGTCGGGTATCCTCTGTCGAGCCCTTGGTGTCGCTGGCCATCTTCTTGTTCGGGAGACATCCCAGGCTAAACCTGTGGACTAGCTTGGCGGGCCGCTGGGTGTTCCCGTAACTGGGAGGGTCCCAACTCCGGCGACGTTCCTTTGTTGTAGTTGGGCTATTCCTGCCCTGCCCCAGCCACTGGACTGTCCCGGGAGAATGTTCGCTTTCCATTGGGGACGGGCTGTGTCCGTAAATAGCCGGTATCACTGTGGGGAGGAAACGTTAGAGTGAAGACAAATCTCCAGGCACGACAAGTATTCCTACCATTCCGACCCAGTCTCTACAAACATGGCCGGTACGCGGGTCGACTGGAGGGACTGGGTGGTGGTGTCTGCTGGTGCCTCGGGGCAAATTCAAATCAGAATCGGGTCAGAGGGAGGAAGGTTAAGCGGAGCGGAGCGAAATAGTTTTGGGTCAGACTTGTGTAACAGTGGGGTTCCAGCGCCTATAACTGACCAGTCTAGAGTCCATTCCAAGTCACCAAGAGGGTTTTATAATAATATTTGTAATGATTTATAAAAAATTCTAATAAAAGAATATTTGACTGACAATAGTTCTAAATATTTTTAAAGATTGAATATGAAAATATGAATTTATTTGAAGTCGATTAGATAATTTAGAAATATTTTGAAAGGAATTGCACAAAAATCTCTTTATTTAGGATAATTTCTAAACATCGATGTGATTCTTTCACTTTTAGAAATATGTACAAAAAAATGGTAGAAAATGGTTAACAATGGTAGAATGGTGATTGCCCCCATAAAAGTAGGTGCTAATCCGCCCCTTCTGTCTGCTTTTGTACATCTTCACTGCAGGACACTGTTGGGTCTTTTGTGGAATGCATTCTTCCCTATACTTCGCAAGGATGTGTGAAATGCTTTCTTCCCAGCCCTCTGACCTATTTATAAAGATGTTACAAATAATGGTAGAAAATGGTAGGAAATTGTAAATAATGGTAAATAATGGTAGAATGCCGTTACCATTATTTAGAAACTGTTAGAAATATCATATTCCATATGATGAATATTTCTAAAGTTTTAGAAAACCGGAGAAATATTAATAAAGTTGAAATCACATTCAAAATATTTGTAAAGTATGAAATCTCTCTCACAAATAATTACAATAGATTGAAAACATTTATAAAGTAGGACAATAACAACCCTCTTGGTGACTTGGAATGGACTCTAACATGTCTAGACAGGTCTTTTCAATGATATATATAAAGGCGTGCGGCCTGTGGACTGGCGGTCTCGGGTTCGATCCCTGGGAGGCGAGTGTCTGTTTCTACTCATCTGTTGTGTTTCGCTTGAGTAAAACCAATTCCGGACCCACCTGTCCAATCAGGGGGTTCGCGGAAAAGGCTGGGCTGTCTACCAGGCCTGGCTTCCCTGCCAGACTACCCTTTCTGGGCCTCAAGGCTATGCGTGGAGAAGTATAGTAGAATTCAAACAAGTGCTTTTCAAAAAAGCTGGCGTTTTGCCTAGATTAATGAGTGTGAAATATTTTTCCTCTTCTCCTGTTATTTAGGTAAAATCTGCCAAAGAAAGTAACTGAAGGGCTGTTGAGTCAAAGAGAACTAGAAAGGCAACATTTTTTAGAAAATGCAGGATATTCCCCTCCCATTCACCAACACTTCAAATATGACATCCTTAGCATTTACTCAATTTTACTGTAAGGTATTATGAAGTTTCTGCATGAATTATGGAAAGGGGTCCCTATTAGCATAAGTTGTGTCCAGGTATATTTAACGTTCCTAAATGTACCTACATGTACATGTGAAGTATGACATCCGTGGCATGTACCGTAAGGGAAATACAAGTATCTGCATGAATTTTGCAAATGATGTCCTCATTAGCATAATTTATGTCCAGGTGTATGCACCTTCCCAAAAGGTACCCATATCTTATATATGACATCCAAAGCATTTGCCATTAGGGAAATACAATTTTCTGCATAACTTTATGCAAATGCAGTCTTCATTAGCATAATCTATGGCCACGTGTAGTCACCTTTCCTAACGGTACCTACATCTCAAATACGGCATCCATAGCATTTACCGTAAGGGAAATACACGTTTCTTACAGAATTATGCAAATGTTGTCCTCATTAGTATAATTTAGGTCCTGGTGTGGTGTTCAACTTTCCAAGACGTGCCTATTTCTTAAATATGACATCCAAAGCATTTACCATATTGGAAATACAAATGTTCTGCATAAATTATGCAAATGAGGTCATCATTACCATGATTTATGTGCAGGTGTATTCACCTTTCCTTTAAAGGTAAGGAAAATTTAAATTTCTGCATACATTATGCAAATGAGGTCATCATTAGCATAATTTATGTCCAGGTGTATTCACCAGGGGCTGGGGGTCACCAGAACCGACTGGAGGGTCTATGCCGAGAGCAGACCAGCCTGTCGAGCCCTATGCATGTCTGCGGCCGCCATGCATCAGACACTGATGTCTAAGAACGATTGATTGTATTCACCTATGCTAAAGGTACATACATCTCAACTATCACCATAGGCGGTAGGCCATCGAGTTTTTGTTGAAATAGGCATTACTGTGACCAAGGACATTATATAGACGTATATGTATAAGCTCCGATGGTCCGCTAAGGAACAAACAAACGGAACGATTTCGGTGAATCGTAGACTAACGCATTGACTGTGTACTCGGCCTACTGAAAGATTCCCGAGAACTTACTCTAACACGCACTGTGTGCGAGTCGATCCACTGAAAGATTCTACTAGAAAGATTCCCGAAAATCGTGCACTAACTGTAACAACCACAACGCCCGATCCGCCGTCTATTCCAAAGAACCATACGAACTGATGCCGAAAGTCACCCGAAGATTGACGAGAGCCGAACAGCGATTTCCGAACGCTTTGGGTAGTGTTAAGAACAAAAAATTTGTATGGAGTAAGGCCCAATTTACACTTGTTCAATAAAACTGTAGTACTACACATGGTAGTCTACTACTGTAGTAGACTTCAGATTCATGTCCACTTTACACTCAACACAGGAAGCCTAGCAGGACACCCCACTGTTCCTGATTGTCACGAAACTGTAGTGACCTATTGTGACCTTTGAAAAATCGCGGGAAGGAATTTCAGCATGTTTCTTATTTGTGAAAAGGAAGGGGTTTTATCTGATGCAAAATACTAAGGAAAAGGGCCTGACAGTGCTCGGTTTTACTGAGAACTTGAACTAGAGAATGACCGCAGATGACCCGTAATGGAACACGCGGTCAGTTCGAATCACGTCAGATCGAACATGGTTGTTGGCTTCGAAGTGAAGTCTACTACCACTGTAGTACAGTTTCGCTTTACACCCAGTTCGAAGTCTCGCAGAACCTCCGCCGAAGTGTAGTACTACTACCCCCGAGGTTGTAGTAGACTTCTGCAGTAGTTTTCTTTTTACACACAGAAAAAAGCTGTAGTCTACTACAGTAGTAGACTGACAGCCTGACAGCTCGGTTTTACTGAGAAAACTAGAGAATGACCGCAGATGACCCGTAATGGAACACGCGGTCAGTTCGAATCACGTCAGATCGAACATGGTTGTTGGCTTCGAAGTGAAGTCTACTACCACTGTAGTACAGTTTCGCTTTACACCCAGTTCGAAGTCTCGCAGAGCCTCCGCCGAAGTGTAGTACTACTACCCCCGAGGTTGTAGTAGACTTCTGCAGTAGTTTTCTTTTTACACACAGAAAAAAGCTGTAGTCTACTACAGTAGTAGACTACCATGTGTAGTACTACAGTTAAAAGGACAAGTGTAAATTGGGCCTTAGTGAAGTAAGCCCCCTGGCAGTTTTAGTTCGGACAGCGGCTTCGAGAACGCGTTCGCGCAAACTGCGAACCCTGTTCTACTCCCGTCGGCCTTTGCGCGAACATTCCCTCTGACAAGAATGAAGGCGTCAACACGCAAAAAGGAAAACTGGGTCAATAGCAATCCCAGCTGTGAGTGAGTTGGGTGGAAGGCAACAGCTTAATTAGGCTGCACCAAGTAATTTTTATGGATGACGTCCTTTGGAGACCCTAGATCTAATGCGAGAGCGCGAAAAAAAAACAAGAAGGGCCGAAAAAAACAAGATGCCTAGATTTGAAAAATAATAGTCGACGACACATATTAGGACACAAATTGAATGAGAGAACACAGTGTAACAACTAATAATTCTTTTATTCATCATGAAAACAGCAATAATTTGATTAAATCAGCTGAAGTTGAACAGCAGTTGTTGTCCTGTCCTGTTTCTTTCCATATCCCATTGATTTTGCAGGCCTGCAGAAACATAGTATATCAAAAAGGCAAAATTAGTCGGTGATTAACTCGCATGCATAACTACATTTCTACCTATGCTTTAGAAATCCTAATGAATAATAGTAATTATTCAAGAGCCAAATATGGACCAAAAATGATAGAAATAAAAAAGAACATATTTCCCCAACAAGTATAAATAACCAGAAACGAATAAATGATCATTATCCATGCAGAATAAATGAATGCATTCATCTTACACTCCCCCTTCCCAGATTATTATTTTTATTTTGCACATAGTACTTGATCCAAAACAGACTAAAGAACGGAACTTTTCATACCTCAAAAACAGACTTGGGCCTAGGAGCTTCAGTTGGGGCAGCTGTATTGTCGACCTCCATGCGGATGAAACACCTGAACTACTTGGTTGCCTGCCCCACCTGCAGGCCGGAGTAAACTTCAATGCCTCTCCCGATCTTCTCGTCATTGCAGAAGAAATGCACTGTAGCTGATCTTGACAAGACTTGCTTAAAATTGTACGGCTGAATCTCACTCGCCGCTACAAGTCTCTCGTACAGTTGCGCGAACGTCAGCTCTCCCTGACCGACATCGAGAGCGTACCAATCAACAACAACGTTGCCGCCCTTTTTCACTTTTATGCTCACATATTTAGCGTCCGAACCCACATGCTCTGTGGAATTCGACGCCATCTTACTTACTAGTACTACTAGCGTTACTGGTATTTTGACCGCGGTGCACATGTACACCACCGTTATACGGCACATGTGTTTATTCATGCATTTCGCGTGACGAGTTTTACGTTAATCTTACGATTTGGTCATAGTTACAGGACGCGGAAATTCTTGGTTTTTTTTCTGGGAACAGACCAAAATCAATGCGCGCGCGGACGTCATCCATAAAAATTACTTGGTGCAGCCTTATCATATTGCTGTGGGGTGGGGCGGGGGGGATGAGGTGCTGAAAGAAAAGCCAATACTCTATATTAGAAACACGTTGATGAAAGTTAGACATCCAGGTAGTAAGATACGCCAAAAATAATTACTCAAGCAGCTGGATAAAATTTTATCCAGTTGCTTGAGTAATTATTTTTGGCGTATATCAGAAACACATTCCAAGTATACAATGAAATATACCGGAAATTTTAAGATTGAAGGGGTACAATGGTAGGACCTTCGTTTGCCGCAACATCAACTTCAAAACAGATGTCTCACATTTAGAATTTTGAGTGTGCATGGGTTTGTGTATTTCTCTGTGTGTGTGTGTGTGTGTGTGTGTGTGTGTGTGTGTGTGTGTGTGTGTGTGTGTGTGTGTGTGTGTGTGCATATGTGAATGTGTTTTAACAGTGTGCCAACTTTTAGCCTTGTTGGGGAGAAACTCTGAAACAAATGAGTTTTTCCCATGTACAATCTAAGAGTAGTACATATTTGTTTCCAACAAGGCAACATATTTCAGAAATGCATTTTTTTCATTAAACGTTACGTTAGCAACAAAACTGCAAATTTGGAAACATAGACTCAAAGGACGGAGACATCTACTCTGTCATATTGGGATAAAATGTGAACTTCAAACTTCCTAAGTAATCAAAGAAATACAAAGATCTGTTTTGATGTGTAAATAATAACGGACAACTTTATTATGATACTGAGATACTGTTCTTACATGCATTGCATCAGACTATGATTAGCATTTGCACACCTTGTAATGCTTTAGCTCCCTCCCCCAAGAAACAGTAAAGAAATCATGCTCAGTTTGGATCTAATAAAACAT
Organism: Branchiostoma lanceolatum; assembly: GCF_035083965.1. Classification (NCBI taxonomy): domain Eukaryota; kingdom Metazoa; phylum Chordata; class Leptocardii; order Amphioxiformes; family Branchiostomatidae; genus Branchiostoma; species Branchiostoma lanceolatum. The sequence continues at coordinate 23,019,148 of NC_089726.1, forward strand.
GTTTGGCCACTCAGTAGAGCTTAAATGCTGCTGATAGCATGGCACAGGAAGCCAAAATGCACATTGTGGAATATGAACATAGCAAAAGCTATACAAACTATGAATAGAAATGTAAGTATTATCAACTCTATGTGTCATACAATCAGCCTTTGTAAATTTTTGTAGAGTACGAGGGTGATTCAAAAACAAACGCAATTTTTATCATAGCAGGTTCATTTTTGTATGAAATGGGTTGAAATTTGGCACAAATGTAGGAACATCTCTTCTTGAGACTGATTTAGGTCACTGTATTTTTCACATTTTTACCTGGGACTAAGTGGACTTCAAGTTGACCACACCTTAATTCATCATCCCTATCCCAAATTTTAATATAACCTCTTTGAAATCAGGCTAAATAAAGGCATTGTGTTGTTGTACATTGTAATGCTCTATCCTGTAATAAAAAAGTATTGTCAGTTGAGGAGGGTAAGGGGACAATAACATATTACCTGGCATAGTATGGAACAGTAGTGTAAGGCTGAAACAAACATACATTCCTACCTAATTATACGTTAAGTGTGTGTGCATGTCTTTTTTTTCTTTGACATGAAATACCATTAGTGATACTCATAGCCTGGGTACTATCCTGTATCCTAGTTAGATTACCTGGGCTGCCGTATCCCCTCTCCTTCACAATTTTGTATAATATCTTAAGACAACTGAAGGTGTATGTGGTGGAATTGATTTTGGTGCAATACAGGTTGGAGACGTACATGCATTTTGATCATTATGATAGGAACTTCTGGTTTAAATATAGAATACAATACGGGGTATTCCGTATCACCCGAGGTACCCGACCCGCGGGAGGGCTGGGGCCGAGGGTGTTGCGGAATACCTCGTGTTGTATTTTATTTATGTCATACCCACCCGAGAAAACACACATTTCAATGCGGAATGCGCCAAAAGTTGAGGGAGTTTTGTGTCCTCAAACACAAAACTGTAACAGCATTGATTCCAACCTCCGAATCCGGTATTCGAATTTTCGGCGACGGCGCAAACGGCGCGCTCGAAATGCATTCGAAATATTCTATGGAAGCCCGTGTGACACAACTCCCGAACCCTATGTGATACGGATAGTAATCACACGGTCTTGAACACCCGTATCAGGCCCAGGTCTGACATAATATTACATGCCGTCTGATGCTTGTGTGTACATTTTGTGACAGATTGATTGCAAGTACCCAAGTTTCCCTTGTGTGTTAGCACTCTTGTGCATTCCTGTTGATACACATTAAAGTCTGCAATGCACCTGTCTGTGATGCATGCCTTTTTTTCAAAAATTATCATAGTGCCACCACTATGCACCAGATTATTCTGCACATTACAAGTAAGGGGGTCTATTACAGAATACCTGCTTTATTTCATGATGTCCTGAAGAGTACCTAGGAATTCAGAGTGGCCTAAAGTTTGAGTGAAACATAAGTGCGTTCATAGCTTTCATTGGTTAGCTCAAGACTTCTTGCTTAGGAAATTATCCAACACAGTGCTGTTACATTGCAGAGAGACAGAAAGAAAAGAAAAGAATAGAACAGAAAGGAGAAATTTTGAATTTGCCGCCACAAATTGTTCCCATCATCCCTTGCGCTTGAAACGAGCTTCGATTTCGTGAAAGCATACGTTTCCAGGGCCTGATGCCACTGTCAATCATCAGAGACATTTGCATACGGCCTTTATGAATTAGTGACTCCATATGTTCAACCAGTTTTTCCAGTTTAGTTAGTGACTCGGTATATAAGAGCTAATTCACCCCTGCCAAGCCAGTTCAAAGTTGATGTCAAAGTTATGAGATATCTAAAACATTAAGTGATTCACCTAAAATAGTGAATGTAGGCTTACCTATGCTAAATTTTAGGTGTGAAATGATTCAGTCTACAAACAAACTGTGTCAGATTCTTCCATTCAAATGACCCAACCAGCCTTTCACATCTGCATACATTTCCAGAGCAAGCTGCTAGTGGGTACAAACCTATACCACTTCTTCTTTAACGTTTAACTCGATGTTTGACTAGCTGTCTATCTGTCGTACCAAATCGTATTATGTTTTACATAGAATTCGTCTGGGTTTCATACAATTGGTAGAAATGCCCCGTAGGTAACGTTGGGTAACATAAATTCGCGGGGTACTTAAATTCGGGATTTTTCGAAAACGGGGTATTTAGGGATATGTGCTAGATGCAACATCAGTAATACCGCTAGCAATGCAAACTTGACAGACTAACGTATTCAGAACACTGTCTGAAAAGCTTCGATAACCATGCATTAGAAGTTGGCTACGTCAAAAACTCTCCGTCCCTTATTGTCACAGTCTGAGGGCTTCGTGGGAGAATTATACTATATAGTTGTTCACTGGTTTATAAGACAAATGTCACATCCGCTTCCTGCTCAACACAATTATTTACAATACAACTTGTTAGAATCTCTTTTGCTAACCTACAACTGGACTCTAAGTGTGATTAATCATCAAAACGCCTCTTTGTTGCTACAACCAATGGCTACGGCATTACGGTGAATTTTCCCGCCGCCATATTCGTTACCCAGAATCCTGCTATTCGGCAGACGACAAACGTTTGCGAGGAACACTTTTTGTCTAAATGTTGTGTGTGATAGTGGACTGAAGGCGATATTTTCCTCAAAGTTTGCTCTTAGCACAAGCAGAAACACATGGACATAGTAGTATTACCATTTCTACGGCATCCAGCTAACACCCCGATGAATAATGTACAAATTTCCATGACGGTGGGGGTGAACTTTGAGTGACGTTCTACCGACTCAACACACGGGCTGTTCCCGGAGGCCTGATGCGTGCGGTACGGCCGTTTTTTCGTGTATTTTTTTAACTTGGACACGTCTATATCCACAGCACTCTCCTCAAGCCAAGGATAGAACGAATAGCTGCTGTATAAAATATAATTAGCGGTAAGATATTCAAGACGAATCTTCTCTCCCGAATTAATTTTCACCCCTGTCCGACAGCACCGCCATTGTGCGTGCGGCGGACGGTAGTTTCAAGTTGAAATATTATGGTATCAGCACGACTAGAGACAAAATCTACCATATATATGATTAGTGCAAAGATAGTACATGATACTGACAGAATAATAGAAAAAAAGGATGGTTTATTGTTCTGCTAGATTGATTTCAGTCAACCATTATCGGAAAAATCCCGAATTTATGTTACCCAACGTTACATCACAAGCAACAATTGCCCCCAAAAAATCAAAACCATAGTACGTCCAGGTCAAAAGATACAGAAAAACGGAAGTTCTGCTGCAGTATCAACGTAACATACCAGGGGGCCCAAAATCGACGTTTGACTTTAGCTTTCCAACACCAAATATCATCGTAATTCACTGTATTGTATTGTCATGGTGTCAATCAACAAGGGGTGGTGCAATGAAATGCTGCGCGAAAACGAGGCTTCACACAGGGGTTTCGCAATGGATGGCGGGTACCCGGAAGTGGTGCACGCGGTATATTTAAATCGGGGAGGCTTTTGGTAGCGGTAAACATGATCTTATGTCGGAATCCGGAGTCATCTGCGTTACTATTAGGTGGATACTACGTTGGACGTTACTGAATAGCCCTTTTTGCTAATATATATGATATTGCAGAATGATATACTATAGGTTTGGGAGCTTTCATTCTACAGTATATGGAAATTAATCCATTTAACCTTCTCTGGTACCAAGGAGGTTAAGATTACAAAATAAGATAATAGATCTTACTTAAAAGGACTATTCCATAACAAAATCTAATTCGAAGTGCAGAAAAAATAAGGTCAATGTCTCAAAGTAAGTCAGAAAAGAAGAAAAAACACTGTCGTTTGTCTGTATGGTAAACCTTTGTTGAAATTAAGATCACATTCATTGCCAATTCTAATAAAATGATAAAGAAACTAATTAACATCTTGAATTTGCTATACAGTAAAACAAAGTTTCAGTTGCAAGGTAACTTTTTGTTGTTGAACCTTAACATCTTTCTTTATAATCTTTCCCTTCGTGTTAAGCAAAAATACAAAGAACAGCACTACTGGCCAAATTTTCCTTATACATATACTGGATGCTTTTATTAGTGACATGCTTATTGGTGACATGGTGAACTATGTGTTAGTCCAATAACAATACATGTATTCAGCATAATTATTGTACATTTATAAAAAGATATTTAAAGCATTGTTGTTACTGTTGCCTCACCATAGTCGGGGCAAAATCAGATGCAGATCAGATACAGACTTTTGTGTTTGTTAATCTACAATAGGAAAAATACCTGAAAGTATTGCCATTAGCTGGCCGTTTAACACTGCACAAGGCTGGCACAAATTCAGACAAAACACATCACCACTATCATAAAAAAAGTACCTTCAGCTCAGCAGAAAACTTATCTACATTGGCTGATTTCATACATCCTATGCATGTTGTAAAATTGGCACATAATTCATAAATCACTCCAACTATACTTACCGAAACGGCATTCTATTACAGGTAAATGCTTATACATTGAATTCTTGATGCCAGACATACAAGTTCAGTTCCGACAAAGTCAACAAACTGAAAATATCAATGACTTTCAAATAGGTAACTTTTAAATACACTGGCCACAATAGTGCTTTTAAGTGCTATATACACAGTTTATCAATGGCTATAATCATAAATAGTTTTTTTTCCATTTAAATAAAGGTTAACATCTCAGCAACTAGTAAATTATCATAGTTAACTATAAGAAGGAAGAAAAAACACAAAGTTCTTAAAGTAACAGTCATAAGGGGTATTTTTTATATGCAGAACAGTACAAGGGGAAATATTCGCAGAGATTTATTTAGCTGTGTTCGCAGTTGAAACTGCCATATAGGGTTTTTCTGTAAAATGGTGAATATTCTATGTGGCTTTAAGTCTGCAGTGAAGAGGTCAATGTGAAAAACAGGAACATCAAAACAACTGCAAAAATTTCCCCTTTACAATATATTTTCATAGAAATACATTGTATATGTGACAACTTTACATCTTAACATATAATTAGCCAGAATATTCTCAACATCACAAAATCTATTAAAGAGGGTGCATCATCATATCCAAAAAAATATAAGAAGTCTTGAGTTCAACTTGCTTCCACAGCAGACACCATCTGAAAGAAAAGAAAAGAATATATTTCACATTACAAAGTTTACGAGTACATAATTTAAACCTGTTCCTCAAAAGAAAGAAAAACAAACAATATTGCTGCACAATGATACAAGGCACTCACTATAACACATAGATGATCTTTGAATACTTTGTATTAGACCCTTCAATACTAACAGTCACCATACACCACTTAAATAAAAATGAGAAATATTCATAAAAAATCAACGATTGGCGCTGGAGCGTAAATTTTAAAACGATAGATAATCGGGCGTCACCCCTCATTTTCTGACCGCAAGTTGCCATGGCAACGGACTGGTCTACTTTTTTTGAGGGGCGTTTTTATTGTTATTTTCATTGTTTAATGCTTTGCTAGAAATAGGAGCCATTTGAAAGAAGGCTTAAGTTTCAGATCGTAATAGCACGAAATAGAGCATCCTTCTGTTCCTTCTGTTGCGTTTTGTGCTGGAAAATGAGGTGTCAACGAGCACAAAGACGCACGCACCTCACTAAACTGCAGCTAGCGAGTACGCAAGCTGGCATATTACAATACAATTGCAGACGTAAAGCTCCGTGTCAAGTGAAAGGCTATGGAATACACTTTGGCTGACGACGACAATACCCCCCCCCTCCCCGTGCCTTTTTCGTGTATCTTGCCTTATTCGTGTATCTTAGAACGATTCAGATGGCCGTCTTTGTGTCTGTACCCAGATTCCATCCTCGACTTTCAGAGTCTACCCAGCCTGGCTGCGTACAAAGCAGCACTTTGATTCGTCGTCTAGTCCTGTACGCCTTTGATTGCATATCAGCCAAGCTCAAAAACACGCTTGCTGGCCAGCATGGGCGTAATTTGAAGCCCAGAATCACTAAAAGCCGCACAATCTGTTCTCTCTTGAACCGCGTCCGCTAGGGGGCGCTTTCATCCTTAAACAGGTGTCAAAGGCCAATGCGAACTTACAGGGATGATGGAGAAGATAGTTTTCTTTCGTTCTAATCATTATTATGTTGAGCCCATAGGTATGGGCTCAACATATTGTTTTTGTTCACGTTCTTCTTCTTCTCCTTCTTCTGCCAAATCTTCAAATCGATTCAACTCCGCCATTTTTCAACCAACCAACCTGAAATCTGGCATGAAGTTAAAGATGGCAAATACCCTCAGGCTATTTTTTCATTTTTTTGAAATAGGCCTAAAAATTATTTTTATTGAGGTTTTTTGGGGCATTTTAAGGCAAAACATTTTGGGCTCCTGTGTCCTGGTACTACAAGCAAATGACCTGAAATTCGGTACAAGGGTGACTCGAACATGCCCGTACAGGACTCCAACCACATTTCTGGTGTACATCACTTCAAAATGCCTCATTTTTGGGACTTTTGGGCCTATTTTCAGACCAAAAACCGGCCAAAAGTGCTACCCCTGTTCCACGTTCTATCTAAGGTTCCGCGCGTTCCGTTTGCTGCTAGCCGAGGAAGGTGTGTTCTTTTCAGGTTTCCTGAGGTCATGTTGCAGGAAACATGCAAGCCTTTGCTAGAAATAGGAGCCATTTGAAAGGCTCTTGGCGTCTCGCAGAACTAGTAGAGAGAATTTTTTTTTGCACGGGGGATTTTGGAACAGTCAATTTATGCATGGGGGGGGAGATTGGCAAAGTATGTTGCTCTCGCAAATGTTGCATTTCTACATGTAGTTAATATTTCGATTTGCCCAGTTGTCATTTTGGGACAGCCCACTAGTTGCATGAGGGGGAGTATGGGCGAAACATGCTGTATTTGCTCAGGGGCAAATGACGGCCTTTCTAGTTGACTTAATACATTATACTTAAGGTCTCATTCCTGTATTACTCCGAGTGGGTACCCTAAAAGAGTCCGTTGCCCCAAAAAATGAACGGCTGCATGTACGTGTGTCTATATCGGTGTAAAAATTCCTTTCATCTAGCCCAGCCGATATCAAGCGTCAAACGGATGAAAGCTTGTTTGTAACTGAAGAAATTAGCAGGCAAAGGGCAGCCGCGCGCGAGGTCGGAAGTACACAGCCCGGGCATTGTGTGTGAATCGGTCCGGCGCTTACAACTGAAAAGTGGCTTTTTGGAGATGTAGCCAAGTGCAGATTGTAATTGCTATCAAAAGAGATTGTATGTAGCGAAAATATTGTCAATTTTTTTTGCATAATCTAGGGTACATGTTCTCAACATGGAATGAAAAACATTGGCACATTTCCTATAGCTTCATTACGAACGCGCCCATGTAAAACACGTTTTATAACATGTAAGCCTATGGGGCGAAAAAAACTCATGAATGAGACCTTAAATTTGTCAGACACATGTACTAGTATATCTATGTGTGAGGGGAGAAGGACAATTGCTTGACATTTTTTAGATGACAATTTCATTAAATCAGCATGATATCAGCAATACTTAGTTCTTCACTGTTTAAAAATGCTTTGCTCGCTTATAGCAAAGGGAATAGCCTCTAAGCAGAGCTACATAATACACTATAGTCAACATGCTACACCCAACAAATATGGCACAACGCCATTAATTTCATCATGAAAGACAGCATTGAGTTAATAGTAATATTCCCCTGATTGTAGTGAAGATACAAGTACTAGTGATCTAAAATACTTTGGCCATGGAGGAAATCTGGCTCACCAACTAACATACATTATGTATACAGTAGTCTATATTTCTTGATCAAGTGCATAATAGTTGATTGATTGTCCTGTATATGATTAAGAAAGATGATGAGTACTAATGACTTATACTAATTTGGGGGAAAGAAAGCAATTCAATACTTGCCTAGGGAATATTGAAGTTACCACATTTATGATAATTTGGCCACCCATATTTACATGTCCTTTCAAAGTCTTTATTTTCTAATCCAGATCATGGATTGATTTGATATTTCATCGCAAGCTGGAAATATATTTGTACCAATGGTTCTTACTACTTTTCCAAAAATCAGACAAGGTTTTATAATTTCGGGGAATTTTTTAATATGGGTGGGTGTCAACAAGTATAGAGGTCAACTTAAGGTCAACTTCAAAACTGTATATTTCATCATCAAAATCATACATTAACTTCATATTCCCATATAAGTTGTAGGGATATACGTACTAATGATTCTAACTACTTTTACAAAAATCAGACATGGTTTTATAATTCCGGGGAATTTTGGAATGGGACTAGGTGTCAATGATATAACACCTGAAAAGTAGGTCAACCTCCAAAGTGTATATTCTGTAATCAAAATTATGGATTGACTTGAAATTTCTACATAACTTGGGGACATATAAGTACTAATGATTCCAATAACTTTTTTCAAAATCAGACATGTTTTTATTAATTATAATTCCGGGGAATATTGGAATGGGGCTAGGTGTCAATAATATAACACCTGAAAAGTAGGTCAACTTCCAAAGTGTATATTTTGTCATCAAAAGCATGGATTGACTTAATATTCCTACATAAGTTGGATAGATATAAGTACTACTGATTTTAAGAATTTCTTTCAAAATCAGACATATTTCTATATTTCCGGGGAATTTTGGAATGGGACTAGGTGTCAATAATACAACACCTGAAAAGTAGGTCAACTTCCAAGGTGTATATTCTGTAATCAAAATCATGGATTGACTTGGCATTCCAATATAAGTTGGCGTGATATAAGTACTACTGATTATAAGTACTTTTTCCAAAATCAGACATGTTTTTATAATTCCAGGGAATTTTTGAATGGGGCTGGGTGTCAACAACATTAGCGGTCAAATCAAGGTCAACTTCCAAACTGTATATTTCTTCATTACCTGCATATATCAACATCAAATTCCCATGTCAGTAAGAGGGTTATATTGACTACTGATTTCTGCAATTTTGACAATATTTACATGAGTTGATCACATTCTGGAAGATGTTCTTTTTCCAAATCACGTTTGTTGCAAATTGCTTTCTTCGGGAAGCTATTGGGGCATTTCCTCAGTAGTTAGCGTAATTAGCCGGTTTTATTTCAATCTTTGAAAGAATATAACTCAAGAATGGGTTGACTGATCGTCATGATTTCTTGTGTGTAAATGACTTAAGTGGTAATTTACACAACAATATATCAATTATGCAAATCAGTTGCTAGATTTCATAATTAATGGGGAATGTTTATAAATCCGCTGCATTCTATTGCAGGACTCTCCAACACGTGAAGCTGAGAAGTATCGAAATACCTAATTTGCATGATTAATGACAAAATACTATATTTCCATAGGGGTAAATGATGGCGATTTCATTCTTGCAGCATTTGGAAGTAACTATGGACATCAATAGACATAAATCGTGCAAAATAGGGCTCATGTACATAATTTATGAGAAAATGGTACAATAGCCTTCTTTCCTAAGATAAGACGTTGATACCTGTGCTATTTGGGTAGAGAAGATAATAATCTGATATGAAATATGCAAAAATGTGACCTTATTTGCATGATAAGTGAGAAACATATATGATCTGTCACTCGAAAAGGTGTGTCATCTGGAAGTCAAAGGTTGCTGATCATCCTCGCTGTCAACCGTCCAAGATCAAACGTCGCAAACTGTCACTCAGGACAGAAAAGACGCCATTGGTACTCTCCAAGCAGAGGTTGGTGGGGAAGATCGTCACCGTTTTATCATATGCCCCGTTTTTTTGTCCGCTCGCCCCAAAAAACGGGGCATATGATAAAACGGTGACGATCTTCCCCACCAGAAGAGGAGAAAGCAACGACACTCAACAACATTGTACAAACGATGATGGACATTATACCTCTCAGATCGACTAGAATTCGCAACGTTGACAAGCCCTTGATGATACCATTAAGGCAGCTGTCAGAGAAAGACAGACAGTGTTTTAATAACAGAATGGCAAAACTGACAGGTGAAAACAGCTGTGAAACCAAATCTGACGTCTCATTAAAAAGCAAAAGCAGGACTACGACATGTCCATAGCAGAGTTAAAGAAGGCAAACCCCACTGGTGGCGTTTTGTAAACAATCAGTTGGGACGCACACAAGCCGGTCAAACGGGAAAACCATCTGGGCTGGGATAACCAAGTTGCAGACGTGCTGAATGACCATTTTGCAGAGGCGTGGTCGGACAGCAGCACCTTCACCCTGTTCCCGTTCCTCGCTAGTTCGGAAGAACTGTGCAGTATAGGCCAAGTATAACCCATTTTGAAACACCTGCAACACAGAAAGGCGTGTGGACCAGACAACATTTCCAACTGGATCCTGAGTCTTTGCTGTGAGGACTTAGCTCCTGTCATCAGCCACCTTCAACAGAACTGCAAACTTGGAACTACATGCACTGACGACGATCTACGTGAGGCCAACCAGACTGCCCGTCAGTGGTTACAGCCGTGGAGCGGCAAGATATGATGATAATGATGATCAGCCACTTGATGAACTTTTCCTTCAACGCTGGCACTATGCCGTCTTGTTGGAAAATGGCCCTATCCCAAGACGTCTGTTCCCACCAACAAGAAGGACTGGAGACCCATCTCTCTCATCTCTTCCCTAGGGAAAGTTCAGGAAAGACTTTTGTAACATACATGGTCTTGATGCGTACGGTAATTAGCGTATTTAGTAGTTAGGATATATCGAGGAGGGGTTTGCATAGATTACCGGGATAAGTAAGCAATTGATTGGCTAGTGAGAGTAGCCAATCAGATAGTAACCCATTGTTAGCATAGGCGATGTTGGAAGCTGTGATTGTGTTATGAGTCAGTCGTGACCTTGGATCTCAGGTATGTAGGTTGTGTTAGTTGTATCCGTTGTAGACTGTAGCTGTAGTTGTAGAGTAGCTTGTAGCAAGGAGGTTTTAGATAGGACCATTTATATATAAAACCTCCTAGCTTGTAGTAAGTGTACTTTAGTGTAGTCCAGTATCTTATCTTATCCTCTGTATAAGTCTGACCAAGTCGTCCGATCGGATATTGTAAAGTAGAATAAGTGAGATTCGTTTAGTAACTTCTGTCTAGGCACAATAAAACTACAATCACAATTCATATCGAACTCGGCTTGGTGTGTGTTGCCTTGTATTTAATCCTCCCTAGACCATAGATAACCTTATAGAAAGAAAGAGAGATAGAGAGGTAAAGCACCTCCTCTCGATCCTTACACTTGTATTGAGCAAATTCTTGCCCGTTCTCATGCCCATAGCCAGGATTTTGATTGGGGGGGTTCATTTTAATGTTTGAGGGACCAGCGATCGCCGTAGGCGCGAGACGAGCGCCGCAGGCGCGAGCTTCCTAGGGGGGTCCGGGGGTATTCCCCCCCGGAAAATTTCTAAAATTGAACCTTCTGATATGGCATTTCCTGTGTTTTTGAGAGGATTTCAAAGAAAGGAATCAGGGGCAAAGTGAGCAGTTTTCTTGGACTCCAGCTCCGCAACTGATACAAATAAGTCCGCCTTGAAAACAAAAACAACCTTGGACGTTAAAAAGTGGACCCACGAGCATTTCAAATTCTAAAGATTGAATCTTCTGAAAGGGCATTTCCTGTGTTTTTGAGAGAATTTCAGAGGAAATTTAAAACAGAGACAAAGTAAGCAGCTTCCTAGGATTCTAGCCTCTGTGGTCTTGCTGGTGATACAAATAAGTCCGCCTTAAAAAACAACCTTGAACATTAAAAAGTGGACCTTCAAGCCTGTGAAAGTGGACCTTCAAGTCTGTGTCTTTTTGAGAGAATTTCAGAGGAAATAAAAAAGTGGACCTTCAAGTCAGTGGGGGGGGGGGTCCTTCCGAACCCCCCGAACCCCCCCTGGCTACGGGCATGGTTCTGACACCTCAGATCAACGGACCAATACGCGTACATCCCGAAATGTTCTACAACGCTTGCACTCGTCGAAGCATATCAGACATGGCTAGCGAACCTGGAGAACAGAAACACATATGGTTCGTGTGTTGTTGGCAGACATGTCCAAAGCATTCGACAGAGTTGATCACGGGATACTTCTTCAACTCCTGGCAGTCCGTGATACTCCATCTGCGATGCTGACCTGGATACACAGCTACTTAACGGGCAGAAAACAACGCGTAGTCGCCAATAACCAGCAAAGCAACTGGCGTGACGTCACATCAGGAGTGCCGCAAGGGGGCGTACTCTCCCCATATCTGTTTCTCGTGTACATGTCGTCTAGAGCAACTGTACATGCGACAACAAGCAACATCGGTTATGCACTGTCTAGAACGATTACATGTGACACTGTGGAAAGCGACACAACCATGCAACAAGAAGCCACGAAACCAGACACCTGCTAGGCCGAGACAAGAACAGCATTATTATGAACGGTGACAAGTCTTAGAATGTGTTTCTCATAAACTGAAAAACCCCTCCTGCTTCACCTCCGATTAAGGACAGACGGGAGTCAGCAGCAAAAACTCTAGTAATTTCAACTGTAACCGTCTATGTCGTTTTTGGTATGTATATGAATGTTTAATGTATACAATAATAAATGATAATGATAATGTATACAATAAATAAACATGAATTTGTCACTTATTGCGCAATTCAGTTATGACATGGCTGCTCTTAAAGCAATTTGAATAAACGGTTATGAGATTTTTAAAAAAAGCTTATATCAGTTGGCGTAGGTATGAGATCGTGATCTAGTGTGTATATGCCACCACTTACCAATAAAGAATTAAGCAATTTTCTCAACATCTGCATCTTCACTTAATCGTCCCCTGCAGTTCGAAAGAAAGTGGCTAAAGAGACTTATGTTACTTCTTTCCGATCCCAAGGGCTGTCTACGACCAAAACATGACCATAGCTTAGGGCCCTGTCACACTTGTGCGTATATTCAAGTGCGCGTGAGTTGCGCATTAACATTTTTTTGTTTAAGTAAGGTTTGCGGGGGAAACGTTGTTTTCTACTTTGACCCACCGTTGTTCAGCCTAGTAATCGAACCTAAGAAATCAATTCTTCGGCTGCAAACTTAATCTAAACCAAAAACATGTTAATACGCAACTCACACGGATAGCACAAGTGTGACAGGGCCCTTACATAGAACACGAAATATCAAAACCGGACGTTCTGCTTGGACGTTCTACCAAGAAAAGCCACCAGGGGCCCCAAAATCTTTTCATTTCTTCGATGACCAAAATCACATATCAAGTTGCATGGCAATCCACCCATAGCTTCTTTAGTTATGCTGCTAAACCATATACAAACATATATACAGTGTGGCCCAGGGCTATGAAACGGATGGGCACCGCCCTATACACCTTATGGTGTGGGAGGATACATACATACAAATAACCATACTCTTACCGAAATTAACCTTTTTCGGCGAAGCACCAATACTTTCGTTCACGGATGTAACGATAATATCAATAACGTAATTTTCCCTGATTGTTTCTTGAAGCACACCCATCAGACAGGCGACCCAATCCCAAGTCGTGTTTCCAATTACGAGTAAGTTTCAGAACCTTTGCCTTCGGTCTAGGAGGAAATTTCATGACGATGAGAACCATGACCTTGCCACCATTTAGCAGCAGGTGGTTTTACATAGACCAAGGAGGTTAAATACAGACCACAGACTGAAATCGTCGAATTCTGTCTACATAATTGTATGTGTACATAAATGTTCTGTTCTGTTATATTATATTATGTTATGTTATGCTATGCTATGCTATGCTATCTTATGTTCTGTTATAATACAATGCTAAACTTTCTTCCAACACTAAGGTATTCACGGATCGAATTTTCGACGACCACTGTCGCCTTCTTCAGGATCAATAATGACCAATCACTGCCGAACGTAAACTCGCGAGAGTTACGGACACGTGACTTTATTGACACGTGTCATTGCGGATACGTGACGTCAGCAATTGGTCAAACGTGCCAGGAAGTTCATAACGCCCACTGTCTCTGTTGAGTGACGGCTGGAGTGCCCTGATGTATATGGCCTCCTATATGTTATGTTATGTTATGCTATTCTATGTTATGTTATATTATGTTATGTTATGCTATGCTATTCTATGTTATGTTATGTTATGTTATGTTATGTTATGTTATGTTATGTTATGTTATAGAGTATTATAGCTAGCTGAGTAGAATCAACTTCCTCTCGCTTCTTTGTTCATGTGTGGATGTGGGAGTGTGCTGTGTTCAATTCCCTGTCATGGACAAATATGACCAGTACAGTAGCGCATTGCTGTTCCAATTTCCCAGGTTCAACCGGGTGCCTCACGGAATTTGCTTTTCATTGTATACGCTATCGGTATACGGGGAGCGCAGAAGATCGCATACCTCAGGTAAATTGGAGTCGACGAGTACAGGACCTTATGGGCTCGGTGGTACTTCTTGCTTGTCAATCTGATGGCTTATTGAGCGCATTACAAGATTGGTGTTTTCATCAAAGTTGACTGGTTTAAAACCAGAAACGCAAATATACAAATGTAACTGCCTCCTTTGTCAGTACTGGACAACCAGTACGGAAGTGGTCGTCAGAACAGGAGCTCCAGTACTGAGACTTTCTTAGTACTGGACTTCCTGTACTGGGCAGCTTCAGTACTGGGAACCCTCCTGTCAGGACTGGAAACCGACTGCTGAGACTCTAACGACCGTCTAACGTTATTTTCAGGGCTGCATCTCTTCGATGCTTTTCCCCACTTCAAAGCTATTGTTTGGAAAACGTTCGAATGAAGAAAGAAAAGATACAGTATCACATTCTGTTATGTTTCAACGACGACAACATATCCTTGGATAGCAAAAGTACCGGGGTCACGGGTTCCTTAGTAATCACTCGGTGTCCAGCACCGAAGGTGCCTTCATCGCTAGACTTCCAGTGATGAAGTTTTGTCATCTGTGGGCGTCCAGCAATGACGCGACTTCGTTACTGGAAATCCCTTAATTATCACAGGAAACCGAGAGATGAGAGTACCGGCGGAGCTGGAAAACCATTGACAAATATTCCGTTGTGGCAAACCTGATCTGGTGACGATAGATTCCGCACCGTAATTGTAAACCGAGCCAGCTAATCCGATCTGCAGTTGGTTCTCTGCAGTTTACGCTAACGTACGCGTCAATTTACGTAACGTTACGCTTACGAAAAAAGACCAAAATACAAATTCAAGTGACGGTCGATCACATTACTATGTATATCAAATAAGATTTTACGTTCTGGCTTTCCGAAGACGCTAGTAGCTGCGACATCATATGTGGTACAAATGTACTACAAACAGTCAAACTAGTGAATAAAATATATCCAGATATAACGTTAGATGCTTGAATAGATAATTGTTCGTGTTACACAAAAGTACATAACACTGACAAATCAATCATTAAAAAATCATACGATATAAAGGTTCCCGGCGTTGTCTTACTGTAGTACGCTGTAACGGTATCGACTTAGGCTCTACCAGACTAACTACGCCAGGGTTTCACTTGCAGGTTCCGTTAAAACGGGCGAAATGTGATCTTCACTGTGAACTGACTCTACTGGCTGATTATTCCCTTTTCTGCCGAATTCTACGATTCATACGCCCGTACGACATGTAAGAGGGCTTGGTGGACGCTAGTATCGACTCAAAATGCACTCAAAATATTGTCTAATAGTTAGCACTGGAACATTCCAGTGATAATAGGATGTGATCACTGGAAGACCACTAGCGAAATAATGTCATCACTCGGCTTCCAGCACTAGAGAGTCACTCATCACTGGTAAATCCAGCGCGGAACCCGTGACCGCGGGACTTTCGTTACTGGTTATCTAGCGACGAGTGACCTCCGTACAGGGAAACCAGTGATGAATGACCTTTGAACCAGTTTACTTGTCTGGCACCCGAGTGACGAGCGGAGATTCATTTCTGGAAACCGAGCACCGGCGAGGCAAGATTCAGTGCTGGAATTCCAGCACCGAGGGGGCTTCATAATAATACTGGAATAAAGCCGTTCGTCACTGGATTTCTAGTGATGAACTTTCTTTGGTGCTGGACGTCCAGCAACGACGTCATTTTGTTCACGCGTTCATTACTCGGCGCCCAGTGAGGCACCCGTGACCCGGGTACCTTTGCACCTATCCTTGTGGCTTGTGCCTTTATCGGGAGAAAACGTACACTGAAATAATAATGTACTTTATATTTAAATACCTACCAAAATCTATGTCCATAACCAAGGCACAAAGAAGTACTACCTAAACGTTAGTATGTACAAGCATTGGAATGTACAGACAACTAACTGTGATCCAAAACTGTCCAGTCGGTCCAAACAATGGATCATCCCAGTACCGTATAGACTGACGTGAGTACAGGACGCCCAGTTCCGAAATAATTTGAGGTCTCGGCTTCCAGTACTGAAGAGTCACTATATTTACTGGTAAATCCAGTACGGAACCCGTTACATCCGTAAATCGGCACTCGGTTATCCAGTGCTGAATGACCTCCGCACTGGGTAACCAGTACCGAATGACCGTTGACCTAGCCGGAACGCAAATCCGTACTGGAACCTAGCCTCCGTTGCAGTCCTTTTCCCCCGCAGCGTTTTTTTTCTTCAATTTTTTTTTTTGGGGGGGGGGGCGCCGCGTATCTGCTTGGGATCCCGTATCCGCCGTGCCCCTGTGTCCGCTATAGACCCTGTGTCTGCTGCTGTTGCCGTTGTCCCATCCGCCCGGTACCGTACGTTGTCCCCGCATCGCCGGGTACCCTTGTCCCCGCCCCGCCCGCTGCGCTGCCGTTGTCGCCGCCCCGCCCGGCGGTGACGTCGCCATATCGCTGACAGCTCGATACCAGAGTTTCGTAACTTTTTAGAGAGCCGACAAAAGGCTAAAGGAAACCATAGATACAGCAACATTTCGATTACAAATGTACGATAGTAGCGTGATATCATATTGAAAAATAAAGAATGAAATAAACTGACCACCAACTGCACCACGAAATAATACGGTATATCATTGGTTATAAACAATATGTTCTGATTCAGTTAATAAAGTGACGGAGCATGTTTAGTATAGCTTAGATCTAATTACCTTCGCCGAGAAGGTTATGCAGAGGGTAGCGTTTGTGTGTATGTATGTGTGTATGTATGTATGTAATGTACAGCATAACTCGAGAAGGCTTGGATGGATTGTCTTGATATTTGGTAGGTGGGTAGGTCTTGATGAGACTAGGAAATGATTAGATTTTGGGTCCCCTAGCGGCTTGTTATGGTACTGCAGCGGAACTTCCTGTTTTGATATCTCGTGTTCTGGACATGCTATGGAACTGATTTTTGAGTGGTAGATAGCTCTTTGGACAGAGAGTAAGTGGTATGGGTTTGGGCCCCATAGCGGCTTTTTTGGAACTGCAGGAGCAGGTTTTGCATCTGACTTTGAAAGGGAATAACTCAAGAAGGGCTTGATGGATGGCAATGATTTTTGGTAAGTAGATAGCTTGAGTGATGATGAACATGATTAGATACTTTTTATGCAAATCAGTATCTAATTTGCATGATTAATGAGGAAAGTTTATACATCCACCAAATTCCATGATAGGACTCTGAAACATGTGACATATGTAAGTGAGGAAGAGAGAAATATTAATTGATATGAACTATGTAAATGAAGACCTTATTTGCATAATTAATGAAAAAATACTATAACTCAAGATGGCCTTGATGGATGGTCATGATTTTTGGTATGTCGATAGCTTGTGTGATGCTTAGAATGATTGGCCGATAATTATGCGAATCAGATTCTAATTTGCATAATTAATGAGGCAACTTTAAAAATCTGCTTTGTGCCATGATATGACTATTCAAATTGTAACTGAGGAAGAGAGGAATGTTGCAAATAGAAAATATGCAAATGTTGGCCTAATTTGCATACTTAAATGAGAAACTACTATAATTCCATACTGGTAAATGACGGAAATTTCATGCATTTAATACTTTTTTTGTGGCATCGGGAATTTATGTGAATGTGAACATCGTTGCATCAAATTATGCTGATAAGGGCCTCATTTGCATAATGGATGATCAATATTAGCATCACCTTCTTTGTTAAGCTCATACTTTGGACATGTCATATTTTAAGACAATCAACTGGTATGATTTATAATTGATGAGAAACACTCCTAATACGTCAGTCACAATGGTTAAAATCATTTGGCGAAGGTATGAGGTCGTGGAACTCTAGTTTGCATATTCGGTACACTTACACGCTCCCGTAAACCTGGTGCGAGACCTTTTTGACACAGATTCGGCGCCGCGTTGGAACAATATATATATTCAGGAACAATGGGGGTTTTGGAAACACGTGTTTTTGTGAACAACATGTTTTCGGGTATGATAGGGGTTTTGGAAACACATGTTTATGAGAACAACATATGTTTTCAGAAATGATAGGGGTTTTGAGAACGCATGTTTTAGCCAGCAATATGCTTTCAGTCATGTTTTTGTAAACAACATATGTTTGATTTTTAGATGTTGATCTAGAATACGTATCTAGAACTGGTGTTCTCAGTCCTATCGTTAGTCACTGACGAAAGACAGTGGATACTGTCTGAAACGTCTGACTGTTTCAAAATCTTATCCAGTTGCTTGAGTAATTATTTTTGGCGTATCTTATTACCTGGATGTCTAACCTTCATCAACGTAGAATACGTATTGTATTCAAAAAGATATTGATATAAAATGTGAATTGTTTTAAAAAGTATATATTATCCTCTCAAACATATATGTTTTAAAATCTTATCTATTCAAAATATATATATATCATTCTCTCAAACATATATGTTTTAAAATATTATCTATTTGATATATATATCATTCTCTCAAACATATATGTTTTAGAATTACATCTATTTAAGATATATATATATAATATTTTTGACACAGTTCCTGCTTCGTAATGAAGCTTCGGTACTTGAATAAAGCCGTTCCGTACTGGAATTCTTGTACGGAACTTCCTTCCGTACTGGGGGCCGAGTATCGGCGCTATTTTCTCCACGGTTTCCGTACTGGGCGCCCAGTAAGGAGCCGGTTACATCTGTATATTTGCACCAGAAACATTTTTTTTAAAATATTAAGGACCTCGTTTGCATATGCAATGGGGGAATGCTATGATTACTTTCTGACAAATGATAGACATACTTGTGTACACGTAGCCACGTCACGTACTTGTGTACACGTAGCCACGTCACGTACTTGTGTACACGTAGCCACGTCACGTACTTGTGTACACGTAGCCACGTCACGTACTTGTGTACACGTAGCCACGTCACGTACTTGTGTACACGTAGCCACGTCACGTACTTGTGTACACGTAGCCACGTCACGTACTTGTGTACACGTAGCCACGTCACGTACTTGTGTACACGTAGCCACGTCACGTACTTGTGTACACGTAGCCACGTCACGTACTTGTGTACACGTAGCCCGGATCCAAGGACAACACCGCGTCTTCAGCTGTAGCATTAACCTTAAAAATAAAAATAACCTTATTAAGATAATCTGATTCAAGCATTTCTTTTTAAAATTACAGACAATTAGCTTTTATCATATCTCTGTTGATACTTTATCAATTTAATTACCTTCGTCAAGAAGGTTATTCGTTGATGCTTGTCTGTGTGTCTGTTAGTGAACACGATAAGTCGAGAACGCCTGGATGGATTGTTGTCGTATTTGGTGTATTGGTGTGTATGTGGGAAATCTCAAGATGATTAGATTTTGGGCGAAGTACTTTGCATAATTCACGAGAAAAGTGTACACGTAGCCCGGATCCAAGGACAACACCGCGTCTTCAGCTGTAGCATTAACCTTAAAAATAAAAATAACCTTATTAAGATAATCTGATTCAAGCATTTCTTTTTAAAATTACAGACAATTAGCTTTTATCATATCTCTGTTGATACTTTATCAATTTAATTACCTTCGTCAAGAAGGTTATTCGTTGATGCTTGTCTGTGTGTCTGTTAGTGAACACGATAAGTCGAGAACGCCTGGATGGATTGTTGTCGTATTTGGTGTATTGGTGTGTATGTGGGAAATCTCAAGATGATTAGATTTTGGGCGAAGTACTTTGCATAATTCACGAGAAAAGTGTAAAAATGTATTATATTGTATGCTTGAGTATATGTTCTGGCTGGGACATGTGGCGGTACTTGTGGCATTTGGAAGTTGTGTGAATGTGGACACCATTGAATCAATTATGCTAATAAGGACCTCATTAGCATAATTGATAGATGTTAGCATAACATTCTTTGTTAAGCTCATACTTTGGACAACTTATGTTATTTGGGTGAAGACGATCAACTGGTATGATTTATAAATGATGAGAAACACTCCTAATACTTTAGTCATATTTAGGTTAAAATCATTTGGCGAAGGTATGAGGTCGTAGAACTCTTGTTGTATATTCGGACAGCATGTTTATTGCCCTTGAAAACGGTATTTTTATTTGTTACGATCATGCATTTGTACGATGTACCAATGCTGGCTATGTTAGTGTGTCGCAAAAACAAAGGACCCAAATTTCCCAAATGTCCGTTGATTGTTTATGATTAGCACTGTGCATTATGTAATTGAAAAGCTTGTTTATTGCCCTTGTACATGTACATGTACATCACATCATCACGGCGATATGATTGACCACAGATAGGGCTTGATAGGTTTATATACAAGGATGATAATAGGGTGACATATGAATGATGTTGGATATGAAGGAAGCTGTGATAACTTGAGTGCAATGTTGATTAGGGCTGTCGTTGTCTTCATTATCTCCATGAAAATGGAGATATTGTTTTTGGCGCGCGCGCGCGTGTGTGTGTGTGTGTGTGTGTGTGTGTGTGTGTGTGTGTGTGTGTGTGTGTGTGTGTGTGTGTGTGTGTGTGTGTGTGTGTGTGTGTGTGTTTCCGGACACAGTATAGTCAGCATAACTCAAGAACCTCTGGATGGATTACGATGATATTTGGTGTATGGGTAGGTGTTGGGGAGACAAAGGTCAAGGTCGATTTTGGGCCCCCTCGTCTGTGACCTTGGTACTGCAGCCGTCCGTTTTTGTATCTTTCGACCTGGACGGGCTACGGTCTAGAATTTTTGTTGGCAGATAGTTTGTGATGTAAAGAAGAAGTGCTGTAGGTTTGGGCCTCCTAGCAGCTTGCTCTGGAGCTGCAGGGGCGGTGTTGTCAAAGTCTTCCAAGGAGAATAACTCAAGAACGACGGAATTCTATCATATTTAGTATCCAGGCAGCTTAGACAGAGGTTTACGCAATAAAGTGCAAATTATGCAAATTTAAACTTAATTAGCATAGTTAATGCGGAAAATTTATATTTGCAGTGTTTTCCATTATAGGACTCAAATGCATGTCATCATCAGTCGACGTGCATGTCGACTGATCACGTCGACAGTCGTTTGCATCATCATCATCAATCAAATGCATGTAACATATGTAGTTTACTGAAGGTGGAGCATCAACAGATATCAATTACGCAAATGAATTCCTAATTTGCACAATTCATGCGAAAGTGTCATAATTCTTCTACGTGGCAAATGATTGGAGTGTTAACATTTGGGACCTGTGTAAGTCAGTTAAAGGTGTACATGGCCAAGCATAGATTATGCAAATGTAGAAGTCATTTGCAGAATCAAAATATTTCATGAGGTCTCCGAACTCTTGTTTTGAAGATGTTTGTTCTAACCTCGCTGTCCTTGAATAAACGCAAAATATAATCGTGTTTGAGGTCGTCGTCATGGTAACGATTCTGCCCTGTGATCCGTGTGGGCGAGAAACTATGTGTGCAAAATCTGTTTTGACTATCATCATGTACGTGCACTAGGGTGGATGGTGGGAGGGCCACAATGGATCTTTGAATCGCACACGCATTTAAGATTTGAAATGGTGAACCTACAGAAATGTTCCCGGTGCGCTCAGCACGGTGCCGTCACTGCCGTGTCTGAAGTGGCCGTGACGAGGTCAAGAATTTAAAACCACAACAGGCGGCAAAGACTCTGGATTGTTCCATGGGTCTTTAATTAACAGCTTTCCTTTGCGATAAGGATCCCGCAAGAATTTGCTTGGAAGTGGCAGATTGGCAGTGCCTGTCCCCTGAAGCGGGCCAAACCGGCATCACTTCCGGAGCCTTCAAGAGGCTTTCCTCACCCAGTTGTTGTGTCCTCCGATGTCGGTCGAGTCCAATTTTGGCAAGCGTCAGCCGTAGTGTTCCTGGCACGCCTGAAGTACAGCAGAAGATCTTTGCCGACTGCGTCAGTTCGTGAACACCAACAACCCGTGCAGGTTGGCCTGCCAAGAAGCGGAACATTAAAGGGACAACTGTTACAAAGGTACAGTTAGCACCTTCTTTGTTTATTTAATGCCACTTGTAAGGGCAAGCATAATTTTTGGACAACGGCCCATATCGTTTGCCAACAAATCTGTATTTTGCTGCACAGTGTGGGTACGGCTACATACCACAGAGGCCGAGGTATAGGAGGTGTATATCTGTCCAAGAACAGCAGAATGTTTCCTACGCAGACGACAACAGCTTCAAAATGTCGTGTTTTTTTACAGTGTTGATGACGATGTGTGAATGACAATCGTTATAGTCCTATAAAATCCAGACAGGGCATGCCGTTAGAGAGTTACCACGGTATTCATTACCTTCGCCGAGAAGGTTATGCAGAGGGTAGCGTTTGTTTGTCTGTTTGTCTGTTTGTCTGTTTGTAGTGGCACAGAATAACTCAAGAACGCCTTGATGGATTGTCTTGGTATTTGGTATGTTGGTAGGTTTTGATGAGACCTAAAAACGATTAGATTTTGGGCCCCCTAGCGGCTTCTTACGGTACTGCAGCGGAACTTCTCGTGTTCTGGACATGCTATCGAAGTTATTTTTGAGTGGTTGATAGATCTTTGGACAGAGAGTAAGTGGTGTGGGTTTGGGCCCCCTAGCGGCTTTTTTGGAACTGCAGGAGCAGGTTTTGGTTCAGACTTTGAAAGGGAATAACTCAAGAAGGGCTTGATGGATGGTAATGATTTTTGGCAGGTAGATAGCTTGAGTGATGATGTACATGATTAGACACCTCTTATGCAAATCAGTATCTAATTTGCATAATTAATGAGGAAAGTTTATACATCCGCCAAATTCCATGATAGGACTCTGAAACATGTGACATATGTATTTGAGGAAGAGAGAAATATTAAATGATATGAACTATGCAAATGAAGACCTCATTTGCATAATTAATGAGCAAATACTATAACTAGATGGGCTTGATGGATGGTCATTATTTTTGGTATGTAGATAGCTTGTGTGATGCTTAGTATGATTGGACAATAATTATGCAAATCAGATTCTAATTTGCATAATTAATGAGGCAACTTTAAAAATCCGCTTTGTTCCATGATATGACTATTCAAATTGTAACTGAGGAAGAGAGAAATGTTTATAGATAGAAAATATGCTAATGTGGGCTAATTTGCATACTTAATGAGTAACTTCTCTAATTCCACACTGGCAAATGACGGCAATTTCATACATTCAATACTTTTTTTTGGCATCGGGACGTTATGTGAATGTAAACATCGTTGAATCAAAATATGCTAATAAGGGCCTCATTTGCATAATTGATGAAAAATATTAGCATAACCTTCTTTGTTGAGCTCATTATTTGTTAAGCTCATACTTTGGACATGTTATATTTTAAGACAATCAACTGGTATGATTTATAATTGATGAGAAACACTCCTAATACATCAGTCATAAAGGTTAAAATCATTTGGCGAAGGTATGAGGTCGTGGAACTCTAGTTTAGTATACAACTGCACAAGTGTTTCTATTTAAATCTTTATCCAAGATCTGGAGAGGGTTTTATCTGGAAAATGCCTGACCTCAGTACAGACTACCCACGGACAACGTGAAACTGTTTATACTTCAGCCACGCAGAAGTTTAGTGTCGCCACCTGGAAGTCGCGACGATCGCGTCAGCAGTTTTTGGTTAGGGCCCGACTACAGCAACAAAACTACAGTCTTAACTGTTGACATTTGGACAGGGGGCTATAAAAGACGGGCAGTCGCGCCTGTACTGACGGGACACACCGAGAAGGCGCCTTGCCTGTCCAGCTACGCAACATGACCCTGCACAACTGCCAAGTTTATGTCATAGATTTCCAGAAGTGATACTGAGCCGGAGTGTAATTCCAGGGCTCCCATACTCATGGTTGTGGAGGGGGAGTATGACACTCAGGCTAGAAGTGGTTCGATTTCAGCCATAATTTTCATATTTTACAATAAAAAAGTTGTTCGAAACCATTGCTAACAGCGAGATGAATCAAGCGATAAAAACATTCATTGTCGATCGAGAACATTTTTCCATACATGCGTGTTTCCTCGATAACAGACTGGGGAAGTTGTTCCTTCCTGTAAGGCCTAGGGACCGTCCACATGGAATATAGGGGTGTCTCTGACGTGGGAAGGCCGTGACTATAGTAGACGGTCTCTGTATACAACTATTAATTCCTTGAATAGACAACATAATCTGATTCTTTCAATGCTTCGTTTTCACATGATTTGATTCATACAAACCGTTCATACCTTTGTGAGAATCAAAAACGAGCATGGATGTACGAGATATACTGTACTACTGATACAAAAACACTCAATATCCTAACGTTCTTAATTTTCTTTCATAAAACAAGTTCGGTAATTCAATACATCTACTTTGTGTTTTGAAAGTTGTCCGAAAATGTTGACTTTTGTCTCGAGTAGAAACCTGCTCTAGCGGCGTTGTTTCCAACAATGAGTTGCCTTTAGTTTGGGTTGCCATGCCTTCCCAGGTAGTAGAATGTAGACGGGTCCCGCTTGAGACGCTAATATCCTGAACTGTCTAGACCGACACTGCAGAAATGAAGCGGTCTAATAATGTCTCTGAGAACCTAGCTGACTTCAGGTCAAATATGTCAGTAATTGGTGAAAAACAGCACAGGCAGGCGGCTGGAATTTTAAGGGCGTGTTCCTTCATTATGGCAACACTCTCCTTCGGAAAGTCACTTTTCTAAAACTTGCCTATAATGATATGCAAAGTTCTTTCTGTCTGAATCGGTGGAGATTTTTCTGGCAATCTAGGCCAGTATCGGTATGTGGGTATGCACCGTGTAGTTGGTATGTCACGTCATGTGTTTTCACTCTTAGTTACACGGGCTTTATCAGATAATCATTGGTTCAAGCGGGGGGGGGGGGCGGATGCAGGGTAGGACGTGTTTGGTACAGGCATTGAACCTCTAGGAACTTTCATCAATAGCGCTATAACAAGGGGTTACAAACACTATTCGCGCAGAAAAGAAGACCTACTATGTACGTTTCATATGTTGTAGGTAGGACATATAACGTTAGAGTCAATTGCCATGGGCATATAGAGTCAGTTGCTATGGAAATGAAAGCACTGCTGACGTGTGCCAACATCTTCATGAAAGACGTGGAGTTAAACACATATCTCACTGGGCGTGCCAATAGCTGTCGCCGCAGTGCCGTGCACAAACACCCTAGCGCCGTCCCAGTGCCGTCCTACCGCCGCCAGTGTGTCAGTTGAAATGGAGAATTGTTTTGAAATTAAAAGAAAGAAAAAAAAGAAGGGGCAAAATGCCGCTAGCTAGCCGCGCTATCTATTGTGTAAAAAGTGATATGTCAGTTTCAAGGTCAGACGTTTATTTTCTTACATGTTGCCTTTGTTGCACCAAGTGTCATAACTGAACATCCTTTATCGCCTCAAATCTATTTTAATGAACTTTAATGATTTTACATTGTATTCTGATTAATTGACAACACTGCGATTTCCAATCAATTGAGTATCATCAAACTCCAATCGGTCCATCTCCCTAGCTATTGATCTGTTAAACAGTTTGGTTAAACCTATTCTACTGCATTGTTGTGAACTAACTGGAATAAATGTACAATGAAGAGATTTCACGCGGCGGACATGATCATGATAGAATGAAAACGGGGCCCTTGTGGCAAACAATAGACCGATCCTAACTGTCAATCACAATTAGCAGTTTAACCAATGATTACCTGATAATCAGAGAATCGACCAATGAGGAAGTGGCTGCATGACCGTCAAATCTTTGCATTTCTATGTTTTTATTTTGCATTTCTACATTTTGACGGACTATGGGATCGGTCAACAAAGCTCTAAAATTGCTGCATCTTTTTTGTGCATTACATTAGTTATGATACTGATACTTGGATATCATATTCATATTTAGGAGGAAAACTAAATCTCTACATTATTTTTGCTTCTTTGCCTCATTGGCCACGTCTTCATTCTATCATGTCCGCCGCGTGAGAAAGGTGTACTGGGGTCGGAAGTTGATATCCTGCGAGACGCTTGGGAAAGATATAAGACCCCTCGTCTACCTGCACTCGCCCTGCTCTTGAGTCTTGTGCTATTCCAGATATATAATGATAAACTGAACGTGATATACCAGTTAGACACTATATCAAGGAACAGTAGAACAACCAAACATTTCATATAAAATTCCTGACTTAGAATATGCACTTTTAAAGTTTTGCAAAATTTTACTCCATGTTCCGCGGTGAATGCTGAAGAATGAGTATTCCTATTGTTCGTTGACAACTTGACAGTCAAACACAGTTGATTAAATACTGGCCAAAATGGACGCAGTCAATGCCAACCGTTTTGGAAATATATATAAAAGAACGTCGGAAAGACACGTTTCTCCCTGGCTGGTGGGAACCACTTAGAAATATCGGTAAACTCCACACATGTTGTACAATCAAAAATTACTTTGGCAAGGAAAAATCTCTCGCATCAATTCATAATAAACCGTTTGTAAATAGCATAACAAAACTGAGAATCAGAAATCTGAGAAATCTAGAAATTGAAAAGGATCGACACCACAACACACCAGGCACTCAGTGCCCCAAATGTAATGAAAATATTTAAGATGAATTTCAATTTGTGATGACCTGTCCTACTTATGGTTAAGAGAGAGATGCGCTGCTACAGACTATTACTATCAATACGATAATCGTCACCCTATCTCGGGTACACAGAACGTCATGTCCAACTTCTAGATCACCTACATTTCACTAAACTTCATTCTAAATGCGAGAAAAAAGTCATCCATAATGTATTGTAACTCATACACTGTCATCGATAATATTTTGTAGTTATGATTGTATGATAGATTAGCCTTGTTGATTTACTGCCCTACATTGCACCATGTGCGATTGTCGAGCAAAAGTTCATTCATCTGGCCTTCAAACGCAAATTAAAACTGGCGAAAATGTCGCGACGGTGCCGTATTGAGCTGCCGCCACGGTGCCGCAGCCCAGTGAGATAGGGTCTTTAGCTGCCACAAACTTCACTTGCTTGAAGTTTCCGAAGTGGGAATGTGGGGGGTAAGGTGCTCTCCAAGCAGACGTTGGAGGGGGACTCTATTATAAACCTTCCCTGACTTGCCCCGCATTCTGACAGTCGTCCGGAGGAACGAGGCGTCGCCCCGGCAGTTTTGTTTTGACCTGTGCCCGCCAGGAGGGCACGGCCGTCTTTATCGGGTCCGATCGGCATCTCCAGCGCTGAAGTCTTTAGCTTGTCCAGCTGTCGCCGTGGCTGATTGTGCACTATATGTCACCCGTATCTGATTGCCGTGGACTGGATCTCCGCTAGAAATTCTATCTCTTTGTCATCAGACACGTGCACACACCGCATAGTCAAATACTTAGCAATGATGTGAAGAAGTCCCAAGCAACAGAAATTGAAGATTGGGTTCCCAATTTTACACATTCCCAGAAGGCGTTTGAAAAATCCAGCTTGTGATTAGGGTGATTGATGATGTAAATATTTTGGACGTACTGGCAAATCTTCATTAACTGTCTTTAATTGGATACAGAGCGGTGATGACTGGGCTGATTGTGTATCGTTGGTAGTAGTTAAGCTAACTTCCATGTACAAATGTAATATGATTTCTGAACGGCTTGAGATAGGACAACCAAATGTCGCGATATTACTAATGATTTATCTGGCAATAGTTTTTATCATGATGAGTTAACTTCATTGTTTTCTATGTTGCCATGGTAACATGTTTCTGACGGGTATGTTTGTCTCTCATTCGGTGTAATTGATATAATTTCCAGTTTCTTGTGAAATGTTACTTGTTTCCTTACAATGATAACATGTGGCGTGATCTAACGAGCCTCTTCTAATTTAGAAACCATGCATTGTGCTAATTTGTTGACGTCATTAGTCAACATCCACGTTGCGTACCGCATAGTTTAGCCGGCCGTGTACGTCTGTACACAGGTCTGTACAGTTGGCAGAAGCCGGTCAGTGGGGCAGACTCTGCAGGTCGTGATTCCCTTACAGCATGAGAACTGTTATCTTTGCAGATGATCTCAGTGCTGTCAATTTTTGGTACCGTCAGAGGGCATGTCAGCAGTGCGTTTGTGGGTCCATGGCATGTCATGGGGCCTCGGTCCCAGCTTGGTTTTTTCCTGCCGCTGATGCTTGATGGCTCCTGTTTTCCACAACATTCGTGGAGCCCGCAATGAAGGCCAGGTAGTGCAGCTAGCACTAAATTACGCATGAGCTGGGGAAGGGCTCCTAGATACAAAGGGCAAAGTTGAATACTATGATATAGAAAAGACTTCCCGGGAATTTACTCACAATGTATTTGACATTTTGAGGGTTCTTGACCTTCAATTGTTGACATTCAGTGTAGGCTCTTCTCACAAACTCCGTGGAAACTGCATCCATACATGTCGAAACAGGAAGGCACAACCGCACGCCTCTACAGCATAGACTTTGTCAACATTGTAATTTAAATCGAGTAGAAGATGAGCAACATTTCGTCCTAGATTGTAAATTATACGATAGCGAAAGAAGTGTACTTTTTAACCTTATTAAAGAAAAATTCCCATATTTCGAATATCTTAATGCAGCAGACAAATTCATATTTTTATTACGCCTGGATAATCCTTGTATTAGAAATATTGTCTGTTCATACATTTACACATGTACAAAGAAGCGAGAAGAAGTCGACTCTACTGGACTAGTTTAGTTTAATAACACGTTTTGTCTACTCTATATGTGTACGGCTTGTATTGTTGTATTTATGTCCTTGTATGTTCCATGTGTTAAGTTAGACGACCTGTACCTAGCCACTCGGGGCATGAATGCACAATAAAGGTCTTTCATTCATTCAACCTCTGTAATTTTGGTAAATCAGGAGACAAAAACATAATTTCACGTCAAAAATGATGGTCAAATTTTGGCATTTTCGCGAAGGATAAAACTTCGCGTAGGAAAAAAATTCTGAGTAGAAACGACTGATGTTGTCAGAAAGAAAAAAACCTAGCGTACAATCGAGCCAATTATTAAGAAAATTGAATTTCTTTAATCATCCACGGCGCGAGGCATGTCAACATGACCCACAGAACGCAACAAAGGTCAATCTCGGGCCAAGGGACGTTTCACCATCAACGCGGATGGATATCCGGAAATACGGATCGGATCGAAACGCCAAAAACACACCAATTCATACGCTTTTCAGCCATGCTAGTATCTAATATCAGTTCGAAGCATATCATGAGAAATCTGAACTCAAACACAGACCCTCAAAACCCTTTCGTCACTTTTTTTGTCGCGCACTATCTCGCCCCTGTCGCGGAAGAACTGGGGTGTGCACTGTTGTTAATTGGGGGGTACGTGTGCTCACAGTTACGTGAGGCCAGAAGTTGATTGAGAAGGCGGAATCAATCCACTTTGTGCAATTCTAAGAATACAATTACAGTTCCACGAACTCATCCATCCATCCACAAACCCATCCATCCATCCATCAACCAATGCATCCATCCATCCATCCATCAATGCGTCCATCCATCCATCCATCCATCCATCCATCCATCCATCCATAAACCCATCCATCCATCCACAAACCCATCCATCCATCCATAAACCCATCCATCCATCCGTCCGTCCATCCATCCAACCATCCATCCATCCATCTATCCATCCATCCATCCATCCATCCATCCATCCATCCATCCATCCATCCATCCATCTATCCATCCATCCATCCATCCATCCACCCGTCCGTCCATCCGTCCGTCCATCCATCCTGCATTTACATTTCATATCTACATCAAAAAATTAAAAACAGACTTTACCAAGATGCTAGCAAGAAAACTCATCACCCACTTGGCACCCTACGTGTCTGACCTTCCACCCGCTGGCTTTCACCCCAATCAGCTTCTCTCCTTAGCAAACCAGGAATGCGTGCACATGTGAAGGTCAAGCATGTAACGCTGGCATCCGCCCAAATCACGGAAGGCAGACTAGACAGAGGAAAACATGGTGGCAAACTTTGAAGACTTCAAACGTAGCAGGGTTTACACTAACTTTAGTATGGTAGAATGTTAAGACAATTTTCTTTGTCGTAAAATACTTGCGCTTCATCGTTCTTTTCGGAAGTGGCTACTGACAAATCTGCACTGCTGGCAGGATGATCCTGTCAGCAGTAGAAAAAATTGCACTACTCAACAAGAGTTCTACGACCTCATACCTTCGCGAAATGATTTTGACCTTTATGACTGACGTATTAGGAGTGTTTTTCATCAATCAAAAATCATACCAGTTGATCCTCCTCACCCAAATAACATAAGTTGTCCAAACCTCCTTGTTATGATTATGAGCTTAACAAAGAAGGTTATGCTAACATTTTTCATCAATAATGCAAATAAGCTCCTTATTAGCATAATTTGATTCAATGGTGTTCACATTCACACAACTTCTAAATGCTACAAGTATGAAATTGCCGTTATTTACTAGTATGGAATGATAGTAGTTTCTCATGAATTATGCAAATTAGGCCAACATTTGCATAATTTCTATCTATTGACATTCCTCTCTTCCTCAGTTACAAATGTCACATATTTGAATAGTCATATCATGGAACACAGCAGGTTTTTAAAATTGCCTCATTAATTATAATCTGATTTGCATAATTATCATCCAATCATACAAAGCATCACATAAGCTATCTACATACCAAAAATCATGACCATCCATCAAGCCCATCTCGAGTTATATTATTTTCTCATTAATTATGTAAATGAGGTTCTCATTTGCATAGCTGATATCTATTGATATTTCTCTCTTCCTCAGTTACATATGTCACATGTTTGCGAGTCCTATCATGGAAATTGATGAATGTATAAACTTTCCTCATTAATTATGCAAATTAGTTACTGATTTGCATAATAAGTATCCAATCATGTACATCATCGCTCAAGCTATGTACATGCAAAAAATCATGACCTTCCATCAAGCCCTTCTTGAGTTATTCCCTTTCAAAGTCTGAAGCAAAACCTACCCCTGCAGTTCCAAAAAAGTTGCTAGGGGGCCCAAACCTATACCACTTACTCTCTGCCCAACGAGCTATCTACCACTCAAAAATCAGTTCCATAGCATGTCCACAACACGAGATATCATAACATGAAGTTCCGCTGCAGTACCGTAACAAGCCGATAGGGGGCCCAAAATCTAATCATTTTCAGGTTTCATCGAGACCTACCAACATACCAAATACCAAGACAATCCTTCCAAGAATTCTCGACTTATCGTGTTCACTAACAGACACACAGACATGCTCGGTATTCCCATGCTGTCTCCAACAATACTATTCCTTTATTGGCTTTACGGCCATACAAGTTGCGTAATATAACATGTAAACCAACACATTGCGCTCAGAGGGGACTTATGTCACGAACCCTACTTTGCCACAGAAGGGACTTAGAGACTGTCACCAAGCTGAAGCTAGCCCTCGATTGGGCCTTCGATTCACAGCCTTCGTTTCAGCCCTCGATTCGATTTTGCCGCCGATTCAGCCTTCGATAGGAGGGAATAGACAGAACATAGCAACCTATTCAGTTACCGATTCGAAAAACCTAGAATCTAGGCCAGCTCTCTTACAACGAACACAAAAGGCAATGCAAGGCTCAACTAGTACCAAACAAGGAGATATTTACTTGCAAATAATGTCGGAAAGGACATAATATCACGAAATCGGCATAAAATAATAGTGACAAGTGACAAGGGACACTGGCCCTCGATTCGGCCGTCGATGGGATTTTATCTAGATGTGGCCCATGAACTTGAAATAGTAATTAGGATACGTTGAGATCTAGAGTACTTTATGCAAGTATCTAATTCATCTGGCGCATGGCCGGATTTGATGAACGAGCCACAGGGGGTCTAATCAAGCCCCGGTGAAGCTAGCCCTCGTTTCGGGCATCGGCTTGCCTGGGAAAGAAAGGCTTGCTGGACGGCTTGTAGCGCTTTCTGCTGTTTATCTAAATGTTGCCCATGAATTTGAAATAGTAATTAGGATACATTAGGATCTAAAATACTTTATGGCGCATCCTAATATATCCTAATTACTATTTCAAATTCATGGGCCACATTAAGATAAACAGCAGAAAGCGCTACAAGCCGTCCAGCAAGCCTTTCTTTCCCAGACAAGTCGATGCCCGAATCGAGGGCTAGCTTCACCGGGGCTTGATGAGACCCCCTGTGGCTCGTTCATCAAATCCGGCCATGCGCCATAAAGTATTTTAGATCCTAATGTATCCTAATTACTATTTCAAATTCATGGGCAACATTTAGCTAAACAGCAGAAATCGCTACAAGCCGTCCAGCAAGCCTTTCTTTCCCAGGCAAGTCGATGCCCGAAACGAGGGCTAGCTTCACCGGGGCTTGATGAGACCCCCTGTGGCTCGTTCATCAAATCCGGCCATGCGCCATAAAGTACTTTAGATCCTAATGTATCCTAATTACTATTTCAAATTCATGTACCACATTTAGATAAACAGCAGAAATCGCTACAAGCCGTCCAGCAAGCCTTTCTTTCCCAGGCAAGCCGATGCCCGAAACGAGGGCTAGCTTCACCGGGGCTTGATGAGACCCCCTGTGGCTCGTTCATCAAATCCGGCCATGCGCCATAAAGTATTTTAGATCCTAATGTATCCTAATTATAATTTCAAATTCATGTACCACATTTAGCTAAACAGCAGAAAGCGCTACAAGCCATCCAGCAAGCCTTTCTTTCCCAGACAAGTCGATGCCCGAATCGAGGGCTAGCTTCACCGGGGCTTGATGAGACCCCCTGTGGCTCGTTCATCAAATCCGGCCATGCGCCATAAAGTATTTTAGATCCTAATGTATCCTAATTACTATTTCAAATTCATGGGCAACATTTAGCTAAACAGCAGAAATCGCTACAAGCCGTCCAGCAAGCCTTTCTTTCCCAGGCAAGTCGATGCCCGAAACGAGGGCTAGCTTCACCGGGGCTTGATTAGACCCCCTGTGGCTCGTTCATCAAATCCGGCCATGCGCCAGATGAATTAGATACTTGCATAAAGTACTCTAGATCTCAACGTATCCTAATTACTATTTCAAGTTCATGGGCCACATCTAGATAAAATCCCATCGACGGCCGAATCGAGGGCCAGTGTCCCTTGTCACTTGTCACTATTATTTTATGCCGATTTCGTGATATTATGTCCTTTCCGACATTATTTGCAAGTAAATATCTCCTTGTTTGGTACTAGTTGAGCCTTGCATTGCCTTTTGTGTTCGTTGTAAGAGAGCTGGCCTAGATTCTAGGTTTTTCGAATCGGTAACTGAATAGGTTGCTATGTTCTGTCTATTCCCTCTTATCGAAGGCTGAATCGGCGGCAAAATCGAATCGAGGGCTGAAACGAAGGCTGTGAATCGAAGGCCCAATCGAGGGCTAGCTTCAGCTTGGTAGACTGTCAACGGCTTCTTTATATAAACGTTTTCTTTTCAAATGTCAGTGTAGCGTCTTATTTTCCCGTTCACTTCGTAAAGTCATAGCGATATTCATCGATTTCTTACCAGTGACGCCAGGATAATTCTCACAATGCCGTTAAAGCCTTTAGGGCATGCCCCAGCGCAACCTTGGTCTTCCTGTCAATCGCCTCTTCCTTCTTAGATATAACATGGTTAACTCACCTACCCTGAACAACGTCCTTTTCCCATACTGTGACACACGAGTACTGCTGGTTCTCCCCGAGGTAAGGCAGTGTATATCCAATTTTGGTCTCCCCCCGCCCAATTCCACACCACTTTCTCCTAATACCTTTTCCCTACCCCTTCCGACATCTGACTTTTGCCTCGTCCACCACATTCCACACCAATGAATACAGCTGGCTGATAGCCAATTTTTCCCAATAACTGACGTCTCCCGCCTGACCCCTCATGACCAACTTTGCCCCCCATCTGTGACCCCATCAATATCCCCTGAAACAATACACCCCACACGTCCCAACCAGAACGCATAGTAAAGCATACAATTGAACACATTTTTACACTTTTCTCGTTAATTATGCAAAACACTTTGCCCAAAATCTAATCATCTTGAGATTTGACACATACACACCGACACACCAACTACGACAACAAACCATCCAGGCGTTCTCGACTTATTCTGTTCACTAACAGACACACAGACAAGCACCGTCGCATAACCTTCTCGACGAAACCATTCGTCGCGAAGGTAATTAGCATTACAAAGTGAGTCCG
The DNA here is from genome assembly GCF_035083965.1 of Branchiostoma lanceolatum. Lineage (NCBI taxonomy): Eukaryota > Metazoa > Chordata > Leptocardii > Amphioxiformes > Branchiostomatidae > Branchiostoma > Branchiostoma lanceolatum. The sequence continues at coordinate 23,053,847 of NC_089726.1, forward strand.
AGTTGTGACAACGAGCGGCTGTTAGTGTTACTTGCACGTCAAGTCAATAGGCACAACGATCCTGTGTAGAACTGTAAAACTCCTACCGGGCGCTAGAGATAATCACGGCGGAGGAAAGTATACGCGTCACTCAAGTTCAGGGTTACACATACCCGTAGCCAGGGGGGGTTCGGGGGGTTCGGACGAACCCCCCCACAGGCTTGAAGGTCCACTTTTCAATGTTCAAGATTTTTTTTTTCAAGGCGGACTTATTTGTATTTGCATCAACAGCAAGGCCACAGAGGTTAGAATCCAAGAAAAAACTGCTCACTTTGACTTTGTCTCTGATTTTTCCTCTCAAATTCTCTCAAACACACAGGAAATGCCCTTTCAGAAGGTTCAATTCTTAGAATTTGAAACGCTCCAGGGTCCACTTTTTAACGTCCAATGTTTTTTTTTTTCAAGGCGGACCCCGTGGATTGGCCAGGCTCTCTTCAAGGCTGAAGAGACTGTCCTCCGCAGTGATAATCTCTAGTGCCCGGTAGGAGTTTTACACGGGATCGTTGTGGCAAACTACCGCGACAAACTACATGTACTACCGGGTGCCAAAGATAATCCAAACAGCGGAAAACGCCTTCCGCCCCGTAGAGCGCCCGGCCTATTACGCCCTGCCTAACGACAATCTATACTATAGTTCTATACTGAATTCCAGATTAGGTAGGCCTATATAGGGTTGGAGTTATCTGGACATGTACTCGATGTAACGTTCGGAACGCGTTATACGTTAACGCATGTTGAAATTTGGCGGTTAACAGGACATTCGAGACAAACTACCACTATCCCATGCATCGGTTTACGTCCAGATGAATACAGTTAAAATTGTAAGATAGCCAGTGAAACACCAATATCCGTTGCTACAGTAGCATATGCCAACAACTCTTTAAAAAAAAAAGGAAAATCATGTCAGCATTTGAAAAATCTGCACTACTGACAGGATCATCCTGTCAGCAGTAGAAAAATTTGCACTGCTGTCAGGATCATCCTATCAGCAGTACAATTTTTTCTACTGCTGACAGGATGATCCTGTCAGAAATGCAGATTTTTCCACTACTGACAGGATCATCCTGTCAGCAGTACCATTTTCCCCACTGCTGACAGGATCATCCTGCCAGAAGCCTTCGGCGTTGTTTTCAGTATACGTAGCAAGTGATGTCTGCGATGTCGTGGTATAACAGCGTAACGGAAGACTGTCGTGATATTAGGTAGCGTTACCAGAAGGAACTTGAAGAAAATAACATATCATGTTAGTTGCCCATCAATGATGCAAAAAGAGATATCATTTTCATAATTATATCCAAGTAACACTTTTCTTAATCATTCTACATTGTGTCCTGTCGCAGAAGGCCTAATGTACGTCTAATAATGTTCACCTTGCCTAACTTCCAAACGCCGCAAGTATTTTGCCAAACACATTTTAGTCATTTAACATAAAATTTAATAGCATTTATTAATTGATTATGAAAATTAGGATCATCATTGGCATGATTGATATCTATCAATATTGCTCTCTACCTACGTGACGCTTCAAATTTGAAGTTAAAGTTTGAAATTCCTGTTATGGAATGGAGCGGAATTATAGTTTTTTCTCATTGAACTGCCCTCATTCAACTTTCCGTGTAAGAGCAGGACTTTCATTCTTAAAACAGGCGTAATTTGGGTGGAGAAGATCGTAATTGTGTAGATGAGGGTATTGGTTGAATGATTAACGAGAACTGTGTTAAATGATGAGAAAATTGAAACTGAAATAAATCTGTGGCACCTGTAAGTTTTTGGAAAGCTACAGGAATTTGAGCATAACTTGTATAGTTATGAAAAAAACGTTTGCGAATGTAAGGGGTTGTGGAAGTTGAAGCTGCTACAATTTGAAATCGGTTTGCTCAGGTTGTTCAATCGAGCAGCAATGATCATCACTGGCAGAACACTACGGGACCGTGTACCTACCGAAACCCTGTTAGTGGAGGCGGGTATGGAACCACTTACTACCCAAGCGGAAGCCCCTAAGCATGCTGGTAATTGCTTTCAAGGCACTTTTTTTCACAGCAAAGTAGCGCCTTACTTGCCAAATATATTTAGGTGGATGTCTCCACCACACGAACGCGCACTGATGCCTAGCAGCTCGCACACGGGACCATCACATGCTCAACATTCCACATTAACAAACACATATCTTTTAGTGAAGAGCAGTCTGAAATATCTGGGACCAGTGCTATGGAATGAACTCGCCACAGAACAAAGAAGACACACGACTTAAGTATTGATGATATTTGATATCTCCGTAGAGAAGGGGGTGTGTCTAATCACCCATCAGTAGATCTTCTGATAGTCGATACAGGGGACAGGGTATTCATACGGATTTTTTGAAACTCATATGAATTCTACTTAGAGCTAATTAGCAACTGGTCTTTACGTCCGAATTTTACGTCAATTTTACGCATCTTATAAAGACCACGCGAAGCATTATGTAAAAACAGCCGCTTTTCATCCAAACCCTCTAGCCGTCTATTCAACATGACAATAGTAGCAGTTTTGGATTAAAATGGCTGTTTTATATAACGAGAACTGTTTCTTCAAATCGGATAAGTACCTTCGCCGAGAAGGTTATGTTTTCGTCAGCGTTCGAGTGTGTGTGTGTGTGCGCGTGTGTTTGAGTGTGTGTGTGTGTTTGTATGTGTGTGTGTGTGTGTGTGTGTGTGTGTGTGTGCGTGTGTGTGTGTGTGTGTGTGTGTGTGTGTGTGAACACGATAACCCAAGATGGATTGTCTTGATACTTAGTACGAGAATAGGTCTTTTTGAGACCTCGAGATGATTAGATTTTGGGCTCCCTAGCGGCTTGCTCTGGTACTGCCGCGAAACTTCACTACCTTCAGAGGTTTGATATCTCGTGTTCTGGACTAGCTAGTCTGACACAAACCCAAGCTGAGAAACTGGAAAGAATCCAGAAGCGGGCGTGCCGTGTCATTTTAGGGAACTACCCGTGTGCATTGCAATGCCTTGGACTGGTAACTCTTGCAGAGAGAAGGGAGCAGCTCTGCCTCAAGTTTGCAAGGGCATTGTTCGTGTCTGAGTACAGAGACTGGCTGCCACCGACCAGGCCTCAGGCCGCGTAACTAGAAACAGCAAGAAACTGAACTGCCCCAAAGCAAGAACAAACAGATACAGCCGCTACCGGTGGCAGGCGTTCCGTACCAGACCTGCCCTCCCTGAAGGAGAGGAGAGAAGCTGCTGCTGTGACTCTGTTCAAGGCTATGCTGAGAACTGACCATCCTTTGCACGACCTGGTTCCTGCTCAAAGACACTCTGCCACAGGAAGAACACTGAGGAACAATATCACTGTTCCCTATACCAGAACTAAGAGACAGCAGCAATCCTTCCTGATCGATGAGGATTTTAATGAAGACTGTAACAAATGGTACTCAATTCAGAGGGAATGCAGTTGTGTTCTCCCTGCTCATGTACATTTGACGAATAAATGAGTAATAAAGAAATGAGTAGTATTTATATAATGCCGTCAACACTCCCCTGTTTTCAGTCAATTGAAGGAAAAAACGATGTGCAATTTATGTATACACATTATTTCATTTCAGTGGAATACATGTCTGTGTTATTCATTCCGTGTAAGGGGAAATGTGGAATAATCGTGAAACTTTTAACCATTACTACGACATGTGCAATTTTGTGAGTCGTAAAAGCTTTTACTTTGTTATTTTTCCATTGAATGTAATTCAGTGATCTCACTACGAAGTGCAATGAATAAATCTTGAATCTATGGTCATGATTTTTAAGTAGTAGATAGCTCGTGGCAGGGAGAGTAAGTTGTGTAGGAGCCTATTTCGTTTCAAACTTTGAAAGGGAATAATTCAAGATGGGTATGTAGATACCTGAAATGATGATTGACAAGATCGTATACTTGTTATGCAAAACAGGACCTAATTTGCATAATTAATGAGGAAAGTTTATAAATCTGCTGCATTCTATTATAGGACTCTCAAATATGTGACATATGTAACGGAGAAAGAGAGGAATATTGATAGATATCAAGTATGCAAATGAATACCTAATTTGCATAATCACTAGAAAAATACTATAACTCCATAGTGGCAAATGGTGTGGATTTAATTCTTGCAGCATTTGGAAGTTGAGTAGATGTGGACATTATCAGACATGAGGGCCTCATTTACATAATATATGAGGAAATGCTACAATAGCCTTCTTTGATAAGATAGGACTTTCATACTTTGAAGAACTTTTGTTATTTGGGTAGAGACGATTATCAACTGACATAATTCATGCAAATAAGGTCCTTATTTGCATAATGAATGGAAAACATTTATGATGTGCCACTCGAAAAGGTTAACATCAGTCGGCGAAGGTATGGGGTCGTAGAACTGTAGTTCATGCTTTCTTATTTTCCCCTCCGCAGCAGTCAAGATGCAGTTGTCTCCCCGCCGCTGGGCCGGTGTTGGAGTCGTGATGCTGGTGCTCCTGCCGCTGCTGCAGGTGTGCGGACAGACAGCAACAGGGTGTCCAACAACGTGCACCTGTCAGGCGGAGGGACTCGTCAACTGCGTCGGACGACAACTAGAGGCTGTACCGACCAACATCCCTCCGAACACTCGGACCTTGGACTTAAGAAACACCGGGATCAGCAGGCTACCGGGACTGGCTTTCAACCAAGTACCCGACCTGGAGCTGTTGAGGCTGGAAGACAACAAGCTGGAATCTGACACTGTCGCCATGTTCGGGTTTGTTGGTCTTCAGAAGCTACAAGGACTTTTTCTGTCAGGGAATAAGCTGACTCATAGTTTCTTACTGAGGCAGTCCTACTACATTCCCCGAAGCCTAAGAAACCTCGATCTGTCTCGTAACCCGCTGATAGATGTGCGAGAGAGAACCTTTTACTTTTTGCAGAATCTTGAACGGTTATACCTAAGTCACTGCGAGCTCAACTTCCTCCGTAGTGAAGCGTTCGTTGGGCTCTTCAGCCTCCATGATCTTCATCTTGAGGATAACCTGTTCACGCAGGTACCGAGCGCGGCGTTTAAGAACGTCCCTAACCTGCTCCGACTGTTTATGAACGGTAACCCTGTACACACGCTTTCCGCCACCGACTTCGCAGAACTGTCAAACCTTCAGCTACTTGACATGAGGATGGCAAACATATCCAGGATAGATGAGGCTACATTCAACAAGACTCCTCGGCTTCAAACTCTGCTCTTGTCTGGAAACAGAAATCTCTACTATGTGGACAAATCCATATTTGCCAATTTGACCGAGCTGACTCATCTGGAGCTCGCCGACTGCGCTTTCCAGTCGGCCGGTACTTACATCTTATCATCTCTGAAGTCTCTCACTACGTTGACCATTAACGGAAACCCGTTCGCGTGCGGACCGAGCATGTGTGAATTCAGAACCTGGTTGGACACCACCGATGTCAACGTCCTGCAGAGGTACGACATCAGGTGCGCCAGCCCCGGATATCTGCAGAGCGTGCCCGTGCTGAACGCCAGCATAGCCTACCTCTGTAAAGGGGAACGTCTAAGTGAATATTACACCAGTTTGGCCCAAGCTGCGATAGAGAAATGTCCGTACAGTTGTTTCTGTAACACGACGATGGTTGAGTGTCCCGATGCTAACCTGAGGAGGATGCCCACGTCGTTTCCGCCTCAGATCAACAAGCTGGTGATGAGAGGCAACGCCCTTACGACGATAGACAGACAGGAATTTGAACGGGTTAGGTACGTGACGTGGTTAGACTTAAGTGCCAACAACTTAACATCAGACAGTTTTGATAAGGGCCGTCTGGCGATGTTGCCGTTCGTAAAAAAATTAAATTTATCGAGCAACATGCTGTCCAGTTACATACTGGCCGAACAGATGCCTCCGAGCACCAAACTTGAGGAGTTAGATATGTCAAATAATCCCCTGGGAAACATACGTGCAGGGAATTTTCGGCTCTTAGGACTATTACGGAAGCTGCATTTAAACAGTGTAGGAATGGAGGAACTGACAAGCTTCTCATTCATGGGGCTCTTCAGTGTACAAGAACTTCACTTTGCTAACAATAGACTCAAGGCATTGCCGATAAAGGGGTTTCGATTTGTCGGAATGGTGAAGAAGTTAGTCCTCCGAGGGAACCCGATCACACAGCTGACCGACGGATCGTTTCTCGGTATGCCTCAACTGACCTACCTGGACATGAGAAGTGCGCGACTCCTTAACATTCAACACAACACCTTCAAGTACACCCCATACCTTACCGAGCTGCTCCTAGGCGGTAACAAGAATTTGTCTTACATCAGCTCGGTGACCTTTTCCACAATGCCCAATGTCCAAGTCCTGGATCTGAGCGACTGTAGTTTCAGAAGTCTGTCCAACGACACACTGCCACAGCTGCCTAGACTACGGGCAGCGAGCCTTCACAACAACCCCTGGCACTGTGATGGAGGTCTGTGCTGGCTGAAGAAAATGGCGCTGCACCGCGTTGTCTACATCGCTCATGTCCGTCAGCTGACGTGCGTGACACCGCGCTTTGTCGCCGGGGACACCGTACGGGATGTTGAGAACCAGTTCATCTGCCCGAGGGAGTCCCAAGTGCCTGTGGTCATCACCAATCTCATCGAGGATTCCATCTTTATTCCTCAAATATCTGAGGTCAGTGACGATAACATCTGCCCCATGGAGTGTCAGTGTTACAAAATTGAGAAGCGTGTGGATTGTAGCCACGCTAACCTCAGATCTGTGCCCTCACCATTGCCTCCGGACACTGTATATCTCAACCTAGCCAACAATCTCATCAGGAATATTTCCGACACAGACTTTGCAAACTTGAAAAACCTTCAGAGACTTGACCTTCAGAATAATCTGATAACCAATCAAGGTATTTCTAAAGGAGCATTGAAGGGTTTGGACAACGTACGGATCCTTCACTTGTCAGATAATAAGCTGTCAGAAATCCCGCTCCAGTTAAGTCGGCTAGCTTATAGTTTACGAATGTTGGACCTGTCGGGAAACACCATACAATCGCTTGAACCAGGAACATTCAAAAGTTTCCGGACGCTTCGTGACCTGGTTTTATCAGACGTCGGTCTGAACACCATTAAACGTGACGCGTTTGATGGGCTAAAGAAACTGCTCAGACTTTCCCTCGCCTATAACAACTTAACGACTATTCCAGAGGAACTGGGAAGACTTCCAAACCTCGCTGAACTTTATGTTCGTGGCAACTCCATCCGGACTTTGAAGCGAACCTCTCTTGAAGGACTTACCAGCCTTGAATTCCTCGACTTGAGTGATCTCGGGCTTAAAGTGTTGGAGCCGGGGGCCTTCGACAACTTGGCCGTCTTGGATACACTAGTTCTGTCAGACAATAGTTGGATATACAATCTTAAGACTGGCGTCTTCCGAGGCTTAGAAAGTCTGCGAACGTTACGAATGACTGACTGTGGTCTAAGAACGATCAACCCCAGAATGCTGTCGGACATGCCAGCTCTGACGTCTGTTGTTCTTCATGGCAACCCGCTAGAGTGTAGTGCTGATTTCTGCGTACTGACAAAGTGGCTTAACGCGAGAGGGATCAAAATTGAAAATCATGGGGAAGTGCGATGTACACAGTGGTCTCAGACAAGTACAGCTGTTTATGCCATTAATGACCCCGGCTTTCAGTCATTTTGCGAAATTGCCTGTGGCATATGTACGGGGATTTCCACACCCATGCCTACAACACCAGTTGAGAGCACGTACGCCACGGCGACACTACTACCAAGTACGGAGACATCAGATAAAGCCTCCGAGGTTACCACCATTCCACGTGTCGTATGGTTCCCAGTCACCAGGGCACCTCAGGTTTCCGCTGGAACAGTAACTCCGCCGGGGGTTATCAAGGACTACATAACAACAGTACACATCGAGACTACGCCAGTCCCTAAACCCCCACTCAGAACTAATGGAGCTACTGCAAAAAACAGAGAAAAAACTGCCGACGCAAAAAAACTACCACCGCATCCAAACATCGATAAAATAGGTATTGGCGTCGAGAAACATGATCTACCCTCGATCAAAGAGAAAAATAGTTCTAATAGACCGCAAAAGAGTGGATCTTGTAAAAACTGTGTTCCGTCGACTACAATGAGTGGGAGGATCCCATTCATAGCAACAGGAAGGGGAGTGGATAAAGGTCGGGAGTCGGAGAACAAACCGCTGACGGAGAAAGTGTTTCTGGCTTCCCTGAGTGGCAACATTGAACCTTCTCCTCCTCGTCCCATCGAGCCAACTGAAAGTGTCAACAACTCCAAAAACAAACCTTTTTTCTCTAACGAGGGGTTTTCAGTGGTGGGTGACGAAACGGTTCTTCAGAGGTCAGATAGTTCACAGGATACTGTAGTCCACACAACTGCACCAACCAGGCCGGGACTGACTCCGCGCACAGCGAGACGGCCTGCTGGCATCACCGTCCCGGGCAGGCGGGACCAGCAAACAGTGAGAGTGAAATACGGAGATGTTACCAATCATCACACGACGAACAGGCAGCCCAACTTTACGCAAGCAATTGAACAGTCAATGCCAGGGAGCAAGGAAAAATCACCCGACCGCACCATGAGTTCACAGGAAGAAAGTTCCGGGCTGATCCCAGCAAATCGTTCATCTGCGAAGACTTCGAACGAAGTAAACAGCAGTAACGCCTCGATTGAAGGAGTGAAAGAAGTTGACAAAGTCGTAAAGCCTGACGCAAGAACCTCAAAAAAACAAATTTTGTTCAGCGATGTTGAAAGTGACTTACAGAATATCCGGGAGAACAGTAAACTTGGTTCTCAACAGCATGAAGTCCCATCGACAGACAGATTCAAACAACACATAGCTACACATGATACGACACCGACAGTCACTGGTGCGATACCCAGTATATCCACCGCACGGAAAGAAGGAAAGTCGTTTCTTCACCTGCCCACATCAGCACACGTTGTTACGGTGCCATTTTCTCCCATGCTGCCCTCCAAATGTCCAACCGGATGCGGATGTTACGAGGAGTTAATACGCTGTAGCGACATCGGTTTAACCAAAGTCCCGAGACTCTCTCACCCACGACTAGAAGTTTACTTGCTCAGCAACAATCCCATCAGTCGAATTCCGCAGAATATTTTCCTATGGGTGTCATCCCTCACAAGTTTGTATCTCGACAACTGTCGTCTGGTGGATGATAGTATCATGGAAGAATCATTTTCTGGCCTGTCACGTTTGAAGTACCTCCACTTGACTCAGAACAGACTCAGGAGAGTGCCGACAGGTTTGCCGACAGCTCTACAGTACCTGTACTTGGACGGTAATGAAATCAGCGCCGCAGGGGAAAAAGCCTTCGTGGGATTGCCAAACTTACGAAGTCTGTATCTCCAGGGAAACAACCTGACGAGTGAAAGTCTTCACCCTGCAGCTTTCACGTCACTCGTCAATCTAACATCACTCTATCTTCAAGGAAACAACATGGATACACTACTTGGGATCTTCCCGCCGAGTTTGGAGGTCTTACGGTTGGGAAACAACAAAATAACAACGATCTCTCCCGAGACATTCCTCTACCTGCCTCACTTACAGAAACTCTTCCTTTCAGAAAACAACTTAGAGGCCCTTCCCCACGGACTATTCGGTGGACTCTCAAGTCTTCAGTATCTCCATCTGGCTAACAATAAATTAGTCACCGTGCCAGCTGATCTTCCAAAAGGTCTTATTCATTTGAATTTGGCCGGCAACGCAATTTCTGCAATCCCCGGGAGCATATTTTTCCGCCTGCAGATGCTGGTTGCACTGAACCTTTCCAGCAATAACCTCTATGACGACCGAATCGTGGATCTGGATTTCAGGTATTTGAAGCATTTACACCAGCTCCAACTTTCCGGAAATCACCTGACATCGATTCCCCGAAATCTGCCCAAGTCTCTTCGGTATCTCGACCTCCAGGCTAATCTTCTATCAGAGAAAACAGCCAATGTAGAAAATCTCAAAGGCAGCGTGGGCCTGAAGTACTTAAGTCTGGCGGAGAATTACTTCAGAGAAATCCCAATACCACTGCCCCCTTCACTGGAGTCACTACACCTTAACAACAATCTTATCATCAAAATCACTCCCAAGGTGTTTTCTCAAACCCCGCGTCTGAAGACGTTGAACCTCAGCAGGAACATGCTCGGAGACGGAGGGGTGGTTCGGGACAGTTTCTTTGGAACCACAAATCTAGCTCACTTGGACTTGTCTGACAACCATCTCAATACTAGCCTGCAGTACCTACCTAGCAGAGTCAAATATCTCATAGTATAGACTTAGGAACCTGTTAAAACATGTGATTAATAGTGAACCAGAATTAACTTCAAGAAAGTCGGAAACGTTGATAAAAAATCTAGAGGACATGTAACGTTACAGTTTTGATTTTATAGGTTTTGCATGATTCCGGCGTAAGAACCGGTTAGTTCCACCAACCAAAATAACAGTTACTAGTATTGCTTGAACATACACAAAATTAGTCGAACTCAGTATTTTTCCACAATGACGAGAAAGGTTCGTCTTACGAGTAGATTCTTCATTCCAATTGGTGTATATGTTTGACAACACATGGTATCTACGGATGAAGAAGACACGTAGTTGCTTCGGCAAGCAAAGAAACAAGAGACGATCGAAGACTCAATAAATCACAAGAAGAAGAAACCTGACTAGTGTTCGGAGACGTGTCTGTGATAAGGTCAGGAGGAGTATTCAACTTGAGAAACCAACAAACCAAATGAAAGACGTCCATTTATTTCAGTGAACTACAACATTTTTGTGCAAACTATTAACAGATGTTTTCACACCTTACTTTACAGAACATGATCATCGTTAGCTTAGAAAATATTACATGAATGTTGCCTCTCTGCCGTTAAAACAATCACAGGAGGTGTGCAGTGAACCATCTACTGCACTGCAATGAAATAATTCCCTTAAGAAGATTTCTAAGAAGATTTTAAAAGTAAAGACTGTTGAAGATCGCTTACCATTACTAAAAAAATGTGTTCGAGTTGACAGAACTATTTATGATTTAAAATCCTTCGTGTGACCTTGCGTGATGTGGTCTCGATTTATTTGGCTTGAATAGTATAAGCGAGGGAGATTACTAAATGAGTTGTCTCCTATCCTAGGGTTTCCTGAATCAGTTTTGTCCTGTATGTTTTCAGACGACGCGTCGTGACGCTCCTGGGGAAAGTGTTCGTTTGTTGCAGGGCCGTGGATGCCTCATTACCTTCATCGCATTGGGTGCCGTTTCTGTGTCTGCCTGTCTGTTTGTTATATTTGTATTATGTATTATGTTTCTCTCCCCATACCAAGTGGAGTGAAATATATTGCTTTTTGTCAGATCAGGTTTCTTCTCATTCTCCACTTCTCCTGTCGTTTCAGTTTCTCAGGTTTCTTCTCCTTCTCCTGCCATTTCAGTTAAATCGATTCAACTCCGTGGGTGCCTTGAACATGTGCCAACAGGACTTCAACCAAAGATTTGGTATGCACCACTTCAAAATGATGCATTTTTGGGGACATTTGGGCCTATTTTCAGACCAGAAACGGACCAAAATTCCTAAATCCTTTCCCCGTTCCATGTTCTATCTTAGGTTCCGCGCGTTCCATTTGCTGTTGGCCAAGGAACACGTGTTCCATTCCGGTTACCTGAGGTCATGTTGCTTGAACACACGCGCAATGAACGACATGTAATGCAGCTTAAATCATTACCAAACGGCCATTATTGCAAAAATTATATTTCGGGCTAATGACCTAAAACTCGGTACAAGGGTACCTTGAACATGTCCCTACAGGACTTCAATCACGGTTCCATGTTCTATCTAAGGTTCCATTTGCTATTGGCTAAGGGGCACGTTTTCTTCTTCTCGCCCTTCTGCTGGCAAATCTTCAAATTGATTCAACTTTTTATTTCATTTGATAGTCGGGAAAATGACCTGAAATTTGGCATGGACGTGGACTATACCCCCATGCGTTTTGTTCATTACCTTCGCCGAGAATAGATGGGTGGTCATGATTTTTGGTATGTAGATAGCTTACGTGATTTTGTATGGTCGGACGATGATTATGCAAATCAGATTCTAATTTGCCTGATTAATGAGGCAATTTTAAAAACCACTGTGTTCCATGATTTGAATATTCAAATATTTGACATTTGTAACTGAGGAAGAGAGGAATGTTGACAGATAAAAAAAATATGTAATTGTAGGCCTAATTTGCATACTTAATGAGAAACTACTATAATTCGATACAGGAAAATGATGGCAATTTCGTACTTGTTGCAGTCGAAAGTTAACGTTATGTGAATGTGAACATCGTTGAATCAGATTATGCTAATAAGGACCTCATTTGCATAAATGATAAATGTTAGCATAACCTTCTGTTATTTGGGTGAAGACGATCAACTGCTATGATTTATAATTGATGGGAAACACTCCTTGGGCGACAGTCATAAAGGTTAAAATCATTTGGCGAAGGTATGAGGTCGTGGAACTCTAGTTTTTGTTTTATAGGCCTTTAAAATTCTTTTATTGACGTTTTTGGGCAATTTTTAAAATGAAAAGTATAGTTTGGGCTCCTGTGCCGTTTTTTCAACCTAATGACATGAAATTTGGTACAAGGGTACTTTGAACATGTGCCCATGGGACTTGGATCACATTTTTGGTATACATCACTTCAAAACGACTCATTTTGGGGACTTTCGGGCCTATTTTCAGACCAAAAAAACATGCCAAAAGTGCTATCCTCGTTCAACGTTCGATCTCAGGTTCGACCCGTTGAATTTGCCGTTGGCCATCGAACACGTGTTCCATTCGTGCATGGGGAGGAGGGAGTAAATGTCAGCCTTTCTAGTTTGTTTGTTTGTTCATTTATTTGTGAACAGCATACCTGAAGAAGCTTTGGATGGATTCGGTTTTAGACTCTTATAATGATCGATGTGGTCACATTGAAATCAACCTAGTCGCTTATAAAAACCTAAACAACAAATTGAGATATTTCAGTCTCAAGAAGATATGTGCCGTTAGATTTCATACAAAAACCTGAGCTACCGATGATGACCACATACCGACATGGATTTTGACCACCTTCCATGAGGAACTTGCACCCGTGCTATGTAATGTCTACAATTGCTGTCTGCAACAGGGTATCTTCCCTTTACAGTGGAAGACGGAGTTGGTTGTTCCAGTTTCAAAGACAACCAAACCAAAGGGCCCTGAAGAGTACAGAAGGATCTCCCTCACCAGCTGTCTGGGTAAAGTCCTAGAATCGTTTGTCCGTGTGCTGTTACAGAGGGACACTGACCACCTGATCCATGACTCTCAACATGGTTTCAGACCGAGGAGATCGACTGTGTCAGCCCTTACTCAGATAACGCAAACCTGGCATAACGCGCTCAACAGCAAGCCGAAAATGGACGTACATGTCTCGTTCGTCGACTTTAGTCGCGCGTTCGACACAATAGACCATGGTAGTCTTCTGCATAGTCTGGCACAAATGGGGGCTAGACGGGACCTGTGGTGCTGCGTGAGAAGTTACCTGAGTGACCGTGTGCAGCGTGTCAAGTGGGGATCGCGTATTTCGGCGCCTCGACCAGTGCTAGCTGGAACACCACAAGGTGGTATCATCTCGCCATCGCTGTTTGTCCTTGCCATGAACAGTCTCGACAGAGGTATGCCGATCAATGTAACCCCTGTTAAGTACGCGGACGACCTGACTAACACGGAGCTCCCAATGGGTTCGCTACCAGGTCAAATGCAAGCTGCCATAACAGAAGTCGACACTTGGGCCAAATCATACAACGTAACATGACCTATTTACGTGCAGGAGTAGTTAACGTCCAGATTGGGTCATGTCCACATGTCGCGGGGTATTATGCCAAAGCCTGTTCTCATAAGAAACAAAGAACGTCATAAGTATGATCCTCAGGCATCTCTGTCTTTTATACAAAACATTTAAAAGGGTTTACGTCCAGCGACATAACAGAATAAACTCCTGAACCAGTAACAACAAGTTGCACGGAAGTGTCATGCATGACGCATTTCATATGTAATTCGACACCGCGTATTTCATCATGTTTTCCTAACTTACACGATAGCTAGTATATTTTAAAAGTAGCTGACGTTAAACATTTCTTTGATATGCAGACTATCCATGGTGATTCGAGGTCTGAAACTCTTGCCAGTTTTAGGAAGGTTTGATACAACCTAGCGACCCCCGCTCAGATAACACGGCATAACATCATGGCCATGCGTTTATCACGTGAACGCCACGTGCTGCTGATTTCGGGGAAATTCACAATACAAAAATTGTTTTCTTCCACCGCGTCGGGCAAGCGGAGGGACAAACATAGTGACTTACTGTCATTTGTCTGTAGACTACGTTCGACAGTTACTGTGCATTTTTTTTCCGGTCTATGTTCTTCAAGCATAGCGCTAGAAGGGAAAATACTGAGGTGGACGATAAAGGGTAAGCCTAGCACAATTGTACACCAAATACCCCAGTATAAATACATGCTCGCACGGCGTTAAACAGGCGGAGAAAAACTTACAGACCATGCATTTTCTTGTTAGAAGAGCTGATATTTCTACCCATGGGTTAAACATTTGACTCTGTCCGCGCGGTTTTAGGGTAAATAACGTTTTGAATAAATCGGACGTAAACTGGTCATGTTACGTTAGTATAACAGCAAACGTAGGAAAAACCAAAGACGTGGTTATTAGCTGTCGTAGGGAGGCTCTCATACCCCCACAACTCACACTTAACGGGGAAACGATAGAGAGAGTCTCGTCATTTAAACTCCTCGGTGTGGTCGTCACTAATGACTTGTCCTGGGGTCTCCACGTTGATTATATGCTGTCCAAAGTAAGACCACGTATACACTACCTGCGGCTGTCGAGGCGAGCGGGGCTGCCAGTGGATGTTCTCCTTCAGATCTACACTACATTCACTCGGCCGGTGTTAGAGTACCGGCGCCTCACCGGTGTGGGGAGGACTGCCTCGTGGACTGTCTGACGAGGTCGAGAAAGTACAGAAAACCTGTTGCAGGATTATTGGAATCTCCTACGACTAGCTGCCGACCCTGGAGACGCGAGGCATCCGTGCGTGAGCTCGGGAGGGTGGTGGCGGACGACACACATGCCTGCCGGCAGTTCCTGGTGCAGTCCGAGGACACTCCATACCAACTTAGACGAACATCAACCTTCAAAATACCGCTCAGCCGAACAAAGAGACATTCCTAGAACGCTCAAAATCATGCAATAATGATAAGCAAAAAGCGGACACTATTGACTTTCAATACTGCATAGTATTCTTAATGTTTAATTGACTACCCTCCCTCGCAACCGGGCATGCATACAATAAAATGAGTCTGAGTCTGAGTGTTGGCGGTACAGTTTTTAATATGGTTTTAAGTTCCGGACGAAGTCCGGATGGGTAACAAGACCCGCCTACACTGTTGAGTAACATAACAATATATAATATATAATGTCTCGGTAAGAAGGTATGTTAAGAAGGGTGCGGTTGGGAGGGAAATCGAGAGGCTGGTTCGGTCCAGCTTGTCCCCGCTCGAGTGGCCAATTACTTGGGATCTACCGCGCGCATGCGCGCGGCGATCCCATCACAATTGACTACCCTCCCTCGCAACCGGGCATGCATACAATAAAATGAGTCTGAGTCTGAGTGTTGGCGGTACAGTTTTTAATATGGTTTTAAGTTCCGGACGAAGTCCGGATGGGTAACAAGACCCGCCAAAAATAAAAAAGGCCGCCAACACTCAGACCACAAGACAACAACAACAAGATAACAAATAGGATATGCACGTAACAGGGTGCGAACAAACAAGTACAGGAAAGATTTTTAGGAGCAAAATATGAGCCCACTAAACAAAATATAACTGAATATAACTGAATATAACTGGGGAACGCACGTAACTGTGTGCGAACACTTAATTTAACAACAAGTAAAAGAAAGGTTTTAAGAGCGAATTATGAGTCCGCTAAACAAAATATAACGGAATATAACTGAATATAACAGCAGGGGAACGCACGTAAGTGTGCGAAACACTTGATTTAACAACAAGTAAAATAGAGATTTAGGAGCAAAGTATGAGCCCGCTAAACAAAATATAACTATATAACTAGGAGACGCACTTAACTGGGTGCGAAGCCTACTAGGCTTGAATGTAGATGCAAATTTCCAGCGAGTTTAGGACTGAGGGTTTATGCATGGGAGGAGTAGAATTTGCGTAGAATTCAGGAAGTGGGAGGGGAAGAATTTGCCTGGATTAGCTGATGCATTTTGCAGGTCACTTTGAACATGTAGGAGGTAGGGAGAGCCTGGTAGACGGAGATGGCGTCAGAGCGCCAATCACCGTGGCGGGAGAGGAGCTCTTTTGGAACGCCAGCCAAGTAAGCCCAGGTGCACCCACCCCTGCGAAAGCTGTGGAGTGAGAATTTGGAAGGCGGAAGGTTGAGTGAGGTTATGAGCTGGGTCAATCTTGATTCTAGTCTGGGTTTCGTTACTGGAACGGTGGCACCTTGGGAGAGGACAGAAATCGCAGGGTCGGTAGGGAGCGCAGGAACCCTGGAGCGGAGCTTGGAGTAGGCCGCCACAGGGCAGAGTGGGCATGGCGGCGAGGAGAACTTCAATAGTGCGTTCCCAGAATTGGATTGTTTTGGACCAGTTAGCTCGGATGACCAATCCGTTGGCCATGAGGGAAATGTCGCCCGAACATAATTGTTTCGTTGGGTCGAATTTTGCGCGGGAGGGGGCAGCTAGGTTCGACGCGCGCATGAAGCTGAAGAACATGATCAGGTAGGCCGCCCAGCAGGCGAGGTCGAGGGTGTTCTGGAGATCTAGTTTAGAGTAGATGGCCAGGAGGATAGGTGGTGTGATTGGGAGTTTTGGCGATGGTTTAAAATCGTTTAGAGTAGATGGCCAGGAGGATAGGTGGTGTGATTGGGAGTTTTGGCGATGGTTTAAAATCGAGAGGCTGGTTCGGTCCAGCTTGTCCCCGCTCGAGTGGCCAATTACTTGGGATCTACCGCGCGCATGCGCGCGGCGATCCCATCACAATTTAATATGTATACGATGTTCTTTTAGATTGGTAGCAGATTTGAGATAATTCATGTTATCGTGTCATTTGTACCTTCATTCTGTGATACTGTGTAATTTTAACATTTAATTTTATTATGAAATGATGACGTGTTGATAGTTGTAAAAGTTGTGAATTGCAACGCAATTCAGGCTGTCTCAGCCTGCGATGTTGTAAACATTGAATAAAGTTCAAAAGTTTAAATAAAGTTCCACGACCTCATACCTTCGTCGATTGATGTTAGCCTTTTCGAGTGAAATGTTTCTCATTCATTATGCAAATCTAGTCCTCATTTGCATGAATTATATCAAGTGATCCTTTTCTCTACCCAAATAACACAAGTTGCATATAACGGTTAGTATGAATGACTTATCTTAGCAAAGAGGGACGTTGTAGCATTTCTCATAAATAATGTAAATGAGGCCCTCATTTGCACGATTTATGGCTAATAATGTCCACATTTACGTAACTTATAATGGAATGCAGCGGGTTTATGCACTTTCCTCGTTAATAATGCAAATCAGACCCCGATTTGCATAAATATCATACGATTATGTATCACTCAAGCTATCTACATACCAAAAATCATGACGACTCGTTAACACCTTCTTGAGTTATTATCTTTTAAAGTTTGAAACAAATTTAACATCGGCTCCTGCAGTTCCAAAATAGCCGCTAGGGTGTCCAAACCCACACGACTTACTCTCCCTTCAAGAGCTATCTACCACTAAAAAATCATGACCATGGCATGTCCAGAACACGAGATATCAAACCCGGAAGTTCCATTGCAGTACCATGGCAAGCCGCTAGGGGCCCAAAATCTAATCATTTCCAGGTCTCATCAAGACTTACCCACAGAGTAAATATCATGACAATCCATCCAGGCATTCTTGGGTTATCGTGGGACACACAGACACACACACAAACGCTGACGAAAACATAACCTTCTCGACGAAGGTAATGAACCTATTATATTAATGGCATTACTTTCTGACTTTATTGAACTCCATTGACTCGCCCTCCTATGCATTGGGTCAGCTAATGAAATGTAAGCTACTGTAGTCGTAGACTATATTGTCCCAGCTAAGGGAATCATCATCATCAACTTGTCGTGAGAGTATCACGAACGAACATAAGGGAATAATTTAAGTGTATTATTTGTACTTATATCATTATGAAACGTTCGTACTGCAGAAAAATGGGGGTCCCGTGTTCGAGGAGGTGCCTCGAGTGCGATACAACAGCCTCATTACTCACATGGGTACCTACTGGCTGAAAAAATACAACCTGGTGAATTATTATATCAAAACAAAAGTCTACATATAACCTCCTTGCTCTTATCAAATATCAGCTTTTTGGGCCATTGTTTCCCCGTTTTTGATATAGATCTAGCAAGGAGGTTTTTTATCTTCGCCGAGTACTTGTACTCGGAGAAGATTATGTTTTCGGTTGAAAAAACTGTTGGGTGGGTCTGAATGTATGTCAGGAGCATAACTCAAGAAAGCTTCAATGAATCTTTATGATTTTTGGTAGGTGTGCAGTGGTTGTTGAAAGGAAGGTCAAGTCCGAAAATGGTTCACCTTGCGTTTTTCAACAGTACTGCAGCGGACTTTGCATTTTTTTGTGTTTGTATGTAGGCAAAAAAAGTGACGGAAACGTTGATGGATCTTCATGATTTTTTGCAGGTGTGTAGATGTTGTGAAAACGGAGGTCAATTTCAGAAATGGTTCCCCTGGTATTTTCCGTCGGTACTGCAGCGGGCTTTGTGTGGATGTGTATTTGTATGTCGCCAGGATAACTCAAGAAGCTGTTGATGGATCTGTATGATATTTAGTGGATGGGTAGGGTTTACAGAAAGGAAGGTCAAGTTCGATAATGGGCCTTCTAGCGGGTACCTAAAGTACTGCAGCGGAGCTTCAAAATTTAGGGGCATATTTTCTGAAAGTGCTATGGTCATGATTTTTGTGTGGTAGATAGTTCATGCCACTGAAAGTAAGTTCTGTAAATTTGGGCCCCCTAGCAGCTTGTTAAGAACTGCAGTGGGTGTTTTTGTTTTGACATTCGGACATGAATAACGTGAGAAGGGGTCGACAGATCGTCGTGATGTTTGGTATGTAGAGAGCTCAGATGGTGCTTTACATAATCAATGACTAATTATGCAAATCAGGAGGTAATTTGCATAATTAGTAAGGAAAGTTTGTTAACCCACTGCATTTCATGAGACATGGGACAGTGTCAGGTCACAGATGGCCTTGCATAAATGTACATGTAGGTCAAATAAATAAACTATTCTCCAAGCAGAGGTGTGGGTCCTGCTGGTTTTTAACGCGTTCAGTTTAGGCATTTTTGTTCAACACGGTTGGCGACATAACGAAAAGGGGACAAAATAGAAAGCCTGATAAAAACACCTAAAACACGTCAAAAACCAGCCAGACCCACTCCTCAGCTTGGAGAGTGCACTGCACCAAAACTGCACCACTGCTAGGTGCGGAAAAGTCACATGTACATGTACTATGTCTTTCAAAATGTGTATGATATGGAATAAAGATTTATTCTATTCATATATATTGACTGTACCATTTCATCATCACTTTCAACTTACAACACTGCAATATCGAACCTTTGTGGCCCATATAATATCAACATACTCTTATTTTTTCATGACCAGTTATAACATATATCAGCACACTCTACACATATACTTGTCCTGTACCACCAAATGATTTTAACCCTATCTAGACTGGACTCATTCGTCCCATCATAACGTCCAAATGGTATGGTGCATGATCAAATCTGTAGGGGGTGATAAGCATGTAAATATCAATCACTCTCCATAATAAGCCTTGATTATTTGGCGAAGATAATGTGTTCGTGGAACTCTAGTTTATAGATGAAACCTCCTTGGATCTAGGACCCCCTCATCTAGGTAGATCCCATACTTCTGTTTTGTGTGCAGCTGGGAGCGGCCTGATATTGATATGGCCACAGCTTCACTGATTACGTTCCTTCAGCGGTACACGTCACTCGTGCCCAGAACCCCGTCCAACGACATTCCTGTGTTCCACGCCACCTCGGTCCCAGGCACCAGCCGCTGCCTTCAGATTCCCTACACCGTGTACACGCCAACAACTTTCATAAGATGACCAATCTCACGCGCAAATAACTTGTTCTACTTTTTATGGAAAAAGAGACAGAAAGGATAACGTACCAGGTTTCATTCATTTGACAACACATTACGGGTTGACTGACTCATGAGGAGCGACGTTGTGTGCGATGAGCCCCACCTATTCAGCCAGGGTCAATTGTTCCAGATAAATGAATACGTAACGAGGTGTTGTCAACACCGGCTATTATGTTCTGCACAGTGCTGACAGGTCGCTGGAAACGTTCTGCACGCACACTGTGTTGTCGAGGCTGTCGCTAAGGTCCACAAGTCGCCATGTCGTTCGAGTTTCTGTACCATAACCGTCTTAAGAACGCTCCCAAGGTAAAAGACGAGTCGGCGAACCGACAGATCAGGCTGTCCGAGAACTCGTACAAACGAGGAGGGGAGAGGGTCAGGCGGGCGAGCGAGAAAGAAGACGAGAAAGACGTTCAAGATGGCGGCAGTAGTGTGTTTTCCGATGACAACGAGGCGGACCTCGAGCTCCCGCCGGAAGTTGTGCGCTACGAGACGCTGTCCAAATCGTCCATCCGGCGCATGCAGGAGCTGCGGGAGGAGATCGAACAAGGCAAGCGGTACCGACGGGAGAACGAGCCGGACAGGAAGAAACAACAGAACCCGTTAGAGTGGGAGAAGGTAAAGGGGAAAAAAGGGTTCCGACGCTCCGGTTCCATGGAGTCAGAGGACAGTGTGGCCACCAACTCAGACGATTTAAAAGACTTTGCAACCGTCCGAAGACAGTTAGAACAGAATTTTCAGCGATCTCAGTCGGTGGAAACACTAAAGGGTAAGGAGAACGGACCAAGTCCAGTCCGCAGTGTATCGTTTGACCCCAATGTCGACGTACGTAAAATACCTAGGGATGATTATCCCAGCAACAAAAATGATTATCATGACATGGTGGAAGACCTGAAGTCGGTAGGTACAAAGACTCTGGTGATCGAACCTGAGAAAAGAGTCATTTCGACCAAACAGCAGCCCCGTGCTGACGGAGGAATTGTCGTGTCCGAGTCACCTCGGTCATCACCGGGCCGCAAGCCAGTCCCGCCGTCCCACGGCAGTTACACCATCACCACACAGCGTCCACAGGCGCCGACTGTCTTGTCTCCTCCAACTTCGCCCCGTCGTACGACAGAACCACAACAACACAGTCGAGACGTACGTCTGGCAGACTCGGGGCCAAGATTTCAAACCAACAACGCACGTCCAGCCGAGAACAGCAGCGGTGCAGGTGGCTCCTGGCGGCTAGTACAGAACGGCGTGCAGGCCGAAACAGGCGAGGCTATTCCACAGGGAGCACGCATAGAGTACGGTCCGGATGGTCGGATGTGGGTGTATGCTCGACAAGAACACGTGCAGTGGACAACAGTCCACCTGACCGACAGCAACTCACACCCAGCACCGGTAAGTCCGAGACATCATGCCAACGATCACAGACCGCCGTCTTCTACATCACATGTCTCTGTGTTGAACACGGACAGTGTACCACACCTTACCATACAGCAAAACGACACTGATCACGACTCTGTCACGATCACAAATAACGGCAACATCAAAGGAAGGGATGGAAAGACTGTCATACAGTCAGCGCAGAACAGAGCTGCCGGTGCACGGGCGGGGGTCTCCCTGTCTGGCAGCACACGGGACGGACATACAGACACACCATCTCACTTCCAGAACGGTCACGTCGCCAAAACGGACTTCACAGAAGAAAAGTCCATCAACTTTCAGTCAGAGACTGACAGTTCCGATCCTTACCGAGGCTACTTTGACCAAGGAGCTTTTGACCGAGACGACTCCCTCTCGAGCTCCTATACGAGTGGATACAGAAACGACGTAGAGCTGGAAAGAGTTCGCCAAGGTATGGAAATGTCCATGGACTTTGTCGACGAGAGCGGTGGACGTTCTCGAAAAATTCCCAGTGACGATTTCGTTGGATGGTAGTCATGACACTCCACACGAGGCCATTTCCATGCGGCGTGGTGCGATGTAACGGGTATGGTGGGGTCTGGGGTGCTATAGTTTAATGGAGGTAACCACCGATGCCAGTGTTACCTCTTCTAACTGTAAATTCTACTGACACGGGGGTATTTTGACTTCTTTCCAAATCATCCAATTTTATATTCTACTGTCCGTTTTCTTTTAGACAAGCTTTGTACTAAGTGATAGAGCTGGACGCGTAAGAAACAGTCAAGGACGAAGGAAAATTGAGAAAATAGTTTCTACCGTTCCATCCACCAATGGACCATGGCCTTGTCTTTGTGCACAATACAATGTAATAACAGGGCTGAAAATGTTGAACATAAAACAGATGTTAAATTCAAAAACGTTTACTGTCGAAGCACAACAATTCCCACACGCTGATATGATCAGGTCAACTGAAACGGAACGAGTCTTGGTTTATCGTATTTCAATGTCCTTCAAAAACAGCATTGGGTAAACCAGCATGCAGGCACCAAATTTGACCCACAATTAACCGTTGAAAGCTGCTACAGCATACCTGTAGACGGCAGGGCCAGGTGAGGGACATAGACGCTGCCCACGTCACCTGTTCTTCACGGCTACTAACGACTTACAGATAACGCACCTCGTCATCTTGTGAGTCATCAAATCACAAACGGAATGCCCCGTGGGGGTCATCTTCGTGGATGAATTAATATTAGTATTCAACATCATTAATCCCTTTTTAATTTTGTATGGAATGAAAACAACACTATATTCAGTTTGTCGTCAACTTTGTGTCAGTTAGATGGTAAAAATGCCTGTCAACCAAGTTTGTTGAACCCTGAAGTAGATAGTGCAGGTGGATGTGGGGTGAAACACGATGGAAGATTTCCATCTCACCAGACATTGTCACCCCTTTCCTGTTGCGTGAGATGAGATAAAGCACAAACAGAACCGACCAAATCCCCTGAGACAGGGTTGTTGTTGACGGTAGCACAGTTCGGGGACCGCCGCCCACCTGGATGGGTTCACCATGTAAGGATATTCAACGTCATACAATTCACGAGAAAAAAAAGACTTCAAAGCGAGCCGTAACACTTCAAATCCACAGTAACGCAGAAGACGCTGTTTAGATAGTGCGACGTGGCACCCGGGCTTCAAATCCAACACAAGCATGAAGGCTTTCTATTCAAGGAGACATGAATTTTTTATGTGGAGGCACGGGAGGCCTACACAGGGTGGGAACAACCATCGAGTGAAGGTGGAACTCACTGTGAATAGTCTCTGTATGTATATATGTCACTTCTAGTTGTTGCAAACGTCGATTGTACAGGTGCGAAGATCTAGTGTTGATGATATATTTCTATTTATTTATTTATTTATTTACTTAGAGATTTATTGCGATGTTATGCTATATAGAGTAATGCACCTTAATATTCTGTCCATGCAGACATAAAATCTATCATTATCAATAAAGTTCTCTATCCTCGTCATTGGCAAACGTTATTTTTTTACACAGGTACAAATGTTAGTGAGTCGCAGTCGTCTGTATAGTCAGATTTATCACAGACCCATTCATACAAAGAGGCTACCGATTCACACAATTGAATTGCTTACAAAGTTTGTTTTGTTTGTTTGTTTTATTTTTATTTATCCAGGGGTAACATATCGCCTGTGATGGCGTTTTTCAATGTGCCCTGGGGGGCAAATCCCCACATTCAAAGTTAGATACATAAGATAACGAAAGTAACACAAACTGTAATTGAATAATAATACAAAGTAAACTTAACTAAATGCTTGGAAATACTAACTTATTACAACTGATTTCAAATAACAAAATGAATAAAACATAAATATAACGAAACTGTAACATAGAAAAACAATAGAATAACGTCAGAAAAGAAAGGACTAGAACGGAATTTGCATATCAAGACAACGTTTTTGAGATCAAACAAGATACGTGCTAACTTAATGACAATAACTTTGGTAGCGGTGACTGGTCCAGTGGTTAGTGATTCTGCTTCTGTAGCAGAAGGCTGGGAGTTGACAAGTCGACTTGGTTACTGAATATTATCCATCTTCCTCTGAGGCCACAACAATGTTAGTTCTTTGTTGTCGTATCGCTGCAAGACAATAACTAGTTCCACGACCTCATACCTTCGCTAAATGATTTTAACCTTTATGACTGACGTATCATGAGTGTTTCTCAACGATTACAAATTATACCAGTTGATCATCTTGTCCACCCAAATAACAAAAATTGTCAAAACTATGACGGTTATGCTAACATTTATAATCGATTATGCAAATGAGGTCCTTATTAGCATAATCTAATTCAACGATGTGCACATTCACATAACTTCCAAATGCCATAAGTAGGAAATTGCTGTCATTTACCAATATGGAATTATGGTAGTAGCTCATTGATTATTGATTAGGTCTTCATTCGCATATTTTCTATCTATCAACATTCCTCTCTTCTTCAGTTACAAATGTCACATATTTGAAGTCATATCATGGAACACAGCGGGTTTTTGAAATGAGGTCTTCATTAATTTTGTGTAGTTGATATCTATTAATATTCTCTCTTAGTTACATGTCACATGTTTGCGAGTCCTATCATGAAATACGGCTGATGTATAAACCTTTCTCATTAATTATGCAAGTTAGATACTGATTTGCATAATAAGAATTTAATCATGTAAATCATCACTCAAGCTACCTACATACCAAAAATCATGACCATCCATTAAGTCCTTCTTGAGTTTCCCTTTCAAAATCTGAAGCAAAATCTGCTCCTGCAGTTCCAAAAAAGTTGCTTGGCTATACCACTTACTGTAATCTCTGTCCAAAGAGCTATCACTAAAAAATCAGGACCATAGCATGTCCAGAACACGAGATATCTTAACAGAAAGTTCTGCTGCAGTACCGTAACAAGTCGCCAGGGGACCCAAAATCTATTAATTTCCAGGTCTCATCAAGACCTATCCACATACCAAATATCAAGACAATCCATCCAAGCCTTCTTTGAGTTATGCTGGTCATTTACATACACGCACATACAAACGCTACCCGAAACATAACCTTCTCGACAAAGGGAATGAAGTTGACAGTTGAAATAAAAAAGAAACAGATATCACATGATAGTCAACATACATGAACCAGGCTTTTGCTCCATTGATCAATTGAAAAGCTATAGCTTCCGACAACCTTTGTCCACTGTTGTGCCAAAGTAGGAGCATTTTGTTGTTGATTCATATCAGATTATCCTGAATGGCACACTGATCTTCTATAATTTTCTTTTTCAATTTAGAAAAAAAAGTGAAGCGGCAAACTTAACCTATAGAATGAAGTTGGCATATATATATATTTCTTCTATTCCGCCAATATAACTAGCTCCCATTTATGTTCATTTCTGATCCAGTACTTACAAAAGTCTCCACTTAAGTTTCATATTCTGGCTCTGTAGGTTAGCATACAAGCGGGGCTTCCATTGGCCAAATCGTAATTTCCGTGGCCGAAGGACCGTCTTGGGTGGCAGTTATGATTTTACCACACATACAGTTACAGGTTTGAGTCACAAAACCTTTGTTGGATCCATTGGCATGTGTGGTGGCGGCTATCTTGAATTGTGACGTCACAGGGTCGCCATACCATTTTAAGTCCAAATATGGGTAGGTCACAACAAAAGGGCAGAGCTTTCCTTTGATCATATGTACATTCTTTTCTACCTACGGATATCTATCAACTGGGCAGATTTCTTACACCAGGTCAATTAAGAAATGTAGAAGGCATTTAACAATGGTAACGTATGTTACAGTCATGACTGTAAACATTCTTTTCAGCAAGATTGGCTACAAAGGAGAGCAATCGGCACCCCTTTCTTGTTCATTTAAAATGTCAGAAAAATGGTAAAATGTCATCAAAGAATGGTTGTTTCTGTCTTATATGTGGCTAATCAATCTAAATGCCACGACTGTCTTACTTTAACGGTAACGTTACTGAGTCTGGCAACAGAAATAAACCACCGAACATAGCGTTCAACATCAGGAGTGATCTAACTTCATCTGTCAGAGAGCCTGGGTAGCTGGCTTCACCTGACAAACAACCATTCTCAGAACTGAATTGCTACGTTTTAGCCTGCTGTTGAATTTGTCACGTCCTCTCAGGTGACAGCTGCTTTTTAAGGCTGAGGAATCCCACCTGTGACTTCAAGCAATCAACCAATATCAATGTTGTGTTGCTTTGTTCGTAAAACATAATCTGGCTCATATTATTAACTTAGATACTGGGGACAGTGATTGGCGCATTTCAACGAGGACGAGTCTATATGACAGTTTATAAGCAAATTCATGCCCAAAGGCTAATTGCAAGTACATGGTAGTAGCATAGGTGACAATAGACAGAGATTGACATTGTTGTAACCAGAGACTACTCAATACTAGTGTCGGGTTTGGTTCTGTATAGAGGGTGTGGCAATATAGGAAGGCAGTGGGTGTGTCTGCAACTTTGATAAGTGGTAAAAATGAAAATATTACAATATACAGTACATAGTTCACCTGGATAAAAAGTTCACCTGTCAAACTGCAACAAAACCAAGGCAACAGCTTTTGAATACGACCATTCATTAATGTTGCCTGAACTTACAGTTGTACATACATGTATAACAGATGTCCCGAAGAGCATGTTTGCTGTTTCTAATCTACTCAAAATGTTTTCCAAGACAGTAAAAATGTGCAATGTAAGCTGTACTACAAGATTTACTGTAACTAACACAGGTTATTTACATTTCTATCAAAGAGCACTTTCCGTTTAATATTTTCTCCAGTCCTAGTCTGTATTCCAGAAACTCCTTTGTCACATGCCAGTGCATCATTCCTCTATACAAAGAACTCCATGACACATAAACCCATGTTAGTGATTGATCTCCATATATATTACACAAACCAACATTTCACACATAACCATCATTCACACAACAGGGACACATGGGTCTCTTCCATCATACAGTCTTATGGAAAATATTGTCTGACAATAATAGTGCATCTGTTAAGTGGCAGCAACATTTCATATCTCCCCAGTAATTCTCTTTGAAATATTTCATTAGTTTCATGCAAGGCTATGTTTACTTGTATCTATGCCTTGGTCTGTTCTTCTGATTCTTCTTCTTCTGTCGTACAGCATTCTTGTGTCTCTTCTTGGTCTCCTGTAATACATGTATCAGAGAAAATTCAGTCAGGGCATTGTTACTGCCTGTGAAATACTGAAATACTGTAGCATGCCATGTAGGTACTGATTAGGCCTGACCTCATCCTTCTGCTTTCAAGCTGTTATAACGTTCAAACTGTTATGAAAAATGGAGATATAGATTTGAGAGTGTCTGTGTGTGTGTTTCTGTTTCCGGATGTATAACTCAAGAACGTCTGGATGGATTGAAATGATATTTGGCATGTAGGTAGTTGTTTGGAACAGAAAGGTGCAGGTCGATTTTGGCCCCCCATGGTACATGTATGTTACCTTGGTACTGCAGCAGAACTTCCATTTTTTGTATCTTTTGACGTGAACATGCTATGGTCTTTAGTGCAGGTTTAGGCCCCCTAGTAGTTTGCTCTGGAACTAAAGGGGCGGATTTTGTTGAAATCTTCCAAGGAGAATAACTGAACAAAGGAACGACAAATATCAATGATATTCAGTATGCAGGTAGCTTAGACAGAGATGTACATAATGAAGTGCAAATTATGTTAATTGGGACTTAATTTGCATAACTAATGAGAAATATCTATATTTATAGTGTTTTATAGTGATGTCATTCATCCCATGATCATTCTTCATGTAGGCAATTGGGTCATCCTTTGTTGTATGTGTGTCATGACTTTTGTGTACGTTGACAGCCAGGATCAATATAATGCATAACAATACTGCACTGTCTAAAAAATACTTGACGTTAACTTTCTGGATAGGTGTAAATTTCGGTCAGGTGTATATTCTGGACAGGGGTATATTCTGGTCAGGGGTACATGTACATTGTATACACAGCCGTGGTTATATTCTGGTCAGGTGCATATTCTGGACAGGGGTATACTCTGGTCAGGGGTATATTCTGGTCAGTGGTCTATTCTGGTCAGGGGTCTATTCTGGTCTGGGGTACATGTATATACAGCCACAGGTATATTCTGGTCAGGTGTATATTTCAGTCAGGGGTATATTCTGGAGAGGGGTATATTCTGGCAGCATTAACATTCTGTACATGCGGAACATTCTCCTTACTTCTAACAGCTCAGGTCGGACCTCCTCCCATGCTTGCCTGATGTCCTCCAACTTGTCCTTCCTGTAAAACTGCAGCATACCTTCTGTAACAACAACACACACACATAAAATACATATAGGTACAATAAAACTGAAAATATTTCTTCACTTCTAAATCATGTAAGATGATACATGTCATGTACATATGTACTTGCAAAAACTTGAATGTTATTATTTCTGCATCTTCCAAGACTGGTACCATTGCAAGTTGTATCATTAAATACAAGAAATCCTATGTTTCCTCATTGATAATGAAAATAAAGCCCTAATTTGCATCAATTGTGCTATTCTTCTCCTATGTTGCGTATACATGCTAAGAAACATGAAAATCCATTCATCCTAATCCTGTTCTTAAATCTAACAAAAACATGCCTGCAGTTCCCATGCATAGCTTCAAGGGAGCTAAAACTTACTGTAAACTTTTTCCGGGCCCAAAATCTACAGTATCTGAGAGTGACCCAAAAGTCATGACCATAGTATGTTCAGGATACGTACAGACACATATTCAATCACACGATGTTTGCTGCAGTACCAAGTAAAGAAACTTGGCACTATTTACAAGTCATCTTCTCACCTTTCAGCCTTGAATCATTGTTGGTGAAGAAAAAGCTATTTCTTCTGTATGATTCTTCCACTTTTTCAGGTATCTTTTTACTGGAGGACAGAAAACAAAAACTTTTAAATTACATAGCGTGTTGACCCCCCCCCCCCCCACCACAACTTAAAAGAACATTGGACTGATTGCAGCTGCAGGGTGTTCAGACCACTTGCTAGAAGAGCTGAAAATGTCTTAGAAATGTTAAGCGGACTTTAGACATTCCTGAACAAAGGCCAGTACTGAAGGACATGAAATAAACATTTTTAAAACACATACTTTGAAATCCACATTTTGTTCACTGGAAATAGACATTTATAACCTATAACCTAAAACTGGGATTTTTCTGATAAGAGTTAATTGAAACCAATCTGGAAGAACAACAAACCATATTTTTTTCTCTTATTCTGTCAATATCATGCATAGATTACCTTTGTCACTTATGCTACATATGTTAGATTTTCTCTCTAGTCATGCTGATACCATAATATTGCAATTTGAAACTACCGTTTATTACACTGAGAATGGCTGTACTCTCCGACAGGTGCTAACATTTTTGCGGGAGAGAAGATTCATCGTGACAATCTTGCCGCTAATTATCTTTTATACAGCAGCTATTGTTTATTCATTGGCTTGAAGAGAGTGCTAAGGATACAAACATGTCCAAGCAAAAAAATTAAAAAAATTCATGCATCAGCCCTTCGGTAAGAACCTGTTTGTTGGGTAAGCAGAACGTCACTCGAAGTCCATCCCACTGTCATGGCAACTTCTGCATTATTCATCGGGGCGTTACCAGGATGCAGCAATACTTATATGTCCATGTGCTCCTGGTGAGGTGCAAACTTTGACGAAAATATCACCTTCAGTCCACTATCACATAAAAAAATTAAGACAAAAAGTGTTCCTCACAAACCTTTGTCGCCTGCTGAATGATAATGAATATGGCGGCGGTAAAGTACATCAGAGTGCGGTAGGTTGCAGCTAGAAAATGCGTTTTTATGATTGATTACACTTCAATTCCAGTTGCAGGTTAGCAAAAGAGATTTTAATAAGTTGTCTTGTAAATAAATGTGTTTAGCATGAAGCGGATGTGACATTTGCCATGCAAAACTAGTGAACAACCATGTAGTGTAATTCTCCCATGATGCCTATAGACTGTTTCAATAAGGAACAGAGAGCTTTTGACGTTGTCATCTTCAAATGCATGGTTATCAAAGCTTTTCAGACAATTTTCTGAGTACTTTAGTCTGCCAAGTTTACATTTCTGGCGGTATTACTGATTTTGCAGCTACGTGTAGCACATATCCCTAAATACTTCGTTTTTAAAAATCCTGGTTTTATGTTACGCTGCAGTTTTATGTGAAGTAACATTGCACATTTTCTTCACACATTTGGTTGGGCTCCCCTCTGAGACCATCAAGTGTTTTGAACAATGCATACTTATAAAAAAAAGCTCAGAACAATAGGACCTGGTACTTATACAAAGCAGTTTTTCTCCAGACATCCCAGCGACATTTTCAGAACAATAAAGACCATTATAAAGTCCTCCCTAAAAGAGACCTTAAAAAGACATTATATAACCTAAAAAGGAAAAAGGTCCAGAAAAAATAACATTTTCGAAAATGTTTTAGAGTAACTTTCACCATTCTAAGACATCTCCTGCTCTTCTAGCAGCAGAACACAGTGGATTATACTACTACTGAATAATTGGTTCTCAGTGGATCACAGTCAAGAAAATGTTCCAAAGAACAAAGGAAAGAAATTAAGAAAACACCAAATAGTACCCAAACTGCAACAATCACTAAAAGAATGTGAATGATTGCAGCAACTTGGAATGACCAAAATGTATGCCAGTATACAGGTCACCAATTCAATTTCTAAGTTGGTTCTCAGATTTTTGAAGACAATTAATTGTAATGAGTAGTGCATAAAAAAAAATTAAAGGAATTCTCAAAAAATCTTCTCAGTAATCAAAATAACATGCAAAGCAGAAAGTATAGCAGAAACAAAAAATATTGACTAACAGGTCTTCCTGGATGATCTCATCTTCTTCATCACTGCTGTCGTACTGGAACACTTTTGGTTGCCATGGTGATTTTTTATGTGGAGTCTGGGTTGACTCAGAGGTCATGTCCTCTTCTAACAACAAGACAAGAAAACACAGTAAGACGTCAGGATGATGTGATGTTTGTCATACATGTAAGTAAAAACAAGGTTCTTCTGTGTATTTTGACAGGAAAATCTGTTTGTAATCTTGCTGACAAACCTCTTTCTAGTCAATGCCAGGAAAACTTACCACAATTTCCAAACGTTAACTGACGAAAATAAAACTAGAACCTTGTTAACCTCCCAAAACCCACTCGTTACAAAAAAAGTGGGACACTTCGTCTTCCAATGCTCCCAAAAAAGAAGTCAAACCCAAAAAGCGACTAGATTGTATTCCGTAGCAGTTTTTAGAATAGCCATGTGTTCTACTAGTCAACATTGTTAACTTGCACTATCTGTACAGTATACCCTTGCTACGCATTGTTTCATGTTGTAATTAGCCCTCGGGCAAAAACTTGCAAATAAAATTATTATTATTATTAGAAAATATAGGAAATGTTATTTAGGGTAAGAGGAACGCCATTAGAAATCAATATGGAAGTATTATGGACATAGTTTTGTATAATTGATGAAAAACTGCTATAATGATATTTGTTAGTGGAAAATAATTATAACTAGAGTTCCACGAACACATAATCTTCGCCAAATAATCAAGGTTTCTTATGGAGAGGGATTAATATTTATGCTTATCACCCCCTGCAAATTTGATCATACACCATACCGTTTGTAAGTTATGAGGGGTGGCGGCAAATGAGTCCAGTCTAGATAGGGTTAAAAATCATTTGGTGGTACAGGACTAGTATATGTGTCTAGTGTGCTGATATATGTTATACATGTAACTGGTCATGAAACAAGAGCTTCAAAAAAAGCTGGCCATACGACCTCATAGTGGTGGGGATGAAACGGTTGAAGTATAGTTTGTAAAAAGAACTAAATTGCACAAGTGCAGTGTTAAGTTTTATTCAGTTTTGTGGAGTTTGGTATGAAATAAACTGTTTTCAAAGTCAGCTTCAAGAAAGCTTTTCAAAAAAGCTGACTGGGGCGCATTTGGAAGAAATGAAAGTTTCTGCATAAAATATGCCAATGAGACTCATTAGCATAATGTATGTGTTGCATTCACCTTTCCTAAAGGCACCTACAAATCAAATATGACATCTCTAGCATTTATCGTAAGGGAAATACAATTTGCATAAATTATGCAAAAGAAGAAGAAAAATATGAAGAACACGCCAGCAAAAACAATATATTTCCTCCTTGAATAAAAAGAAAAAAAGTTTATAAAAAAAAACAGAAAAAGAAAAGGAAAAAGGTTTGACGCCCTCGGGTTCGAACCAGGGACCTTCTAGTCCCCACCAAGCTTACACACTCCATGTGCTACATGTACCAAGTGAGCTACTGGGCCATGATAGTCCTGCCATGATTTTTAAAGATACCTAACGTTTAAATCTCACTACACGGCACCATATTTTGGTCACCTTTCTGTCCATTTTCGTAACAAAATCAGTCCCTTTTTGTGTAATTTTGTGGTAATATATGTAATATGGCCACTTCTGGGGATCTGACAGGGCATACAAGCAGGGATGCCGGCGGAAATGCCCAAATATATGCATGTGGAACGGCTTTTCGGAAGTGAACCATGCCCCTGCTGCATAACAGTAATGCATTGCGACATATCCCAGTGTTGTACAACTACAAGCGAGACATTTTTAACGTTTCATGTCCATTACAAAACACAAACTTTTAAAGGAAAACTTTATATTGTTTTACTACATCGTTTGCATTGTTAAATATCAATCTACATTGTAATATTTTGCATCAGTTCAGCATTTTCTATGTTGGGCCCACAGAACAAAGTGTACATGCCGTGCCGTCCTGTTTGGCAGGTATAGAGATCCGACCATGCACGCGCCTGTCGCCCATCGCCCGCCCGTCGCCCGCCCATCGCCCGCCCGTCGCCCGTCCAATCTCAGAGCGGTCTGAATGCCATACGGCCCGCCGAACGGCGGCTGTATGGCAAAAATATGAGTATGTTGATATTATATGGGCCACAAAGGCTTGATATTGCAGTGTTGTAAGTTGAAAGTGATTATGAAATGGTACAGTCAAAATATATTCTGTGGCGTCGTGTGGCGCAAGTGGTAGAGCGCGCGGCTGTCAAACAATTGGACCCGGGATCTAATCCCAGATTGTGCCCAGAGACATGTCCGAACTTGCGTCCCGACGTTGTGCCCTTGGGAAAGGCACTTAAACACGACTTTCCTCACTTCACTCAGGTGTAAATGAGTACCTAACTCATCTAGGGTTAGGGACGTCCCTCGGATAGGACGTTAAATGGTGGTCCCGTGTTTGGGGAGAGCCACACCTCGAGCACATTAAAGAACCAATCACACCTTTCGAAAAAGAGTAGGGGCATTGGGTGATAGTCACCTGTTTTGTCAAACCTTCCACAAATGTGGTAAATCAAAATGAATGAATATGAATAGAATAAATCTTTATTCCATATCATACACATTTTGAAAGACATACAATGTAGTACATGTGACTTTTCCGTACCTAGCAGTGGTGCAGTTTTGGAGAAGAGTACTCTCAAAGCAGAGGAGTGGGTCCGGCTGGTGTTTTTTGTGTTTTTAGGTGTTTTTGTCAGGCTTTCTATTTTGTCCCCTTTTCGTTATGTCGCCAACTGTGTGTTGGATAAAAATGCCTAAACACGTTAAAAACCAGCCAGACCCACACCTCTGCTTGGAGAGTAGTGAGTGCCCCATCTGTTTATTTACATGACCTACTTTTAGGCAAGACCCTCTGTTTATATGACCTGTTTTCGGGTTATGAAAAAAGTGGATTTACAAACTTTCCTTCCTGATTATGCAAATTAGCTCCTGATTTGCATAATAAGTCAATGATTATGTAAAGCACCATCTGAGCTCTCTACATAGCAAACATCGCGACGATCTGTCAACCCCTTCTCAAGTTATTCATGTCCGAAGGTCAAAACAAAAACACCCACTGCAGTTCCAAACAAGCCGCTAGGGGGCCCAAACTTACACAACTTACTTCCTGTGGCATGAACTATCTATCACACAAAAATCATGACATCACTTTCGGAAAATATGCCCCAAAATTTTGGCCCATTATCGAACTTGACCTTCCTTTCTGTAAACTCTACTCACCCACTTAATAGCATACAGAACCATCAACAGCTTCTCGAGTTATGTTGGCGACATACAAATACACATCCACACAAAGCCTGCTGCAGTACTGACAGAAAATGCCAGGGGAACCATTTTTTAAGATCCATCAACGTTTCCGTCACTTTTTTTGCCTACATACAAACACACAAAAATGCAAAGTCCACTGCAGTACTGTTAAAAAACGCAAGGTTAACCATTTTCGAACATGACCTTTCTTTGCACAACCACTACACACCTACCAAAAATCATAAAGATTCCTCGAAGCTTTCTTGACTTATGCTCTTGACATATATATAGACCCACCAAACAGCTGGCTCAACCGAAAACATAATCTTCTCTGAAGTCCAGCTACTAGGAGGTTAGTCTGAAATTGAAGGTAAGGCAACACCAATTCAAGTTCTTCTTGATTCTTGGATTTTTGCAGATGATTAATGGTAGAGAACAGAAACAATATGAATAAGTGTGGTAATAAAAAATTATTGCCGTAGCGAAGGTGTCTGAGTTGATCCAAGGAGTGAGAATCTAGGCCAGAAGTTTAGAAATTCGGTTTGCTGGGGCTCTTACGACTGTTTTGGTTATTATTCTAGCTCTGTAGGATATGTTTTCGAGGAGCTACCGTAGTGTTGTTTTACCGACACCGCACCCCGCCCCGTAAAGCGTTCAGTGTAGACTGCCGAAGCGGTAACCAAGTTATTTATCGTTCCGTTGAAAAACTTTGCCTTTCTATATATGCTTGGATCTCCTCAAGTTTTGGTGTTCACAGAGGTTTCTTGGTGGGAGGCATGATGTTCAGCACGTTCTTTTGATGATAGATCAACTGGGGTAGGTTGAAAACCCTTTTCAAAGCTTGAATACTAGATTCGGTGAACTCCCTGACACACATCCCACCAGTATGAAATCAGACACCACGTAAGTAGGTCATCTGTCATCGACCTGCGTACCTGGATGCCAAACGTGCTAACGAGGTATATAGTGGCAGGCGGGCGGACGGATCCTGAAATTCCTGTGCAATTCTGGGAATTCTTGTGAAACGGGCATAAAATATACTACTAAGCTCGCTCCTAAAGCTTCGCTAAAAAGTAGACACAGGCATCCCAAATATTACAACAGGAGCTACAAAGTCAAAATACCAGGATTTTTTCTTAATGTTTCAAACTATATATGAAGTCTTAACTTTTGATCCACTGATAAATGGACAAGGACTTTCTTCAACCAAAATAGGAGCCTTTTGAGGTTGGTTCAACTTCTGGATACATTAAAAACAAGTGCTTTTAAAAAAGCTGGCCTTGGCTTACAACTTTCTTTAAAGATGTACAATAAGTTCATTATAAAAGCTATCAATGTAATTATGTACATAACACACAATAAAACATACATGTATTGTTCAATTTGAAAAAGCACCATGATTGAATATCAGCACCATGGTAATTAAGTGTAATGGTTAGAACATACGGTTGTTAAATAAGGGGACCCGTGTTCGATCCCGGGTTGCCCCTACACGTCTGGACATGGGCCCCTGACGTTGTGCCCTTGGGAAAGGCACTTAACACAAATTAACTCACTTCACTCAGGTGTAAATGAGTACCTAGCTACGGTTAGGGACGTCCCTCGTATAGGACATTAAATGGAGGTCCCCTGATTGAGGAGAGTCACACCTTGAGCACGTAAAAGAACCCACCACATCTTTCAAAAAACAGTAGGGGCTTGCCCTGATGTGAGTGGATCAAAACATTCCAGCCTAAATGAAGTAGGGAATTTCCTGAGCAGCCTTCGTAACCCCTATTTAGGAAGATTCACATATTTTTGTGCGGAGCAGCGTCACAGGCTCGGCGTCACTTTCCCCATCAGTGTTGTCCGTGAAAACTTCTGAATGAAGTCGACTAACAATGGAGCATTTGCTACTGTAACAAAGGATCGCTTTTTTTGGTGAAGCATCCCTATATAATGTCCTTGACCCAACGCTCTACTGGCATTTAAAAATCCTTATTTCATGCAAACAACATCAACAGCTTCTGTCGGGAATAGTAGTCTAGTGGCGAGTGTTTGCGAGAATCATCTTACGTGCATAGGCGCCGTGCCACTGGATTTGGGGACCTTCTTTCAAAATCGGCAACCATGAAAATTTCTGGTTCATTTACATGCACAGAGTTATGTTCAACTGCAGTTACTGTATCTGATTCTACTGCAATGTTTGGTTCAGTATGATTTTAAGTGCGGTATTTGCGTTATGTAATACTGATACATGCAAGCATCCGTTGAACGGTATTTCCCGTCACAATGAACAAAAAATTCAAAGGCCGGGTTTGGAATCTATGAAGTCTTGTTCATCAGACAAAGGCATTGTATATATCAAATGGATGTTTAAAAGGAAAAAAAACAAGAGTCCATTGGACACAATTCTCCGTGAAATATTTAAAGTGTGTACATTGTGGGTGAGGTGTTTGTTAATTCCCTTTGCTAGTGACCTGCTCAGTTGTAAGATAAATGCATGAAATGGATCTTGATGTCAGGTGTGAAAACACAGACAATTACAATCCTGGTTTATTTTGTTGTATCTGGCGATTACTAGTAATTGTGTAGGGATGGGCCATTATACTGGATAATTGTTAATTATGGCCCTAGAGTTTAATGGTTTGGTCCATTTTATGTCATCTTTATCATGAAGCACTATTTCGATTAGAACCATCAGTTCTATATCATTTTGTGATACTTTAGTATATGCAGCAACGGAATCGTGGGTTGTATGTGGAGCCAGGTGTGAAAAGTGCACTTCGATAAGCGGTAAATAAAGAATTAAAAGTATTGGCCCACACAAATTGCATCTCTGCACAGTCCAAGTAGTGTTTTAGAGCAAGTAAAGAAAAAGTGTTTATTTATCTTTTTCTTTCAATACAGGAGTGTTCAACCTGCTAAAAGTACGTTTTTACAGCATGGCACAGATGGGATCTAGAAATTCCTGGAAAAGTCACAAATTTAGATCTAGATGGCCCCTTTTGAAGCTAATTTGAATTATCGTAACATTTCACGGGAAGGTCAAAGGTCACCGGATCTAACAATCCGGTGACCACCCGGAAGTGACACTGGCTCCGGCCGGCGCACACTTTTCTGAGAGACATATCTCAACAATCTTTCATCCCCTGCGTAAACTGTTCACATTGTCACAGACTCCGTATTACAAACTACAAGTGTGGTAAGTTTGAAGGTCCAGAGATTTCCCATTCTCACACTGTGCGTAAAAGTGCACCGTCCGTCTCGTGCGCACGAACTAGTATGCGAGCTGTGACTGGACACGACATACTTAATACACAGACAGGAGGTCACTCTGCACATGTTCGCAGCTAAAACTCACAATTCCCGTTGCCGCATTGGTATGTAACTTGGTATATCGTTTGCTAGGTTGCGGGTGGTGATGCACGTTGTCTATTTTACAATGTAACAGGGACTATACGATCACAGCAAGTAGGGAATCTTTGTACCGCGTATCTGCCTGAAGTATTGCAGTCAAGCGTAACGGGTTATAACATGGTCGCTATGGCAGGGCAGCGGCCCTTGCCATCAATTATAGGGGACCGGTGCAATTACAATATTGCATTGACGTTTAAAGTAGTTACTGTGTAACAAAGACATTGTGCATCACCACGCCGAACCAGGCAAACGATATGCCAAGTTACACACCAATGCGACAACGGGATCGTGAGTTATAGCTGCGAACGCGCAAACAAAAGCACTTCCAATGCTCACAGAAGGAGGTATTCCTCCTTCCCGGAGTAAAAAAAAGATTTCCACAAGCGGTCTTGATCCGGGGACCTTCGAATCCCCATACCATGAAACGAGCGGCGAGCAAAGTCCTAGAAGAGTAGTGGCCGTTGCATACAATCTCTCCTTGGACACAATTATGTGAACCCTGATATTAACCCGATATAAATGAACATGGCAAGTTTACGTACTTTTGTAGGTGACATGCTATATAGGTGTAGCCTCTGAAAAAAGAAAGCAAACAACAGCAAAAAAAAGGTAAGGATGTGATCATGATGTCGTGTGTAATTACCAATGTCTTCCGTGGTCTCTGCAGAACTTGGCCCAAAAAATGAGAAGGTCTGTCCATCTGCACTACTGAACGCTTCCTTCAGATCTGAGGTCACCTGGAAGTACCTGTCCTTAGTGGTGTCTGGAACTGTCTCGTCTTGTGGGGCAGTTTTGGGTTCCTTACAGGTACCTGCACCACTGTCAACAAAGAACAACAAGAGTTCAGAGCACCCAAATAACCTCCATGAAGTAATTACTGGAGGTGGCAAAAAATTGTTTGTACAATCTTTGCAAATTCATCCAGTTTGATCCCTGATCTACCTGATTTGTAAATGTCATGATCATTAAGTCAAATTACCTACCATAAAAATGTATTATAATGACATTTTCTCATTAATGACCTAAATGCCAGCACATGTCGGACAGCTGTCCCAAATGGAGCGGAGGGGAGGCCTGTAATGCTGGATTACCTGGAAAGCTGCAAGGGGGGCAAATGGTTTCTTCAGGACATCAATACCTACATGTACTCACATACCAGAAAACATAACAGTCCTATCGACAGGAATATAATGCGTTATAGGTGTGAACACACAAACACAACCAGAAACAGTACCTCTCATCTGAGGTGAACCTCCTTCCCTGAGCTAATGATATCTGTACACTAGCTATAGTATAGGCCCAATTTACACACGTTTTTGAGTCGACTTGGAGTCGAATCAGAACTCTGCAAGGAGAACCCTAGGTCACTCAAGTAGCGTTTTCTAGTAGAAAAAGTCAAATTGAGCAGCCCAAACCTCCTCACACACAGCCCCGAGTCGACTTCAAAAACGTATGTGTAAATCAGGCCATTGTGCACCTGTATGAGTACAGTTAAACTAATCAACTGAGCCTAACTCATTCATCATGGTGATGAACAGCATGCTACATGTAAACAGGATCGAGAAGTTACATTTGTACAATTAGATTCAAAAGAAGTAAATGTAACTTCAGTCATTACTGCTCTGTGGACAGTAGCAGCAGGACTACTGAAATGTTGGCAGGTAACTTTGTATTGGTGTTTGTGCCAAAAAAAACCCTCTAAAATCCATTGATTTACCAACCCGAGGAACCATTCCCGGATAAACTCTTTGTTATTAATCGTGAATACCAGATTTGTTCACATACATTTGTATATGTACATTAGGGATGGGTACCGGTACAAAACCGGTATTTTCTGCTGGACCGGTAAAAAAAAAGACGGTCCGGAAAAAAACAATGGACCGGATTTTGGACCGAATAGAAAATTCACAGTACTAGGCAACCAGCAGGAGGTCACATAATGATGATTGTTACTAGTGTATTGAAATACAAAACAGCAAGTTTAACGAGTCGTGGTTTCTCTCTTTCGAAGACGTTAGGTTCTGAAAATACAAACACTTAAAATATGAGTCAACAGGCGGCGAGGCGAGTATAGTTAGCTTTGAAACAAAGTGCGAACCGACTTGATAATAGTGATCCGACACATTTTTCATTTCATTTCATTTATTTATTTAGCCAGCGGACACACTCAGGTCTCTTGACCTGTTTTTCAGGCTCCCTGGATACAAATACATAATACACAATGATCACAATAATATACAATTCAAAAACTCGGTACCAGTCCTAATTCCATTCCTAAAGTCCATTTCTAAAGGTCATTACGGCATCCACTTTCACTCATGTAAATTTGCACCGAAAGTAAAGACACCCAAACAAACCACAAATCAGTTAACCAAAAGTTGTTTCCTTCTTGTCTGCCCATAGTCAGCTTATTTTGATTAATTCTTTTTTAACACTTGCAAATGCTAAGTACTTTTATCAAATTAGTAGGTCATAATGTCTAGTTGTCATCTACATTCTACCTCAAGACTCTGAATCTCTTTTTTGAGATAATAGTTACATTGGAATACAAAGTTGCATATCTTATTTCATCTTCGTTTTCTTTCTGCACATTACATTAGTGTGCACTGAAAATAGTTATAGTCTAATATACAATTTGAACATAATTTGTAGGACTCACAGAGACCTATACTTGTGTCTTGCTCTCCAAAGTCTGATCTTATTCTGCAATACTATAATCAGGTCCAGGTCCAGGTCATGATGATATTAATTCGTACCTGACCCTCTAGACCTGGACCGGACCTGAATGGTCTGTACCGGTACCATTACCCCTCATGTATACACAGTGTCACCTTTGTTCTGCATCATTTTGGCTTTCACTCTCAGGAATTTCAAACTGCTTGTGGTCCTCTCTTGTAGGGTCATAGCGCACTGCAGAAGGGTCCCTGAAAAATGCCACATTTGTTCATATAACAAGTTATAGAGGACATATAGCATACATGTATCATCCAATTCACTCATGACTGAACAAATATTCAGTTACAGCTGGTCAGGCAACACCCTCCATAAGATGACCATTTCTTCTCGGTCACCTGGAATTTTCCAATATGCATAAGATAAGCATTAGGCACCCTGTACAAGCTTAAGATAACTTGGCTAACAATTTTCAACTGCACACTAACGAGTGTTACATTGAAAGTTTTGTGCTCAAACAGGACAGGAACATTTGCTGTTGTCATGTAACAATGTCTGAAAGACACATTTGTTTCTGTCTGGAGACAAGAGATTAGAAGTTGCAAACCCATTCTAAATTCAAAACTGACTTCACATTTGAGAAGTGCCTTTCCTCAATCCAGAACAAGAGTTCAGAGACCTCATATCTCCATGAAATATAATAATATGCAAATTAGGCATAATTCATATTCAACCATGTTCACCTTCACATAACTTTCAAATGCCACAAGTATGAAATTCCAGTCATCTACCAATACTACTTAAGAACTTGCCATACATTGTACCTGTTACATTTGTTGTGCAATAACGTTTGATTGATTGATTGTAACATTGATGCCATGAGTACATTCTGTTGCGTACCCATTTGTAAGATACGTTTTGTA
The DNA here is from genome assembly GCF_035083965.1 of Branchiostoma lanceolatum. Lineage (NCBI taxonomy): Eukaryota > Metazoa > Chordata > Leptocardii > Amphioxiformes > Branchiostomatidae > Branchiostoma > Branchiostoma lanceolatum. The sequence goes on from NC_089726.1 coordinate 23,095,305, forward strand.
AGACACATTTTGCACTAATATTTCTAATGATCATTATGTTTAGCCATACCTAGTATGGCTAAACATATTGTTTTTACTCATGTTTCTTCTTCTTCTTCTCCTCCTGTCAAATCTTCAAATCGATTCATCTCTGTCATTTTTTGACCAAATGACCTGAAATTTGGTACAGAGGTAATGTAGGCAAAAACCAATGTGCGTTTTTTTCCTTTTTTTGATATTGACCTTGAAAGTGATTTTATTGAGGTTTTTAGGCTATTTTTAGCATATCTTGGCCTCCTGCGCCCTGGTATTTCAACCGAATGACCTGAAATTTGCTGTATATGTGGCTTGAACAAATATTTAAAGGACTACATTCCCATTTTTGGCATACATATCTTCAAAACGATTTATTTTGGGCTTTCTTGACAATATTTGCCACTTCTGTCACTTTCAATACTACATATGACCTAAAGGTCAGTGACCCCAAGTGCCTTGCACCTGGCCTTGCATGCCTGTGAGCCTTGCGACCACCTGATTGGTCAATTGAGTTAATCTAATTATCTTGCATTTCTGGCGCAGGTGTAGGCTAGTATTCATGCCAAATATGGTATGGGAATCCCTAGGACATGTGATTACATGGCTTTGTCCACTCTTTTTTGAAAAAAGATACACATCTCCAGTTCCTACATGTATTAGACCAAAATAATGTGAAATTTGGCATGTACACAGGCCCTCATTCAAATGTTTGCCATACAGCCTTTCAAAACGATTTTTTAAACAAAGAATTTTTTGGTTTCGTTATTTTCAACCCAAAGTGTATACTATTGAATCATGCATTCAAACAAAGGGGTGTCACATTTTTATATTTCACCCATACTATCGCTGAAATATGTTGTTTTTGGTCATTTCCTTCTTCTCCTGTCAAATCTTCATATATATCATTATGTATACTATGGAAAACTTCATTCTTCCCTGGGGTTGACCTTTTTTCATTCAATTTTGAACTGGGTTGATTATGCGCAAGAGTGTAATTTTCAGCGGATATTTTTCCACTGGTGTAGTTTACATGGAGATGGCACGGAATATCCCATTCTTGCAAGGGGAGGATTCTGTAATTATTTCTTTTAATGTTGAGCTGGAATGATTATGAAAAAGTCCATTTGTTAGCAGAAGTGTATTTGTTAATTAATAAGTGGATATGGTTTTGGACTGGTCCATATTGTGTTGATGTGCTACTGGAAGACTCCATTCCTGTATGGAGAGACTGATAATTGTTTTTAAACTCAATTTTGATCCATTTTTTTAGTGGAAGTATTTTAGAATGGTCCATTGTTATTTTGAGAGAGTCCATTTTTGCATGGCAAGGAGTATGGCTAAACATGCTGTATTTGCTTGCAAATGTTGCCTTTCTAGTGTACAGTTATTTCTTATTTTCAAAAGATGTGATAATTTGTCTGTCAGTGAGTCAGATGTTAGGGCCACAATATCTAAGAACAGAAAAATGCTTAGTTTCTAAGAACTACGGGTATCGGCTTCATGTAAAACACAAGTCATGGTGAACGAACCTTGAACAGAAATAACGTGAAAACTGGAAAAGTGAAACAAAAACAAAGGAGTACAGGAGGCCATCTACATCAGGGCACAGCCTCTCAACTTGGACGGGGGTGGTACCGACGTCCGTCAAATTTTGACTCAGTGCTGACGCCACATGTGTAGAAAAATCATGTGTCTACAGTCAATGGGTCAGATAGTTGAAGAAGACTGAGAGATTCGGTCGAAAATTTTGGTTAGTCAAATTGAGTTGGAGTATAGTAATTTTCATCATGTAATTTACCAAGAAAGGTGAACTTTTATGATAAAAAAACAAAGCATTTGCCTTCATTTTTGTCAAGTGCCTGGCAATCTCACATCAAGACATCCTCTCACCCCTGGTCTGGTAACCTGTGTCAAGACCACCTGTCTACATACATGTATATAGCGAGCACAATTGCTCAGTCCCTCGAGTGGTTGCCCTAGGCAGGTTTGACGAGACACATTGTCAAACAACTTTTCCTGTATTCGAAAGCATGTCGACGTACATGATGATGACATAGTTTATTACATGTTTATCTGAAATGGGTTATGTTATATATGAATTTAATTAGAACCTTGAAGGGAATGCTCTATTGGTGATGGTCTGGTGGAAATCTGTCTCCCAATAACGCGAGTTTATTCAAACCACTTTTGCTACATGTACATGTAAGTCTCTGAAGTGGTCACCTAGGCTAAAGGGCCCCTCTCACTGGGATGCAACTAGTAGGCGACTAAAAGTGGCGACGACTTGGCAAGTTTCAGACGAGTTTCCCCTAGCACTCACACTGACGCGCGCCGCATTTGCAAATGAAGCACTGCTGAGCAGGGTATCGGAAACAGCAGTGTTGCTACTGAATAAAAAACAATGTAAAATGACTAAAATGCATCAAAAAACATTAATAGTGATAAAAGGATATTCACTTATGACACTTAGCGCAATATGATTAACATATTATGAACTATAAGCATAATGTTAGACTATTTTTACACTGACCGAAATTACCAAAACGTACTGACACGAACAATATACCAGATTTCACTTTATCATGTGTTTTGTATCATGTGTGTGTGATAATATATATTTATAGATTTATTAGAGCAAACAAACCTTGAAACTGACTTATTACTTTTTACAAAATAAATGTCGCTGGAACCTATTGGCAACCAATTGTTTTCAAATAGGGGGCCAATAATGGCAACTAGTTTGCGTCCAGACACCACGTGCGATTTTTTTAAACTGGCAACAAAAATCGCCACCACAGGAGACCAATTGGCATTCATTGGAGACTGCGTGGCAACTACATGTACTTGGCAACTATGCGAAACTAGTTGATGACTGTCATTTGCAACTAGTCGCCAACTAGTTGCATCCCAGTGAGAGGTGCCCTTTACCAGTACACAGTCTTGACTGTATGCATGCACATCTACTAACATAATTAATTCCACAAGGGTACATAATTCCGCCACCCTGGAAAGATATGTCCAACCAGATCTCCAACCCAACGTGCCCCAGTATAATGCACTCCTGTACATCTAAACTGTGCATACCTGGGAGTGCTGTACTAGAGATCTCTGAAACCCACTGTTTTTCAAAGTGGCAAATTTATGTGTGGCAGATGAATATTAATGAAGGTTACATGTCATGTATGATACTGTCTCCACACTTATATATACATGTATGACAGTGCCTCAGAATAAATTCAGAATGGCCCGTTACATGCACACCATCCAGACCTTAGCTGTACATTGTGTGTCTTACGCTCCATTACGCTGATTAGGCTATAAAAGCAATTACAGTGAATAGCAAATTCTGATAATTCATTAAAATTAGAGACAAGGAGCAGAGTTTGAATAAGGATGACTTGAGGACTATTTCTGTGAAGACTTGTTGAAGAAGGATGCAATGTATTTTCACCTATCTCTACTGTTAATTTCAATTTTCGTAGAATAGCCTTTAAAGTGCATACAACACTTAAAAGACAACATAGTCTTTAGTCAGTCTTATTATATGTTTACGAAATATAGATACGGTTCTCCCATTACTTACAAGATTTGAACGCCTCGCAACTGAAAAATCTACACATCGTACTTCCAGACGTTCCAGTTCTTGATTTATGACGACAGAAGGTAATCAAGTTGATTTCCAGCTGCTGCTTGTGACGTCATAGTAAACACGACAGCCGGTTCAGAACCTGGCACTGCGGCTCACAAAAACATTATTTTGAGAAGCGGGAAAGCAAAGATTTTGTTAACTTGTAATTCTTTGTACTTTACGATGATTATGCACTGTTTGCTTCTCAAAGTTAGAACGTTTTTTTGCAAGTCGTGGTTCCAGGTTCTGAACCGGCTACCCATTTACTATGACATCATGAGCTGGAAATTAACTTGATTACCTGCTGGCGGGAGGAATCAAGAACTGGATTTTGTAAGATAAGATGTTCAATAATACATGTATAACAAAGAGTGTGTACTTCGTACATACATCTTTGTTCATTGAATAACACTTAATATGATCATGGTTGCTTATAATCAGGAACTGTTGTAGTTTAGTGTTGTTTGTAACACAAGCACTTTAATCTTGATGCTCTTCACTAGTAGTTATACATGTACAGTAACTCATCATTACTAGAGAGCTTACTTGAACTTGAGCTTGTCAATGTTCTTGCCCTTCTCTGTTGCCATGGCAGCCTTGGTACCAACCACCCTCCTCAGGATTTCCAAGGACTTCTGTCTCTCTGCTTCCATCTCTCCGTCCACACCTGTCCCCTCAGTACAGGTAGGTGTCTTCCTCAAGTCTTACAAACAATGGGGACAACAATGGTAAGTAAAGCATATATCTACACCAAAAAAGTTCATATTTCTTTTTCAGTATAATGTAATAAACATGTACCAGTAGGGCATACATGCACATTGTACACAAGCATGACATATTTACCTCTGTGATGGAGGTTATATTTTGGTGTACTTGTAGGTTAGTACGTTCTCAGAAAAGGGCAAGTTCGCATGTCATGCAGGTGGGAAGTGGATAACACAGAAGATTTTTGTTCCCTCCCCTGGCATTTTGTCTACTAGTAGGTGCTGCAGGGGTCTATTAGTTTCATTGTGAACACAATGGTGTCATTATTTTTGGACGTATGTAGCTTTCAGCATAAGGTTCAAGTGTCTCAAATTTGGGCCTTCCAGCACATATCATTGCAACAGTACAGTAATGCAAAAACAAAAACAGCGGCAAAGACACAATATGTCTCTCTCCGGGTAAAGTCATCAGAGCTCGTGTCAAGGAAATATTGTACAATGAAAGGTGTGTTAAGGGGACTTTGTTGTACTACAAGACAGTAATTACCATCTTCCTCCCCATCGCTGCTGTCCTCCAGGAACCTGTGGTCCATGCGGAAGCGGTCATCCTGGCCAATCTGGGCCTGCAGCTGGAGCAGCTGGGGAGACACATGTCATCAGGTTAGATCACTTGCTCTCATTATAAACTACATGTTATGGTGTGCACAGTTCAGCGAGGAGTTAGGTGTTGGAGTGGGGGTGCATCAGGGTTCAGTCCTCAGTCCCCTGTTGTTCATTCTCGTTCAGGAACCCTGCCCCGTGAATTCTGCACTGGGGTCCCATGGGAGCTCCTGTAAGCCAATGACCTGGTAATCATCGCAGACTCCATGGAAGAGTGCATCGCAAGACTAAAGGTGTGGAACGCAAGGGCCTGCGGATAAACATGAAGAAGACAAAGATCCTGATAGCAGGCCAGGGCCTGAACAAACTAAAGGATACTGGTTCTTTCCTGTGTGCTGTATGCCGCTCCGGTGTTGGTGTCAACTCCATCCAGATTCTGCAGGAATTCCTGCAGGAAGAATTTGTCCTGCCTGCAGGAAGAAGGTAAATTCCTGCAGGAATAAACCTTTCCTGCAGGAATACCTGCAGGAATTACCTTATATAAACAAACGTCTATAGGATATGAGTCCTATTATAATTGTACAACTGGTACATCAATATAGACACTCAATGGTGCTTTTTGCTATTTTATCAATCACTTGTTTTTCATATACTGAATGTTTTCGAAGAAGACATCTGAAAAATAACTGGCATATGTATTGAACCACAATAATTATTAATCATTGCATAATTTTTGATACAATGATCCATGGCTAACAATCACTGATTATTTGATGAAGGTTAGACATCCTGGTAGTAAGATACGCCAAAAATAGTTACTGAAGCAACTGGATAAAATTTTGAAACAGTCAGACGTTTTGGTATAAAACCTAGTTCTACCAGATCCTTCTTTAGTCACTGACGAAAGATAGCGGATGCTGTCTGAAACATCTGACTGTTTCGAAATTTTATCAAGTTGCTTGAGTAACTATTTTTGGCATAAATCACTGATTGTGCCACCAAGGTCTTACTACTTAAACTTGAAAGGAATAGGGAAGATAAAGCCAGGGGTCAGGATGTGTATTGATGGATGTTTTACTGTAACTTAGAACTCAGTCTTTTTTATCACTAGAGTATCAGAATCACCTTCCCTCCCCTTTCCCACTCATCTCTGAAGAGGCCATAATCTAAATATCCTTTGTATCAAGATGCTAGCCAGCAGCCACAATGCATGCACTAAGACCCCGTTCATACTAAATCGCGTAAATCGCGAAATCGCCGAAATCGCGATAATGTGGCTTAGTATGAACGCTCCAAATCGCATTTGAAAACGCCCAAAATCGCTTTCCGCGAAACCACCTCCGGAGGTGGTTTACTCGCAATTTGCCTGCATCCCGACTTAGTATGAACGCTCGAAATCGCCTTGATGCGCGTTGGGCGCTTTACTTTGCATATTGACCCGGTCATGGGTCAAGGGGTCATCTGCAAATTCAGTCTTTCCGCTCATTATACGATGTTCATCTACCTAGCTTGTTGGAATATTACGCCGAATGCGGCGGAAATATGTCAGAATCGGGCGGCAATTTTGGCGTATGGAATGACGAAAACGTATGTACTGATGGCCATCTTCGGGGATGTGGGGATTCAGAAGAAACTCAAGGGATCCCACCGAAACCAGAGCGTGTACGCTGAAGTGGCGACTGCCTGAGTTGGCCAAATACGCGAAAACATGGAAGTAATGCCGCACTATTAAAGGTAAAAAAAAAACTCAAGATGAAGTACAAGAAGGTTATGGAACACAACAGTAAGAGTGGTGACAATCGAATAACGCGTCCGCCGTTGATCAAGCTGTTGGACGCGATTTTACAACTCGCGCTCGTTCGACCCCTGTTGTGAAGGAATGCGACTCAGGGCGATTTGGCAATTTCGCGATTTGCGCGATTTAGTATGAACGGGGTCTAATATGATTAATTCAGGTCATTAGAGAAGTGAAGGATAGCAACTGGGTGAGAAGTAGTTCCTTCCAGACCACAAGCCTTCATGTCCAGAGCTGACCTAAATATTGGAGTAACCTCAGGATAGGTATTACCAAGGAGGTTATAATAACTTTATTGCACAACAATTGTACAAGGTACAAAGTATGGCATTCACTGGTACATAGATAACATTCTATTAGGGTTCCTGTTCGGAATTGTTTTGACCAAGGACCTAAGTAGTGCGTGAAGATAAGACGCAAATCCTAGGTTTTCTCGTTAGTTTTGGCTCCCGATTTTTCGGCTATCGCTATAGCAGTGCGTTATCTTTTATATTTCCTGAAAAACCCGATCTTCGTAGCGTTTTACGGTTTCCGAGTTTTGGTCGTCCGCGGGTACTTCCTGGTATTAGTGCGCGATGACGGTAACGCGGCTTTGTCGCCTGATTACCCGAATCGTGCGTTCTATGTGCGTTTTGCGTGGTTTCGCACCATCGGGGATTGCAGAAAACGTATCCTCACGATTTTTTTCATTTTTCCTAATTGCACAGACAGAATGATGACCTTTACATGTATTTCCATATCAGTCATTATCCTAGGAAAACATTTATTTTCCTTCCAGCGGCCTTGGAAGAATCCCCTAAAAATAGCAGTTTTGGGGATGAAAATTCCTTTTAGTGACGGTTTTCACTAAAAATGACGTTTCCACAGAAAATATCAAATTCGTCTGTCGTTCGAAGATAAGTCACCCCTATCCATCAGAAACATTGAATCGGCCGAAAAGGGATGTTTGGAAAAGCACTATTGCCTTTCTGGGAACGAGTCAGGTCGGCCCCGAATTTTAAAAAAAAACTCCGAACCGAGACCTTAAAGAGGCATAAAATCTTAATTAATGACGTCATAGGTGCCGTAATATTATTGCATATTGACGTCTTTATCCAAGGCTTGAAGATTCTGAAAAAAAATTCCATAATTCTGCCTTTTTTCCGTTCCAAAGGCAGTACTATTCATATAATCCATCCCCTAAAGCTCTCACGTGGTGGCTCCAAGTGCCACACCCCGGTAAACCGTCTCAGCTGACGGGCTAAACTACGTGAGGGGATGGTGCCCTCAAGGCACCATTGGGCGGACGAGCTGCGCCAGGCAGCCAACGGCCAGGGCGGAAGAGGTCTACCTGAGACCCAACGGCCAACAGAGGAGTGGGGCCCCTTAGGCGGTTCAGTGCTTCGTGGGATCACCGTTCCGGCAGCTCCTGCAGCCAAGCTGACACCAAACGTCATGCTCCGCATTCCTTTGGACTCTGTCAGTAACGCCGAGAGGGGGATTCTGACGTTTGGGCCACCCAGATTCTCCATATTACGGCCCAGGCTTCGCGCCCTGGAGAGGAACACTCCAGCCACGCTGCAAAGCGCGGATACAAATCGGAAGTTGACAGTTACGGGTTATAAGCCCTTCTAAATTGGCGCACAGGAAGGACGCCACGGGTCAGCTTTGACGGTGGGAGGGACCATCGAAGTCCTATTGTCCGACTACCGCCCGCCTTAAGCTGGGCAGCCCCCGGCCATTTAGGTGTCGGTCCGCCACCGTTTGTTGCTTCAGAGGGTGCCTGGAGCTCAGTGTTTTTGATTAAGCACGAAGGTCGGACGGAAATCTAGTACCCAACACTTATAGCAACATTGAATCAGAGAAAAAGAGGAAAACAGAAAAAAACAAAAAAACTCCAGTTTTGCGTATTGCTACATGGAACGTGCGCACAATGTGCACAGGTCTCTCCGAAGACCTACGTGAGGTGAACGATATGAGGAAGACTGCAATCATTGACAGGGAACTGACTAGATTAGACATAAGCATAGCAGCACTCCAAGAAACCAGGCTTGCCTCAAGTGGTTCCTTGAGAGAAGAGAACTTCACGTTCTTCTGGAAGGGCAGAGAACCCGACGAGCCTCGCCAACACGGAGTCGGCTTTGCTGTAAGGAACACACTTCTAGCTGCAGTAGAACCCCCGACTGGAGGCACTGAACGCCTTCTCTCCATGCGCCTCAGTACTGCTGCTGGGCCTGTCAACATTCTTAGCGTCTACGCTCCTACTCTCAACTCTTCAGAAGACAACAAAGATCAGTTCTATGAGCAGCTGAATGAAATGATCACAAACTGTCACAAGGATGAACTGCTGTTCTTACTAGGTGACTTTAATGCCAGAGTTGGCACAGACCATGAGTCTTGGCCCATCTGTCTTGGCCACCATGGCATTGGAAGGATGAATGGAAACGGACAGAGACTGTTGGAGCTGTGCTCTTACCACAATCTCTGCATCACCAACTCCTTCTTTGAGTGCAAACCGCATCATAAAGTGTCCTGGAAGCACCCCAGGTCCCATCGCTGGCACCAGCTTGACATGGTCATCACCAGACGCACTGCTTTAAACAATGTCCTCCTTACTAGAAGCTACCACAGCGCGGACTGCAACACGGACCACTCCCTTGTGAGCAGTAACGTACGCCTACAGCCTCGGATTGTTCACCGCTCTAGACCGAAGGGTCATCCTCGTATAAACGTTGCACACATATCACTCCCCGACAGAGTCACAGAGTATGTGTCCAGTCTAGACCAAGCCTTCAAGGAAATGCCACATGACGCCTCCTCTGATGCCACAGCAAAATGGAAAACCATGCAGGGTGCTATCCACAATGCCGCACTTGCCACTTTTGGCAAGAAAAGCCGACCCAGTCAAGACTGGTTCGACGCCCACATCTCCAAAATGGAACCAGTACTCGAGGCCAAACGCAGAGCCTTCTTGTCCTTCAAGCGCTGCCCGAGTGGTCAGACACTCGCAGCACTCAGGACTGCTCGCAGCACCGCACAGCGTACTGCTAGAGAGTGCGCGAACGACTACTGGCAGCAACTTTGTGTAGGGATACAGCGGAGTGCAGAGTCTTTGTCTGGTGACCTTCGGGGGATGTACAATGGTATCAAAAAGGCTCTGGGACCAACTGTGAAAAAGACTGCCCCTCTGAAATCCCTGTCAGGGGAAAAGATCACTGATCAAAAGGAGCAGATGTCCAGATGGGTAGAACACTATTCCCAACTTTACTCACGCGAGACGTCAGTCTCCGACACCGTTCTTAACAGTATGGAAGACCTTCCCATTATGGAGGAACTAGATGTAGTGCCAACCATTGAAGAGCTGAGCAAAGCCATTGACTCTCTCCCATGTGGAAAGGCACCGGGTAGTGATAACATCCCTCCTGAAGCCATCAAGCGTGGGAAACCAGCCCTGCTTCAGTCGCTTTATGATCTACTTTGCCTCTGTTGGGAGGAAGGGGCGGTTCCTCAAGACATGCGTGATGCTACCATTGTTACTTTGTATAAAAACAAGGGAGACCGCGGAGATTGTAATAACTATAGGGGGATTTCACTTCTGAACATAGTCGGAAAGGTGTACGCCCGGATCCTTTTGAACAGACTAAAGATCCTGGCCGACCGTGTATACCCGGAATCCCAGTGTGGTTTTAGGGCTGGGAGATCGACAACGGATATGATTTTCTCCTTGCGCCAGTTGCAGGAAAAGAGTAGAGAACATGGCCAACCCCTGTACATGATGTTTATAGATCTGACTAAAGCATTCGACTTAGTAAGCAGGAAAGGCTTATTCAGACTCCTGCAAAAGATCGGCTGCCCACCAAAACTGTGTAGCATGGTGGTGTCATTCCACGCCAACATGCAAGGAACAGTCTTGTACGATGGATCCTGCTCCGACCCCTTCTCCATAAAGAGCGGAGTAAAACAAGGTTGCGTGCTGGCACCTACACTTTTTGGAATTTTCTTTTCCGTACTACTGTCCCATGCCTTCAACACATCCACAGATGGTGTTTACCTGCACACGAGGTCTGACGGGAAGCTGTTAAACCTTGCACGACTTTGCTCCAAGACGAAGGTGAGGACAGTGCTCCTTAGAGACATGCTCTTTGCAGATGATGCAGCACTCGCAACCCACACAGTGGAAGCTCTCCAGAGACTGAGTGACTGTTTCGGCAACGCATGCAAGCTGTTCGGACTCACTGTAAGCCTGGAAAAAACATGTGTCTGTGCACAAGGGGTTAGCACTCCCCCTGCTATCACCATGGACAATGTACTCCTAAAAACTGTGGATAGTTTCACCTACCTGGGCTCTACAGTTACTAACACACTGTCCCTAGACGCTGAACTGGACAAAAGGATAGGGAAGGCAAATACCACGATGGCCCGACTGACCCAGAGAGTATGGGAAAACAGAACCTTGTCACTGCACACAAAAGTACAAGTTTACCGGGCCTGCGTGCTCAGCGTCTTACTGTACGGAAGCGAAACTTGGAGCACGTACGTACGACAGGAACGTCGGCTAAACGCCTTCCATATGCGATGTCTCCGCCGCATCCTAGGACTCAGCTGGAAGGACAAAATACCCAACAGTGTCATCCTGCAACAAGCAAAAATACAGAGCATCTACTCCATTCTCAGCCAACGTCGTCTTCGCTGGCTGGGACATGTCAGGCGTATGGAGGACGGAAGGATTCCGAAGGATGTTCTGTACGGGCAACTGGCCATTGGCTCCAGACGTGTTGGCCGTCCAGCACTACGGTTTAAGGACGCTTGCAAGAGAGACATGAAGGCGTGTGACATCTCAACAGACACATGGGAAGTGCAGGCTGAGGACAGAACAGCCTGGCGCCGAGTTGTGCACCATGGTGTCATGGAAGCAGACAAGAGAAGGGGAGAAGCTGCAGCAGAGAAACGGAGACAGCAAAAGACTGTAGCACTAAACGCACCCCTAACCACACAGCACACATGCAGTGCGTGCAACAGGGTGTGCAAATCCAGAGCTGGACTCTTAAGCCACATCAGAAGTCACAACAGAACTCCGGATCCAGAGGCGCACAGATAGTCTTCCGAGACTGGACTGCCAAAGTCAGGTGCCGTAATATTATTGCATATTGACGTCTTTATCCAAGGCTTGAAGATTCTGAAAAAAAATTCCATAATTCTGCCTTTTTTCCGTTCCAAAGGCAGTACTATTCATATCTGGGCTTTGGTGTCCCCCTCCCTCATAATCCCCCCCCCCCGACACAGCATGCAATGTCAAATTAAGGCTTCTCTCACGTGTACGCTGTTCATTCAGTCGCTTTGATTACGGCGGTGATTGATATAAGTTAGGCACTGGATTTGACTGTAAGCATAAATTTGGTACACTCTCTTCGCATTTTTACCTAAGGAGGGATAGTACGCAAAGTGTAGGTAAGTTGAGCGCTATTTAAGAGGAAACTGGGAAATCGAATGTTAAGTTCCTTGCTCCTAGAAGCCTTAACTTTTTTTCGCTTTGTTGGTAGCAAATAGTAGTCTGATAGGTTCTCCACGCACCCATAGAGAGTTTATTACTCTACCCGCTTCCTTCTCCGTCAATTTCACCGATAATGGGTTCTGACTGGCAAAAGAATGGTGTATTTCACACATTTGGTGTGCCTTGCGCTTCTTAAGAGGACATTCACGGCACAATTCTACAAATTCGACGTCTGACGACTTTGATTTGGAAAGCGCAAATCCTGTGCTACCACTTCATGTAAAAATCTGTGATTTTCATCGGTGCAATCAAGCGCGACGAACCAAAACGCAATCCCACTCAGTTGCCCTGTGATTCCCGTGACGTCACTTCGTGACGTCATCCTTATATTCGCTTTTAGAAGGTCTAGCGTTAAGTATGAGGCCCAGAAACGACGGAACTGCCATAGATATTGTCTGCCGCGGACCCGTGAAGATTTTCCCGCCGGTTTTGCATGTTTTCCGTAAAGCGCTTTGATAGTAGCTTACATTTTTCATTGCTCTTTCTGATTGTGACGTCAATGTTCTGTCAGGGTTTGAATATGCGGCAAATGTCGAGGGAGCGCTGTATTTTCTATATGGCTTTAAGCATGTCCTGCGGGAAAAGTGACCATCGCAGCCAAGTGAAATTTGGATATATGGTAGATGGAATCTTTCTGAAGTCTGGGGTGAAATTTTTATGACAGAATATGCAAATTAAGGTTCCTGTTCGGAATTGTTTTGACCAAGGACCTAAGTAGTGCGTGAAGATAAGACGCAAATCCTAGGTTTTCTCGTTAGTTTTGGCTCCCGATTTTTCGGCTATCGCTATAGCAGTGCGTTATCTTTTATATTTCCTGAAAAACCCGATCTTCGTAGCGTTTTACGGTTTCCGAGTTTTGGTCGTCCGCGGGTACTTCCTGGTATTAGTGCGCGATGACGGTAACGCGGCTTTGTCGCCTGATTACCCGAATCGTGCGTTCTATGTGCGTTTTGCGTGGTTTCGCACCATCGGGGATTGCAGAAAACGTATCCTCACGATTTTTTTCATTTTTCCTAATTGCACAGACAGAATGATGACCTTTACATGTATTTCCATATCAGTCATTATCCTAGGAAAACATTTATTTTCCTTCCAGCGGCCTTGGAAGAATCCCCTAAAAATAGCAGTTTTGGGGATGAAAATTCCTTTTAGTGACGGTTTTCACTAAAAATGACGTTTCCACAGAAAATATCAAATTCGTCTGTCGTTCGAAGATAAGTCACCCCTATCCATCAGAAACATTGAATCGGCCGAAAAGGGATGTTTGGAAAAGCGCTATTGCCTTTCTGGGAACGAGTCAGGTCGGCCCCGAATTTTAAAAAAAACCTCAGAACCGAGACCTTAGGCTTACCAATCTATCTAATACAATATTATGTAGTAGTCTATCTTATATAACCTCCTTGGTATTACTAATATTTTTACAACCTATTAGTGATACGTACTCCTCTCAATATTTTCTCGGGGCAAACCCAGGCCACGAGGGTAGCCCTAAGAAAAGAAAGCATGCACTGTAGAGAGGCATTGAAATGCAGAAAACATCACAAAAGACCAACAAATTAACCCTGCTTGTCCATCTGCTTGGGGGGTAACAATGGGGACCAATTTATGACCAGATGAAAGAAATTACTCCAAAGTTTAAAACATAAAGTGCAAGAAGTCTGAATACATTTGCCCACCACATAGCGTAACTGCCATATAACACTTGTCCTAAATAGATCTAGGCCCATTGTGTGCTTACTGCACCTATCACAGCTGTTTTCACACCTTGATGTTTAAGTATCATACCTGCATCCGTTTTCTTTCAACCTTTGGTTTGTTTTTGACGTGACGTATTTTCTCCTTTTTATCGGCTTTCAGTTTTGTTAAGTTTTCTTTTGGTCCACCAGCCAGTTTGAAAGTGTGTGACCATGTTTGAATGTTGTATAAACCAATGATATATTGATACAAATATTGTAACTTTTTAAATACACGTCTATCACAGTGCTATCAAGCTAAATGAAAAACCTCCATGCATGCATGATGAAATTTTAAAAACACCCAAATCTGTCCTTCGCGATGAAACGCAATAAGATGAGTCTTACCTTGCAGTCGTGCTGTTTGGTTCAACACTGTGTCGCACACAATAAGACCTTATATGGCAAGACCGTCTAAATTTATTATTTGTTGTTCAGTCTCTGCCTTATATGGCAAAGGAGCAAGAAAATCAGACAGTCTAGAATTGTGCGACACACATGTAACCGCATGCAAACGCTGCAACTGATCAATGGAAAAAGCTGAGTACATTAATTAAATCTACATATTAAACTTTTATAGATAGATTTATAATATGTTTTATAATGTAATTAAATCTCTGACTATTATTTCTATTCAACGATATTAAGGGATTTCAAACTTATTTATTTCATTTGGCGCTATTTGAATTGGTTCTTCGCGTTTGGTGACCACTCCAGAGGGCGACAGAACACCATGAACAGAACAGTTTGGTCCACCATTTTGGAACAAACGCTGAGGTAGGATATCTCATCTTATATGCCTTATAGTTGCGTATAGGTAACATTAGTTCATCTGTATGTGTATTCAGGTAAATGTAGATCGAGAATTATGTACCCAGGATGTCCCTGGTATTACAAAAATAACTTGTTCGAGTTACCGTACAAATTATAGTCAGTGCATATAATTAGCGAAACGGAGTAAAGTTGCGTCGTCAAATAATTTAGCCTGCTGTTTACACGGTCTCTCGCTGACCAGGGGAAAGACCTCTGGTGTTGTTGCAACGTAATTTGGGGGCTTATTTTACTCTGTATTCTGCACAAAACGATAGCCTCGTGTCTGTGTTTTTGTAAACAAATTAGTGGCTGGGGGAGGGGGGCATATTGTTGTTTCTTCATGCACTCACGTTTTCCCAAATGCTTTGTGAATCATTTATTTCCTCCTTTAGCTTAGTAGACTATAGTAGATCCATTCAAACAGGTAGGAAGATCTGTTCTTTTAGTTATCATGTTGCAGTACTTCTTCAAACCACTACTGAACTGCTGAAAGAATTTATTTTTTTTATATTTAAGGAATTGTATGTGATACTACTATGCTGGGTGATATAGGTGTATGTAAATATTGTAATTTTACAAATTGTGTTGACATACTGTATGTGAACTTAGATTCTCATTTTTTTTTGCTTTTCAACCATAGGGCTGTAGATCAAGAATATGAGCGTTGAACGTAGCTAGTATTACTTATGAGAAATTATATTCATCAGAATATACGTTTTATTTTAAAAATGGTACTGCCAGGATCAGGTATACTTTGAGATAGATTGCAAAACATTTGTGTTACAGTTGGGATCAGGATTTTTGATGCAAGTTTGACTCCGTTTCACCAGATTAGACTCTTTGGAAGTTAGGAACACACAGTAATCAGCACGATATCGTATCATTGTCACAGTGACAATTTGCACCTCCAATCAAGTAGCTTCCCCTTCTATATTTTCAACCTCCTTGCTCCAATCAATTCAAGCCAATTTTGAAATATTAAATATGTTCAGTTGGCATCAGATGTCTAACTTTTTTTTTTTGCTTTTTCTTTCAGTTGTGACTGCTGCAGTCCCCAGCTGCCACAGAATTGGACCAAAGCCTACTAAATCAAACTTTACGGTCAATTAGAACAACCATTCGCACTAATAAAAATGTTACTCAATCTTCTATTACTGCTTTTACTTCTGTACACACCTGTACTCATTACAAGACTATCCTGCCACTAAACAGACTGTGAACTTGAACTCATTACGAGACAATCCTCTGCCACCGAGCAGGTTGTGCATTTGTACTAACTTCTGCCACTAAGCACACTGTGCACTTGTACTCATTAGCAGACTATCCTGCCACTGAGCAGACTGCATTTGTACTTTCTGACTAATACTGTGTCACAATCACTTGTGATATTTATTCCTATTCACATACATATACTGTACAGATACAAATACACATATTCGAGTATGATGACCCTCTCAGTTCCTACACCTGAATGAGGAGGGTTGATATTGCTATAGCAGGCTTTTTATGCATTTCTGTTATGTGTACCGCATAACTCGACAACCTGTAAACGGATCTTATCAATATTTGGCAGTTCAGTAGCATATGTGGAAATGAAAGCCAATGCAGTGAAGGTGAACATCAAATTAAGGCCCAATTAACATAGATAATGAAGAAAATTCATTTCGCTCCATTGCACAATACGACTTTACGACTTTACGACATGTAAGACCAGTCACCTAATTCATAAACCAAGGAGGTTAATTTCCACGTAGATGAAACGCCAGCTTTTTGCAAAGCTCTTGTTTCTCTAAAGGATTGGAAAAGCCCCAAAAGTCCGTTTTTGTCATTCCTTTGCAAAATGATTTGAATCTACCTTACCACAGTTTGTCTAGCGATAGTCACCTGATGGCATTGAGCCCTTTGAATGTGTCGTTTACAAGAAGGGAGTACTGGTGACACTGGTCATCTTTTGACTATTGAATGATTGATAAACAGACAAATAGAATGACAAATATACAATGAAATGAAGTTGTCACTCATATGAATGTAAACATTAGGCAAAAGTTTCTTCAAGAAAGTATTTCTGTCTATCATCATAAAGGTTCCAAATCATATGGACAGTCCTATATTAAAGCAAGGAGTTTCCTGAACTTATGGAAATTGTTTGCTCCTAAGATGATATGCAGGTTCAGACTATGTCAGCTATTGTCCAAGACATGCAAAAGATGATCCAATGTCCAATTAGCAAGTTGAACCAATTATCACATGGACACAATAATCTTGGCAGTTTGGTTCACCTTGGCATGAATCTGGGGCATTCTCCAGGCAGCTCAGGTTTGGTTAGTCTTGTGGTGGGGGGGGGGGGGAGGTGGTGTTTGATTTGGGGACAAGTAGTGGCCATGATTTTTGAATTCCCTTCCTTCACAAAACTGCGACCACTTGTAGCCTTCTCACCATTGACTGCCTCTGCTTGGAGAACATGTTTATGGAGGACTATCTGAAAACCCAGACTGATCAGAATACTTATTAATAACAAAATTCTACCCCATATTAGAATAAGCTGCAGCTTGCTCATACTATTAAAGGCCAGGGCTATTAGAGCCTGGCTATTATCCCTAAGCAGTCGTCGGTAGAAACTTGAGGTTAATATTTTGTAACCTCCTTAAGTCCTTAGTATCAGTCAGTCAATGTAAGGTGAGGTCTGATATCAAAGTACAGAGACCTAAAAAGTCACCTCTGGGATAAAATGGGTAAGCCAGAATTGGGAACTTTAAACCACCGCAAAATGCTTTGCCCAGTCCTACCCCCTATTCCTGCAGGGATTCCTGCAGGAAAAACGTCTTCCTGCAGAAATTTCTGCAGGACAAATTCTTCCTGCAGGAATTCATGCAGGAAGAAAATTTTCAAAATCAATATTCATAAAAGTTATTGTTATCACTCCTAACTGTACGTCATACTTGTCAATTATAAATAAGCACTTTTCGCTTAGATGCTTTTATATTGAAAAAGTTAGCACTTGTCGAAATGGGAAAAGTGGAATTCCAAACTTAAAGTGGAGGGTGTTTACAATGAACCTGGTACATATCAATGTGGAATGGATTACCTTCTCTCCTGTTTTTCCTTGAAACTGGGGCTTGATCTGGAATCTTTGATCATCACTGTCATCACTCCCACTGTCACTGTCTTCTTCACCATCAGTCTCAAACAGCCCCATCTGTAATTTCTTCTCCTCTGTCTGGAAAAGAAGACTTTGACATGTTTAATCAGAAACATGATGCCAACTTCATGTCTCTACAGAGAGGTTTCAAACATTCCATAAACTCAGTTTTCAAATAATAACATGTATGTATTGATCATTTATCTATTAAGATTCACCACATATTTGTGGAAGGATTGATGTAACATTACTAACTAACAATTAAGTGACTATCACTTTTCAAGATGTCAACCCAGACTGTAAGGTTTGATCAACTCACACCGGGAAGAACCCCTACTCTTTTTGATATGTGCAGTGGGTTCTTTATCTTGCTTAAGATTCAGCTCTCCTCAAACACAGCAGCTCTGGCTTTATGTATCCTCCAAGAGGACGTTTCTAACCGAAACTACTACTTAGTTTCAGCTGAGTGGAGTGAGGAAATACATTATAGGTGAAGAGTGCCTTTCCCAAGGGCATAACACTGGGGCCATGACTGGATTTCCTGATCCATACAGCCTCCTTAAGGTGATAGACAGAGAGGACAATAGATTAACACGCTGGATTAAGGAGGCTGTATGGATCAGGAAATCCACTCCAGTCATGAACCGTGATGAGGTTATAGACTCAGTCACATTTGGGACCGCATTCTTATTAAGAAATAGATGATAATCTTTGCATTGTTTTTTGCACGATAGTTGTGTATGTGTTACACTTTTGTATGTTTGGGACCGCATTGTGATGTCATTCCCTGTGACTGTATATATGTAAATACTTTGCGTTTGGGAATGCGACTCTATAAGCAGGGACACCTGTGCTGCAATGTGAACCAGTCAGAATTGCCTTGAAGAAGGTGACAGATGGTCACCGAAACGTCGGTGGAATAAATCTCTTGGTTGTATAAAAAGAGTCTTTTTTATTCAGTGACTTACCAACCTGATGAAACTATTCACGGTTCAACCAAGTGCAGCCTAGCTTGGAATGATGACCGAACAAACTTTTTTTGAAAATACTATATCAAAGCCAGCAGAAACTAAAAGCAGTTTTAAAGTAAGGATGTGTAAAGTTGCATTACAGACTAAACTTTCTAGCATACAACTTGATTGAAACTATGAACTTCTTACCAAACTAATTGATAACATGCAAACAGGTTTGAAGAGGTCCTTGAAAACAAAAAATGTTTACTTAGTTGAAATATTCATAACTATCTCCATAATTATGTTATCTTGAAAGCCCCACCTAAGAACAGTCACTCAGCAGGACTTAGATATGCAGGCTGGTTGCAGCACTGCATGGTTGCAAGGTGTTCTTGACACTGGGTATACGTAGGATTTGAATATTACTGGTAAAATTGGTCAAGAATGTGTTCTGAAGCAGAGGCCTCATTTACATAATTTATGAGAAAATGCTAGAATAGCCTTCTTTGCTAAGATGAGACTTTCATACTTTGACAACTTGTTTCTTCGCACCTATAAATCAAGATCCTTTTGATGGATTTGTCTGAAATTTCAACATCTCAGACATGTGGCAAACACTAATATAACAAGAGACTGAAGACCCAAAATCTCCATGAAATTTGTTTTTAAATGATGTTTTTGACAAATACACCATTGCAGTTCCAGTGACACATACCAGAGGGCCCAAAATCGACCTACCCAGGTACCAAATATCATTACAGTCCAGCTACACGTTCTTCAGTTATGCTGACTTTAAGCATCTGGAGACACACACATACACACACACAAACACACTCAAAACAATATCCCCATGAAGAAGTCTTTTTTCATGGAGATAATAATTACTTCCAAAACTCACCCATTGTTGAGAACATCTTGAAAATGTCCCATGATCTCTGAATGAAAGGAATAGATGTGTAGATGGGGGTGTTCGACCCTAACCATTACCTTATCAACAGGTTGAAGTGTGCTGGACCAAACCTCCTCCCTCACATCTACACCGTCATTACTGTCTTCATCCTCTGAGTCAAACACTATGTGTTTACCAGCTGCAGTGGATGCCTAGGAAAAATATGAAATTAAAGACAATGTCTGACATGTCAACCTTTTAACCTTTTTCTCTGTCACGAATACAGTGATCTTCTACATTGTACATTCTACTTCTTCACTGTTCTGAACATTCAATTTTCATAAATTTCTATCGTTTCATAAATATGGAAGATCGAGTTGAAAAGTCTTTCCACAGTCTGCTGTATAATGTTCGGAATCCCTTTCTGACTGGAAAGGCAAAATCTGTTGCATTCCAAAACATGATTTTTTATTCTGAAATGTGTCTGAATTATTTGGAATATTCCAAACTCTGGTCCAGGCATGCTATGTTTCAGTCAGGCACATTTCACATCATTCTGTAATTAGATGTAGATGGACTGCATGTTGGAGGTAACTGGTAATTTGGTGCTCTTTGTTAATTCAGGAGTACCTAGAGGGAAATTCTAATGATTTTTGGGTGTGCCTTAGATTCTTTACTTGACTAATGTTAATCCTATGGATTGTAATTCGAAAAAGGTTACAACATTCAAAACTCAAGTATGATATTAGTGTTTAAAGTGCATAAGACACCAATGACATTAAAATTAAGAATCTCCTGACATTATATAAACCATCATAATAATATTGTTTAATAACATAGAAATTTTCACCAAATATTCACACATTGGATGTTATTGAACATCGAACCATTAAATCATCATACCTCCAGCTTTTGATTTTTCCCACCAGGTAATTACATTAATCATGCAGTGACTTGCCCAGTCATGATGTCACAACACGCCCACACGATCGAACCCCCACACGATCGAAGGTCCGCTTTTTCAAGTTGATTTTTTTAAAGGCCGACTGGTTTGTATCCCGAGCGGGACTGGATTCCTATAAAACTTCACTGTCTTTGGTCACTTGAATAAAGGTGAACCCTGTGGTTTTCAATTAACTTTTCCCCGAGTCCGCATTATACTGTATCGAAAACAAACTGTCACCGCTTGAAACTGGTGGTCCGCTGTGGCCCCGGCACACGACACTGCCAGTGAAACAAGTGTCGCCTGGCTGTTGCTATGGTAAATTACTAATGGCGCCCGAAAGTCTCACTTCGCTAGCTACAATCGGTGGCCTGTTAACGAATCCGGCACACGTCCCCTGGTATCATCTAAAGCTTGCCGCGGGACACGATTACGTCAGGATACATTGTATTTCCCCTAGTTTCTAAGAGAAAGGATATTTAAATTACATTAACAAGAGAGCCGCAATGCTTCCAGTTTTCGTTACAGTGGTCGGATGCAAATTGAACGGAACTACCTCACTTGTCAGCCAAAAAGTTCGGAGAAATAATCACAGCACTTATAGTTGTAGTTAGAAACTTGTATTAGCGCTTGACGCCACGATGTTCCCGAATATCGGCGTTCTGCTGAAAATCGCGTGCACTCTCCCAGTAACATCGTGCGAGTGTGAGAGGAGTTTCAGTGCCCTACGAAGGCTGAACAACTACATGCATGCTTCTATGGGGAGGAGTCGGCTGTCCAACCTGGCACTTCTCCACATCCACTACGACACAGACATAGATCTAGACAAGGTAGTCAATTGCCTTGCTCAACTCCACCCCCGCAGACTAGAACTGGACAACCTGTTATAAGACCGCTAAGACCAAAGACAATTAGGTTAAGAATAAACGGTTATGAGTTAGACTGTTAAGCCTGTTAGATGTTAGGTTAAGATTATCAAGGTAAGAAGGTTGTTTATTATCTCCATGAAAAATGGAGATATAGTTTTGGGTGTGTCTGTGTGTCTGTCTGTTTGTTTGTTTGTGTTTCCGGACCACTGTAGTCAGCATAACTCAAGAACCGCTTGATGGATTACGATGATATTTGGTATGTGGGCAGGTGTTGTGAAGCCGAAATTCAAGGTCAGTTTTGGGCCCCCTGGTATGTGACCTTGGTACTGCAGCAGAAATTCCATTTTTGTATCTCTTGACCTGGACGTGCTATGGTCTTGATTTTTTGGTGGAAGATAGCTTGTGGTGTAATGAAGACGTGGTGTGGGGTTGGGTCCCCTAGCAGCTTGCTCTGAAACTGCAGGGGCGTTATCGTGAAAATCTTCTAAGGAGGATAACTGAAGGAAGGAACCATGGATTTCCATTATATTTAGTATAGAGGTAGCTTAGACAGAGATGTACACAATGAAGTGCAAATTATGTTAATTAGGACTTCATTTGCATAACTAATGAGGTAAATTTATATTTGCAGTGTTTTCCATTGTCAGACTCAAATGCATGTAACGTATGTAGTTTATGGAAAGTGGATCATCAACAGATACCAATTATGCAAATAAATTCCTAATTTGCATAATAAATGTTAAACACCATATCTCATCTAATTGGAAAATTATAGGACTGTCAATATGATACTTAGTAAGTAGGTAGCTTAGACAGAGATATACATAATTAAGTGCAAATTATGCTAGTTGTGACTTAATTTGCATAGCTAATGAGGAAAATCTATATTTGCCGTGTTTTCCATTATCTCACAAATACATGTAACATATGTAGTTTATGGAAAGTGGAGCATCAACAGATACCAATTATGCAAATAAATTCCTAATTTGCATAATTAATGCAAAAACACCATAATTCATCTAATTGGAAAGAATTACAGGACTGTCAATATTGCAACATGTGTAAGTTAGATAAAGGTGTTTATGACCAAGCATATATTATGCAAATGTGTAAGTCATTTGCATGAATAGAATTGTTCATGGAGATATGAGGTCGTGGAACTCTTTTTTTGTTGTTACATTTATTATGTGCTGAGTTACGAATATCAAGTTAAGAATCCTAAGGCTGTTAGGTTATAATCAGAACATAATTATATATGCTTTATATTTAAGACTGGTTATGTGGGGACCATTTCATGATGGACATACTTAATATTTATTTTTCTCCTTTTTCCGTAAGATAAAAGACAATTACATCAAGAATATTTCGTTAAGAATAAGTTAAGAGTTAGACTGTTAAGTCTGTTAGATGTTACTAAGTTAAGACTGTGATTGTGAAGGCTGTTAGGTGTAAGGTTAATAATATTAAGGTAAGATTGCTTAGACTGTTAGGTTAGAACTGTTCAACATGATTATATCTGCTTTATATAAAAGACTGATTATGTGGAGCGAGGCCATTTCATGACAGATATACTCAACACTTGTTTTCTTCCAATAAATCTGTCTAAAACGGTCATGTGAGTGTCTCTGATTATTCTCTTAAAATCCTCTCCAAAACGCGGGAAATGCCGTTTCAGAAGGTTCCATTTTCAAAATTGAAATAGATATTGTTAATTGAATGTAAGCACTGCTTGCTCATCAAAAAATGTTTTTCGCAAGCCGTGGTGTAAGGTTCCGAACTGGCTGCCATGTTCATTGTGACGTCATCAGTGGGCATCAGTCACTGATTAATGTAATCACCTGGTGAGAAGATCAGATAAGAATCAAGAGCTGGAAGTATGGTTTCTGATGGTTCAATGTTAGATAACATCAGAAGGGTATTTGTTTTAACGTTTATATTCATTGAATGATACTACACTTGGCACAAAAAGTTTGGAAACTTTACTCTGGTTGATCATATTTCTGTTCTTTCTTGATCAATTTCAATGCATTATATATTGTTGGAAAGCTTGTGTAATTTCCTTTCCTATGATAATTTCCTTCCCCAAACTAATTATAATTGCAATCTCATGGAGCGAGCACCAACCTACATGTGCCCAAATTTCCATGCAAGTGTCAAACAGTCAGTGCAACGCCAAACCCATTTGTGGTGGTGTCGTCCACATCGTGAATGAAACAGTGTGTGGAAGAGTGTTATATTCACAGCTACATATAAGATTAGATTTATTTCGACTGTTGGATGGGTAAATGAAAGTGTGGGGGCAGCGAGGAGAACCCTATGCTGACTGTTGCACAGATAGACTTTAATACTGTTTATTTGTTTGTTTGTTGGAGTCAGTGTCATAGTGTGGGGTAGTACAACGCTAACTGCCAGAGGAAAAACCAGGCTAATCATTCTAAGCAACCTCGATGTGTCAAGATATAGAGACACCTTTCTCCATCCAGTCACATTTCCTAGATCCTTACCTCTGCAATATGAGACTGGGTACCATTCTGCCAGATGATAGTGCATGTCCATTCAGAATAAGAGTCATTTCACCTCCAGTGCAGTATGCAGCAATACAGAGGATAGAATGGCCCTCCTGCAGCCCAGATATCAACACAATTGAACACAGTCTCTGTGTGATCACTGATCAGCTTGGGCAAGCTGTGCATGCAGTTATGATCAACAGAACAACACTGGTCGACCTGCGACGACTCCTTGTGGAAGAATAGCCAGGGACCGCGTAACAAAACTGGTGACAAGCATGAGGAGGATGTGCCGGGCTGTGGTGACAGCGCATGGCTTGTGTACTCAGTATTAAGCCACTTTCATCATAACTGAGGCTCCTTAATAGTTTACGCATTTCTTTTAACCTTGACTAACCTTGGTTTTCATATTAATGTGTTTTGTTGATTCAAGTTTTATTACCCTCGTACACAAGCCACGTGCTGCCAGCAGAAGAAAAAAATACTGAATTGAGCATTTGACATTAGTAAGGTAATTTGGGCACTTTTTTTATGTGACCCGCTCGCATAAGCTGGCCTGGTGCTTGTTGCATTAATCTACAATCACAATAAGTTTGGCATCATGGGAAAGAAATTCACACAAGATTTTTAATGATATATAAATCATTAAAATTGATCAAGTGGGGTCGAGTGGCACAACGGCAGAGCGTTCGGCTCAGAACCAAGAGGTCCCGAGTTCGAATCCTGCCGTGTCACCGATCTTGTGCTCTTGGGAAAGGCACTTTACACAACTTTCCTCACTCCACCCAGGTGTAAATGGGTACCTGACTTTGGTTGGGGAATGTCGTATTGAGGTCACCTGGTGGCGCCGAATGGCAGCCGCAGACCCTTGCGACAAATCCACAAAATGCAAGTGTGGATAGATTATGTTATTATTTGTGTTTATTATATGTGAAACATGTAATACCCTGCATCAATTTAGCGCTAGAAAGGCTGCCATTGCGGGTAATTTCTGACCAATAAAAACCATTACTATCAAGAAACAACGGAGATATGATCAACCAAAGTTGAGTTTCCAAACCTTTTGTGCTGAGTGTATTTCAGATAATAAGAAAATGTTGTATTTTGATGTCTTATGCACTTGTTGTGATCTTTACAATGTACACATACTTTGAAGTAAATTTTTGGTACATCGAGTGAATTACATGTACCTTTCCAATGGTAATACACACAAGATGTATTATGATGATAGTATTCTAATCTAATCTTAATGACTGGACAAATGTCTGACCTTCATAAATGAACCATACTATACAGTGTCAGACTAACCATTGATGACAAGGCCTTCTTTATGAGAGCCTGTTTAGACTGGGCTTGCAGTTGTCTCTGTCTGAGGGACTGCAGACGCTGTTCATTGGCTAGGGTGCCCCCCCCTCCCACTGCACCAGACTTCCACTGCTCCTGGTCTACAGGTCCCTCACTCTCCTCTGTCGGGTCATGGTCTCCAGTTGGATTGGTCCCTTCAGGAGA
The DNA here is from genome assembly GCF_035083965.1 of Branchiostoma lanceolatum. Lineage (NCBI taxonomy): Eukaryota > Metazoa > Chordata > Leptocardii > Amphioxiformes > Branchiostomatidae > Branchiostoma > Branchiostoma lanceolatum. Next base: position 23,120,932 of record NC_089726.1, read on the forward strand.
TTTGTTGGGTTTTGTAGAAACGAGCATTTTGACTTCATAGCCGCCTACTTCAGGATCTGAACTGTCTTCAAAACTGCTTTCATTTCCAGATTCATTTTCTAGACTTTCTCCATTACTGTCTGAGTCATCATCATCTTCCAATTCATTGTCATCATCATCATCATCATAATTGTCTTCCTCATCACCATCACCATCATCATCACCATTAAAATGATCATCTTCAACATCCTCCTCCTCTGTATCAGTGTTATCACCATCATCATCATCATCATCATCATCATCATCACCACCATCACCATCATCATCCCCAACCACACTTGCTCCTTCATTGTCAGATGCCTGAAAGGCAGCATTAGCAGTTTTCTCCATTGGTTGTTCTGTAACCTTATCTACAGTCCCAGTATGTGAGAGATCTTCCTTACAAACACCCTGCCGCAATAAGGAGTCTTGTCCATCCTTGGATATATGAACTTTACTCGTAGGTTTGTCTGGCTCAGTTGTTGCAGGTTGTGGTGTATTTAGACCTTCATCTTTCTCTCCTTGTTTTCCAGTCTTCAGTGTTTGTGATGGTGACATTATCGCCTGTAACTTAGCCCTGGCAGCTGCAATCACCTCTGCATCATCTGAAGCTTCTGACTCAGACACATCATCAGTACTGTCCTGTCTGGGAGAATTGTTCTTACTGACATCTTTAGTTGTGATAGTTCCTTGCAATTTCTGCCTTGCGGAGATAGCAATTTCTGCAGTGTGTAAGGATGTTTCTGAATCTGAAGTGTTCTCCACGTTCATACGTTGAACAAGATGATGTTTGGTTGCTGTTATGAGTTCGTCAGTGTCTACAGATCCATCAGAATCATTGCCTCCTTTCACTTCACCCTGTGTGCTGTTCACTGAGGTTTTGAATCCTAGAAGCATGTTCCCATCAAGTAGTCCTGTCATGCCCTGGCCATGTTGTTCAAGCCTCACAACCTCAAAGTCACTGTTATAATCAGCATGACTTACATCAACCAAACTTGTCTTGGAAAATTCCTTACATTTTTCTGAGCCTGAGTCATTGTCAGATTCGGCAACACTGCTTGGACTGTTTCCAACTGCTGAAGTTTTGTCCCCATCTTGTACCACCTGGTTCTCCTCCCTCTCTTTAAAGTAACCCCACTCAACTTTCCCTTCAACTGACTGGACAATATCAGTGTTACTGGTAATATTTGGGTCACTGTCATCACTATTAGACAGACTCTCTTCTGAGTCCATCTTCATCTTCTTGTTTTTCTTGTGTAGAGTTGCAGCTGACCTTTTCCATCTTCCTTTCAGGAAATCTAGGGGATAAAATATTTATTTCAGAAGGGCAACATTTGCAAGCAAGTGCATGATTTTCCTCTCCAATTATTTGCATCCATGCATAAAAATGGACCATCAAGAAATCTTATTGGCTTTAATTGCCTGAATTTTACAAAATTAACATGTCCCCATAGTTTACATACGTACATTGTCAAGATATTAGGAAAGGGGCCCAAGATATATATTTTGTCCCATTAGAATTTAGACCATTCAATTTTTTTTTGTTTTATAGTGAAGGGATTGTCACATATTGAATTGACGAACTTGTAAGAAAAAGAAATGTCTCTAACCAGAGAAGTCTCCCTGTTGTTTCTTCCTGCTGTCCTCGCTCCCCTGTACCTGTATGCTCCAGGTGAGCTGGTTGATGGGTGTGTCTATGGAACACTCCTCTTTCACCCTCTTAAGGTTGTGGCTGTACTTGGAAGGGTCAACCTTCATCACTTTCTTCTTGTCCTTTCTTCGTATGTAGACAACGGGCAGGATTCGGCCATACTTGCCTACTACCCAGTTCTGAAGCAACGAAATGCAGGACGTCAGGTTTTATCAATATAGTGGGGTTGGTATGCAGTTAGATCCTTGTTTTGTTTTATTTATTCGCACATAAAAAATAGAAAGTAACAATGAAATAATTAGAAGTACAATAAAAAACGGAGGGGGATGAAGCCTGAAAGGCTTATAGATGCCCTCCTCCTTTTAACTTAACAAATTTACAAAATGATAATATGAATATCGAACAAAGGTAATAACAAATGATGAAATAAATATAATGAACAACTATATAATGAAAAATCAAATACTGATAAATAAATGTAATACAGATTAAACGAAAGAAATTATTATCAACAAGGACCAGAAATATTTTTAGAAGTAGTTCGGATTTGAAAGAAGATAGTCTTGAAGATGACATTTGAAGGTTATCACAGAAGTAAAGTTCTTAAGGGGGGAGGGGAGGCTATTCCAGACATTGATGCATTTGAATTTTGCACTCATTTGGGCTAACGAAGTTCTGAATAGAGGGATATGTAAATTTGAGGTTTGACGTGTTTGGTAATTGTGAAACTGGGAGCGAAAATTAATGAAGTCGTCAAAAGTATCAGGCAGATTATGGTTAATGAATTTGGCTGTGAAAAGAGCAAGTTGAAGTCTATTTATATCAAAAATATTCAAAATTCTAAGTTTTTCAAATAGTATGTCTTTCCACACCTTTTTTACATGTAAGAATTAGATCCTACGTCTTTTCCACACCTTTTCTGTAAGAATTAGATCCTACGTCTTTTCCACACCTTTTCTGTAAGAATTAACGTTAGATCCTAGTAGGCCTACGTCTTTTCCACAGTGCACCTTTTCTGTAAATATTAGATCCTACGTCTTTTCTACACCTTTTCTGTAAGAATTAGATCTTATGTCTTTTCCACACCTTTTCTGTAAGAATTAGATCCTACGTCTTTTCCACACCTTTTCTGTAAGAATTAATGTTAGATCCTATGTCTTTTTCCACACCTTTTCTGTAAGAATTAGATCCTACGTCTTTTCCACACCTTTTCTGTAAGAATTAGATCCTACGTCTTTTCCACACCTTTTCTGTAAGAATTAAATCCTACGTCTTTTCCACACCTTTTCTGTAAGAATTAACGTTAGATCCTACGTCTTTTTCCACACCTTTTCTGTAAGAATTAGATCCTACGTCTTTTCCACACCTTTTCTGTAAGAATTAGATCTTAATACGTCTTTTCCACACCTTTTCTGTAAGAATTAGATCTTATGTCTTTTCCATAAGTCAGAATTAGATGTCTTCTTCCATAAGTCAGAATTAGATGTATTATGATCGAACAGTACATTGTAGGTCTTTTCCATTATACCTTTTTTGTAAGAATTAGATACAATGTCTTTTCCGTCAATCAGAATTAATAGATCCTATGTCTTTCCATACCTTTTCTCCTTCCACTGCTGTCCCTGGTGCTGCCCCCTGGACAGTCCGGTGTCTCCCATGTGATGGTTCCGGTACTTCTGATGCCTGCCTTACTGACAGCTCATCCTCGGTAATCAACTCCGCCTTTGTTGCCTGTCTTTCCTTTGCAAGTCTAGATGATAAAAACACACAAATGACTAGATCCACACAAAAAATACCAAATCCAGAGCATTTTACATTATTTGTCAGTGGGTATAGTATACGTAGTTCACTTTACAACAAGAGTTCGGAGACCTCATATCTCCAAGAAGTATATGTAATTCAAATTATGCCCTCATTTGCATACATCAATATTCAACCATGTTCACCTTCACATATTAACTGCCAAATTCCAGCTATATACCAATATGGAATTACAGTATTGTCACATTAATTATGCAAATTAGGTCTTCGTTTGCATAACTTTTATTAATGTCCCTCTATTTCTCACTACATATGTTGCATTTTTTAATAGTCTTACCATTGAATGGAGTGGGTTTATAAATTTCCCCATACAAATTATGTTTCGCCAAGGAAACATATTGTTATGTTTCGCCGTTTCGCCAAGGAAACATATTGTTTTTGTCACGTTTCTTCTCCTTCTCCTCCTTCTCCTGTCAAATCTTCAAATCGCTTCTTCTCGGTCGTCCGTCGACCAAATTAGCTGAAATTTGGTATGGAGGTAGAGTACGTGTATACCCCTAGACCCTTTTTAAATTTTTTGATATAAGTTTTTAAAATGATTTTATCGAGGTTTTTTGGTCATTTTCCGACAAAAGTCGCACATTATGGCCTCCAGTGCCGTGGTGTTGAAACCTAAGGACCTGAAATTTGGTTTAGTTGTGCATTGGATATTTACCCAAAGGACCCCATTATTTTTTTTGGTATACACTACTTCAAAATCATTTATTTTGCAATTTTTTGATGGAATTTTTGGTTATTTTCTCACAACTAGGTCATCTTGTAACATATAAGCCCTCCTACACTTCCCCTGTCTGGGAGTTAAAACCAAGCAGATGTCAGGGGGTACCTCTACTAATGGTATTACAGAAAGTTATATGTACCTTATGTTACATGGTACGGATGTTATATTTGAGATGTAGGTACCTATAGGAAAGGTGAATACACCTGACAAGTAATTATGCTAATAAGGACCTAATTTGCATAATGTATGCATAAAGTTGTATGTCCCTTACCGTAAAAGCTGCGGATGTCATCTTTGAGATGTAGGTACCTTTAGGAAAGGCGAACACACCTGGCCATAAATTATGCTAATGAGGACCTAATTTGCATAATCGATGCATAAAGTTGTATGTCCCTTACCGTAAAAGCTGCGGATGTCATTTTTGAGATGTACGTACCTTTAGGAAAGGCGAACACACCTGGCCATAAATTATGCTAATGAGGACCTCATTTGCATGATTTATGCGTAAACTTGTAATTCCCTTACCGGAAAAGCTGCAGATGTCAGATTTGAGATGTACGTACCGTTAGCAAAGGTGATCACACCTGGCCATGAATTATGCTAATGAGGACTTCATTTGCATAATTCATGCATAAACTTGTATTTCCCTTACCGTGACAGTTGCGGATGTCATCTTTAAGATGTAGGTACCATTAGGAAAGGTGAATGCACCTGGCCAAAAATTAAGCTAATGAGGACCTCATTTGCATAATTTATGCAGAAACTTGTATTTCCCTTACCGTGCAAGCTGCAGATGTCATATTTGAGATGTAGGTACCTTTAGGAAAGGTGCACACGCCTGGCCATGACATATGCTAATGAGGACCTCACTTGCATAATTTATGCATGATGTTGTATTCCCCTTACTGTAAAAGCTGCGGATGTCATCTTGAACATGTAGGTACATGTAGGAAAGGTGAAAGCACCTGGACATAACTTATGCTCATGAGGACCTCATTTGCATAAATTATGCAGAAACTTGGATTTGCCCAGGAGTTATTTTGGGACAGCCCACTTCTTGCATGAGGAGTATGGGCGAAACATCCTGAATTTGCTCTTAAAGCAAATGACGGCCAGTCTAGTTAGATTCTGATTTGCATTGTTACCATTTATGTTATATCAAGCATCACTTAAGCTATCCACATATCAAAAACAAGTATCAGGTTTGGTTGTTTATCCCTTTGTGGTTCGACCACTAGCTGTCAGGCTCCTGGGGAAAGGCCTTCCAGTAGGGGAATATTTGCCCCAGTTTCGCAACTAACATGTGTTAGCTGCCACAACAGGCTTGAGACCTAGAATGGAAAACACTGTAAGTATAGATTTTCCTCATTAGTTATGCAAATTAAGCACCAATTTGCCAATCAAATCCCAGCTACATGTAGGTCATACCAAAAAATCTAAAAGTGGTACATAATTGGTATCTAATTTCTGACATGTATACAATGTAACTGACAGAACAATTGTATTTTCTGGGCCATATCATTTTGATTTGCTGGTTTCAGACTTTTTGGTTCCGATTCAGAATTTCAAGTGACCACACCCAAAAGGAGTCTGTGAAATAAGTTTTCTCCATAGTTTTGGCTCCAGATTTTTTGATTATCGCTATTAATAATAGCAATGTGTAATCTATTATATTTCCTGAAAAGCCCGATCTTCGTAACCTTTTACGGTTGCGGAGTTTTGGTCGTCCACGAATACTTCCTGGTATCAGTGCGCGATGACGGTAATGCCAGAATCGTGTGTTCTATGTGCGTTTTGCATGGTTTCGCACCATCGGGGATTGCGGAAAACTCATAATTTTTTTCATTTTCTTAATTGCACAGAATGATGACCATTATCCTGGGGAAATCCGTACAGCGGCCTTGGAAGAATGCCCCAAAAATAGGGTGAAAAATTGCTTAGAATGATGGTTTTTACCAAAAATAACATTTCCACAGAAAATGTCAACTGAGCTTGTCGGGCAGTGGCAAGCCACCCCTTTCCGCCGGAAACATTGAATTGCCCGGAAAACGATGTTTGGAGAAGCGCTAAACATCTTTCTGAGAAAGTGTCAGATCGGCCCGAATCGAAAAAAAAATCAGAACCGAGACCTTTTAAAGGAAATTGACAAAGACAGATAAAACAGGTATCCAAGGCCTGTGATAGACAAAAATGTGCCTCCAGGCCTCGAAATCAATATTGTCCCGATGTCCTGAGGACAGTAGAATTTGAGTTCGGGACAATTCAATTTACATTTTGGGACAATTTCGGGACAATCAGGAAATTCTGAGTCAATCCCCGTCATGGAGGAACTTGATCCAGCGTAAGCTGCGTAACTACACGAACCCGAAACCAGGGTCTGTGACTTCACACCTAAGTTACATGTACATCAAGATCCATTTCATGTACTTATCTTACAACTAGCCGATCAATAGCAAAGGAATTTAACAAACACCTTACTCACAATGTACACACTATAAATATTTCACAGAGAATTGTGTCCTACGGACTCTTGTTTGATTTGTTTGAGCGATTGCACACTAGTTCATCAAGTTGTTTTTATCAATACTTGTATGGTGCTCAAGGCGTACATGTAGCTTCCCTCAAACACAAAACCTCCACTTTTGTGACTGGAAATCCTACTCGCACTAGTACCTACTAAGTTAAGTAGCCTGGAATCAAATTTGTGGAGAGGAGACTCGGGAGCTATGATAGGTTTGGATTCCAGGCTACCAAGTACTGTGGCCTAACCGCCGGTCAATATAACAAGGCCAAGATGTTGTGCCCTCAGGAAACACACCTAATATGAATTTCCTCACTTGACTTGACGTCTGATCAGAATGCATGTTCAATGGCGGTCCTGTGTTTATGAGGAAAGCAACACTCCAGTGCCTTATTGATTAGAGAAGTGGCTCACCCAGGTGTGTACTATTCTTACTAAGCTATCTGCTCTCGCTAATAGACTGAGGTTACAAGTACAGTACTGTAGTAACTGTTCGACCAACCAATCAAAAACTAAAAAAACACTTCTCAACAAGAGTTCGTAGACCTCATATCTCCATGAACAATTCTATTTATGCAAATGACTGAAACATTTACATAATATATGCTTAATCATGAACACCTTTATCTTACTTACACATGTTGCAATATTGACAGCAAGAGCTTTCTGAACTGTTAACTTGGTATTGAGACACAGAGAATGAAGAACGTTTGATCTGTTAAATTACATGACTCAGGAATTAAGCCAAGGTCTTGTAGTGTTGGCACTTCTTCTCAGGAAGTAGCAACGTTTGAATTATTGGAAGATATACAACTCAGAGACCACATCAAAATGTTTTTGCTTTTGTTTAGTTCAACATATTGTGGCTTTGAAATTAAGTCGAAGAGTTGTCGTGGTTCAGAAATGTATGTATTGTATTGTATTATATTATAATTCATATGTATGTTTGTAATGCATGCATAATCGATTGATTGATATTAAAAGATTGAAACTCAGAAGAGTGCTTTCTGCATTTATTTCCAAGATAAAGGTGTTATTTGCACTCTACAATAGTATGTGCACATTGATTAACAGAGTTTCTTTAATATAATACAGTTAACCACTGTTTATTATTTTGATTTCTATTATGTTCTGTTACATATTGATTTGAATAGATATGATGCCTTGTTGGCCCATAATTTTCTGTTTTGTTACCTTTATCTTATATTTTGTTGCCTGTATGATTTGATTTGGTTGTTGAATAATTAATGTTGCTGATTGTGCTGATAAGTGATATGATTTATTGATTGAGTTCTTTAAGTTTGCTCTGCTATAGCTTTATAATTATGCACTTTCTTCTTTTCTGCGGAATACTGATAAATTTCATTGGAGCCACACATGTACAGTGCCCCATATAAAGTGACCCTGTATTTATGTTTTCATGGGAACCATCCATTCGAGTTATACTCGAGTTTTGTTTTGTTTTGTTTGCTCATACATGTAAACCATCCATTTTCTTTGATCATTAGTTCTTTAAACCTTTGTTCAATGATTTATTATATCTGGATTTCGCATTCACACTTTGTTTCGGTTACCATTTATGTACTTTTGTTTGTTAACAATAGTTTTGACAATCATTTTATCACATTGATTATGAATTTTGTTACCCTTTATTTAACTTTATTTGTTTACATTAGTTCACTTGTCATCATGATTTTGCTGCGCACCATTCCCCCAGATGCCTTTCCAGTATTCCTGACATTCCCCAGATGCCATGACCCAGGTGGTCAGGTACAGATTTGTAGTTATAATTGTAATGGTCTAGGTGATTCTATTAAACGTAGGGGTTTTTTTACTTGGTTAAATGATAAACCGTACCAAATCATATGTTTACAAGAAACCCATTCTGTTTTATCTGATGAGAGTAGATGGCAAAATGAGTGGGGGGGATCCATTTTATTTTCTCATGGAACCTCCAGTCAAAGGGGTACAGCCATTCTTTTTAAAAACAACATCAATCCGTCTATTAACCAAGTCAAAACGGATTCTGATGGAAGATTTGTTATTGTAGATTTAACAATTGATGAATTTAGATTTTGTATAGTTAGTTTATATGCCCCTAATGAGGATTCCCCAGTATTCTTTTCGACTTTATTAGAGGAAGTAGATAATTTTCCTGAATGTAATGAAAATTTAGTTATAACTGGAGATTTCAATACAGTACAAAACCCACAACTAGACAGACTTGGAACCAATAGAATATATCACCCTAAAGCTCATGACTCTATTTCTGAACTGACAGGTAAATTTGATTTAAACGACATATGGCGATTTCGTAACCCTAACACCATCAGATACACTTGGCGTCGTAGACGTCAAGCGAGTAGGATAGATTATTTCCTAGTTAGTTTTAAGTTAATTAATAAAGTAAACAAATGTGTGATTGCCGACAGTTTTAAATCTGACCATAAATTAATTGCTATGTCCCTTGTAACTGCTGAATTCCCTCGGGGAAAGGGGTACTGGAAATTTAATACATCTTTATTAGAAGACACATCTTTTTATCAGAAAACTGTTGAAATTATGAATGAATTTTTTAATATCAATAGAAATACAGCCAATCCCCATATTGTATGGGAAGCTGCCAAATGTTTTTTTAGGGGGCACTGTATTAAGTATTCTAGTTTTAAGAAAAAACAATATTTATCCAGAGAGAAACAATTAATTGATGATATAAACAAACTGAACACCCAAATTGATAATATGACTTCCCCCCCCAGACCCTATACTCCAGGACCTTGAGAATAAACAGAATGAATTAGAATTATTATACAAACACCGCATAAATGGTATACTTATAAGATCAAGGGCCAAGTGGATGGATTCTGGGGAGAGATGCACAAAGTATTTTTTAAATATGGTTAACAGAAATTATACCAGAAAGAATGTTCAGAAATTAAAAATCTCAGATGATATTTTCACTTGTAACCCTGAAGAAATCTTAAACAAAGAAACTGAATTTTATTCGAACTTGTATTCCTTTAAAGACCCACCATTGCCCCTAACCCCTGAGAGAACTCAACAATTTTTCCCTACAGATTATGGTAGAGAATTATCAAATGATCAGCAGCTGGGCTGTGAGGGACTTATCACAGAGAAATAATTATTTCATGCAATCAATACCTTTTCAAACGGTAAATCCCCTGGTTTAGATGGAATTCGGTATTTAAAGTTCCCATGCTTGAATTTTTTAATTATTCACTTGCACAAGGTTTCCTACCCAATACCCAGAAACAAGGAATTATTTCTTTACTGTTAAAACAAGGTAGTGATGGGAAAGATAAAGACCCTACATTATTAGACAATTGGAGGCCCCTTACATTGCTATGTTGTGATTATAGAATACTGTCTAAATGTTTAGCTTTAAGAGTGAGATCTATTATTAAGGATATTATTCATGAAGACCAAACGGGGTTTATTCATGGTAGATTTATAGGAGATAACATAAGACGTATTCTTGAGACTATTGATTGTTATGAACAGGAAGATAAACCTGGTCTTATATTTATCGCGGACTATCAAAAAGCTTTTGATACTATTAGATGGGACTTTATCATACGATCTTTAGAATTTTTTAATTTCGGCCCCCAATTTATTGCCTGGGTAAAAGTTTTATATAATAATGTTATCAGCTCTGTGTTAAATAACGGTTATATGTCTAACCCTTTTACCTTGCATCGAGGTGTAAGGCAGGGTTGCCCCATTAGTCCTTATCTCTTTGTTCTTGCTATTGAAGTTTTAGCCATTAAGATTCGCCATAATGAAAACTTGTCTGGCTTATCTGTGAAGGGGAGATGTACCAAAATTTCACAGTATGCAGACGACTCCAATTTCCCTTTTGCTCCTAATTTAGCCTCTTTTTATGCGCTTCTCCAAGATTTAGAAAATTTTTCTCAAATATCCGGCCTTTCCTTAAATGTTGAAAAGTGCAAAATTCTTAGAATTGGATCCCTAAAAAACAGCAATTTCAAATTGCCTACCCATCTCCCTTTTCAATGGGTGAATGGTAATGTAAAATTATTAGGTATTCATATACCTGAGAATATAGAGAATATTATTGATGATAATTTTGAACCTGTCTTAAATAGATTAGATAGAATTTTATGTCCCTGGAAAGGGAAAAAATTATCTTTATTTGGTAAAATAGCTATTATTAACTCTTTAATTGTTCCTCAGTTCACCCACCTCTTTCAGGTGCTTCCATTGCCAGACAAACAGTTATTTATACAGAATGAGCGGAAAATTTTCTCTTTCATCTGGAGTGGAGGACCTGAAAGAGTTGGTAGAAAAACAATTTATAATTCCATTGACAATGGTGGTCTAAATCTAAAAAACCTGTATGCCTTTGCACTCACAATTAAAGCTTCGTGGGTCCCCAAATTATACTTTAATCAACATTGGTTTAGTACATGGCTGTTAAAAATGCACCCGGCTTTTCAATCAATTTTCTTTCCTTTCTTCCAGCTAGAGTCTATACAACATCTTAGAATAAGTTTGTTTTTAAGTGAAGTCTTATTGGCATGGTACACATATCAGTATAAAATCCCCACAACCCCTGATGAGATCAAACAACAATTATTATTTATGAATGGAAATATTCTTATTGAAGGCTTACCGGTCATATTTAATGCCTTTATCAATCGAAAAATTGTTTTTATAAATGATATCATGAATATTGATGGCAGTATTATGTCTTATGATGAATTCTGCACAAAATATGGAACAATTTGTAATTACTTTAAATATAATCAATTAATCTCTGCCATTCCCAACAAATGGAAATCAGTTTTATGTGATACTTCTCCAGGCCAAGTATGTATCCCTGCAACACAGAACAATAGATGGTTAAAACAGATAAAAATTAATAAGAGTATGTATACAAATGTAGATTCTTTTTGATATGTAACAATCTTATTGATACTTCTCACAAGGTGCAATTATCATGGCTGTACCTCTTTGACACCCCCATCCCCTGGAAACAAGTATACACCTCTTTGATGTTATGTACTATTGACTCATCAACTAGATTTTTCCAATATAAGATTCTGCATAAGTTCTTACCTACAAATAAGCTGTTGTATATTTGGAAATGTATAGATACCCCACTGTGCTCATTCTGTCATGATGAGGATGAATCATACATACATGTCTTTTGGGAATGTCCGAACTTAACCCTCTTTTGGAACAAAGTCAAAACCTGGTATTACCATAGAACAGCTAGATATTTACTGTTAAATGGATTCAATGTTATCTTTGGTAATTTGTACTCTGGAACGCCCCCCATTGAAAATTTAATAACATTACTAGCTAAGGTTTATATATATAGATGTAGAAAATCAAGTACTTTGAATTTTGAGTCTTTTCTCAACTACGTTCATTTTTTTTACAAGGTAGAGTATTATATAGCCCTGAAGAAAGACAAATTGGACAAGCACCTGGGGAAGTGGGGCACGTTATGCAGCTAAATATGTGATTCATATGATTCATTTCTTGTTTCATTGGAACTTCTGTTGTTATTTTTGTCATGCAAGAAATCCCTTAATCTTCAGTTACAGTACATTATTCATCTCTGTTCGATGAATTATGTGATCATTACCGAATTTCGGTTACTATTATTATACCTGATTTCTTATTGTTTGTATATGAGCACTTATTGTTGGATGGTTCTCTTATTGTATCTTGTTATGTTCTTTGAATAAAAAAAAAAAAATAAAAAATAAAAAATAAAAATATTGACAGTCCTATAATTTTACAATTAGATGCATCTGTGTGTTTTTGCATTGATTATGCAAATTAGGAATTTATTTGCATAATTGGTATCTGTTGATGCTCCACTTTCCATAAACTACATATGTTACATGTATTTGAGTCTTATAATGATAAACACTGCAAATATAGATTTTCCTCATTAGCTATGCAAATAAAGTCCCAATTTGCATAATTTGCACTTCATAGTGTTTATCTCTGTCTAAGCTACCCGCATACTAGATATCATGGAAATCCGTTGTTCCTTAAGTTTGTTCAGTTATTCTTCTTAGAAGATTTTCACAATAACGCGCCTGCAGTCCCAGAGCAAGCTGCTAGGGGGCCCAAACCTACACCACTTCTTTATTACATCACAAGCTATCTGCCTCCAAAAAGACCATAGCATGCCCATGTCAAAAGATACAATAATTGAAGTTCTGCTGCAGTACCAAGGTCACATACCAGGGGGCCCAAAATCGACCTTGATTTTCGGCTTCACAACACCCGCCCACATACCAAATATCGTTGTAATCCATCAAGAGGCTCTTGAGTTATGCTGACTAGAGTAGTGCTGAAACACAAACAGACAGACAGACACACCCAAAACTATATCTCCATTTTTCATGGAGATAATAATTGTTGTTCATTAAAACCTGTATAGCATACACTTATTTATTGAAATCTTACCAGAGAATGAGGAGATATGAGATATTCAATGACAGTTGTTGAAACAAGTTTCTTACCTTGCTAGGAAACTCTCCTTGGCTACTTGGATCTGCATGTCATGTCCCTTCCACTTTGACTTATTGTACACAGCCATGCCTGGAAGATGAGTACAAAGACTTTCATAGGAAAGCTCAACAACTACAGTATATACTATTCCTAGGATAGTACAGAAGTCTCATGTTTCATTTTAAACTGTAGAATTGGCACTGCTGCAGTGTATATAGATGAGATCTTAAACCTGTAATGTTACACATAGAAATTATGTTTGTGAATACAATAACAATACTCTCACCTCTCAAACAGAAGTACCCCCTGGAATATAATACCCCCCGGACAAATCTTCAAAATCTAATATAAGTACCCCCTGAAATATAAGTACCCCCCGGAAAATTTCAAAATTGACAGTCAAGGTAAACTGTGTCCATACAACTGTCCGAGGGAAATAAGATAATAAACAGGTAGGTTATCTCTTCAATTATGCCTCAGGACCATACCTATTAAGTATATAGATATTGAACAGAATAACTGTACAAAGCTTGTTCAAATCATGATGATCTACCTCACCACTGCGATAAAATATAATAGTAATGTTGAAAAATTGGACATAGGTTCCCCGCTATGACCCCTAACCGGGGGCCACGGTACTTTCAAATTCAACAAGTGAAAATGTACATGACACAGTCATGCATTTTCTACTTGGAACTTGAAGCAAATTATCAAAGAAAATTGTTGTACATGTACATTTTTGTATATCATTTATGATAACTGACAATCAGTGACAGACACTGACAATGTGACATATAACAAAAATCATCAGATAGCTACTAATGTACCTGATCATATTTTCTTAATAAATCACCCCATAAAAATCAAATATGAACACACTCCCTCCACAGAAAAGGTTTAGGTCTATGAACTTTTGTTCCATAGCGTCGAAAACAAAGTTTTTGTGAGACGCTCGGATTTCGAGTTCCCGCGGTAAAGCCCATAATATTGAACAGAGCTCGACTGTAAAAGTAGCTCAACGTCTTAGACCGCACAAACGTGGAAGTTACCGATGTCATGTTGACACTAGAAAACCGATCTTAACCGCTAAATTGGGAAAATCTTACGGTCATTTTAAAATATGGAACCCTCTTAAGATAAAAATGGCCTTCTGTGTGTATCGTTGCCCAAAAATGTAATATTTTCATGCGTTTACAGTATCATTTTAAAGATCGGTATCAGCGGTATGCAATATGCTGCTAGTTTTACTGTCACCATCACTGATAGTGGCAAAGAGTGGCGGCCATGTTTCGCGATTTCCAGCTGTTGTTTACCGAATCATATCGGATATATTTCTGCCGTTTTAGAGGTTTTGTGGCCTCAAAACACATATCAAAAGGGAAGTTAAGTTATGATTGTTGTTTTTGCGTGTAATATGTCTTCTGTGAACAACTTATTCTTCCGCCGCGCTGCCGATAGTGGGCAGGAATTATTCCCCGTGCACTCTACTCTGCTTCACGTTTTTAGATCAGCGTGCTTTGGTTTACGATGTAAATAGAGACCGTTCAAATTTATTATGAAAATTGTATTCTGAAATGTCAGTGTGGCATCTTACTTTCCCATTAACTTTGTAGCGTCATAGCGATATCGACCGATATGTTACGAGTGTTACGATGTTATGAAGAAAGCAGTGATGGGCACATATCTTAAAGGACTGGAGGCCGCTGTCACTGCTGTCTCTGACCACACTGTCTGGGGACCTGTTCCAGGTACTGACTACTGCATGTATGAATATCCTGCCAGTTGAGGTCTGTAGTAATATAAATGCAAACTTACATTTCTTTAACTTTTGGTCAGTTGTGGTCAGATTGATGAAGGCAAATGTCCTCCCTGGCTTGCCTGAAAAGCAAGAAAGTGCTTGTTACTGTAGTGAGTGGAGGGATGTGTGTTATGTTCCCCTGGCACTTTGCCATATACATGTACATGTATGGATCAAAGTCAATGAATGCTGAGGGTGTAGGTAGCAACCAGTGAGGGTTGCATCAGTGAACAGATTGTAATCAAATTGTCGGATGAGGTGTAAATGCTTCAGTTGCATGTATGGGAGAGCCTCAATTAAACCACAAGGCCCGCTCTTTAAAGAGCCCAACACATTTATCAAGAAGAGTAGGGGTGACAGGATATCAGATTGGAGAAATTACAGTTTCGGTGAGGATGGAACAAGCAAAGGAGGCTCCCCAATACGGTGCTTATCAGATGAATGTTTCATGGGTTTGGGTAACAATAACTGACTGACTAGTAGTACAGTTACCTGGGAAACAAAATGTCAGCTGGCATAGTGTACTGGGATTGTGGAGTAATCTAACTGCCAAGCTGAAGAAGTAAGGGTGCAGGAAACCTAGGGACACCCAGAAACTGGGATTAAAATGGAAAGTAGTTGTTTTCATGAGTAGCCAGAGTCACCACAGCTATAGTCCATCATACTTTTGAGCGCGGCCGGCAGTTCAAATTTACGGCTTGCCAAAATCCATTTTGCCTTCATGCAGGCACTTCCTCATGATGTCAATGCGAGCAAATCTCATCTGTCCTTTGCTGTTTGGCTGGAATCTGATGATTCACGTTTGTTTGCAGTCTGCGTTTACAGTACCGTTAACAACTCTGACAAACTGCGTGCAGAAATCATTACAGTCGCGTGCATATCGCGTTGCAGTTCAGCGCCTCCACCTGAAAGCATTCGTCAGGGTTTTACCCAGTGGCCAAACACAGATTGATAGACTATCAGCATTTGCCAGCAGTTTGCGCATGCTACCAGGTAAATCTTTTCAGTCTCCAATTTTCTGTCCCTTCATCCAACTAGAAAGGCAACATTTGCGAGCAAATACAGCATGTTTAGCCATACTCCTCGCCATGCAAAAAATGGACTCTCCCAAAATAACAATGGACCATTCTAAAATACTTCCACTAAAAAAAATGGATCAAAATTGAGTTTAAAAACAATTATCAGTCTCTCCATACAGGAATGGAGTCTTCCAGTAGCACATCAACACAATATGGACCAGTCCAAAACCATATCCACTTATAAATTAACAAATACACTTCTGCTAACAAATGGACTTTTTCATGATCATTCCAGCTCAAAATTGAAAGAAATGATTACAGAATCCTCCCCTTGCAAGAATGGGATATTCCGTGCCATCTCCATGTAAACTACACCAGTGGAAAAATATCCGCTGAAAATTACACTCTTGCGCATAATCAACCCAGTTCAAAAATTGAATTAAAAAAGGTCAACCCCAGGGAAGAATGAAGTTTTCCATAGTATACATAATGATATATATGAAGATTTGACAGGAGAAGAAGGAAATGACCAAAAACAACATATTTCAGCGATAGTATGGGTGAAATATAAAAATGTGACACCCCTTTGTTTGAATGCATGATTCAATAGTATACACTTTGGGTTGAAAATAACGAAACCAAAAAATTCTTTGTTTAAAAAATCGTTTTGAAAGGCTGTATGGCAAACATTTGAATGAGGGCCTGTGTACATGCCAAATTTCACATTATTTTGGTTAATTAATATGCTACGGCCGCGTGGCGCGTTGGATACACCCGATCCCTCGATCTCGGAAGTTAAGCAACGCGCGGTCCGGACAGTGCTTGGATGGGAGACCAACCAAGGACGTCCGGATTGCTGTAGCCTCACGAAGCTTTCCACGAAATCGTCTTCCGGGAGGGACGTAAAACGGGGGTCCCGTGCTCGAGGAGGTGCCTCGAACACGTTAAACAGCCTCATTACCCTACACATTGGGTACCTGCCTGTGGCACTGGCTGCAAATACACCTGATATTATTATTATTATTAATACATGTAGGAACTGGAGATGTGTATCTTTTTTCAAAAAAGAGTGAACAAAGCCATGTAATCACATGTCCTAGGGATTCCCATACCATATTTGGCATGAATACTAGCCTACACCTGTGCCAGAAATGCAAGATAATTAGATTAACTCAATTGACCAATCAGGTGGTCGCAAGGCTCACAGGCATGCAAGGCCAGGTGCAAGGCACTTGGGGTCATTGACCTTTAGGTCATATGTAGTATTGAAAGTGACAGAAGTGGCAAATATTGTCAAGAAAGCCCAAAATAAATCGTTTTGAAGATATGTATGCCAAAAATAGGAATGTAGTCCTTTAAATATTTGTTCAAGCCACATATACAGCAAATTTCAGGTCATTCGGTTGAAATACCAGGGCGCAGGAGGCCAAGATATGCTAAAAATAGCCTAAAAACCTCAATAAAATCACTTTCAAGGTCAATATCAAAAAAAAAGAAAAAAACGCACATTGTTTTTTGCCTACATTACCTCTGTACCAAATTTCAGGTCATTTGGTCAAAAAATGACAGATGAATTGATTTGAAGATTTGACAGGAGGAGAAGGAGAAGAAACATGAGTAACAAGATTGGCAACATAAAAAGATGTTGCCATGGCGACGGTGGTCTCTGTTAATGTTTTCGTTTTTAGCCCACATGCAAATAAGGACCTCGCATAAATCATATCAGTCGATCACCTTCTCTACCAAAATAACACAAGTTGTCCAATGTATGAAAATCTTGTTTTCACAAAAAAAGATATTGTACCATTTCCTCATAGTCTTTTAGTCTTTTTATTTCGCACAGGTAAAAGAATTTTACATACATATGAAAGATCAATACACATAGTGCCGGGGAAGGTAAAGACCAATGTGGTCTATAATATTCCATCCCCATTTTTCAAACAGAATGAATTACAATGATAAATTAAGATATAGAGAAAAAAACTAACAACTTAATATCGTAACAAATAACAAATCAATAACTAATAATAACAATAACAAAAAACAAGAACTAAATTATTATATATAAAGAAACAATTACCTAACTGAACACAGAAAAATTACCAACTAAATAAGCAAGAAAACAATTCGATAAATAATAACGATGCAAATAACGACAAGCATATATAACAACACAAGTCAATAACACAAGAAATGCACCCAGACATGCAGGATATAAATGAAAAACCAAAGAATAGAAGGTTAAGCAAAGGATTGATTGTTTAAAATGGAGCTTTTTAACATGTTTTTGAATCTCAGTAGTGATTTGCAGTTCTGTAAGTTTTCATGTAAGCTATTCCAAGTTTGCGGGCATCTGTACATCATGGAGAACATTCGCTGCTGTGTTCTTGCTTGTATCTGTTTCAAGTTGTTTCGTTGCCTTGTATTATAATGATGAAATTCCGAGTTGTAGTGAAAAAGACAATTAAATATATATCATAAATCATGTAAATGAGGCCCTCTATGCAAGATTTGTGTCTAATATAGTGGCCACATCTACTTAACTTCCAAATGGTGCAAAAATGAAATCCCCATCATTCACCACTATGGATTTATAGTATTTTGTCATTAATTATGCAAATTAAGTATACATTTGCATAATCAATATCTATCGATATTCATCTCTTTCTCAGTTACATATGTCATGTGTTTGAGAGTCCTATAATAGAATGCAGCTAATTTATTAACTGTCCTCATTAATTATGCAAATCAGGTATTGATTTGCATAATTGGCATATGATTATGTAAATCATCACTTAAGCTATCTACACACCGAAAATTATGATGATCCGTCATCCCCTTCTTGCGTTATTCTCTTTCAAAGTTTGAGTCAAAATCAGCTCCTGCAGTTCTAGAAAAAGCCGCTAGGGGGTCCAAATCTACAGGACATATTTTCCTAACAAAGAGCTATCCACCACTTAAAAATCATGACTATAGTATGTTCAGAAGACGAGATTTGTCAAGTGAAAGTTCCCCTGCAGTACCATAGAAAGTTGCTAGGGGGCCCAAAATCCAATCATTACAAGGTCTCCCACAGACCTACCCACCTACAAAATATGAAGACAATACATCCAGGCATTCTTGAGTTATCGTCCCATGGACTTTCACATTCCTGTACAATTCCTAGAATTCTTGCAATCTGCACACAATATAGTAAAAATTTGGCTCGCCCCTGAGGCGTCGCCAAAAACAATATGTTTAGCCATACTAGGTATGGCTAAACATAATCAAGGACATTATCTAATCCATCCCAATCTGATGAGATACTGACCCTTAAGGCTCTGGGTCTGCTTAGTAGGGAGACAAGAAACAGCCAAAACACTGCTCCCCTCCCTCACCACTCCTTTTCTTGCAGATTTTTCACAGCAGCATGGCTGAAAATTTTGGTCAAAACCTTATCCATCTTTTCTTAATGTTGCCTCATACTTTTTTAACCAGTTACTGTAGATGCCTAGAAAATGCTGCAAACAAACGCCGGCACAAACGAACACCGGCCGAACAGCAGACCACTGATGACATTTGTCTGCACTGACATCAGCAAGTGCCTGGAAGTAGACAAAATGGCTGCAGCAAAAATCCCCAGACTCTTGGCAAGGGGAAATTTGAACTGCCATCCGCTCTGAAAAGTATAATTGACTAATTATATATAAAAGTAATAAGTGCAGATATCAACATTTCAGATATATTATGATAGTAAAATATTTGTCACTTGATCTAACCTTTGTCATCTCTCCTCCTAACTATGTCCACAGATGACACCGCTCCAAACTTCTCGAATCGTCCCATCAAATCCGTATCTGTCACTTCACAGAAAAGTCCTCCAACATACAGGCGAGTGTTGACTTGTTCAGGGTCCTTCACCATTGCTGTATGTTGCAATCAAAACAACAAAAACATACATGTAACAGTTAACAAACATGCTTGAACCTCTAGCTTAAGATTTTTTCCGTCCCACTCATTGTTTGAGAGCCCATGCTGTTGATGTTTGTTGTTAAATCTTTCATTTCAAGCTTACAAAAATACAATTTCATCAGTTTCACATCACGAAGTTCAGATTTTTACTTTGAGGATGGACGGGGTGAAAATTTTTCCTGTCCCAATTAACAACTTGAACAAGCAAATTTCCATCCAGGGACGGAGGAATGGGTCCTGCAGACATCAATTTCACTGCCCACGCTCAAGTCGCACACAACGTTAACAATGTCTGACATCAGCACATCCCTAATCATCAGAAGGTTACAAGACTACCGCACATTTCAATGGGGCCAAGGCATTTGGTCTCAACTTTTACCAATAGAATTTGGAGTTGCACACACATAGTTGCCAGTTACCAAGAACACAATACAATAGCACTCACCAAACAGTGACTTGAGAAAGCAAGTTACCGGGGAGGTACATGTACATTGTATTTTCTAAACTAGGACATTTACTAACTTATAAACTAAGGTTTGCTCAGTCGCTGCACCTGTGGAGACTCTTCAAGCCCTGGACCCGTGTTCAATCTCTTACCCTCTTCTCCCGGACTACAGACTCGACTGAACACGAGGCATGGGTCTCGGGACAAAAGGGCTAACTAATTTACATGAAGGCGGCTAAAATGGTTCAATATGTCGACATTGGACAGCGCTAGGTCGTTTCCATGTGGGTTCTGATTCTAAACAGTGACACACTAACAGTAACATAATCATGGGGAATCCAAGAGGGGAGATTCACTTGTTACATTAACAGGGCCACATACAAAGAACAATAAGCTTGATATTAGTTAAAGGTAGCGTATCTGCTTGGGATTCCGTATCCTCCGTGCCCCTGTGTCCGCTGTTGGGAAAGGACTGCGTTTTGTCGGTTCCAGCAAAAAAAGGCCTATCAAAAAACACAGCGCATAGAAATCTTCACGCCTCTTTGAGCAGCCACTCGTAAAGTCAGGATCCGGGATGTCTTTTCAAAACACAACGGACTTACGGACACGTAAATAACGCACCTTTCGCATTTTTTCCTTTGCACATCCATCGAAAGTGCTATACTGACGATCTTTTGATGATGTGCTTTTCGTGCAAGGAAACGTGTCTCAAACACGTCTATGAAAGGGGTGAGCAAGAAAGCTGCAATACTTTCTCCACGCACGCTGCGCTAGACAATGGCCGATCATAATCTAACCCCTGACCCTTTGTTGTCTCCTTTTTCGTAAATAAAAACACTTTAAGATCTATAAGCTACGACGGCTGAATTCACAGAAGATATCAGCAATAGAAAGAAACATCAGGCCACATTTGAGAAAATTTGTAACACGACTTTGAAGACAACATGATAATCCAGGAAGCATGTGTCACTTCACGCGGGCTTTGTGCAACGTAACATTTGAATTGCATCTCGCGGTAGTGTGAATTACTTCTCGCGGCTACATCAATTGCCTTTGCTGGAAGCGACAAAGCGCAGTCCTTCCACACAGCGATCACGGGCTCACAGCGGTAACAGGATCCCAAGCAGATACGGGGGCTCAAGCAGATACGCTCCCCCCAAAAAAATCGCTAAAAATCGCTAGTGAGAAGGATTGCAACGGAGGCAACTCTATTGCGATGTCGGACAATTCGGCCCATTACCAACTCGGCCTAGTCAACTCGGCCCCAAAACCTCAAAGTCAACAGTTCGAAGTTGTCTGACAAGGAGACATTGTTACTACATGTATGTTACTACCCGGGACACGGCGGGCCGACATGACCAGGCCCGGCAGTACATGAAGAAGTTGTCGCTAAACACCTGTCGAGCAAAGAAGAAATTGAAAAGTTAAAAATTACAGTCATGAGGTTGTTGTTTAGAAGATTTTTGTTTTATTTTGTGGAAATTTGGCGATGGGCCAACTTGACCATGGTGATGGGCTGAGTTGACCACCGCGATGGGCCGACTTGACCAGATTTGCGATTGGCCGACTTGACCAGATTTGCGATGGGCCGAGTTGGAATCTATTAACCTCTCCTGTCAAAGTTGACCAGAATACGACTATAAACATCTGATTACTGACCGCGGCGTATATTGGGCGAAAAATAGTCATGATCAGTCAATGGGATTCAATGGATTGTGCCGTGTGGTAGTGTTTTGGTGGGTGCCAAAGTCGTGAAATCGGCAATCAAGATTAACGACTTATGCCAGACTTAATTACGCTCCAAACCAAGGAGGTACGAATATAGAGATTATTGTTTAATGTCTATTATCACATAACCAGATGGTGTCAACCAATCAGAAGCCTCCATTGCCCATGTGTTAATCGCCATAACACACCCGTGATCATCATTCCTCCCATTACATGTATGTATCTAGGATAACACACCCGTGATCATCATTCCTCCCATTATGTAGAGGGGGAGCTTATTTTTTGTTAACAATCGTATAATGTTTATTTGTTCCCAAAAATGTTCACTATCTTAATAGAATTTAAATCAAATCTTTTGTAAGCATATGACAAAATAGAATGAACCATTTCAATACAAGTCAAATCTAAACAGGCGGAACTGTAAGTGGAGCCGCCCACAGCATTGTCAGAAGGACACCCAGCAGGGAGGAATGATGATAATAGATAATAGATTTGAAAAAGATTTGACATGCCAATATTGCAATGTTATTAAATATTATCTGTGGAAATGTTGGTTTTCAAAATGAAATCTATCATCTTCTGTTCAAATAGGACAAACGTAAATTCTGAAATGCATTCTTGATAGGACAAGAGTATATGCGTCATACAGGAATTGTCTACTCTAGTCTAAGATTTGTTGTATGGGTTTGGATAGGCTATATGATAATAACGTTAATGACCCGCCTCTTCCTTGGTGTATATGGTGTCATAATGCCTGGCCATGTGCTATAACCACCTCATATGACACCATATACACCTCGGGGCGGGTCATTAACCCTTAATTATATCGCTAGACGTGGTCTCTAGGTGCTGGGATTAAACCTCCTTGTCCAAACCTGCCTGAGAATCTCCAGCACAACGGCCAAGGAGAGAGCCTACATGGCCATGGCTCTTGTAAGACCTGTCCTTGAGTATGGCTGTTGTGTTTGGGACCCCCACACCAGGGAACAGGTGAGGAGTGTTGAGATGGTTCAGCAAAAGGCAGCCCGCTACGTGTGTAATGATTATACTTATAGACGTACCAGTTCAGTCACTGCTATGCTGCGAAACTTGGGCTGGCAAACACAAGAACTGCGCAGAAAGATTGCCCGCCAAGTCACCCTATATAAGATCATCCATGGTACTGTTTATGTTCCACACATGACCATGATTGTCCCGGTGGCTCGATGCTCCCGCCGCACCAATCACTCCCAAACATTGCAGGCCATCGCGTGCAGAAACAACTACTATAGGCTCTCATTCTTCCCTCGGACCATCAAAGAGTGGAACGAACTTGAGCCTGGTGTGGCGGAGGCGGGGTCCCTCTCCCAGTTCAAAACCGAACTGGGGAAGACCCTGATGCATTGAGCCACCCCAAGACGTCCTTGTATATATGTAAATATATACTAACTCACTAAATTCACTTGTCCTGTCCTCTGCACACACAAATTCAGTTGTTTATGTTCCTTAGCGCCTTTCCTTTATTTCCCCTTTGTTTTATTTGTACTGGGCATTTGTGTTGTATCTAACCCATGTGCAACTGCTGATAATCTCAGATATGAGGCTAAGCAGTAAAGAAGAATAAGAAGAAACCTAACGCATTCCCGCCTGCCCGAGCAGTGACAAAATAGACGTAAAACACTTCCAGCAGCACGCAAGCACAAGCCCAATCTCCCTGACAGCCCAGCTTGCTAAACATTGTGAACGCTTCGCCGCAGACTGGATAATGAACGACATAACCAACAACCTCGACCCCAGACAATTTGGATGCAGAAGGAACAGATCGACCACTCACGCCCTCGTCAGTCTACTCGACTTCCTATACAGCTCATCATCAGTCCCCAACTCCATCTGTACATTGATAATAACTGATCTATCTAAAGCATTCGATCGGGTTAATCACACCACCGCAGTCAAATGTCTGATTGACTTAGGAGTACGTCCATCCCTTCTTCCCTGGATCTGTAACTTCATGTCCAACAGACGGCAAAGAGTGCGCTATCAGGGTAACGTGTCTGACTGGCAACATCTCTCTTGTGGAGTGGCACAGGGAACTATCCTGGGACCTATCATCTTCCTTTCTCTGATTGATAGCGCGTTACGTGACGTTACAAACAGGTGGAAGTACAGTCAAACCTGTATTAGCGGTCACCTTTGCATAGCGGCCACCTGCCCATAGTGGTCACTTTTTGTCGGTCCCTTGGATTTTTCCCATTGACATAAGCATTAAGAATTAGGCTATAGCGGTCACCTGTCCAACGCGGTCGCGGCCACTCGATTTTCGGTCCCGCGGGTCTGGAAACACTGCCGATAACGGTCACGGCGCATGGTCGCCGCAAGATTCGGGAGCCTTCTTTCAAATCCCCGCAGAAAAAAAATGTCATTATAGCTGCAATGTTACCCATGAAAATGTTGTACATGGTTTTATTTTGCTCCTGGTGATGGTTTTGAATTTCCAAAACCGCCAAGGCGCCAGAAATTTGAGACAAACAGAGCCTCTTGGTGCGCGGTCCTAGCGGGACGTTTTGTTTACTTGGGTTACTTCACTAGTAGTACCATGGGGGAGCAGTTTGTTAAAACAAAGACAGATGCCTTTTATCCTCTAAAAAAAGGTTATAAAGTCATCCATTCTTTGTATATTCTGTTCTCTTCTTCAAAGAACTTCTTTTACATTTTGTACTATTTCATGTAGAGTAAAATCATAACTCACACATTGCAGCTGCACCCACATTACAGTAGACTATCCCAATGACCCTATGACCTCTCATCTTGCAGCTGTTGTTTTTTCTCCCGGCAAGGAATCCGACCCAAACAGGCTGATTTTACCGTGAAATTCCGCAATTATTTGCTGATAAATGATGTCGCCGCGCAATTGAAAATGACACGGTTGTCTTTGGCAACATTTTGGTCGCATGTGCTCCGGATTGGGGGCGGATCGATGGATCGACTAGGACTAAATTTGCTTGTGGAAAAATCCGGACCTACCGAAAGCAGTCATCTTGAGCCGATGGTCGTCTTGTGGAAGTGGTCGGTAGACCAAGTTTGACTGTACATGTTTGTGAATAAATGTTTCTCAGTGGGTACAGAAAACATGTGCCACTTATTACTCGTGGTCAATCAACCGTTTCTATAGAGCGGCCACCTGTCCATAGCGGTCGATTTTGGCCAGTCCCTTGAGTGACCGCTATATATATAGGCAGGTTTGACTGTACGTAGATGATATGAATCTCACCGAGGTGAGATCTATCCACCAACAATGCACATTGCAGATCTCTCTTAACAGCCTCGACTCCTGGGTCAAAGAACACAAAATGTTGATGAACTGTCGTAAGTGCAAAGCACTACATGTCTGCTTCACTAGAACCCCACCTACCCCTGAACCTCTCCTAATCGATGGACAGACCCTAGAAACAGTAATACACGTTAAAGTACTCGGACTAACTATCCAGAATGACCTAAAATGGGACATTCAAGTAGACTGTATGTTATCTACCGGGAACAAGAAACTTTTTCTGCTGCGTCGACTTAAGAGGTTTGGAGTCTCAACGGAAGATCTCGCAACGGTCTACACCACGTACATCCGACCCTCTGCGGAATACGCAGCACCTGTGTGGCACTCCTCCCTAACTGGCACCCAGTCCACAAGACTCCAACGACTGCAGAGAAGAGCGTGCAGGATCATTCTTGGCACAAACTTTGTGCCACAAAGTACACAAACTACACCTCGGCACTGACCACTCTGAACCTCTCGCCCTTGTCTGAACGACGAGTGAGCCTTTGCCTATCTTTTGCAAAAAAACTGTTAATCTCAGACAGAGTTCAGAGACTGGCTCCCCCCGCTAAGAAGTCAGATATCCGGCCGACGGACGCGGAATTCAGACAAGCTAGACACACCTACCTGCCGAATGAAACATTACAAAAACTCTGCCATCCCCTACTCTCACCTCTCAAATAGAAGTACCCCCTGGAATAGAAGTACCCCCCGGACAAATTTTCAAAATGTAATATAAGTACCCCCTGGAATAAAAGTACCCCCCGGAAAATTTCAAAAATCGACAGTCGAGGCTAGGTAAACTGTGTCCATACATGTACAACTGTCACTGTCAGAGGGAAATAAGATAATAAGCAGGTAGGTAACTTATATTTAGTCAATTATGCCATACCTATTAAGTATATAGATATTGAACAGAACAACTGTCCATAGCTTGTTCAAATCATGATGATCTTCCTCGCCTCTTCGTAAAATATAATAGTAATATTGAAAAATTGGGCATAGGTTCCCCGCTATGACCCCTAACCGGGGGCCACGGTGCTTTCAAATTCAACAAGTGAAAATGTACATGATACATGCTTTTTCTACTTGGAACTTGAAGCAAGTGATCAAAGAAAATTGTTATATCATTTTATTATGACTGACAATCAGTGACATGTATAACAAAAATCATCAGAGTACTTAAGTTAAATGTACCTGATCATATTTTCTAAAGACATCAACCACAAAAAAACACAAATATGAACACAGTCCTTCCACAAAAGAAATATGTCTATAAACTTTTGCTCCATAGCGTCGAAAACAAAGTGAGACGCTCGGATTTCGAGTTCCCGCGGTAAATCCCACAATATTGAACAGAGATCGACTATAAAAGTAGCTCAACGTCACAGACCGCACATACTAAGAAGTTACCCATTACGTGTTGACACTAGAAACCCGCGATGAACCGCCAAAATTGGGAAAATCTTACGATTATTTAAAAAAATGAACCCTCTGAAAATAAATATGGCGCTGTGTGTCTATCGTTGCCCAAAAAATATAATATTTCCTTGCGTTTACGGTATCATTTTAAAGATCGGTATCCGCACTACGCAATATGCTGCTAGTTTTACTGTCGCCATGCCTGAGAGTGGCGGCCATGTTTCGCCATTTCGCGCTGTTGTTTACCGAATCATATCGGACATATTTCTGCCGTTTTACAGATTTTGTGGCCTCAAAACACATATCACAAGGGAAGTTAAGTTATGATTGTTGTTTTAACGTGTTACATGTCTTCTGTGAACAAATAATTCTTCCGCCGCGCTGCCGATACTACGGATATAGTGGTCAGGAAATTATTATTCCCCGTGCAGGCGTGCACTCTACTCCACACGTTTTTGATCAGCGTGCTTTGGTTTACGATGTAAACAGGGACTATCAAAGTTATTTATATGAAAATTGTATTTTAAAATGTCAATGTCGCGTCTTATTTTCCGGTTTACTTTGTAGCGTCATAGCGATATCGACCGATATGTTACGAGTGCCGCCAGGATACTTTTCACAAGGCCGTCAAAGCGGCGAGAAAATCAACGCCGGTAGGCCGAAAAATAGCGAATTACGAGCAAAAATACCGGGGAAATATGGGCAGAAAAACCTTAACTTACGATTTTAGAGGGATTCCTGGTTTGCAAAGCTTCAATTTTTCAAAAAATAATAAACGTACCGTCTAGAATAAGAACGTACCGGGTGGAACTATAGGCGAAAAAAAATAAACGTACCGGTACGTTTATTTGAGAGGTGAGAGTACATGACTGAACTTTTAAACAAACATGATTGATCACTTTCCCCAGCAACGACTCTTACTAATATCTGAAGGGACACTTATAGACATCTGTACGTTTAGACGACTATACATATATTGAGAGAGATATATGTTCTGTAAGTAGAGAAGTTAACTCTAGCCCTGTGTTCAATCACAATTTTTTTAAGGTTGAGAAGTCTTTGATACTCGCTTATAACCAGTATCCCATGTTTTTAGAAATGTAAGTACCATTTTAATTCGGACTCTACAATTTAGAGTCCGCGACCGTGGTATCTCTAATAAAGATTTCAAAGATTTCAAAGCCACCAAGAGTTAAACACCTAGAGACACATTTAGCCTCGTAACTGAACCAAGCGTAACACAGCACAAAGAGACCACGTCTAGCGATATAATAGACGTTAAACAAGGACAACAACAACAAGCAACAACAACAATCAGCAGTGAAAGAAAATGGTTATGAACAGGAACAAACCTACCACAATGAAGTCACGCAAAACATACTTCTGCAAAATTATTTTTGCTGCCCCGATATTCGATCTGAAAAAAAAAAAATCATGGGGGTGGGGGGTGCGATAAGTTCTTCTTCTTTCGGTTGTCTGTTAGTGTATAGGCAATAATTTGCCTATACTGCATGTCTGAAACTGCACAGAAAAGCATATATATATGATCTTTCACGTGCAAAAATGCTAGAAAACACATAAAAAATGTAACTTTCTTGCCTGGGATGTTTTCGCACATGTTCGACGTCGACGCCATGTGTGTGTGACTTTTGACCTACAAACATGTGTTGAAAGTTGAAAGGGTCAAAGAAAGCACCTAACTACAAAAATACGTTTTACTAGATGGTTGGGTGAACAAGAATTTGGATTCACAAATTCACTTCGATGGAAGAATCCACCAGAATTAAAAATAGATGATTATTATTAATTCTATCTTACAAAAAGGTTAATTCTAACGAAAAAAACAACAGTTTTGGTGCGCTTTGATGCCATGAAATTTGGCGCTCATTTCAAGACTGACGGTAGAGCTCAAGCTCATTTCAGAAAAGCCATGGCGGGAGCGCTGTCAGAAGGGTCTGCTGCCGAGGAGATCAAACTTGAACTCGGCCTCGTCCAACAGACCATCAAGGAGTAAGTACAAATATACAGATGTAACTGGCTCCTTACTGGGCGCCCAGGACGGAACCCGTGGAGAAAATGTAGCCGATACTCGGCCCCCAGTACAGAAGGAAGTTCCGTACAATAATTCCAGTACGGAACGGCTTTATTCTAGTATCGAAGCTTGATATAGTTCAAAGGTCATTGGGTAACGCTAACGTATAATAAGCTTGTTCAGAGTTGTTACTACGCATGTGCAGTGTCAAAGGTGACACGCCGAAATGAGCAGTTAG
Source organism: Branchiostoma lanceolatum (assembly GCF_035083965.1). NCBI lineage: Eukaryota > Metazoa > Chordata > Leptocardii > Amphioxiformes > Branchiostomatidae > Branchiostoma > Branchiostoma lanceolatum. The sequence continues at coordinate 23,150,102 of NC_089726.1, forward strand.
ACAAAATTATGTTAGATGTTGCATTCAAAATACCACTGTACAACCCCGATAGGTCGCATCAGAATGCAAGTTGTGTCTCTGTGCTCCCAAGGAGGTTTCCTCCCTGGTGCTCCGAAAGAGTTGCAACACCTCGACGAAGTATCTTTTTTAAATGGGACGCAGTATGAAGTAGGATATATCGCGGCGAAGTTGACCAATTTTCAGGTTTTCAGCGTAACAACTCATTGTTTTCAAGCCGTATTGGGCACCGCATGGGGTTTTTCGAGAAACCGAGTTACAGGAGAAGGCTCATTTCCGTGCCAAGTAGACGCGCCGCCGCTGCAAGTCTCGGCTGTTTGCCATTTTTGCTCATTATGGGTCAGTTCGTGGGCAATGTTGCCTTTTAGATATTGGAATTTCACATTTTTTCTGTCGCAGGATTTGAAACTTTGAGAGCGGTGTGCTGCGATCGGTCTTGTTTTAAGCGTATTTTACGGGCTGTTCGCGCATTTTTTAGCATCCCTCTGACCACAGATCGCACCACCTAAGTTTTAAATCTAATCACGGGCTAAGTACAGGCATATACTATAGGTACAGAATACATGGTATGATATGATATGATATGGCTGAAAGTAATGGGCGTGTAGATGCTCAAAAGCAGTGTGGGTATCCCTCATGGGCTATAAACAAATCCCCCGCACCTGTTTTGGGTAGGGGGAAAACCCTGTATAGGTACCCGTACCCGTATAAGTACCCGTATAGGTATACGAGTATACCCCATTTAGGGCCCCAACAAGCCAGGAAACACTCTATGACGGCTGCCATATGGGGCATCCAGAACGGCTGTTTTTTACGGTCTCCACATTGATATAAGACACAAACAGTTGACTATACTCGGTCAGAAAATAGCTTAACAATCATATTCTACGATCGTTTGATTTGTATGAAGGACGGAGTTTTGGAAAATATGGAATTTGCGAAGTTCGTACGGCCAGCGCCTGTCAGAACGTGCGAGCACCGATCTCGGAGACCTTTCAACTAATTACCCGTTCTGAAAAGAAATAGAAAAAACTCAAACTATGAACCTCTCCGCTTTTCATTATCTTCAGATGCAATACTCATGATCTGTTTGGCTGGAGCTGCCAGTAAACCTACATAAAACCTACAGGAAACGCCATTCTAGATGCACTAAAGCTCTGCCATGACACATGTGCTAACTAGCCGCTTAGACGGAGAGTAGCCATTTATTGCGACACAAACATTACGGCCATTCGCCGTAATTTGTCTGAACTACTAGTATGCCGTAATCTAGAAACATGCTGCTGAGAGTATAGATATTTGCCTTCAAGCTTGTGTCCGAAAATCTCTAGATCTGCGGTAACGGCCTTACGCTAAAGACAGAGACCGAGCACGGCATATTCAGACAAATCATGCCGAATGGCCGTAATGTTTGTGTTGCAACAAGTGGCCACTTTCTGTCTAAGCGGCTAGTTCGCACATGTGTCATGGCGGGCCTTCGGTGCATCGAGAACGGCGTTTCCTGTGCGTTTTACGTAGGTTTACTGGCAGCTCCAGCCAAACAGATCATAATATAAGTATTGCATCTGAAGATGATAAAAAGCGGAAAGGTTGATAGTTTGGGTGTTTTTTCTATTTCTTTTCAGAACGGGTTTAGTTGAAAGGCCTCCGAGATCGGTGCTCGCACGTTCTGACAGTCGCTGGTCGTAGGAACTTCGCAAATTCCGTATTTTCCAAAACTCTGTTCTTAATAGAAATCAAAAGATCGTAAACTATGATTGTTCAGCTATTTTCTGGCCGAGTATAGTCAACTGTTTGTGTCTTATATCAATGTGGAGACCGTAAAAAACAGCCGTTCTGGGTGCCCCATATGGCGGGCGTCAAAGCGTGTTTCTTGGCTTGTTGGGGCCCCAAATGGGGTATACTGGTTAGTGGTATACTTATACGCTATACGGGTATCTATATGGGTACGGGTACCTATACAGGGTTTTCCCCTTACCCACCTAGACCCACTGGTGACCACAACCCGAACCGTACAACACGTCAGAACAACAGAGGATTGTTAGTCCTCCCTTACGTGAAGGGTGTTTCCGAGGACCTCCGCGGCCGTAGGATTTTCACGGCCCACAATATCCGAACCTGTTTCAGACCAGTACGAACCCTACGCGTATACGACAGTTACTAGTGGCACCGGATTACTTTGTGAGGGGGATAAAGGAGGCTATCTACTTTAGAGCCCACCAGCCGACACTCAACAGAGACGGGGGCCGATATCGCTTGCCAGGCAATTACGATTCATTACTCGAGTCCCTAAACGGTCATGCGCTCAGAGTAATTGAATCACTCCTGAAGAAGGTCGACGTAGTACGACTGAACATTTGAGGTGAGCTACTTTTGCTTGTGTTGATGTAAAGATCAAACTTCGTCATGGATTTCAACAACACAGCAGTACAGATGAGCTTTCAGGCTAATATATCATGTCAGGGCTCGAAATTCATCTTTGGGAATAGGTGCACTGGTGCACCCAAGTCAAAAAATTGGGTGCACAGAAAGAATTTTGGGTGCACCAGATAAGATAAAGTTGAATGTTCTTCAGAACATAATTACAAAGTTTAACGCTGCTGCCTCTCTTAAGAACTTCAATCTGTAATTCTATAGCTAACTTTAAAATTTCAAACAAATAATACATTAAATAAAGTACAGCAAAAAGTTATCATGCCGTTTTTTATCCTTACATTTCAAGAATATTCTGTATACTAGTGTACAATAGTACCTTAACCCTATAGGCTACAAAAATATATAGGTGCACCAGTGCACCCACAGTCAAAAATTAGGTGCACAGCTCCAATTTTGGGTGCACTGGGTGCACACAGGGGTGCACATGCACCCACTATTTCGAGCCCTGCATGTTGTTTATCAATTGACTGTAAGTTTTCTTAGGTAAAATATTATGTCATCGATATGAATTCTTACAGTAGGAAGGGGGTGAGCCGTCATAAAGCTGATTTAAGTATGATTCATTTGATAAATGACTAGCTATATATAGGATAGGAACCTTACAGGAGAGATTGGTGTGTTTTACTTAGCCAAGGTCCAGGTAAGGCTCCTTACAGGTGACATAGATTTCTTTCTTTGACTAGGGACCAACTAAGACTTCTTACAGGTGAGATAAAGTGTGTCGTCTTTGACTAAGGACCGGGTGAGGTCACGTGAGGTAAGGGGAGGTCAGGTGAGGTACCTTACAGGTTAGATAGGTGTGTTTTCTTTAACTAGGGACCTGGTGAGGACAGGTGAGGTACCTAACAGCTGAGATAGGTGTGTTTTCCTTTACTAGGGACCAAGTTAGGACAGGTGAGGTACCTTACAGCTTAAATAGTTGTGTTTTCTTCGACTTGGGACCAAGTTTGGCCAGGTAAGGCTACGTACAGTTCAGATAGGAGTATTTTCTTTGAATAAGTACCTGGTGAGGCCAGGTGAGGCTACTTACAGGTTGGATAGAGGTGTTTTCTTTGATAAGGGACCAGGTGAGGCCAGGTGAGATTATTACAGGTTAGATAGGGGTGTTTTCTTCGACTAGGGACCAGGTGTGGTCAGGTGAGGTACCTTACAGGTTAGATAGGGGCGTTTCTTCGACTAGGGACCAGGTGAGGTCAGGTGAGGTACCTTACAGGTTAGATAGGGGCGTTTTCTTCGACTAAGGACCAGGTGAGGCCAGGTGAGGTACCTTACAGGTTAGATAGGGGTGTTTTCTTTGATGAGGGACTAGGTGAGGACAGGTGGGACTATTACACGTTAGATTCGGGTGTTTTCTTTGATAAGGGACCAGGTGAGGTCAGGTGAGGCTATTACAGGTTAGATAGGGGTGTTTTCTTCGACTAGGGACCTGGCAAGGCCAGGTGAGGCTACTTACAGGTTAGATAGGGTTGTTTTCTTTGATAAGAGACCAGATGAGACTATTACAGGTTAGATAGGGGTGTTTTCTTCGACTAAGGACCAGGTGAGGCCAGGTGAGGTACCTTACAGGTTAGATAGGGGTGTTTTCTTTGATGAGAGACCAGGTGAGGTCAGGTGAGACTGCTAACAGGTTAGATAGGCGTAATTTCTTCGATTAGGGACCAGCTGAGGTCAGGTGAGACTGCTAACAGGTTAGATAGGCAGCGTTCGAAATACCCGTCTGCAATCTGCAAATTGCATAAAGATTTTCAAGATTGCAGAAGAAAAATTAAACAATCTGCAATTTTGCAGAAGAAAAAAATGAGACTCGGGAATCAATGGCTCTCAATTCAGGAGATTATATAGACTTACTAGTAGTACTAAGCAAACTAGAGGCGCTGTAAATAAACTGAAGCCCACAGCGCCGCGCAAGATGGCGGCGTTTCGGTGCGTTCCGACTGCCTGGTGCTACTTGAGGTCAGTTTGTTCGGGGGGGGGTTTCGACACTTTCCGTGGTAACTTCGGGGACGAATCATGTGAGAAAATGTTAAATTCGTGCATTTCCGTCAGCCGTCGCTAATCTCCGCGGTCACGATCTCGGGGTCGGCAAAACCCGGATGTTTCTAGCGTATGTCGCAAGCATGCGATTTCTTCAGAGCCCGAACTCGAGGCATGGGCGCGATGATAGAAGGAACGAAACGGTGGCCACAACATTAGCCCGTGGTCCTTGAAGTCCAGATGGCAGCGATGAAGTTGAGAACTACTCAGATAGATATTGAGCACCGCCTTGTGTGGAAAAGGTGGAACATAATTTTTCTCCTGTGCCGACACAGTGGGGAGGGGGGCACCCACGTGAAAAACTAACATCGCCGGGCCGTCTCTGGAGATCTCTGGAGTCTCCCCGAATGTCCGAAGTCGTAGTCCGATGTTTGAAACCGATATCAATTTTTCAGATTTATACAAAAAAACTACACAGAGGCCAAGGTTTGCGTGAAGGCATTTTATTTTGAGTTTTACATTTTTTCTCGGTTTTTGTTATGTTTTCTGTGGGCCGTGGCCGTGTCACAGGTCGTGCGATCTTATTTATTAATCATAATACGCATCAGAACACGTATTTCTCGCAAGGATATAATTCCTTTGTCCTCCTTATCAGGCAGGCTGTTGAATTTGTTTTTAATTTTGATACACATACTGAAATGATCAAACGAATATTTGATTTGATTGATATTGAAGAAATATACTTTTGCTGTTGCAATTTTCGCTATTAATTTGAATATTTTTCACACACATGCATGTTATTCCTCTTAAAAATTTTGATAGTGATAATCAAAGATAGAGTGAGAGAATAAAGAATTACAGCAATGTTGCAAAGCTCTAGATATAATGTAAGTAAGTAGGCATTATTTAGTTGAGAATGTTGTATCATGGAGGCTTGTGTATTTGCAGAAAATATTTTCAAATTGCAGAAAAAATTTTTGACATTCTGCAATATTGCAGAACACTGAAAAAAAGTATTTCTACCACTGGATAGGCGTAATTTCTTCGATTAGGGACCAGGTGAGGTCAGGTGAGACTGCTAACAGGTTAGATAGGCGTAATTTCTTCGATTAGGGACCAGCTGAGGTCAGGTGAGGCTACTAACAGGTTAGATAGGTGTGTTTTCCTTTATTAGGGACCATGTGAGGACAGGTGAGGTACCTTACAGCTTAAATAGTTGTGTTTTCTTCGACTTGGGACCAAGTTTGGCCAGGTAAGGCTACGTACAGTTAATATATGGGTATTTTCTTTGAATAAGTACCAGGTGAGGCCAGGTGAGGCTACCTACAGGTTACATAGGTGTGGTTTCTCTGACTAGGGACCAGATGAGGTCAGGTGAGGTACCTTACAGGTTAAATATGTGTGTTTGCGTTCACTAGGGAACAAGTGTGGCCAGGTGAGGCTACTCACAGGTTAGATAAGTGTCTTTTCTTTGACTACGGACCATGTGAGGCCAGGTGAGGTTCATTACAGGCTATATAGGTGTGGTTTCTTCGACTCAGATCAGGTGAGGGCAGGTGAGGTATCTTACAGCTGAGATAGGTGTGTTTTCTTTGACTACAGACCAGGTGAGGACAGGTGAGGTACATTACAGGTTAGATAAGTGTTGTTTTTTTTTACTAGTGACCAGGTGAGGCCAAGTGAGGTATCTTCCTGATATAAGCTACCTAAAAAGACATCTATAAAACCTATAAGTAGCCTCACCTGGTCCCTAATTATAACCAAAAACAACACAACTATTGCAGCTATAAGGTACCTCACCTGGCCTCACCTGCTCCCTAGGCGAAGAAAACACACCTATCTAACCGGTTAGTAGCCTCATATGGTTCCTATTCAAGGAAAACACACCTATCTAACCTGTAAGGTATCTCACCTGTCATCTATTGGTCTCTAGTTAAAGGAAACACACCTATCTAACCTGTTACGTACCTCACCTGACCTTACCTCAGCTGTAAGTAGCCTCACCTGTCCTCATCTGGTCCCTAGTCAAAGAAAACACACCTATCTCAGCTGCAAGGTACCTCACCTGTCCTCACCTGCTCACTAGTCAAAGAAAACACACATACATGTATCTTACCTGTAAATAGCCTCACTTGGCCTCACCTGGTCCCTAGTCGAAGAAAACACACCTATCTAACCTGTTAGGTACCTCACCTGTCCTTACCTTGTTCCTTGTCAAAGAAAACACACCTATCTCAGCTGTAAGGTACCTCACCTGTCCTCACCTGCCCCCTAGTCGCGAAGAAAACACACCTATCTCAGCTGCAAGGTACCTCACCTGTCCTCACCAGGTCCCTAGTCAAAGAAAACACCCCTATCTAACCTGTACGTAGGTAGCCTCACTTGTTCCCCGGTCAAAGAAAACTCACCTATCCATCTTGTAAGGTCGTTTTGTATAAAGTATCCTTCATAAATTGTTTCGGCCACGTCCGCCACACTTTGAAATTTCCAACTGTATTTTTGAAAAGATACAGTCTTTATAGAGTAGTGTAGTGTTATGGCATGTTAAGCTGAAAGAACGCATCCCTCACAAAATAATATTTCAGCTATTTGATTGGAGAGTCACACAGTAGCTGTTTGTTCGCTGACTCTGTCGCTGGCAGGGAATATTGTTTAAAAAGTAATACTTTCCTTTTTATCATTGGAAAACTACGTTCACAGATGTATAGTGTTACCAAAACTTTCCGCTAAATCATTGCAAAAACATATGCGCCCTTCTCACGGATGTTCTATTTCACCCCGAGAACTTTACATTTGAACGGAAAGGCATGTTGAACAAAGAGTAATGTTTCCCTCAAATCATTGAATAACTATGTTAACAGGCAGATAGCATTACCAAACCGGTTAGCCATATCATTACAAATATGCACCCTTCACACGGACGTTTTTCGTTCTATTTCACCCTAAAAAACTTTGATTACCTTTGAACCTCGACTGTTTTAGCAGGTGTATGACATGAAATACGCGTGTTTCAAGCTTAAGCACTTTCATATAATTTGCGTTTTTGCCGAAGCTAGTTGCAAAGATAGGTGATACAGTATTTACATTACAGCGTTCTGAGTCTTGGTTCAGGGCTTTGTTGCTAGAAAGATGCATCCTTTACAAATTTATACCTCAGCCAGGGGTTTATCTAAATCAGGAAAGAGGGGCGCTGCACCCTCTTGTTTCAGCCCAGCACCCCCTTGTCAAATTCAGATTTTAGCTTAATATCCAGCATACAGCCTTTACTCAGCAATGGATTCTTCCATAAACACATGCAATTCGGTCCCTCACCTGTGTTTGCTCCCTCTTATTCAATTTTTCTAGAAAAAACCCTGCCTCAGCCATATGAATGTTCTGTGTCACTGACTAGAGATTCTTTTTAAAATGTTAACATCGAAGAGTTAGTTAAGTCAATTGAACAGAGCGATAGTATTACAAGTAATAGGCAAAGATCTACCCTTTACACGGCCAGCTTGAGTGATTATATTTAAAAGGGCTAAGTGGTGTGGTCTGTGGCAGGAGGGATACTAGATACTAAAAAATTGAAAGCGCGGCACAGCCTGCAACATACACAACAAGTCCGATTGCCGCACACCACTCTCTTTGTTTTGAAGATTGTATTGGATCCTTGCTACTTTTCAGGCTAAAGATGCTTGTTGCTATATCTATGTACTCAGAACCATTAACCATTATATTATTATTATAAATGAAGGCCGAATTGAAAGGTGTAGTTTAGGCTTTATATAATTATACCTCTGTTTGCAAGACATTCGCAACACATTGCACAAAAGTACATTAAATATCAAATCAAATTAGTTCCCAGGCCCTGAGTTTAGTTTGGAAACCTTCATCTCCTTGTGTATTGATTGGACTAATTTGGTGTTCCAAAAAGAAATCAAAATTATATTGATCAATAAACCTTGCAGTCCTTATCAGGACTGAATTGATCACATGTTGATATAATCGTTGTGTCAAGAAATCAGAGAGATTTGATAGAGATGTGTCCTCTGCTGACACAACGTTAACTTTCAAATCCTACTACGGGAACAAATACAAACTAGAAAGGCAACATTTTCGAGAAAATGCAGGCTATTCCCTCCCATATATAAATAAGGTGTGCAAAAATGACCTCAAATATGACACCTTTCCTATAGGAACCTACACCTCAAATATGACATCTGTAGCATGTACCATAAAGGAAATACAAGTATCTGCATAAATTATGCAAATGAGGCCATCATTGGCGTAATTAATGTCCAGGTGTATTCACCTTTCCTAATGTTACCTACGCCTCAAATATGACATCCATGGCATTTAACGTAAGGGAAATACATGTTTTTGCATAAATTATGCAAATTAGGCCAGCATTAGCATAATTTATGTTCAGGTGTATTCACCTTTCCTAAAGTTACCTACACCTCAAATATGACATCCATAGCATTTACCGTAAGGTAAAAACGTGTTTCTGCATAAATTAGGCAAATTAGGTCATCATTAGCATAATCTATGTCCAAGGTGCATTCACCTTTCTTACAGGTACCTACACCTCAAATATGACATCCGCAGCATTTACCGTAAGGGAAATATAAGATTCCGATAAATTATGCAAATGAGTTCTTCATTAGCATAGTTTATGTCCAGGTGTATTCAGCTTTTCTAAAGGTACCTACACCTGAAATATGAAAAAAGGTTGATGCGTATTTCTGTCCTAAAACAGGCAGTTGCTGCACACATTCTTGACCCGGAAACGCACATCCGGTATAGAGAAAAAACCCATGTAGTGCCCATCCTAACTGCTCATTCCGGCGTGTAACACCCCCCCAGACGTGAACAAAACCCGGCGGGGTGTTGTGTTGTTATGCAAATGTAGACAATATTGAGACGAGCACTGTTTTCAAGGTGGCAGAACACAGTATTTCGCCTATGGGATTTGACTGACTGAGGTCGGCGCCAAAAAAATAGTAGGTGCATTTCTGAAGCACGACGCACGGATATGTTTAAATTGAGGGTACATTCTACAATATAACTGAAAACAAAAGAAAAGTTGTGTTTTTTTGCCGTTCTGGTGCCCTCTTTTGAATGGGGTCATGCGAGGTCATATGGAACTGCAGCCGACTCACCCAGGCTGGCTGCTGCATAGGTCACGCGCATATATACACCGAATCGGCAAGCTTCACAATCTTTCTCATACGATCGAAAAGCCGACTTATTATACTATCATTCAGTAAAGTTCATGCCTCGCTGGCTTTCACGTTTAAGGGTATACGTGCGGTCCAAGATTTAGAGCGCATTATTTTTTTACCCCGCGTCATAGACCCCGGGGGTCGCGGACAAATACTGTGTACTGCCACCTCAAGCCGGGGCGGGGGCCTTCACCTTTAATTTGACACTCACATGCGTAGTAGCAACTCCGAACTAGCTTATGACCAATTAACGTCTGATTTATTCAAAACGTTATTTATCTTAAAACTGCGCGGACAGAGCCAAATGTTAAACCCATGGGCAGAAATATCAGCTATTCTAACAAGAAAAATGCATGGTCTGTAAGTTTTTCTCCGCCTGTTTAATGCCCTGCGAGCATGTATTTATACTGGGGTATATGATGTAAAATTGTGCTAGGCTTACACAATATCGTCCACTTCATTTTTTTCCCTTCTAGTGCTATGCTTGAACAACATAGACCAGAAAAAAATGCACAATAACTGTCGAAAGTAGTCTATAGACAAATAACAGTTAAGTCCCTATGTTTGTCCCTCCGCTTGCCTGACGCGATGAAAGAAAGCAATGTTTGTGTTGTGAATTTCTCCGACATCAGGAGCACGTGGCCTTCACGTGATAAACGCATGGCCATGATGAACACACTGTTGAAGTGCTTTAGGTTAGACTTAGAGTAAGTCAGTTACCTTTATACTTAGTAATACGTCATCTTCTTTATTTTGTTGCTGTTTTAACTTGCAGGTTTCCAGGGGTAAGGATGCCGTTTCCTTGTGATCTCTGTTACTTTTGTGTTAATCTAATATGGCGGTGCAATGAGGAAGGTGGAAATAAAGGTGAGTTGTGTGAAATATCAATGTATTTTTGTTATGGTATTTATTTGAGAAATTATTAGTAGTGTAAATCTTGAAATATTACTTGTGTTGTTGACCCATCATACCCACAAGGCTCGATTGTGTATATATTGTTGTTTTGGTTACTTTTTGTTAAGTTATTTCCTTGTTTATGTTATTGAGTCCGTTTATGTATGTTCTGTACAGGGCACGCCTGTAAAGCAGTTTGGTTAGCACTGAGAGCGTCCTACCCTGCTGTATAAAGAAAACAGAAATAGATAAATAGAATAAATTTTGCTGTGGCTTTCATAATTATATTCCCCTCCCAGGAGGGAATAAACTGTTTTTGCTTGCCTGTTCTTCTTTCTTCTTCTTCTTCAGCCCAAAACCAAGTAGATGTGGGGTGATAGCTCTACTAATGATATTGCAGAAAGTTATATGTACCTTATGTTACATGGTATGGATGTTATATTTGTTTAGGAAAGGTGAATATACACCTGACATTAATTATGATATTAAGGACCTAATTTGCATAATTTATGCAGAAACTTGTATTTCCCTTATACGATCAATCTTTATTGAGAAACCAACATTGCAGGCATGTCAAAAGACACATCTGAATTTCATTAGATTCTTACAATTTGATAAGTACGTTAGAATAGTATCAGTGGGTCAAATTAAAGCTCACACAATTCATATTCAGGGACTTTAGACGAACACAGACAAGTAAAGCGTACATGGACCTTAAACCAGGCTTTGCAAGTCCCTCAGAGCCCTCACGATAAACGAGTCTCTGTGCCTTTTAGTCTTACTGAGTGGAAGTTTGTATTGGGTTTTCCTGTTCCTCAGATTATAGTCAGGTTTCTCTCTAGCCTAAGGTGGGAGGAAGACATTGCAAGGGTGGGAGGGGTCTCAAAGTATCCTCTGAAGTTCTCTGCGTGATGCATCCCTTCTCCTGGACTCAAGGGTTGGTATTAGTGCTCATGAGGAACTCCACATATCCACCTTCCCGTAAAAGCTGCAGATGTCATATTTGAGATGTAGGTACCTTTAGAAAAGGTGAACACACCTGGCCATGAAACTTGTATTTTCCTTACCGTAAAAGCTACGGGTGTCATATTTGAGATGTCACATTTGAGTTGTAGGTACCTTTAGGAAAGGTGAATACACCTGGCCAGGGGCCCCCGACAGCTAGTGGTCAAACCACAAAGGGATATACAACCAAACCTGTATACTTGTTTTTATTATGTGGATAGCATAAGTGTTACTTGATATAATGAAATGGCAATCATGCAAATCAGAATCTGATTTGCATAATTAATGAAATTTTACAAACCCACTCCATTCAGTAAGACTTTTCAATAATGCAACATATGTAACTGAGAAATAAAGGGACACTGATAGATAAAAGTTATGCAAATGAAGATGTAATTTGCATAATTAATGAGAAAAAACTGTCATTCTTTATTGGTAGATAAGTGGACATTTATGGTTGTGGCATTTGAAAGTAATGTGACGGTGAACATGGTTGAATGTAAATCATGCAAATGAGGGCCCAATTTGCATAATATATATTTCATGGAGATTTGAGGTCTCCGAACTCTTGTTGTAATTCTTGATTTGTTAACGGTATCGCTGAGTCAGTGTTCTAGCCAGTGCCCGTCTTTCCGTCATTTGACAGAATTTTGTCGCTCATAATGGGCAAAAATTTTGCCCAATCTGTCATTTTTGATGGCCCAAAATCGGCATGTAAAGATAAAGAAAGAGCTTAGAGTTTTGCATAGATCTAAAAAAAAATCAGCAGAAGTTTTCGGTGGAGCCGATTTAGATAATTTCTGACCCCCGCCGGCGGCCAGAGAGACAACCCAGGCCAAATAAACAAGAGTGCTGTGGTTCCCAGTGGGTGGAAATAGACTAGAGAGAAAGCCCTAGTCGCGTGTGCAAAATACATGTAGGTACATGTAATTGGCAAAACTAACATGTTGGTAACAGTTCAATAAAGACACCTCTGAAGTAACTATTGTGTGCTAGGATCTAAACTTCTGAAGTTCAAAGCCCTTGAACATCGACGACTGGATTCTGTCTGTATCTGTCAATATTTCATTCTTATAATACTAGAAAGGGGTACGATAATAAAGTAGCATAATGGGCGCCTCTGCTCGCGGATTATAATATTTACACTGTGCGTTGTGGGACTCATTACACTTATAACATTCAAGTATATAGAGCTTGTGTTATAAGTTTCACTGTGCATGAATTGTTATTTCGAAGTTGCACAACTTGTACCCTTTTCAGTAATCAAAATCGTCAGACCAATTTCACTGAAGGCCCCTATCTACATTTGCCCACTCTTTCACACATGATGTCCCTTGCCAAGTTAGTCGTACGGTCCTATGACCTTTTGACCCACATTGACGCCTGCTGTATTTGTGCATGAAAGTGACAGGGCGGTGAAAGGCGGGTGGTACGTGCAAACTTGAAAGGCGGCACTAGGTAGCGGATGTAGACAGTTGAATAGCGACAAGTAAAATTTGTTGGTTGTTAGCCGATATACATGTACCTATGCACGCTGTCAGAATTTATCTATAGTTCATTTTGTAATTGATGCACATTGTTCTTGTGAACTGAGATCAAGTCAACTGGTGAACAGGGAGGATAGTAACGTTACCTTTTGTACACTCAAAGTGGTGCGAGTTACTAAGACCCTGTTGAAGTGTATATTGTTCATGGTAGTGCTCACAGTGTACTGGTTCGCCGGACCGGTTCTGGACTTGTTTCAGTCCAAGTCCAAAGAAACGAATTGCTGAGAACTGGTACCGGACTGTGTTGTTTTCCTCTGTGGTTTCTCTCATCAGAGACGGTAGGAATCTTCCAACTTTGAATGATATGAGTTTGCGTGTTACATCGACCTTGACTCCATGATGGCCCGCGCCTTCCCGGCCCCCAAAATAAAGCTCAAAGCCTTGTGTAATTTTTTCACCAAAAGTGTTGTTATCAAACTTAAAGCTTAATTTACCAGCAAAATATACCCCTCATATGCAGGAAATAGTGTTTCAGATAGTTAAGATTTCAAAATTTCCAGGGGGAGCATCCCCCTGGACCCCCCTTGGATTGTCGCGCCTTGCCGTGAACTACTCGAGCTCCCTTTCTCTCCAACTGTTAAATTACTAGCTGCAATATTAAAATGGATTTACAGTAGTTGTATGCGTATGCAGGGCTCGAAGTTAACTATGTCCCTATGTCCCGGGGCCACCAAAATTTGACCTGGGACAACTCAATAATCAATTCGGGACATATTTGGGACAATCAGGGCTCCTGAGTGCCACTGTGCTCCTCCCTTGTGAAACTGTATACTGGTCCCACCCACTGTTTTTGGTGTGGTACTAGTCTTCTCAAAATCAATCATCATTTATCACTCAGCATAGTGAAAGGAAAGCCTGTCCCAGCTAGGCTGTGGTACATGTCTGCTCCCCTGACAGGGGGTCAGCAGAGGGATGGTCACACCTCATTTACTTGATTAAGGTTTGCCCTGCAAGATTACATGTAGAAATCAAACATTTTCGGATTTATTCTACCTCCCCAAGAGCCACCGCATCAATGAAGTCTTTAATTAAACTCTGCAGAATTATGCTTTTTCTTTTATAACCTATTAAAATACATTATTTCAGGTTGTTAACAATATTTCTGGTTGTTAACTTTGTTGAAACTTGTGTTTACGACTGAGTGTATATACCTTTGTATGTATTATATTTTTCAAATTTCATGCAATTTTCTATTTTACAATACACAATTTTGTATAGAACTAAAAAAAGATATTCTAACACAGATTGGCTTGGGCTCAGGTCCTGACTTGAGTATAGGTCCAAACCTGAACATGAACCTCTGGAACTGAATGCAGACCCGACACTAAGTTCATATCTTTGGCCCTGGTTGGGACACTTCAGGACACTTTCGGGACAGTTGAAATCCACTTTTGGGACAATGTTGGGACCATAGGGGAAAAACTTAATTTCGAGGCCTGGTATGGGAGTGGAATGCTTGTGTTAGGTTTTCAAACTTAATGTTTCAATGTACACTAAGTACTCCACAGCTGGTACGTACTGGTACAATGTTAGTAATACCCTCCCCCATCCCTACAGTCAGCAACTCCACTGGTAGATTTTGACACAGCCCTGTTGAAGAAATCAAAAGCCACCCCAGAGCAGTGCCTGCAGTATCGTACCCAGATCACCCAGCTGCAAGATGACATCAACAGTCTGGAGGAAGAAGTGCAGGCACAAGATCAGAATGTTTTGGCCATCTCTGACATGACCCTGCAATATTTGGAGTAAGTTCTTCTTTATCTTTATTAGAAAATGCAACAATACAATACACAGTGGAACGCCAGGCAGACAAGCTGATGTTGCGGACCACTCAACATGACAACGAGTAAGTTCTTGGGTATCAGGAGGTTTTCTTACCAGGACCATTTGCCACCAATGTGGACGTTTTCCTTTCATCTGTATATTTGGGGTTAAGGTTCAGCATCCAGGAATTATGGTAAAGACAAGTAGGTCTGAAATAGAGATTTTACGTGTAGGCGGGGGAAAGGGAAATGATTAGGATTACTGATTTTTGTATACGTGACGGCAAATCGTCCACATTGACAATTAAAAGTCCCGGACTGGTGGCAAAACAGGCCTGGTGGCAAAATGTAATTGTGGTGTCTACTTGCAATTGGTAGTCTAAGAAACCAGTATAGACTGGGGCTCTGTAGAACTTTACATGTACAGTCAAAAACTATAGCGGTCATTCAACGGACTGGCGAAAACTGGCCGCTATGGACAGGTGACTGCTATGGAGAAAAGGTTGGTTAATTGACCACGAGTTACACATGTTTTCAGTACCCACTGAGATACATTTATTCACATACAGTTACACATGTAAACATTGCATAGGTAAGTCACATTTTGGATTTACAGTTCAGTTGTTGTTCTTTTACTTCTATTAATATTATGGGCTTGAAAAAAGAAGTATTGTATCTGCCAACTCCAAAATCCTTGGCCTTGCTGGCGATCGAGCTTCATGTCTGAACGGGTTTCTGTAAAAACCGGGGCCCCGCGGGGCACCCAAAATCCACGGGGCGCCCCGCGGGACACCCCGCCGGGTACAATGCCTGTAATAAAAAGCTAGTACATGCTGTACTAAGCCCGAATGTACAATTGATACAATGTATGACTAAAATGAACTTCACAGCACGCTCAACGGCACCCGATCCACTGTTGCTGCCTCTCGACCTACCAGCGGTTCACGTCCAGCAGGGTAGAAATGTTCTATAGAATTATGCGTAGCTCCGGATCCTCCCTTCCGTACCGCGAAAAACGCACAAAGAGCCAACACCGGATATGTCAACTTCGTCATGTTGTAGCGCACATGTCACGCATTGCCTCAGGGACTCGGGGTGAAGAATGAATATTTCGCCGCCTGCAGCAAAAATAAAGAGCTTGTGGCTTCCTTTTTATGTATAAGAGATTGGGGCGAAGCATAATTCAAAGGTTCTTTACGCCGTAATGGGGTCTTGTTTACGCCGGTTTGGTCATGATACACTTCGTGCATGGGGTGGTTCTGCCAGCGGGCCAATCGCAGCGCACAAACTGGGACACGCCCATCGGCCGGGCAACGAAATTTCAAAGAGTTTATAATTTTTATCAACTCCGCCCCGTGAATTTAGTAATAAATAACAAAGGAATGAGGTCAGTGCACGGCAGTTCTGACATCAATGTTCTATGGCTTCAATGATCTGAACTCCAAAGCTACTGCCCTCCTTGGTACAGGCAAGGTCATATTGGTACAGGGGACGCAAACATGAACGTCTCTCTACTCGCCTCCGCTGTTGTCACAGCGTCACAGTGAATGCCAGGATTTAGCTCCCGTTGCGCGAAGGCCGATATTTTGCGGGATGTAAATTAAAGACTGCGATTCTTCCACTCACCACTAAGCGTAATGTTAGTAAACATGGGAAAACCCAGGTTACTATGTGTTTTCTATTCATACTTCATAGGTAATATCCTTGTCTAATGTACACTGCATAATTGTGTGTATTCGTGTCACACTGAAGCAAGTCAGAAGCCAAGACACTCCGCATACTTTTTTCGTCCGCAAACCCGGGCCCCAGTTTTTACGAACCCCTGTCTGAACAGACCAGAATCGCCATGCTATATATACTCTTGATCCTTTGCTGCAAGCACACATGTCACCAACGAGTTTTAATCATAATTGAAACAAAGTCTTTCACACCAAAATACCACCTAGTTAGTTAAGAACAAAATACATGTTGCTCCGTTGCCACTTACTGTTCGTTTTCGACCATTTTTAAACATAAAATCGTGGCAACAGTTTTCCTTAGTCTGTTGTTGTTGTGGTGGTTCGCTTCCATGGCTTGTCATGATCAGCTTCTACCATTATATGCTAATAGGGTACTCAGAAGAAGGTCGCTCTTTTGAGGGCTTTTTTTTATAGAAAATTACAATAGCCCAAAGTCTACATCATGGTAATGTTATTGCTATTTATTTTGAAGCTTTTCGTAAAGTAATTATCCTCAGTGATACTCTGCAGTAAAACAAATTTAGCACACTATACCTCCGTAACAGTGGTGTCTTCAGACGATCTTTATGCTGCTCAATACCAGCGCCATTTTGAAAATCGGGTGGACTACGTTTTGGGCACATTTTTTGATGAATTCCCGAGGAAAACGGAAATTGGGCCGGCATACAAACATTTCACGAAGTTAGCGCATCAGATATATGTGAGGGTTGTATTGTGCAAAAAGTTCAGCCGTAATCTTTGTCCAGTCGAAATTCAGAGGAATGGTCAATTTTCGTAACGATGTATAAACGCAGGCCTTGTGAAAAAATATCACAGACTTTGCGTCAAATCATGGATTTTCTTACAAAGATAAAACACTCTGGTTTTCATTATTATTATCTTATCAAGTTGAGTCCACATGAATTTGGTAACTGCGTGAAAAAAGGAAGATTTGGAACCCGGTGTGCGGTACGGCTTCTACGGGCGCGCCGTGACCGTTATCGGCAGTGTTGCTGTACTGGCGGGACCGAAAATCGTGTGGCAGCGACCGCGTTGGACAGGTGGCCGCTATAGCCTAATTCTTAATGCTTATGTCAATGGGAAAAATCCAAGGGACCGACAAAAAGTGACTAATATGGGCAGGTGGCTGCTATGCAAAGGTGACCGCTAATACAGGTTTGACTGTAATTTGTAACTGAGACATTCTACCTGTTAGCATGGCAGGCCAGTGTTGTCATTGCTTTATATTCTTGGTTAGGTACTACAAAGCTGACTTGTCTATGTGCAACCATACTTTAATTCCTTAGGCCACGCCAATTTAATTTGTTCTCGGAATAGCCTGTCCTGTTTTTCCCATTTTGAAAAAAAAAAAATTTGGTCACTATTCCCATTCACAAATTTTAACTCCCAATTTTACTATTAATTTTGTTTAAAGTTGTAAATCTCAATAGCCACCAGAATATATTATTCTGCACATACCTAAAAAGTGTGGTCACATTGATCGTTAAGTTATAATTTTTCATTTATTAAAACTATTTCTCAATATCAATCCATATATTACATGGCAAAGGATAATTTTGTTACTGAAATTATAGTACTACATGTAGATCAAAGAAAGGGGTGCATTACATAAAATGAGCCATACAAAGCTGAAACTTGAATAATCCTCTAACTTATTCTTTACGTTATGTAAACCCTTATGTATCTTCACCCCAGACTACTGGTACAGACGAAGCCACTTAATTGCACATCGGATAAACGCACCTTCCATTTAATTGCACCGAATCCCAATATCCAAAACCGGTTCCCATTCACTGCATTGTTAGTGACTCTGCATTTCTGCACCGCGCATGGTCAATACCGGATAACTGCACCAATTTTTTCAAAAATCCTGACAAGTTAACTGAAGAGGTGCGCTAAAATCGGCAAACGCGGTACAAATGAGCCGATACCTGCCGATGTAAAGGCGCAATACCGCCAATATGTTTAAAACTGTTTTGAGTACAATGTAGCAAAAGAAGGCGGTCTCCATTGACAGTTACGTTGATAGGAATCGTATGGGAAGTCCTGGGCGGGTCACCCGTAATCAGTAACTAAGTTTTAGTTTCAATTCCTAGTTTCATGGCGATACATGATTTATGTAAATCGACAACTGCACTCTACGTAATGTAACACAGAAACTGTTATCCCATGAGTGGCATGACGATGTTTCAGAATGCCTCCCCTGTAACATTACGTGTGTTGTAATGCGGTAGATCGCATGGAAAAATGAAAGAATGCAAAATCAAAACAGGTTCCTAGTCATTTCTTTATTTTCAGCAAAGGGTCAATAGATAAAGTTAATAACTGAATAATTCGTCTGTTTTCTTTGTGCTGGTGTTTCTGACTAACAATACACCCCCTCGCCCTTGGTGGTGCGGTCCAGCTGGGCATTTCGCATAATTGCACCAGCCGGATAATTGCACCAAAAATGCTGACAAATGGGTGGTGCAGTTAAGCGGATTCTACTGTATTTGCAAAAAAATTTATTTTAATTTTTTTTCCGCACCTGTTGCTCCAATTTTTTTCTGAAAAAATCTGAGAAGCAACAAATAAAATTGGTGTGGCCATATCTACATTTCAAACGTGTCCGGAAGAGTAACTCTAATACTTGGTAAACAGTCTTAGCCAGCGAGCCCTCCACTGATGTGAACACCTGACGGCATTCAGAAGCAGACTGAGGTCTGGGAATTTACGTTAGCTGAATTTATTGGATGGTTTTCTAGTTCAGGCTTCCTCTTTAAGTAATTTTGTCTACATTTTAATTTGCATGTACAAATGCTAATCTCTCTTAAATAAGTTACAATCATACATGTATTTCTGATTAAAGAAACCCTGTGTAATGCAGAAATGACTAGAGCCTCTCAGCCGCTTTTGCTCAGAACTTGAAGATTTGTGAAGAGATTTTGAGTTGAAAAAAATGAAGTCTTCTCTTGTGTGCCGTCAGTGTGGAGCTGTGTGCAGAGTCAGGAGCTGGAGAATCGCAGAGGGGAAACTTTTCAGATCAGATCTACACCCTGGATCATGAGGTAGGTTGGTTACACTGCAGGTGCATATACTATTCTCCTGTACTACTATATGGTCAAAAATATCCTTTCATATTCCTATCTAAAATGTCAGTACTATTTTCATGATTGTCTAAAACGTAAGGCTTCATTAAGAAATAGTATACAGCTTGAACTATAATTAGCATAAGGTGGTAGTTAGGGTTGATAACCCAGTCCAGCTGGACTGGTATGGACTAAAAAAGTCACAGAAAGAGGGACACCTAGTCAAATGGACCTGTACTGGTGTTTTTCATGAACTCTTGGCAGGACATACTACTACTAAACAGGACTAGGTTCAAGTACGGACCAGAGTGGACTTGATCCATGAACCCGCACCAATTGCAAGACCTGGACCTGAATGTATTTGTACTATACTGGTATCAATTTGCTTCATCCTCAGTCTGAGATTGGTTGCTTTAGCTTACCTAATGGTAGTAAAGTCAGATGTCGTATTAGAACACTATGCAACAAATGAAAATGAAGCCAAACAACTGTAACTGAACAAGCAAAAGTCAGACAGGTCTACTTTCGTACTTTGTAAACAACTGTTACAGTGTTGATTATATATAACAGGACCTTCCAAAGTTCCACAGACAGTAATGAAGCTGTCCCCAAAAGGCTTCCCTGAACCTGAACCCTGAGTTACACTAAACTTACAGAATGCCTAATGCTCATCCGTAATGTTTTCTCCACAGCTGCGCATGTTGTCCACCTTGACAGGCATCCAAATCCAGGATCATACCACTTCTGTGGTAAGGAAAGGTACAACTGCCTTTTTAACCTGTCTAGATTGACATTGATGATTTAGAAGTATTTGAAACACATGTCATGTGTTAGTAAAGGAGCAAGCAACAAAAAAAAGCCGTTTTTCTCCTGCAGCAGGTCACGTTAAGTCTAGGAAAAATTAATTTCATTACTTTCGGTAATTTTCATATCATAGCTTAAAGCAATACACAAGACCAGAGAAGAGTATTCTGGTCGGCTAATAATATTTTTCTGAATAGAGAACGTAATTATATTGGCAACTTGACCTTGAACCTAAACTAGGCAGCAGTTGCATTATACATCATCAATATTCTGATAACCTCCTGAATACCCTTCAGATTAATCACAGCCAGTTATAACATATTACATGTATATGGCGAACACCCATTGGACAAACTTCAACTTGGCAGCTCTTAAGAAACCATGGGTTGAGCTTAAAAACTACATTATTTTGCAATGTGTTTCTGTATACACATTTGTCAACTTATAGCCTTAGTAACTGTATTTTCCAATTGCTTTGGGTCAAAAATGGACTTTGATCTTTGTCAATCATCCCATTGAATGTGCAGGATTATTAGCTTCAATACATCATGATATATTGGAAGAAAGACTCCTATAGTACATGTATACAGCCCTTGGCAGTCATGGAGAACTTCTGCATTATTTTTCTCCCAGAACAAGAGACAACGGTGGTACTTAAAACCCTCTTGGGCCAGAGCCACTCCCTGTCATTTCATGTGGAGTTGGAAGTGGAAGAAGAGTTAGTGGAGGTAAGTATAGGGCTCCCTTCCATTTCTATAAGAATATTGTTTCAAACACCTTAGGTCACACCAAGTGAATCTTATGACGTACATGTGCCGTCCAAATAAACATGCTATTAACTGTTCATTCATGTTTCTGTCAGTATTGAAGACCACAGGTGGAATCGTTGAGGAACAGCTTCAAGTCTGGACCAGTATACGTACATAGTCCTCTGTACCAGTACCTGATGCTGTGTTTAGGTAAGCAGCCTTAACCTGCACTGTTTTCCTTCACTACTACAGACTAGTGGAGGGGTGAGATGCACTGTGACCAGACTACAGGTGTCCGTGGACAAGAGGGTGGCTACACAGACAGACCTTCAAGCCTTTATCACATGGTACAATATAATGTATACATATTCATTGTTTTTTAGTTTAAAAGGCTTTTCTAGAAGTATTTATATCATTGACGTGATATTTACAACATTGTGAGATGGCAGTTATAAATCATTAATGATTATGCATTTCTTTTTGATGGAATATTTAAAAAGGGGTAAAAATGATGAGTATTTTGACTATTGCCTGCATGAGTATACAGGCAAATGTGTTTTGATCCCAGCAGTTATATTATATAAGAAATGTATGTGCTGGATGTTTGTACTGGTTAGGGTTGAGCAGGAGCAGGCAGTGCTGAGTTTCTTCAGGCTGTTCTCTGAGTATTCTGAGTGGTGGAGCCTCAGGCACAACACCTTTCTGCACTTCAAGGTAATAGTTTACAAGTGATGACTCCACCATAGCAGTTTCACACAGCTCATTTTACAGAAAACTATCCAGACAGGAAAGGCCCCCAAATGCAGTGTGTTAAGTATTGTGAAATTGTTCTCTAGTACTACTAGACTGTTGCTCCTGTCCCAAAGGTTTTCAATTTATGATTGTGGAATCAAAGCTGAAAATGTTCTGGATAACAAACTCTTCATGTTATTGACATTGTCAGACACTTTATACCTCACTGATTCAACCTTGCTTAGGAGAAGTATTCCTGTGAATTGCTAGGTGGTGCGCATGTACACAATCATCATCCAAGCATCATTAGTTAGTTTGGGTTGGATTGGATAGGCTACATGTATATGATAATAACGTCTATGACCCACCAATTCCTCGATGTATAATTATGTTGTTATAAGGCCTGGTCATTTGCTATAACCACCTCATAAAGTTACCTCTGTCTGTAGCATCGAGACTATATAAATTATATGTTGACACCATATATACCTCCGATGGGTCATTAACCCTTGATTATCCTTTAGGTCGTAAGTCTATCTTAGCATAACCCACAACTTCAGCATGTATCATACTAAGGCCACACCAATTTAATCTGTTGGTTCACGGAATCGCCGCTTCTATTTTTCGCCGAATTGGAAAAAAATTGATTTCGCCAGAATCCTCATTCACAAAATCACTCTCAAATAAACTTAATTCCCTCAAAATCCGCTCGGTACGTTCTTATCTTAGAAGGCACAATTGTTTTCTTTTTTTAAGAATGGGCGTTTTGCTAACCGGGATCCTCTAAAATTGAAAGTTAATATTTCCTGGGTATTTTTGCTCGTAATTCGCTTTATTTCGGCCCAGCACCGTAGATGTCCACGCCGCTATGACGGCCTTTTTGAAATCTTGACGGCACTCATAACATATCGATCGATCTCGCTACAAAGTAAACGTTGCTATTGGGGGAATATAAGACGCTTTGAAATTCTAAAATACAATTTTCATAAATAACTTTTACAGTCATTGTTTACAAAGCACGCGGATCAAACAACGTGTAGAAAAACTATTGGAGTGCACCGGGAAAATTCCTGATCACAATCGGCAGCGCGGCGTAAGAATTATTTGTTCCCAGAAGATGTACATGTATTACACGTAAAAACAACAATTATATCTTTACTTCCCTTGTGATACGTGTTTTGAGGCCGCAAAATATCTTAAACGTCGGAAATGTCGGTAAACAACAGCATGTTTCACCCTTCGAAACATGGCGGCAGCATCTTTAGGCTTTCACGTGGTGACAGTAAAACTACCAGCATATTGCATAGCGCGGATACCAATTGTTAAAATGATACCGTAAATGTATGAAATATTATGTTTAGGGGCAACAATAGACATAGAAGGCCATTTATATTTTCAGAGGGTCTATATTTTAAAATAACCGTAATATTTTCCAAATTTAGCGGATAAGCGCAGTTTCTAGTGTCAACATGTAATCGGTAACTTCCCCGTATGTGCGGCCTGGGAAGTTGAGCTACTTTTACAGTCACGCTCTGTTCAGTATTGTGGGCTCAACCGCGGGAACTCGAATTCCGAGCGTTTCACATAAACTTTGCTTTCGACGCTATAGGGCAAAAGTTAATAGACATAACCTTTTTGGGGGGTTTTCATGTTTATTTTTTGTGGGGTAATGTTTTTAGAAAATATGATAAGATATAAGTTGCTATCTGCATACATGTACAAAAATTTTCCTTTATCACTTACTTCAAGTTCCAAGTAGAAAATGCATTTTTAACTTGTTGAATTTGAAAGCACTATTGGCCCCCGGTTAGGGGTCATAGCGGGGAACCTATGCCCAATTTTTCAACATTGCTATTTAATTGTATATTTTTTTCGAAGTGGCAAGAAAGATAATCCTTTGAACAAGATATGTACAGTTATTCTGTTTGATATTTATATACTAATAGGTATTGTTCTCACTCAGCATAATTGAATAAATACAACCTACCTGCTTATTATCAAAACACCTTACAGTGATTTCCCAGTCATTGCACTTAGATTGTATTTTGATGCTTCTATCTGTTTACTAAACAAATGGTCGAATAATTGTAGTCGTAATATTTTGAATTATAATACCAGATGAAATAAAGGAAATCATTGCATAAATGTGCCATGGAAGACTGAAAACATGCATAATACTGTAAATTCTTTGCCTTATGTACTTAGCCTCTTTCTTGACCCAGGACTTTTTGTGAATTTTTTTTTCCCAGTCGCTTTGTTTTTTTCTGAAAAAATCTGAGAACCAACAAATTAAATTGGTGTGGCCTAAACTTGGCACAAAAAGTTTGGAAACTTAACTTTGGTTGATCATATTTCCGTTGATCAATTTCAATAATTTATATGTTGTTGGAAAGCTTGTGTAATTTCCTTTCCTATGATACCCAACTCATTATAATTGCAATCTCATAGAGCGAGCACCAGCCCTGCTTATGCGAGTGGGTTGTAAAAAAGAAAGGGCCAGAATTTCCCTGCTAGCGTCAAACACTCAGCTCAGTGCCAAACCCATTTGTGGTGGTGTCGTCCGCATCGTGAATGGAACGGTGTTAGAGGAATGTTATGTTTACAGCTACAGATAAGATTAGATTTACAGTGTCTTTTTATTTATTTATTTCGATTTACCACATTTGTGGAAGGATTGACATAACAGGTGAACTATCACCTTTTCAAGATGTCATCCCAGACCGGACTGTAAGGTTTGGACCATCGCACACCGGGGCATGCCCCTACTCTTTTTCGAAAGGTGTGGTGGGTTCTTTAACGTGCGCGGGGTGTGGCTCTCCCCAAACACGGGACCTCCATTTAACGTCCTATCCGAGGGACGTTCCTAACCCTAGATGAGCTAGGTACTCATTTACACCTGAGTGAAGTGAGGAAAGTCGTGTTACATGTAAGTGCCTTTCCCAAGGGCACAACGTCGGGGCGCAAGTCCGGACATGTCTCTGAGCACACCGGGACACGAACCGGGGACCCATTGTTTGACAGCCGAGTGATCTACCACTGCGCCACACGGACCTGTGTCAAACCTGTATTAGCGGTCACCTTTGCATAGCGGCCACCAGCCCTAGTGGTCACTTTTTGTCGGTCCCTTGGATTTTTCCCATTGACATAAGCATTAAGAATTAGGCTATAGCAGCCACCTGTCCAACGCGGTCGCGTTGGACACTGCCAATAACGGTCACGGACCGCACGCCGGGTTCAAAATCTTCCTTTTTTCATGCAGTTATCAAATTTGTGTGGACTCAACTTGATAGGATAATAATAATAAAGAAAACCAGAATGCTTTGTCTTTGTTAGAAAATCCATGGTTTGACACAAAGTCAAGTATATGTCTTCACGATTGGCTTGCGTTTGTACATCGTATCAAAATTGACCACATTGATGTTTTGGGTTGAGTATCCGACGTCCTAGTGACGTTTCAAAATACAATTTTCATGTAAACAACACCAACTGCCCCTGTTTACACCGTGAATAGGTCAGAAAATAAGTTTATCAGCGAGTATTGGCGAAAATTCTTACCGCGCACATGGTCGCCACAAGATTGGGGAACCTTCTTTCAAAATCGACAACACCGCAGAAAAATTACTGGATCATTATAGCATTGTTACCCAATGGATGAAAATATCGTGAATGGTTTTGTTTTTCTCCTGGTGTGGGTTTTAAACTCCCAAAGTTTGGGAGTTTACCCAAACCCACCCAAATGCCAGAAATTTGTTGAGAAATACAGCCTTTAGCGTGCCTATAGAGACGCAGTGTTTATTTACTTGGGACACTTCACTAGACGCATGGGCGAACAGTTTGTTAAAAAAAAAGAACATGCTCGTATCATCTTCAAAATAGAATATTATTAAGTCAAGCTTTCTTTATTTCCTTTATCTGGTTGCGGTCACAGAAGACAAGTGGTTGTCCTGGACACATTGCTTAATGCTTGAGTCTATGGGGAAAAAATCAGGACCGACCGAAATCGGTCGTCTTGAGTCGATGGTCGTCTTTTGGACGTGGTCGTTAGGTCAATTAATCAACCTTTTCTCCATATCGGCCACCTGCCCATAGTGGCCAGTTTTCGCCAGTCCCTTGAGTGACCGCTATAGACAGGTTTGACTGTGTTTCGACTGTTGGAAGGGTAAATGAAAGTGTTGGGGCGGCGAGGAGAACCCTATACTGACTGTGGCACAGATAGACTGACAGTGTTTGTTGGAGTGAGTGTCATGGTGTGGGGCAGTACAACTGCCAGAGTTAAAACGAGGCTAATCATCCTAAGCAACCTCGATGTGTCAAGATATAGAGACGCCTTTCTCCATCCAGTCACATTTCCTAGATCCTTACCTCTGCAATATGAGACTGAGTGCCATTCTGCAAGATGATAATGCACGTCCACACAGAATGAGTCATTTCAGACCACCTCCATGAAGGTGCAGGAATATAGAGGGCAGAATGGCCTTCCTGCAGCCGAGATCTCAACACAATTGAACACCTCTCATACTCTGATCACTGAACAGCTTGGGTGAGCTGTGAATGCAAGAATGATCAACAGAACAATTATACGACCTACGACGACTCCATGTGGAAGAATGCCCAGGGACCGTGTAATGAAACTGGTGACAATTACGAGGAGGATGTGCCGGGCTGTGGTGACAGCGCATGGCTTCTGTACTCAGTATTAAGCCACCTTCATCATAACTGAGGCTCCTTTATTTTTGTTTGGATGAAGACTAATCTTGGCTTTCATATTATTGTGTTTTGTTGATTCAAGTTTCACATCACCCTCGTACAAAAGCCACGTGCTACCAGCAGAAGAAAAAATACTGAATTGAGCGTTTGAGCTTTAGTAGGGTAATCTGGGCACTTTTTTTATGTAACCCGCTCCCATAAGCAGGTCTGGTGCTCGTTCCATTAATTTAGAACCGTCAAAAGTGTGGTATCATGGGAAAGAAAATCACACAAGCTTTTCAATGATATTTAAATCATTGAAATTGATCAAGAAACAACAGAGATACAATGTATGATCCACCAAAGTTAAGTTTCCAAACTTTTGTGCCAAGTGTATCATTATTTCATATTTCCTGCTTTTTTACACAGAGCAGAAAAGCAGCAAGGTTCCATTATTTCTCTGTGTACCAATAGATTCATGCTAGCTGGATATAATCAAACTTGCACCTTTTCTGTATGTTTGTATATTTGCATTTTCACTCCTTGAAATTTGTTATGCAATGCTGTAGGG
The DNA here is from genome assembly GCF_035083965.1 of Branchiostoma lanceolatum. Taxonomy (NCBI): domain Eukaryota; kingdom Metazoa; phylum Chordata; class Leptocardii; order Amphioxiformes; family Branchiostomatidae; genus Branchiostoma; species Branchiostoma lanceolatum. The sequence continues at coordinate 23,177,292 of NC_089726.1, forward strand.
TTCAACTTACTATGCAAACAAATGACCAGAAAATTGCCCACGGACATGATGCTAATGTAACAATGACATCCTGCCATTTCTTGTGTTTCCTCAGGACCATTACTCAGATGTAGTGAGGCTTCCCATGGGTCCATATGGAGATGAGATGGAGTTCAGTAAAGTGCAGGACCCAGGGTGAGGACTGAGTTGTTTGGTTCCTTTCCTGCCTGCAGTTAGTGGCACAAAAAGTGCTGCAAGTTTCACCACTGCTTCTGCAAGATTTTGGCTGTATTTGGGGAGTGGTTGAGCTATATCTGTAAGACGTATATATGTCAGGGCTCGAAATACTGGGTGCATGTGCACCTTTGTCCACCAAAAATTGGAACTGTGCACTTAATTTGTTTATTATGGGTGCACCAATGCACCTAGATATTTTTGCAGGCTATGGGATAGAGGTACTGTAATTTTCTTGTACAATAGTATACAGAATATAACTATATAAGTTAGTTGTACAATGTCATGTACTTTTGTTTGATGTATTACTTCTTTAAAACTTTGAATTAAGCTATAGAATGTCAAAGTGAAGTTATTGAGAGAGGCAGTAGGGTTTGTAAATACGTTTTGCTGACATTCCACTTTATTCCATGTTGCGCATCCAAGATTCTTAATGTACTGTGACCTACATTTTTAGGTTAGGTGCACCAGTCCTGTTCCCAAAAATGAATTTCGAGCCTTGTATATAAAAATTATCCTTCCACACAACATGGCGGCCTTGTGGTTAGAGTTAGAATCGAAAGTTCTGGGTTCGAATCCCTAACAGGCCTTGAAATAACACTGGGTGTACAAAAAGAAAATTGATATGCACTTTATTAGTGCACCACAAATTACAGCTGTGCACCCAATTTTGACTGTGGGTGCACCAGTGCACCTCATCATTTGTGTAGGGTTACATTTTCAAGAGTTACATGTAGGTATTGTACACTTTGTTTGATGACATGTAAATGCTATGGTTTTTTTTACCAATAGCTAGTATTCTATATTCCCATCATTTAAATTATGTACATTTCATCAGGAAATAAGAAAACACTCTAAACCTCAAAAGCATAGGATAGACCAATATATATATATAAATAATATATATATAATTATATATATGTAAGTGGTCTAAGGAAGAATTACACATTATTTTAGTTCCTTTTTGTGACATACATGTACAAAATGTACATGCAAGCAATCATGGGCACTTATTGCCATTGTTTCCTTGAAGAGTCCATTTTGTAACTTAATGATGTTATAAGCTGACACATGAATTGACAAATTCAGATTTCTTAATCATTGTAAGAATAAGAAGAAGCTTGGTGGAGATACATGCATGTCCTCTGGCTACTTTTGCTAATATTGAAAGTATTGAAGCCTGATACATTTTGCAAACAGGCGTGCCTAACTTCATGATGTTACTTCTTCCTGCAGAGCTTGCTTCATTATCACTTGGCTGGTGACCGTGTCCTCTGACCCCTGGACAGCCATCCCAAACATCACATTGAAGGTGAAAGCCAAGAATCAAAGTGAGTCTAGTGTCTCCATTTGTAATGGAAAACTACCAGTACATGTACCCTTATTTTTTAGTTAGTTTCATGTGATAGTTTTAAAAGGAGGGCATATTTAAAAGAGCACAAGCATTCAGGGAGGAGAGTGAGTGAGTGAGTGAGTGAGTGAGTGAGTGAGTGAGTGAGTGAGAGTGAGTGAGTGAGTGAGTGAGTGAGTGAGTGAGTGAGTGAGTGAGTGAGTGAGTGAGTGAGTGAGTGAGTGAGTGAGTGAGTGAGTGAGTGATATGCACTGGGAAGTATGGGATTCTGAAAACCTACATTTACAGGTCTGAAGAACTTTGTTTTTCTAGTATTGTATTTTCTAAGGGGAGGCAAACCGTACAATACAAGGGGTCCCCTGAAAGTGCGAAGTGGAACGAAATGGAACGAAATGGGAGAACGAAAACAACACATGTAACATTATGAAATGAAATACCAGTAGATAGCGAATTATAAGGAGTAGACCGGAACAGGATGCATTTTAAATACAGAAATACATGATAAATAAGGTAAATACATAAATGGTAAATACATGATATAACGTGTTTTATTTCTTGAATCTATGGGATAATATTAATAAATACAACGTTTTTGTCGCGTTTTTGTGGCTAGATTCTTCCCTGAAAATGGAGGCACCGCGTGCAAAGAGATCCGCCGCTCTTCCTTGTGTACCAACGATCTGCAATTGAACTGTTGAAAATAGCAAGGAAAACAAGCAAACGGAACTGAGTATCGAAGTTAGGACCAGATTATAAAGTCGGTGGTAACATTGCATCTCATGATTCACCAAGAGGGCATGAGGCAAGCGTTATTTTATTATTCATACAGCGTGTTCTGGGGAGACTCCCCCAAATGGGGCCCTGCATACAAATAAACCGACATTGTTGCCAGTGCGATGGAACTGTGGGCATGCGCTACCGACAGGTTGAATCAAACTCCGACTTTCCAGTTATTTACATACGGTTTTAGTCCATAGCTAGTACGTAGCATATGCATATCTCCGCAACAACGATTTTTATACAACCAATTGTTCAGCTCAGAGTCAGACCCGCCTGTCGGGGGAATGGACCCCTCCGTTAATGACATGCAAATGAAGCTCTGCGCTGCGTCACCAATTTCACACATTTCACACTCCATTCAAACACAGATGTGGAGCCCTCTGGAGACATTTCTGCTTCCTTGTTCACGACAAAACAAAGGGAGGGTGTGAATGAGCAGGACATATATTTCACGGTTCACACAACACGCCAACACGCTATCTGTATAAATAATAATATTACGCTTGCATCATGCCCTCTTGGAGATGCAATGTTACCAGCAACTTCTGTATAATCTGGTCCTAACTTCGATACTCATTTCCGTTTGCTTGTTTTCCTTGCTATTTGCAGCAGTTCCTTTGCAGGTCGTTGGTACATAAGGAAGAGAGGCGGATCTCTTTGCATGCGGCGCCTCCATTTTCAGGAAAGAATCTAGCCACACAAACGCGACAAAAACGTTGTATTTAGTATTATCACATAGATTCAAGAAATAAAACACGATATATTATGTATTTACCACTCACTACTGTATTCAAAATGCTTCCTGTTCCGGTCTACTCCTTATAATTTGCCATCTGCTGGTATTTCATTTCATAATGTTACAAATGTTGTTTTAGTTCGTTCCATTTCGTTCCATTTCGCACTATCGGGGGACCGCAATACAAGTTCCAATGTTGTAAAAACAGGACTGGTGTAAAACATGGGCCAGATCCTTACATCTGCTTGGAGATTATGTGTGCATGCAGCCTGAAGTTGAGACCCAGGATGGGCGTGTGCCCCCTTTATAGAGTCTTCTGTCGGTGTGGATTGGGTTATGTGGTAGACAAACATAAGCATATGCAAATGATCAGGGCTCAATATGCATGATTCACAAAGAAAATTTACATTAGTTTTATTGATATGAACTTCATATTTGCTGCTTATGTAACTTGTGTGGAGAAGAACAGTCATTAATGAACACAAATTAGAAAAATCAGGACCTAATCTGAATTATCAATGACAAAATGATGAATTCTTAAAGTGCATAAGTCACCAGAATACAACATTTTCTTATTATCTGTAATAGGAATAGCATCATTCAATGAATATTAACGTTGAAAACAAATACACACCCTTCTGATGTTTATCCAACATTGAACCATCAGAAACCATACTTCCAGCTCTTCTCACCAGGTGATTACATTAATCAGTGACTTGACCACTCATGACGTCACAATGAACATGGCAGCTGGTTTGGAACCTTACACTACGGCTTGTGAAAACATTATTTGATGAGCAAACAGTGCTTAATTATCGTGATAACATTCAATTAAAAGACATAACATTAAAAATATTATTTTGTTTGCTTCTCAAAAGAACATTCTTTCCGAGCCGCAGTGCAAAGTTCCAAATTGGCTGCCATGTTCATTGTGATGTCATGAGTGGTCAAGTCACTGATTAGTGTAATTATATTGTGGGAAGAATCAAAAGTTGGAGGTGTGATGTTTACATGGTTCGATGTTCAATTACATCCAAAGTGTGAATATTTTGTGCAATTTTCTACGTTATTAAACAATAGTATTATGGTTTATGTACGTTGATGAAGGTTAGACATCCAGGTAGTAAGATGTGCCAAAAATAGTTACTCAGTCAGATGTTTCAGACAGCATCCGCCGTCTTTTGTCAGTGACGAAAGATAGGACCGGGAAAGCAGGTTTTATACCAAAACTCTGAATAGATATGTTAATGAGGTGAAGACAATTTATGATGTCTCGACCTAGTCTTCAAAAGAGGTCCCCAGAAAGTGCGAAATGGAACGAAATGGAACAAACTAAAACAACAAATGTAACATTATGAAATGAAATACCAGTAGATAGCGAAATATAAGGAATGTTGTAACATTCACAGTCGACCGGAACAGGAAGCATTTTGAATACAGAAGTGAGTGGTAAATAAATATTATAACATGTTTTATTTCTTGACATCTCCTATAGATTCCTACTTCCAACCACGGATGCCGCGGACAGGTAGAGCGGACCCGCCATTTTCTCCTTCTTCCCTCCGTCCGTTCTCAAGCTCTAATGTAAAAATTCCTCATGTTCGCACCTTCCTTCCACAGAACCGTGAAATTCATGTCCTGCTCGTTCACACCCCCCCTTTGTTTTGTCGTGAACAAGGAAGCAGAAATGTCTCCAGAGTTCCCAGTCCACGTCCGCGTTTGAATGGAATGCAAAATGTCACATTGGTGACGAAGTGCAGAGCTTCATTTGCATATCATTAACGGAGGGGTCCATTCTCCGACAGGGGTCTGACTTTGAGCCGAACAATTGGTTGTATAAAAATCGTTGTTGCGGAGATATGCATATGCTACGTACTAGTTATGGACTAAAACCGTATGTAAATAACTGGAAAGTCATAGTTTGATTGAACCTGTCAGTAGCATGCCCACAGTTCCGACTAGGAAAGTCCCCGAAAACATGTACATGTAGCCGCGCCACCGGCAACAATGGCGGTTCATTTGCATGCGGGGCTCCATTTGGGGGGAAAGAGTTCCGTCCCACAACACGCAAACACGCTGTATAAATACTAAAATTACGCCTGCCTCATGCCCTCTTGGTCAATTATGAGATGCGATGTTACCACCAACTTCTGTATAATCTAGTCCTTACAGTGATACTCAGTTCCGTTTGCTTGTTTTCCTTGCTATTTGCAGCAGTTCATTTGCAGATCGTTGGTTAACACAAGGAACAGCGGCGGATCTCTTTGCACAAATCTAGCCACACAAACAAATCAAATAGATTCAAGAAATAAAACACACGACGTTTTAGTATTCATTTACCACTCACTTCTGTACTCAAAATGCTTCCTGTTCCGGTCTACTGTGAATGTTACAACGTTCCTTATATTTCTACTGGTATTTCTTTTCATAATGTTACATATGTTGTTTTAGTTTGTTCCATTTCTTTCCATTTCTCACTTTCTGGGGACCGCTTTAAAAGGAGGTTAATTCAAAACAAGGTGTATGCTAAAAGTTCAACTAGCTACTGTTGTTTTAGTACAGTAACTGTCGTGAATGTTGTGAATGTTGTTTGTCCGGGGGTGGTGGGTAGTGCATTATCCCAGTGCCTGAAAGTTCAGCCCGTAGACCCCCTTTCCTGTTGAGGGTGGGATTGTACATCCTCTCATTTAATTGCTTCTCTAATTCCCCATTCGAACCAGCGGGATTCACGATCTAGGATGTTCGTGGATTCTACATGTAGATTGAATGAGTGTCCCTTGTTGTGTTTTAGATGGTGGAAAATGGCAGAGGAGTGGCCGTTTGTGCTCTTTCTGCGATGTTCATTGTACCTTTGTCTCAGTGGTTGACTCGTCTCCCCAATGTACTTGTTATAGCAGTTCGGTTCCTCACATTTCAGTCTGTATGTGACATTGGCTTTGATGCCTTTTTCAGGCCTGTCTTTTGGATGGACCAAATCTGCCTGAGAGTTGAGTGAGGTTTGAAGTTAGTGGCAATGTTGAAGTTTTGGAAGATTGGTCTGATTTTTTCCGATTTTCCTTGGACGTATGGAATGGTAATGTTGACATTGTTTCTGTTTGTCAATGGTTTGCACTTGAATGTTCTCTTGGACTGGTCAGAAGGTTTGAGGACTTTGTTGAAAGTCCACTTTTGTAGCCACACTTGGCTAAAGCCGCACGGAGATGTCTGTGTTCTTCTGTTTTCGCTTTGTCTGAGGTAATGACGTCTGCTCGATGGAAGAGAGTTTTAATCACTGCTCAGGGTTCGAAATACAATTATGCAATTTGCAAGAGATTTTAAAGATTTGCAAGTAAAAATAATATGAACTTGCAATTTTGCAAATTAAAAATTCCAGTGGATCGTGTTTTTTAATTTTTAGGTACAATTTGTATGTACTGTAATACTATGCTGTCTGAGAGATTTTGTGTCGACAAATGATTACCGGTATGTAGTCTTCTTCTTTCTTCTTTCATACTGCCGAACCCTTGTTAACAAGGCTTATTGGCAGCTGCGCATGGGTTATAATTTGACAAACATGGGAAAAGGCGCGGTCAATACACAAAAACGTATCCTGTAGGTGCAAAAGACAACACAGTGAAGGTAATATTTACATATGTACAAGACGTGAGGGGGTGACTCAATGCAGCAGAGTCCTCCCCAGTTCGGACTTGAACTGGGCGAGGGACTCTGTCTCCACCGCACCAGGCTCTAAATCATTCCATTCCCTGATGGAGCGCGGGAAAAAGGAGAGCCTGTAGAAGTTGTTCTTGCTCGCGATGGCCTGCAGAACTTGTGTGTGATTGGTGCGGCGGGAGCATCGAGCCACCTGGAGGAGCCTGGTTGAGTGTGGGACGGAGATGATGTTATTAATGATCTTATAAAGAGTAACCTGGCGGGCAATTTTCCTTCTCAATTCTAGGGTTTGCCAGCCCAGGTTATCCAGCATGGCTGAAACAGAACTTGTGCGTCTGTAGTCGCTAAGTACATACCGGGCAGCTCGTCGTTGTACACTCTCCACCCTTCTCACCTGGTCCTTGGTATGAGGGTCCCACATGCTGCAGCTGTACTCAAGGGTTGGTCTTACAAGGGCCATGTAGGCCCTACCCTTCACCGCTGTGCTGGAGATCCTCAGGCAGCGTCGCAACATTCCAAGGGTCCTGTTTGCCTTGGAGGTTATTGATTCGACATGCTTACCCCAGGTTAGGTTTGCAGAGATAGAGATACCAAGGTACTTTGTGTTACTCACCTTTACTAGGGGATGACCGTGTAAAGTGTAAGTAAATGAGACAGGGTTTCTAGAGCAGGGGACTGACATGACTTCACATTTTGAGGGATTGAAGGCCATCATCCATTTATTCTCCCATACACTGATATCGTCAATGTCGTGTTGTAATTTCTCACAGTCGTCCCTGTTCCTGATGCCCATCTGCAGGATGCAATCATCGGCGAAGAGTCGTACCTTTGCATATGCAGAGTGTTTAGGAAGGTCATTTATGTATGCCAGGAAGAGAATTGGGCCCAGGACTGTACCTTGGGGAACACCCGAGGTCACTGGCACTGGGTCCGAGGATTCTCCCTCTAGCACTACGGTTTGTGAGCGGCCTTGCAGGAAATTCTGGATCCAGACAAGTGTTTTACCTGTAATACCATAAAACTGGAGTTTGTGTATTAGTCTAAGATGCGGAACTTTATCAAAAGCTTTGGCGAAGTCCATTATAATAAGGTCAGTCTGGATCCTGTTTTCCCTGTTGTATGCCAGGTCATCAGTAAGAGAAATTAGTTGAGATTCGCATGATCTACCTCGTCTGAACCCATGTTGAAGGTCGTACAGGATGTTATTTGTATCAAAATGTGTCATCATAGTACTCGCTATAATGTGTTTCATGATCTTTGAACAGATGCATGTCAAGGAAATGGGTCTGTAGTTGGCAGGGTCAAGTCGGTTTCCTTTCTTGAAAATTGGGGCAATGTTGGCCTCCTTCCAGGCCTCCGGCACGCAGCCGGTTTCAAGACTTTTCTGGAAGATCACCTGTAGTTACATCGTACATAATGTAAATCTGTCAATTTGCATGTAAAAAAATTTCCAACATGCAATTTTGTATGTAAACAAAAATATGTATTTCGAGCACTGATGATTATAGATTCTGAATAAAAAAGTTATTGAACATGTCTTACATAATATCAACAAGACAATGACATAACGACTGTTGGTAGAGGAGAAAAGTCTCTAACTGCTAAATAATAATGCTACATATTAAGTAAATATTATGTATTTAGATGTTTAGTTTTCTCATAAGGCCACACCAACTTGATTTTATGGATGACATCCTCTGGAGACCCCAAAACTAATGGGCGCGGGCGAAAAAAAAGAAAATCCAGCCAAAAAAAAAAAATGCTGCTAAACCACAGGGCTACTAGTACAAAGCTGGTATTGCGAATTGAACCACAGAACACAGTTTATTTGTAGGAGGTACATGTAGGTTGTCTTGTTCATCATAGCAGACTCAGTGCAAGTGATTAATTTTTAATATATTGACAAGAACGACCAAAGAAGTATACTATTAGAAGGTATTTGGCTCCAAGGACTGTGGATGATATATGACTGTAATAAGAATTATAACTCATATACACCCATAAGGGCAGTTTCAACATACATGGCATTGAACTCCATATTAAGCATTCCATGGTTAACGCTCACAAATCTCACTGTGAAACCTCTGCCAATCCCTCAATTCCTCTGCCATGTCTCTCATTATTGCAAAAGAAACGTGTGAGAGCAACTCTGGATAGGTCGTGTTTGATACTCGCTGCATGGCCTCCGCGATCCTCTCGTACAACTTTGCAAACGCAAAATCTCCCTAGCCAACATCGATGGCATACCAATCCACAAATACGCCCCAGTTTTCCGATAAGCCGGCACAATGCTAGCCTTTTGCGGCAATCTAAGTCAGCAAGTTCCGGAGTTCCGTGTAGCCTTGGAGGAGGTGATTTTTATTTTATTTTTTACAACAGGCGAAAATAAATGCGCGCGCGGATGTCATCCATAATATTAAGTTGGTGTGGCCTAATGCTATTATAAAAGTTGCTATGTCAGGCTTAGTATGTACTTATATGTTCAGCAAAAGCAGTTACATGCCGACTATGCCGACAGGAGTGACAGTAGTCAGGGAAGCCTTAGAGGCTGACAACACACTAGCAGACAGAACCAAGTTATCTGTGGACCAAATATGCAAGCTGCTAGACCTCTGCCTGGGGTGCACATACTTCACTTACAAAGGACAATTCTTCCAACAACTGCACGGCTGTGCTATGGGTTCACCAGTTTCGCCCATCGTGGTAAACCTGTACATGGAGAAATTTGAGAACAAAGCCCTCAGTACTTTCAAGGACACTCCCCCGGCCAACTGGTTCCGTTATGTAGATGACACTTGGTGCAGACTAAAGAAGAGAGTAGCTGATGATTTCTTTGAACATATCAACCAGATAGATGACAACATCAAGTTCACACAGGAGTCGAGTCAAGATAATATGCTCCCTTTCCTAGACACCAAGACCATCATAGAGAAGGATGGTCGCCTCCAATTCGAAGTATACAGGAAGCCGACCCATACCGATCAGTATCTGGCCTTTGATTCTCACCACCCATTGGAACATAAACTGGCAGTTATAAAAACTCTCTTTCATCGGGCAGACAACATCATCACCTCAGACACGGCCAAAACAGACGAACATAGACACCTCCGTGGTGCCCTGGGCAAATGTGGCTACCAAAGATGGACTTTCAACAAAGCCCTCAAACCGTCTGACCAGTCCAAGAAAATGCCTAAGTGTACACCGTTGACCAACAGAAACAAGGCCAACATCACTATTCCATATGTACAAGGAGTGTCCGAAAAACTCCGACGGATCTTCCAAAACTTCAACATTGCCACCAACTTCAAACCTCAATCAACTCTCAGACAAAGACTGGTACATCCTAAAGACCGACCCCGCAAAGGCAGCAAGGCCGATGTCATCTACAGACTCAAATGTGAAGAACCCATCTGCAACAACACTTATATCGGAGAGACCAGCCGATCACTTAATGAAAGGTACAAAGAACATTGCGCTAACCGCTACTCCTCGGCCATTTTCCACCACCTAAAACACAACCAGGGGCACTCGTTCAATCTCGAATCCACTGATATCCTTGACCGCGAACCCCGCTGGTTCGAACGTGGAGTAAGGGAGGCAATATATGAGAGGATATACAATCCAACCCTGAACAGGAAAGGAGGGCTAAGGGTGGAACTGTCTGGCACTTGGGACATAGCCTTGGGGGCAAACCAGCTTTAGCTCCTATATTAAAACAATAGGAGCTTTGTCCCCTTTTACTTCAACCTTGTCTTGAGTTGTCTAATTCGCTTTCTATTGGACTATCTAAAAATTTGTCTTCTCCTTATTTGCATATCAATTCATAGTTCGTGGTTATAAACCTGCTGTTCAACTGATCTTGCTCACAGTCACTGACGAAAAGTAGTGGATGCTACTTGAAACGTCTGACCGTTTCCAAAATCATATCCAGTTGTTTGAGTAATTGCTTTTTGGCGTATCTTATTACCTGGATGTCTAATCTTCATCGACGTACTGTTACTCCTATACCGGAGACTATGGGCCATAGACCGAAACCGGTTTGTGGATTTTGGGAAGACATAGAATGCTGGGGGTTGTTCTGTAGTGGGATTAAGTTTTAGATAGGTGACTTGATCCAGAACTTTCTCTTTCTCTTCCAAGTTCTTGAGTGCTTCATGGATTTCCTTTTTAAACTTGCTTGTGGGATCCTTTTTTAAGGGCATGTAGGTGTTTTTGTCCCCTAAAAGGTCTTGAACCTTCTTGCCGTACTGTTCCCTGTCTTAGACTACTGCGCATCTGCCCTTGTCAGCAGGAAGGATCACTGTCTTGATTAGTGGCCAAATCCTTGAGTGTGGTTTGTTCTTCCCGGGTGATGTTGCTAGAAGGGGGTTTGGAGACTTTCAGAGTGGTACCGGTAGCTATTTTAGCGCGTAATTAGGCTTCAGCTTGTTTATATGGTATATGGGCCCGATGAATCGCTGATTCGGTTTCTGTGATGATGTCAATATTGGGGATCTTGTTAGGCGCTACTGCGAAATGTAGTCCTATGGAAAGTAGGGATTTCTCTGGTTCTGTGAGAGTATGACTAGTACTCATGTTCTTAACCCACCTCTCGTCTGTTCTACTCGGTATTGTGGCTTTTGGTTTAGAACTGCTACATGTAGATCTCCAATTGGAGTGACCTTCCCTATCTGCCATACTAAACACTTGTAAGCGTTCAGATTTGTTCTTCTGTCTGACTTTCCCCTTCTCGTGTTGAGAGAGCTGTCCGTGTGTTATGAAGTTGTCGGTTTCGGCAAAGGTCTCTTCTGACAGTTTTTCACTTAGTAGTTGTACAAGGTTAGCTTTTCTCGCATTCAGACCGTCCAGTTTGTAGTGATCTGCCTTACCCTCTTGTTTAGTAGCTTTCTTTCGGCGCTGAGAATGATTTTGTTAGCATTGAAGCCTCTGATGGAGGTTTTTAGGTTTTTAGTGACTCTTACCTTGAGGCACCGCAAACTGAAGCTTAGATGGTTCCGGTTGTCTGCAATCTTCCTGCTGGTGTTCTCCAGATCCCTCACTGAGCTTAGGCAAAACTTACCCTATTGATCCTTGATACGTTGATGTAGATTAGACATCCAGGTAGTAAGATATGCCAAAAATAACATGTACATTGGGGAGACTAGTCGACCCCTGAGACAAAGGTACAATGAACGCCATTTTCCACCATCTAAAACACAACCAGGGACACTCATTCAATCTACATGTAGAATCCACGAACATCCTAGATTGTGAATCCTGCTGGTTCGAATGGGGAATTAGAGAAGCAATATATGAGAGGATGTACAATCCCACCCTCAACAGGAAAGGGGGTCTACGGGCTGAACTTTCAGGCACTGGGATAATGCACTACCCACCACTAGGGGTGGATACCTGTTCGGCTTAATAAGGTCCAAGTCCAAGTTTAGGTCCAGAGATTTAGGTTCAGGTCCAGACCTGAACCTGATCCTGTCCAGTTGATGTTTTATTTTTATTAGACCAGTATTAAACATAGAGAATTAATACTGACACGCAGGACTATAAAAGTTTCTAGGTGAGAAGACTTTCAAGACAAACCAGTCTTTGATATTTGAATGTTGCACTTATTTTAAATTCCTTTTTTGTCAGAGGGGAGACTCAAAACACTTTTTATCAAACAAAATAGAAAAATATTTACTATACTTTGCTAGTACATGTTCAGTTTTTTTTCTATTTAGGTTTTTGGCTTTCAGGTTTTTTTGACTTGGTTCTTGTATGTTATAAAGGTCCAAATCAGGTCCAGCGGATGCTGTCTGAAACGTCTGACTGTTTCAAAATTTTATCCAGTTACTTGAGTAACTATTTTTTGCGAATGGTTTATGTAATTTCAGGAAATTCTTAATTTTGATGTCATTGGTCACTTATGCACTTTAAAGAAGTCCTAAACTCCAGAGGGGGAGTTATTTTCGAATAGATAATAATTTTAGGGAGTAAAAATGAATGATTATTACGGTATACGATAAATTACCCACTAGTACCGTGCGTATCAAGAAGCATTCAGTATTCTACTAAATTCCCCAGGTGACCCTCTATTTTCTAATTAATCAAATTAAACAACATCAGCCAAAATTATATTGTACACTAGTACACAGAAAATGCTCTTTAAATGTATCAGAAAAAGTAATGTAACCTTTTGTTGTACTTTGTTTGATGACTTATTATTAGTTGATTGAAGATTGAAGTTCTTAAGAGCGTTAAACTTTGTTATCTTGTTTTGCTGACATTCAATTTATCATATGTGGTGCACCCACAATTCTTTTTTTGCACCTACTATTTAGCGAAGCTTTAGGAGCGAGCTTAAGAGTATATTTTACGCCCGTTTTACAAGAATTCCCAGAATTATACAAGAATTTCTGCAATCTGTCCGGCGAACTCTGTGGACGCCTGTCTGTCACTCTGGCATCCTGGCACGCAAGTCGATGACAGATGACCTACTTACGGGGTGTCCGGTTTCGTACTGGTGGGAGTGTGTCAGGGAGGTAGTGGGATACAGAATCTAGTACTAGTATTCTAGCTATGAAAAGGGTTTTCAACCTACCCCAAAGTTTTTTAACAGAACAATAAAGAACTTGGTTATCGCTTGGGCAGTCTACACTGAACGCTTTACGAGGAGGGGTGCGGTGTCGGAAAAACAACAGTAGCTCCTCGAAAACACATCCTACAGAGCTAGAATAACAACCAAAACGATCATAGGAGCCCCAGCAAACCGTATGTCTAAACTTCTGACCTAAATTCTCACTCCACCTATCCAAAAGACAGGACACTACATGTACACCGGGAGTGTGCTCCGGCCTTTCAATGTCTGCATCTGCTTGGAACTCCTCAAGTTATGGTGCCTTTTTATATCTGCTTGGCAGACGCCTTTCTGATTTCTAAGTGCGTTTTGAACAAATATTATGGCAGAACTAAGAAAGCTACGTTGGTACTTTCCTTACAGTGAAGTAAGATCAACCCAGACACCTTCGCTATGGCAATGATTCTTAATTGCCACACTTATTTTGGCTGGATGCAACAGTGCACCTATTTCCAAAAATGAATTTCAAGCCCTGGGTTTAGTGAGTCTCATATTGTTTTACAAAACACACCTTGTGTAATTCACCACCTGAGGAATTCTGTAAAAAGTCGGCTTTATGTATTCATCCATACATGATCTATTGGAAAATAACACCCCCTTTTGGAGTTTAGGACTCCTTTAAGACAGTATGACATAAATGAAATACAACACAGCGTATTTGTTGAATAAATTCATCAGTCATGTTTCATGGCAGTTACAAGAACATTCTTCGAACAGCGTATTTGGAATCACACTCGGTCCCAGCCCTCCTATGGGAAAACCGACCCATGGAACCTCGGGTCATATGGAATACACCATGTTGTATTCTATATTATGTGTTATATTCTCTGTATACAAAGTAGGTGTAGGACCTGGTGATAGTAGTAGGTGATAATGATTGTCAGTGATAGGGGGTTGTGAACTTGTGTGAAAGTGCCTTCAATGCTTGTTTGAAAACTGCTTTGTGCACTTACAGTCAATAAATCATTTAAGCTACTTTTCTACATTACCAATATCTTTTACAAGCTCAAGAATGACTAGTTTTGTGTGGGAAACACTATACCAAGTTGACATGTGCTTCACTTCCCCACACAGTGCGGCAGCTGGATGAGAAGGGGACGCTACAGACATGCGGGGAGGTGTTTCAGGACATGGTCAGAGTGCTTGGACTGGAGCAGGCCATACATGCTGTCATCAGGACAACAACGTTTTAAAATACATGTACATATATATCTGAATAAGAAGATCACTTTCATTCATGTCATAATCAGACAACACAAATTAACTGTGACAATAACTAGAGTTCTATGACCTCATACCGTCGCCAAATGATTTTGATTTGCATACCTTCCATTTCATTAAATCAAGCATCACTTATTGATAAGCTGTCTACATATCAAAAACAAATTGTATACAGGTTCTAGCTATATATGATAGTATCCCTTTGTGTTTTGACCACTAGCTGTAGGGCCCCTGGGGACAGGCCCTGCCAGCAGGGGAATATTTGCCACAGTATGTCAACTGACAGGTGTTAGGTGCCACATGCAATATAGCGGATTTTAAACTTTCCTCAGTAATTTTGCAAATTAGGGGGCCCAAAATCATTTTGAGATTTCATAAAGATCTGCAGACATACCAAATATCAAGACAATCCACCCAGGCATCTTGAGTTACATGTATCATGTTCAGACACACGGCAAAACATAAACTTCTTGGCGAAGGTAAATAGATGTTTTTCTATTTTGAATAGCACAGATACAAGCTATGGTGATGTGAATTTAGATTCAGTACATCATGTACATTTTTTGTGTATTGTCTGGCTGTCTCTTCTATACTTGTACTATTCTCTTGTCTCATTGTCCTGCCTAATTACAAATGTCATGTACAAAATAGAAATTTGGTATATGTGTCTGGATTTTATATGAATCTGTCGCAAGGTGTCTGCCTAAACATCATGATACCTGTGATTGAAGTAAAGTAACTAGCTCTGCCTTAGGCCATGTTGATTTGATTATATGGATGATATCTGCATGCCGCATAAAAAAAAAAGTTTTCGACTATACTGTAAATCACACAAATGATCAAATATATGTCGTAAATTAAAACATATCAGAAAACGATACCAATGTTGTAGAATGCCAAAATCATTTCCAAAGTCAAAGAAGAAGGTGTGAGGAAGTGAAAATGAATCTATAATAATCATTCCCTATACTATATTCTGTGGGTTAGTCATTTGTTGAGTCTTCCTGACCATTATAGATGTCATAATTAAGGCAACTTTTTTTTGCCAAACTTTTTATTTATTCGTATGCTTGCATCAGTTTTGGGTTCCCAGAGGATGTAATCCCTATATCAAATCAACATGGCCTTAGTCAACATGTAATAATGTCAGTGCGAACCATTTCCTGCATGTACATGTACGTGTACATTGTGTTTGTAGAAATGTCTGCACAATGGACTTACAATTCGCTTCCCTGCATTGAGTGTAAGATATAAATCAGAACATGGGTCTAATTTGTTTATGTCATTTAACTTGACTGTTCGGATTATGCAGTTGTTGTACTACAGATTATTCATGTAATTTACAAAAGTTGCAAAGGTGTTGCTCAGCACCCTTATTTTGTATACAGTTAACAAAGATAATTTTTCACACAAAAAAGATATATATATTTTCTTCCCCACAAACCCTTTACCTGTGAGCTATTCTTAAATTTCTAAATCAAAATACAATTTTACATAAATCATACAATATACACATTAAGAAGCAAGTCCGATGTGCTCAGTGTCTAGGAACTTAAAAGTCCTCAGTATACATCTTACCATAAGAAAAGTCCACTGTAGTTGTTGAATCACACTATTTTTGTCTACATAGTGTTCTTTGGGGTGCCGGTTACCACGAGGCAAGTGTTGGTCCTACCCTTGTGATGTCTAAGGATTCCAGGTTGAGGCCTTCTGGATGTAATGTTCTGAGCTACAAAGTAACGTTAGTATACTTAGCCATGTCCACCTGCACTATTTCCTACATGTATATCACTGATACCAAAAGCAACAATGATGAAGTACAATTCCATTATAGTTTTCACCACTAAATGTCATATATCCATCCTATTTTCAGTTGTTTTTAAATCATGGCTCCTGCATGGTACATTACTAATGACAAATCATACAAAAGTAGCCACAAAGAAATTGATATTAAGAATTTGCACTGACCAATTCAATTAATCTAGTCTCAGATTTGCCTGCTTAATTTTTTCCAATTTGAACAAACAAAAATCGTATTTAACTTTATATAACAAAATACCGGTTTTTATCTGGTCCGCATGCCAGTAATTGTTTTGGGGAAAATCTCATAACTAAGAAATAAAATTAGTGTAGCCTTAAACCCCAAACATGAAGTTGGGTTCACCACATGTTAATTCTTACTAAAGCATGTCGAACCAATTCTATAGATTAAACTCCTCCACTCCATCAGGCAGGTTGACAGGTACAGAACTTAGTCTATTCTGTGACAAATCAATGTACCGCAGGTTTCTTAACACAGTTAGTGCTCTATCTTCTATGCTACCTTTCCCCAAATCATTATTCTTTAAGTACAGGGCTTTTAGTCGCTGAAGGTCAGACAACATATGAGCCTTTATGGTTGAAATGTGGTTGTTGTTGAGGTACAAATATTCCAAGGAATACGGCAGATTCAATGGAATTTTTTTCATGTTATTTCCAGAAAGATCCAAGGTTGAAAGAAATGCACCCTCAAAACTGGCAGCCACCAGGCCAGTGTCACTCAAACTGTTATTTCCGAGATACAAAGATCGCAGTTTTGGAGTGATCTCAAGTGAGGACTGTGGGATCGATCTGATGTTGTTGTCCCTGATGTGTAACTGTTCAAGTTCACGTGGAAGATGAGAGGGGAAAACGGTCAGGTCATTTCCAGATAGATCCAGCGATTGTATACTGCTCAGTCCGTAGAACGAACCACTATGAATGCTTGAATCATTCAAAATGTTGTTATTCAGGAACAGACCCCGCAATTCACCATTTATCATGAACACATCACTGGGGATGTGGATTATATTATTGCCCGAAAGGTATACATCCTCCAGACTTGAAGGAAGCCCGCCTGGTGGTTCTAATAAGTCGTTGTGCGACAAGTCAATGTAGATGAGATCTCTCAAGCCAGAAAATGCATTAGCGGCTATCCCATGACTTGTCAGGAAGTTGTGGTTGAGGTAGAGGTGTTTTAGACTGTGAAGGTGGGAAAAGGCAAAAGATGGAATGTACTGAATGTCATTGCGTTCTAGGTGCAGGTGCTGGAGGCTTGATGGGCTATGTGGAATGGTCGTGAGAGAGTTGTTAGCAAGATTCAGGTCCTGAAGATTCACAAGTCCAAGAAAAGCCTCACGGGGGATGTCAGCACTTTTTAGGCGATTGTTAGAGAGGTATAATTTGTGTAGGTTGGTTAATTTGGAAAATATTCCAGGTCTAATGTTGGAGAGTTTGTTTTTTTGCATCACGAGAATTTCCAAACTCGGCGGAAGGTTTACTGGGACCTCTCTAAGTTCATTCCCTTCGCAGTTTAGGTACTTTAAGGAGGACAGACCTGCAAATGACTCTTTACTGAAGCTATCATCTTTGAGCCCATTCCTTTGAAGATATAGCCATACTAGGTTTGGTAGGTTAGCAAAAGCACCCGCTTGCACCCCAGGCAGGCCATTCCCATCTAAATATAAGGAAATGAGGCTGGTTGGTAAATCTTGAGGAACACGCAAAAGTTGGTTGTTTGAAAAATACAAGTACTCGAGGTGTGCGAACGACTTGAAGAATCCACTGCCGATTCCATCGTTGCTGATGTAGTTGTTATGGATCTCCAGGGTATTTAAGTCCTGGAGATCATCCATACTTCCTGGCGGAAGTGCAGTTATTTCGTTCTCATCCAGGTACAGGTGTCTGGTTGTTGCAGGGATGTTGATCGGAACCTCTTCCAAGCCAATGTTGCTACAGTCCACCGACCCGAAGTCATCACAAAAACACTCCGAGGGGCACCTTTTTGTACTGCCACTGTCATTGCTGTTACGTTGTGTTGGAGGTATTTGCAGAGGTTCTGGAATGTTCGGCAGATGTATGTCACTCTTGTGGGTGTCAATACTGCTCCCGACAGTGTTGTCTATGTGGTCAACCACACGGATGAATCCTTCAATGTCACTTTGAGTCGGCCATGGCTGTGGATGAGGGTAGAAATCTATGTTGTTGTGGATATCCACCTTCTTCGTCGGACCCGGTGTAGGATGACTGGGTATGTCGTTGTCAGGAGGCGGGTCGATAACGTTCACTTTGCGGGAATGGTCGACATCAATCTCCACACCTGGCAGGGGATCTGTCTCATGATGAATATCAATGTCACTGTCAGGGAAGTAGTCTATCTCATAGTTTGTTGGAATGTCTACAATGTTCGGGTGAATATCAATGACGTGGTCATCATCAGGTATTGTCATACTGTCGTGTCCATCCTCTGCCGGGATAACAATGTAATTATCTTCGCCGGTCTTTTCTGGTACGGGTCTGCTTGTGGTAAAACTTAAACCAGTCCTGTAAGAATATGTGCTACCTTGGATGGTAGGCGACTGTAACACGATTGTGTCTGGCTCCTGGGGGCCCCGTGACTTGCAGACATATTCCCAAGTGGCCTCTATCCGTCTACCTTCCATTTTTCTAGGTCTATGACAGATGAGTCTGTCCCTCTCTGGTACAAGAATGTCAGTAGAATTCAACCATTGTAACAATGGACAAAGTCGCTGCCCGCATCTCCATGGATTGTTATGGAGAGTTATCGCTAGAAGGTTCGGCGCCTCCAACTGAAGGCTCTCTACCTGGTCACTGGTGAGGTCCGTTATATGGTTGGTATCCAGGTAAAGATATTCTAATTTAGAAGGAAGACCTTTCGGTATTCGTGTCAGTTTGTTCACATTGAGGTAAAGGAACTGCAGATTTTTCAACTTCTTCAGTGCGTCGACGAGTCCCCCATCTGCTATCGCGTTGTTCTGCAACTGAAGACCACGGAGATTCTCTAAGTTTGCAAACGAATCTGGTCGGAAATGGGAGATCTGGTTGTTATCCAAGTAGAGAAAGGTTGTGTTTGGAGGGATGTTGGTGGGTACTGTTTTAAGACCTGCATATCTGCATTGGACCAGTGTTTGTTTACAGAGACACCTATCGGGGCACGACTGCGTGTGGCTTTCCTTTGGACTAATTGTTGCTGAAGGTACTGCTGGAACTACACGCCGTGACTGTGTTGAGGTGTGTACCACTGGCGTCCCGGCTGTAGTCAGAATGGCGTCTGGAGTCAGGTACGTGGTCGTCGCTGATGTCTCATTCCCCATGTGCGTCATTGGTATCCTACAGAACACTGCACTGCTCACCTTATCAATGACCTTTACTTCTATACTCTGCGGGCCAGCACACGTAATGTTGCTCCGATAGGGGATGTACACGTTTGTGCTCTCCATCCACTTCTTAAGGAAGCATATACCTCGGTTGCAATGCCAAGGATTCTTGTGTAGGGTCAGCCGCTTTAGACGTGGTAGTTTGACCATCAGGTTCACAACAGTAAGAGCGGAAGCCTTGGTGATCAGGTTGTTGTGGACATGTAAGAACTCCACTGTATTCGGTAAGCTGGTCGGGATGGTTGTAAGTTTGTTCTTCGACAGGAAGAGATATCTGAGGAAGAAAAGGGACAAAATATATAAACATACATGCATGTACAAAAGTTAACAACAAATCAATACCATTGCCAAGCCAATCATAATTACAAGGGACACATAGACACAAGTATAGATTCAGGAACTTGAGTTCGCCACTATGAAGGAAACGTGGAGGACCATGAGCGGTGAAGTGCGGAACGCCTTGGCAATGGTCGGGAGGCCATGGTCGGCCACGGGTAAATGGTATTCTCCAAGCAGAGGTTTCGATCGAGGGGCTAGAAGTGGCCGCAATTTCTAATGCAGCCCTCCCTCCCCGATCGAAACCTCTGTTTGGCGAATAGATAAATGGGGATTTAGTCAGTGCAAGTGGCTTATTCTGGCATATATCACCCCCCTCAGTCCATGGAACCATTCAGTATGGCTTACCTTAGGTTGCGCAGTCCGTCAAATGCGTTCCTGTGGATGCTGGCGCTGGTAAGACTATTGTTCTGCATCTGAAGCACCTGTAGACGTGGCATCCCAGAAAATACCCGTGGACCTATCCTGCTGATGTAGTTACCGTCCAAGTACAGATGACGAATGTCGGAAGGAAGTCCATCAGGAATGGTCTTCAGGCCTGCAAAGGCACAGTCAACGAAGTGGCCACGGCACCTACAGCGTGTTGGAC
Source organism: Branchiostoma lanceolatum (assembly GCF_035083965.1). Taxonomy (NCBI): domain Eukaryota; kingdom Metazoa; phylum Chordata; class Leptocardii; order Amphioxiformes; family Branchiostomatidae; genus Branchiostoma; species Branchiostoma lanceolatum. Next base: position 23,197,974 of record NC_089726.1, read on the forward strand.
AGGGAGGATGCACGGCCCTGTCAGGCTGTGGTCGACCATATCCGCTATCCAATGATACTGGCACCTTTGTTGATGTTGTCACATGGCCACCTGGTAAAGGCGTTGATTTCGGTGGGGTAGGTAGTAGAATGACGTCCGTTACTGAATATGTGGAGACCGTCGACTTGGTGACTATCATATCAGGTGGCATCGATGCGTTCTGAGCGATCGCCAACCTTTTAGTCGCAGTGTACGGTAAAGTGGAATGTAAGGTCGGCCTGTGTGTTGGTTCCGCTGATGTAATCGCTGGACATATGTGTAATGTATCCACTCGTGAACCCTTGAGACGCCGAGGGGAACTGCACGTCAACCTGTGTCGGTAGGGGACGCTTACCGACGACGAGCTCATCCATCGAACAAGCCAACAGAGCCTTCGGCTGCACGCCCACGGGTTGTCGTGTAACGTCAGCCATTCCAGCGTGTCAATTCTCCGTAGAAGTCCAGGCGGTATGGCTTTCAAGGCACATCCATTCATCTCTACAGACTTAAGGTACTTTAGGCCAACAAAGGCCAGAGGGTGGATCCCTCTCAGTCGGCTGTTGTCAGATAACAATAGAGTGTGTAGTCTTGGTACCTCGGAGAAGGCCGAAGAAGAAATGACAAGAATCTGGAGCTCCCGCAAGTCCAGATATTCTAACTTGCTTGTGTCGACAAAGGATAAGTGGTTTAGGTTGGAGATGGGGTTGCCACGAAGAGAAAGCTTTCTGATGTTGTAAAGATATCGAATTCCCAACAGTGATCGGTCCGTCAAGTTATTGTAGTCCAAGAGTAACTCTTCTAGTTTCTTGAGGGGGACAAAGAGAGCCTTGTTAATCACTGTCAGTCCAAGATTCTTTAGAAACAGTTGGCGCAGAGACCGGAACTTTGCAAAAGTTCCTGGTGACATCGCCGTTATTTTGTTTCCTGACAGGTCCAGCTGCGTGAGGCTGTTTGCAGCGCCTGCCAGGAACTTCCCAGGAAACACGGTCAGACCGTTGTTGGAAAGGAAGAGGCCCTCCAGACTCTGCAGCCCCTTCAGTGAGTCTGCAGAGAGCCGATTGTTCCGTATGAGGTTGTTGTCAAGGTGAAGCCGACGTAGTTTCTTCATGTTGAGGAATGTACCCTGTGCTATCCCGGGTATCTTATTGTTCTGGAGCATCAACATTTCTGCCTTGTCCGGCAAATGTTCCGGAACTGCTCCCAGGCTGCCATCAGCGCAATCCACGCTCGTCCCAAAACAGGTGCACTTCCTCGGACACGCCGTTTCGGAAATTTCTCTCGCAGCCAGCGCCGCCAGAGCCTGCCACCTCACCGCCTCGGTGTTGTCTATCCCTGTGCTAAGTTCACAGTACTGGATGATTTTTTGCTTCTCTGATGAGTTAGCCGCTCGGCATGTCAAGGTTTCTGTGTAAGGCACGTAAATTTCCGTCTTGTCCAGCGTCTTATATAGTCGACATATTTCCTGCTGGCATTCCCACGGATTGTCATGTAGAGTCACCCACGACAGGTTCTTGGCAATAGACAGAGCCTCAGGTGAAAGGGTTCTGAACCCACAGCGATCAAGCTGAAGAGACCTTAGGCTTTGTAATCTACTAAACGTACCGACGGATACAGTTTTCAATGTCCTGCTTCCTGACAGAAGGAGACTGCGCAGGTTAGTGAGAGAAATAAAGGCGTTCTCGCTGATAAAGCTGATGTTGCTTTCCCTCAGATCTAAGTATTCTAACTTGTTGAGTCCCCGGAAAGCACCCGCGGTCAGGTAAGATATAGGGTTTTGCTTCATCGACAGATACTCTAATGACACCAGTACGCGGAGTGAGGACGTGGGGACTGTGAACAACTTGTTATCATCCAGGTGAAGCCGGCGGAGACTAAAAAGGCCAAGGAAAGCACCAGGGTCGATTCGACTGAGATTGACATTATTCATCTTCAGTTCCACGAGTATTGTAAAGTTGACGAATGTTTCGTCAGAAATATCGCCGAATACGTTATCAGACAAATCTAAGTACTTCAGCCAGGTTGGCAATGCATTTACGCTTGTTAAAGATCTCAGTGTGTTATTGCTTAGATAAAGACCCTCCAGCTTCTGCATGGTCTGGAATGCAGAGAAGACAAGACAATCATCGCAGATTCCGTTTTTCTCCAAGTGAAGATGAACCAGGCTGGTTAAGTCAGACATCCGTCGGACACTGGGTCGAAGGTTTGCAATATCGTTATTCTGCAGGTATAAGTGCTTTGTTGTGTTGGATGCCGCTGGAATCAGAGTCAAACCAGCCTGTATGCATCTTACCGACGACCCATAACAAGTACAGCCTGGTGAGCAGAAACTGTCTGATCTACCATCTCCCGCTTCCACATCTTCTATGTCATAGTATCTCCTTTGTGATGACTGGGTTGTTGGAATCACTCCTGTTACGGTGTCATCAAATGGGAAGTGTGGCGATAAGGTTACACCGCTGCCTGTTGCTGCAGTTGTGCTTTCACTACCACGCCCCCCCTGTCCATTAGATATACTTGTTGTTTGAAGTTGTGTGCTCTGATGTGTAGGTTCGGATGTCGACGTGACCAAGTCTGTGTAACCAGAGGAGCTGCTCGTCAGACGGTGTTCTGGTGATGTTGATATTGTCGTCGTGTCGGGAGATATATCTTCTCTGCCGGTAGTAGATCGTGTAGTTGTGTACTCCTGCTCGGTGAGTATCGTGTCCGTTCTTCTGTCGCCATATTTCCCCCCACAAAGAAGTCGACTTGCTTCCAGTAAACCCATGTCTTTGAACTTACTTGGGCTTGCACATCGTAAAGACTCGGTGTGAGGTACGTCAACTTTTCCACTTTCAATCCATTCTACCATGGAGCAGATGCCCTCGCCACAAGCCCAGTGATTGTTGTGTAGGTAAACTTTGACCAGTCGGGCTTTCTGGAACAGCTGAGTTCCGACCCATTCAAGATTGCAACTGTGCAGATCTAGAAACTCAATGTTAGGAAGTTTCTCTATGGTGTAGTTAGACAGATAACGTAATTTTGAATTACCCGCCAAAAGCAAAGAGCGTAGTTCTGGTAGAAAAGGGACGTTGACAGCTTTTACGTTGGTGTTACTGATATCAAGATACTGTAGAGTCTTCAGTTTCATGAATATGTTAGGGTCCAGTTTAACGATTGGGTTACTGCTTAGGTGGAGAATTCTCAAATTCTTCAGATGCTCATCCCCCAATGCTCGCAAATCATTTGTAATATCGTTGTGATCCAGAAACAAAGAGTCGAGTCGGGTCAGACCGAAGAACGTAGCAGGAGGAAGCATTGTGATCCCCACCCGTCTGAGCACCAATGACCGCAGGTTTTTATATCTCTGAAACACGAGAGTTGGAAGGTTGCCAAGATGGTTGTTGGATAAATCAAGTAGCTCAATGTTTTTGGATAATACGTCGCATTGGTCATAAGGAAAAGATGTCAACAAGTTATTGGAAAGGTATAGCCCTCTCAGACGGTCAAGACCAAGAAAGGAGGCTCTATGTAGCCCTGAGTTTGTAATTCGGTTATTGCGAAGGTATAAGAACTTTAAGCTAGCCAGATTCTCGAGCGCCTTCTCTGGTATGGCGGTCACGGCCGTGCTCTCCACACGAAGAGAAATGATTGTAGAAGGTAGGGTCTCGGGCACTGCAGATAAGAACGGGTTACTACAATCGGCTGATTTGTCTGCACAATGACACACTTCGGGGCACCTACCTGGCGGCCCCACCAAAACCACAATGTTGGAGTCTCTGTCAGCGTCAGTTGCGTGATTACCATTGTCTACAGCTGGGTTTGGGCCTGGGCCCCGAGTAGGATGGACCTTTGTACTCGGGGCTTCGTCAGGCATTTCAGGACGGTTCGCGTCGGGAACTGACTTCTCACTGGAAGAGAAAGGCTCGAACTGTTCGATGGGATCTTTCGATATGATTATTGGCCGGTAGTCTGGGATGTTGGTGCGTTCTTTCGTGTTTATTACGGTGCACATTGTTCCGGCTACTTCTCTAACCTGCAGCCCTACTGTCTGCAGCGGCGTGGCGCACCTTAGATCGTCACCGTGTGCACTGGCCACTTCACCACTATTCAACCAGCCCACCATCCAACAAATGTTGATGTCACATGTCCAGGGATTGCCGTTAAGAAGGACTCGCTGTAATGGCTTCACGGTGGAAAGAGCTTCCCTTTTGAGTGTTTTGATATTGCATTCGTCTAGAGTTAAGTAAGACAGCTTTGGTAGATCGCCGAAAGCGTAATCCTCCACATGCGTGAGTTCTCTGCTCCCAGATAGAAGTAGGGTGGTAAGTTGTGGCATCCAGCGAAAGGTGCCCTTCTGCACAGACGGTAGCGCAGCCTCCCGTATGTCTAAGTCTCTCAGGTTTGTGAGACCAGAGAAGGAACTCCCAGACATGGTTGTTATGGGGTTCCCTTGGAGCGAGAGGCTCTTCAAATGGTGCATGCCTTTGAATATCCCAGACGGGACAGTAGAAAGTTTGTTGTAGGAAAGGTCTAGCTGTTTCAGTTGCTGTAATCCCTCAAAAGTTCCAACTTGGAGACTACGGATGTTTGTATGTGCCATGGTAAGGTCCTCTAGTTTTACAAAATGTCTCAAGATTTCTACAGACACGTACGGGATGGGATTCCCCGACAGAGCTAACTTTCTCAAACCATAAGACACGTGGAGTATCTCAGAAGGAAAAGATCTGAAGAGGTTGTTACTTAAATCGAGCGTCTGAAGGGAAATCAAACTTGAAAAAGAACCATCATCTATTCTGTCGTTCATTAGGAAATTTCTTTGAAGATATAGCTCACGGAGATTGTTGGCGTTTCTGAATGATTTTACAGTGATCTTCACGACTTTGTTGTCCTGGATATAAAGCACCTCCGTAGTGGCTGGCATGTTGCGTGGGACTTTTCTGTGCTCTCCCCGTCTACAGTCGAGAACTGTTTCATTGCACCCACAGCGAGGCGGACATACCAGCTGGCCGACATTAGAGTCAGAGTACAACGCGTTGGGCACGCACATGATGGTCCGGTCTATCGCCATGATTGGCAAGCCTTGGAAGACAGCGGGCTGTTCACATGCTATGTGGGCTTTCTTCGGAACGATGACTTTAGTTACTGTCAGCCAGTCCTTCAGTGAACAAAGATGGCTGACACAGTCCCACCTGTTACCGTACAGACTTACTGAAGACAGCTCAGAAATCTGAAGGAACATTTCAGCATCAATATCGGTAAGTCCGCATCCATGCAGCTCAAGGTGCTGAAGATTAGGAAGGTCGATGAACGAATTCCTGTCCAGTTGAGTGATTCCCGGGTTATGGGCCAGGGACAGGAATTCCAACTTCTGGAGTTTCCGAAAGACCCATTTGTTGAATGTTCCCAACTTGGCATGACTAATGTCAAGAGTTTTAAGTTCCGAAAGTTTGATGAAAGACGAGGAAGCCAGCTGATCGATCGGATTTCCTGTCAGATAAAGTTCCTCTAAGTAGTCGATTTCAAGTAGTGCATCAGTGGGAACACTGGTCAGGTTGTTAAATTCTAAGCGAAGTTCCTGTAACCTCCACGTTCCCAAGAAAGCGGTGGGGTCAATGCTTGAGATTCCAGCTCTTGTAAGGTCCAAGGATCGCAATGCCTTGTAGTTGCTGAAACAGAGCGGTTGTATTGTACCGAGGTTGTTGTCAGACAGGTCGAGACGCCTTAAAGTGTTGGAGACGGACCGCAGGGTCAGCTGTGGCACGGACGTGAAGGAATTTCTAGATAAATCTAGAGTACGAATATTCTTCAATCCGAGAAAGGCGTTGGCTGGTATGTTCTGACTTTGTAATCTGTTATTCTCCATGTTCAGAACCTCCAGACGTTGGAGCTGTAGAAAGGGCAAACCGGAGATGGCTGAGATGACATTGTTCTGCACGTCTAGATGGACGAGGGCTGCGGGAAGATTTGGCGGGACTTTCGTAAGGTGGTTGTCCGACAGGTAGAGATATTCTAGATTTGAAATGTTCAGAAATGATTTCTCGTGTATACCGGAGTCACTTAATTTATTGTGATCTAAAAGTAGGTACTGCAGGTTGTCCATGGAAGCAAAGGCTGATGCCGGTATGGTGGTGATGTCATTGTGGCTGAGGTACATTCGAGTTACTGAGGAGGGGAGGCCCGTTGGAATTGCCTTGAGTGCCTGTTCCGAACATTGCACGGTCCCCTCGCTGCAAAACTGGCATTCCGGGGGGCAGCCTTGGACACTCCGTAGCCACTGGGTCAAGCCGAAGACTGTGAGAACAATAAACCATTGTGCCTCTCTCATCTTACCTGTAACAAAATAAGGTATACATTAGAAATATTAGTCACAAGATACTAACCAGCCCTCCGGAAGTGCTAAATCGTGGTTTATGCACATGAGAATTCCACACAGATGTTGAAAAGCTTGTTACCTTGTTAGCCAAAAAGGTTATGTGTTCGTGTGTGTGTGTGTGTGTGTGTGTGTGTGTGTGTGTGTGTGTGTGTGTGTGTGTGTGTGTGTGTGTGTGTGTGTGTGTGTGTGTGTGTGTGTGTGTGTGTGTGTGTGTTGTCTGTTTGTGAAAATATCAATCGCGTAACTCGGGTAGTTGTGGATGGATACTTCTGATATTTGGTACGTTGGCAAGTGCTTACAAAATGAGGAAATGATTAACGATTAGATTATGGGTCCCATAGCGGCTTTCTGCAGAAGGACGGCCGGTTTAGATAAATCGTGTTCTGGATACGTTGTGTATATATCGTGTTAGTTCACATAAAACCGCAGGGTAATATAAAACCGGGATCTTTAAAAACGGGGTATTTAGGGATATGTGCTAGATGCAACATCAGTTACAACGCCAGAAATGCAAACCTGACAGACTGACGTACTCAGAACACTGTCTGAAATGCTGCAACCTACTTCTAAGTCTCTACCAGGCTCCGCAGATCGCTGGGAAAATAGTAGAAATTGGCCAAATAGAGTGAATAGTATGCCAAGGGTAGGGAAGGTCAATAGGCGACCCACGTGGCTAGCAACCTACGGCACTACGGTGTAGACTACCGCCGCCATATTCATTACCCAGAATTCTGTTATTTCAGCAGACGACAAAGGTTTGTGAGGAACACCTTTTTTGTCTAAATCTTGTGTATGTTAGTTGACTGAAGGCGATATTTTCCTCAACGTTTGCCGGTCCCCCGAAAGTGCGAAATGGAACGAAATGGAACGAAATGGAACGAAATGGAACGAAATGGAACGCGATGGAACAAACTAAAACATATGTAACATTATGAAATGAAATACCAGTAGATAGCGAAATATAAGGAACGTTGTAACATTCACAGTAGACGGGAACAGGAATTAAATACATAATATAACGTGTTTTATTTCTTGAATCTGTTTGATAATAGTAAATACAACGTTTTTGCCGCGATTGTGTGGCTACATTCTTCCCTGAAAATGGGAGCGCCGCGTGGAAAGAGCTCGGCCGCTCTTCCTTGATTTTACCAACTATCTGCAAATGACCTGCTGCAAATAGCAGGGACAACCAGCAAAACGGAACTGAGTATCGAAGTAAGGACTAGATTATACAGAAGTTGGTGGTAACATTGCATCTCATAATTCACCAAGAGGGCATGAGGCAAGCGTAATTTCATTATTTATACAGCGTGTTTGCGTGTTGTGTGGACTGTGAAATACATGTCCTGCTCGTTCACACCCTCCCTTTGTTTTGTCGTGAACAAGGAAGCAGAAATGTCTTCAGAGGTAGTTCTCAGTCCATGTCGGTGATTGAATGGAGTGTGAAATGTCACATTGGTGGCGCAGCGCAGAGCCGCATTTGCATATCATTAACGGAAGGGTCCATTCTCCGACAGCCGACCAGCCGAACAATTGGTTGTATAAAAATCGTTGTTGCGGAGCTACGTATTAGTTATGGACTAAAACCGTTTGTAAATAAAACTTGGAAGTCGGAGTTTGATTCAACCTGTCGGTAGCACGCCGGCCCACGTGCACAGTTCCGATGCGCTGGCAACATTGGCGGTTCATTTGCATGCGGGGCTCCATTTGCAACACGCAAACACGCTGTATAAATTATAAAATTACGCTTGCCTCATGCTCTCTTGGTGAATTATAAGATGCAATGTTACCACCAACTTCTGTATAATCTAGTCCTTACTTCGATACTCAGTTCCGTTTGCTTGTTTTCCCTGCTATTTTCAGCTGTTCACTTGCAGATCGTTGGTAAACACAAAGGAAGAGCGGTGGATCTCTTTCCACACTGCGCTCCCATTTTCAGGGAAGAATCTAGCCACACAAACGCGGCAAAAACGTTGTATTTACTATTATCAAACAGATTCAAGAAATAAAACACGTTATATTATGTATTTACTTCCTGTTCCCGTCTACTATGAATGTTACAACGTTCCTTATATTTCGCTATCTCCTGGTATTTCATTTCATAATGTAACATATGTTTTAGTTCGTTCCATTTCGTTCCCTTTCGTTCCCTTTCGTTCCATTTCGTTCCATTTCGTTCCATTTCGTTCCATTTCGCACTTTCGGGGGACCTTGTAGAGCCATGTGTTTACATGACCTGCATTATACATCCCCAGTCTGGGCTGGAGCATAGTGTCCCCGATATCAGGTCGTACAGTAAGGAGCCTATTGTAGAAATTCCTTATAAGTTATGTTAATGAAGCCCTGATATGCCTGATAATTTTCACTTTTACTTAGCTTCCTAATGCCGCGAGAATGAAAATCATTTACCAGTAAGTTATTTTAGTATTTTATAATTAATCATCCAAATTTGGTAGATATTTGCATTATTGACGTCTGTCTATACCTCTCAGTTGCATATGTCACATGTTTGAGAGTTTTATTTATAATGCAGCGGATTTATATACTTTCCTTACTAACTATACAGATTAGCTCCTATTTGCATAACTTATATTTACCTTCGCCGAGAAGGTTATGCAGAGGGTAGCGTTTGTTTGTTTGTTTGTTTGTAACGTACAGCATAACTCGAGAAGGCTTGGATGGATTGTCTTGATATTTGGTAGGTGGGTAGGTCTTGATGAGACATGGAAATGATTAGATTTTGGGTCCCCTAGCGGCTTGTTACGGTACTGCAGCAGAACTTCCTGTTTTGATATCTCGTGTTCTGGACAAGCTATGGAACTTATTTTTGAGTGGTAGATAGCTCTTTGGACAGAGAGTAAGTGGTATAGGTTTTGGCCCCCTAGCGGCTTTTTTGGAACTGCAGGAGCAGGTTTTGGTTCAGACTTTGAAAGGGAATAACTCAAGAAGGGCTTGATGGATGGTCATGAATTTTGGTAAGTAGATAGCTTGAGTGATGATGTACATGATTAGATACTTAATATGCAAATCATTATCTAATTTGCATAATTAATGAGGAAAGTTTATACAGCCGCCAAATTCCATGGTAGGACTCTCAAACATGTGACATATGTATCTGAGGAAGAGAGAAATACTAATAGATATCAACTATGCAAATGAGGACCTCATTTTCATAATTAATGAGAAAATACTTTAACTCAAGATGGGCTTGAATTTTGGTATGTAGATAGCTGACGTGATACTTTGTATGATTGGACGATGATTATGCACATCAGATCCTAATTTGCATAATTAATTTGCAAATTGACAATTTAAAAAACCTGCTGTGTTCCATGATATGACTATTCAAATATGTGACATTTGTAACTGAGGAAGAGAGGGATGTTGATAGATAGAAAATATGCAAATGTAGGCCTTATTTGCATAATTAATGAGTAACTTCGTTAATTCTATACAGGTAAATGATGGCAATTTCATAGTTGTGGCATTTGGAAGTTATGTGAAGGTAAACATAGTTGAATCAAATTATGTTGATAAGGACCTCATTTGCATAATTGATGATGTTGACATAACCTTCTTTGTTAAGCTTATACTTTGATTTGGACAACGTTTGTTATTTGGGTGAAGACGATCAACTAGTATGATTTATAATTGATGAGAGACACTCCTAATATGTCAGTCATAAAGGTTAAAATCATTTGGCGAAGGTATGAGGTCGTGGAACTCTAGTTGATTATGTAAAGCACCATCTGAGCTATCTATATACCAAACATCACGACGATCTGTCTACCCCTTCTCAAGTAAATTCATGTCCGAAGGTCAAAACAAAACACCCACTGCAGTTCCAAACAAGTAGCTAGGGGTCCCAAACGTACACAACTTACTTCCTGTGGCATGAACTATCTACTATCCAAAAATCATGACCGTAGCAATTTGACCTCTAACTTTGAAGCTCCGCTGCAGTACCTTAGGTACCCGCTAGAAGGCCCATTATCAAACTTGACCTTCCTTTCTGCGAACCCAACCCATCCACTAAATATCATGCAGAACCATCAACAGCTTCTCTAGTTATGTTGTCTACATACATACATACAAACACACATGCATACACAGCCCGCTGTAGTACCGACGGAAAATGCCAGGTGAACCATTTTCGAACCTTACCTCCGTTTCCACAACCGCTACTCACCTTCCAAAAATCATCAAGATCCATCAACATTTCCGTCAGTTTTGTTGTTATTTTATGCATTTGCCTGGCACAATTTGGCACAAACAGGCGCTTTTAGTGAGATAAACTTCAAGTCCAGACCCAATCCCAACTCCAAGCACGCGCGCTACTGCACGGGGCATGAGGTGGGAGAGAAGTACCGCATATGAGGTTAGGTACTAAGTATTAGATGTTTTACTTGATGTTTTTTGTTTCTGCCCCTGACAAGCAACAGCCTCCAGCACAGAATCGAGAGAGCCAACTACCAAGCACTGATTTAAGAAAAACGCTGCTTTCAAGCAATGTAAGAGCTGTCCTCGCTAGTTAACAATTATGGCTGAAAGTTGTAAACAATGATGTTCCTACAGCCTGTCAGCTGATGTCCTCTGAACCTGCTCCTGCATATGTACATGTATTATATTATATTATATTATATCATATTATACTATATTATATTATATTGTATTATATTATATCATATCATATCATATCATATTATATCATATCATATCATATTATATATCTATACATCTTAAGGAAGTCAAGATATTAATTTTTGGTCAAAAATGGTACAAAAGAGCCAGTTTCTTAAAGTAAATTATGGAAACTCATGTGAGCAACATGTGAAAGATACTAAACTGTATGTTTGTAGCACATTCAAACACTGTTTAAGAAGACCACATATGATTATCATAGTAAAACACAAAACAAATACATTTTTGCTTACAAGTGGCAAAAAACGCCCACTTTTTTTTTCTTAAATGAGTCAACAACTGAAATATGGTGCATTCAAAAGAGGATCATAAGAATAATTTAGAAGCAATTTTTGATACCAACCAACCAACCAACCAACCAACCACCTACCCACCCACGCAACCAACCAACCAACCAACCAACCAACCATCCAACCAACCAACCAACCAACCAACCACCTACCCACCCACCCACCCACCCAACCAACCAACCAACCAACCAACCAACCAACCAACCAACCAACCAACCATCCAACCAACCAACCAACCAACCAACCAACCAACCAACCACCTACCCACCCACCCAACCAACCAACCAACCAACCAACCAACCAACCAACCAACCAACTAACCAACCAACCAACAAACCAACCAACAAACAAACCAACCTTGTGAGCCACCTTGTTAGCTATGTTAGCTGACAATATCGGACCTGCTAAGTAAAGTACAACACTGAACAGAAACAGAAGATTCCTTGGTCACGTACACGGCAGTGCTTCTCCTGAACACTTTGTAGTGTCATGGAAATGTTCCACCCTTCAGGCTTGTACATCTGTCTTGAGTTTGTTGAGGTCGGCCTGTGCACGTAACATAAAATATGAAACATCCCGGGGACCAACAGACGGCTGCAAGACGGACGCCGACTTAGCAAAGAGGGCTATTGTCGCATTTCCTCATCAATTATATAAATGAGGCCCTCATTTGCATGGTTCATGTCTGATAATGTCCACATATATCTAAATTCCAAATGAAATCCCCATCAGTTAGTTACCACTATGGAATTATAGTACTTTGCCATTCATTATGCAAGTCAGGTAGTCATTTGCATAGATTATATCTTTCGATATTCCTCTCTTTCTCAGTTACATATGTCACGTGTTTGAGAGTACTATAATGGGATGAAACGGATTTATAAACTTTCCTCATTAATGATGCAACTTAGCTCCTGATGACTAGCATAATAATTATAGCATATGATCTTGTCAATCATCACTCAATCCATCTACATACCAAATGTCACGACGATCCGTCAACCCTTCTTGGGTTATGCTCTGTAAAATTGTAAACAAAACCTGCTCCTGTCTATCTATCTATCGGCCATCGGTACATACAATCACTCCATATTGCCCTATCCAACGTCATTTGTCCTGTAGCGTTCATATGCAATCCCAGTGTGTGTCTCTAACTAAACTGCCGGTAAAAGCCAAACTTCTGCAGTGCACACGGCCTCTTGGTTTCCGGATGTCCGAAATTATTTAATGCTTGGCTCCAAAGCCGTGTCCAGCAAATGTTACTCGACGGTGGGTGAGCTTTTGAGACTCCCAGACTTCCATAAATTGTTTTGAGAGTAGCATGTTGTGTCCAAGAAATGTTCTGTGCCCTGCGTAGTAGCTTTGTGTAGGTTCCATCCTGTCTGTTTTGGAGCTGACAGGTAAGTGTCCAAGTTTCTGCACCGTAGAGTAGTATCGGTTCCACAAGGGTAAGACAAACTTGTACATTTAGTTTGTTATGAATGTTAGATTTCCACATTTTGTCCAACTTGTTGCTTGCTTCCCATGCTAGGGCTTTTCTAGTTTCGAGGTCCTTCTTTGAGCACATGATGTAAGAACCATATTTGAAATCATCTACTCTATGAATGAGTGTCCCAGACAGGGATCTGAGTTCAAGTGTTCCAGAGATGTTGCTAATGTATTCTGTCTTAGATCCGTTACAATATAGCCCCACTAGGGATGCAGATTCGTCCAGAGATTGAAGCAGGTTTTCTGCATTTTTGATCAGCAACTAGAGCAAGATCATCTGAAAAATCCAAATCAGTGAGATACTGGGCAGGGTGTCTTTGACCCCAGCGCGGTTTGATTTCAATACCTTTGTTTTCATTTATGTCTAGTGAGAGTTTTAAAACATAGTCAAGTACAATTTCCTAGTTATTGCAGAGGACTTAATGGACAGATAGGGCATGAAGACACAGCCTTTACCTATAACAGGAAGACAAACAGAAATGGACTTTGCCGGGACTTTGATTTTTCACCGGGATGTGCCTTTTCTACATGAGCCGCCCGGCCGCTTTTGTGCTTCTTTAAGCGACCAAATGCGAATCTAGTTGTTAAATACTAGCTCATTCACGGTAACAAAACAACATGACTCTTACAAAGGTTCAAATCAAACAGAAGTATACAAGAGATTCCAGTTTCAAAGGTCATTATGAGCACTTCAGGCCGGGTCCCATTTTACCAGTAATATACAGTATGTTGTCATAATCAAGGCGATTAGGAATAAGCGCATGAAGCTTTGCATGAACATTGCATACAATAGAGGGAATATTTCCAATATGAATTTCATTTACATGATTGCTGAGTTGGATTTTTTGGCTTTATTTATGATGGAAAATACAACTGATCTGCCATTTTCTTACTTGGAGCCATCCGCAAACTATTCTCTTGGCAAACTGAAAAGAAAGACAGGATAGGACTGAGGTCTCATCTAATTACGAGTCCACGCGTATACAGCCATCAAACAATTGTATGCATCACCTGCGCGTGGTACTGGATCTGACACGTGGAAAGCTAACCTTGGAAGTAGGCTCTTCTACGGGCGCGCTGTTTTCTGGTTGCTACTGTGTTCTGATGGTTACACTTGGCATCAACATCGGCAATATCAGGGAAAACTAAAACCATCAGAACACGGTCGAAATTTATGAATTTGTCACCTCATCATTAGAAAGGTCGGCGATAGCTAATTTTACGTGCGATTTACCTGCCATGCACCTGCGATTAGACCTAGGTACACTAAAAAAAATCGTACGATGTACCTACGATATATGTGGCCACGACTTTATATATCTAATACTATTATACCGGTACTATTGTAACGTTACCCGGTTTTTCCCCAAACGTACGGCGTACGGGGCTGTCATGACTGATAAAACCCCCATCGCAGGTACGACGTGTGATTTATATGACTCTCTGCCCCAAGAGCTATCAATCACTCAAAAATCACGACCAAAGCATGTCCAGAGCACGTATATCAAAACCAGAAGTTCTACTGCAGAACCGTAGGAAGCTGCAAGGAGACCAATAATCGAAATTGACCTTCGTTTTCTCAACCAATACTCACCTACCAAATATCATGGCATAATGATCCATCCACAGCTTCTCGAGTCATTGTGTCAACAGAAGTATGGAGTAGGTAAACGGACATATACTATTAGGCCAGAGGGGTCGCCCAAAATTAGACAAGCTATGAACGTCGAAGCATGCTATATCTTACAACTAGCATATAAAAAATAGACAGACCAAAACCAATACCTCCCCGCGAATTAGCATACTCCTTGGTCTGTCTGTCATGTCTGATTAAGGACGAGCTCTAACAACTCTGTATTTCCTGCGCCATCGGAAGGCTGGCATTTGGGGTCATCTTCCGACCCACTTAATGCAAATCTACATTTCTCCTTCTCCAAATTGGCATGTACACAACAAACACAAATAACAAGGCCATACATAAGGAAAGTAGAGTTGATTTCTGTGTCTAAACTTCTTGTTTTACTTCTGAAGGCTTTTCTTGCTTTGTTTCATCTTCAATGGTCTACGAGCAGTTTAAAGTACAGTATGGGTTAAGCACTGAAGTGCCCTTATTCTATACGCGGGTAAATCACTTTCTGCCACGCGCGCGTATTCAAGTACCAACTGCGGAACTGTGGACACACACCAGGACAAAGAAACAAACTGATTACAATACCGCTGTTTTCACGGAGGTAGTGAATACCAATCTCAGTATCCCCATTTGACGCAAACCCCTCCGCTGCGAGATCTTCCTCGGTTATTTCGGCAGCCGAAATGTGCGAATGTCACACATTCTTTAACTAATCATGTTAAGTCTGTTGACAGATGAACTTTAAGCTAGTGACATGCTTCTGCGCCCTGTATAACGTTACTTCTACATAGGAACGACATTGTTTTTCGAAAGGAGGAAAGCAGATTATATCTACAAGTCCTACAAGATTCTCTACATTCCACGGTCTAGCAGTATTAAAACGGCTTACAAGGATATCAATGTATACAAATTTATGTTGAATACTAGACCTGCTTTGCAAATGTGAATGTGTAAATGTCGCAAGAAGTACATTCCGTGCCGATGACTAGCTATAGTTGCAACAGTATCTATTGAAAAGCCAGTAAAATGCTAGAATAATTGTATAGCTCTAGTTACGTTTGTTAGATATTCCCATATTTTGGCCCACCCCCGTCATTCCTGACTCGTCCCTAAGGTGCTTCTCTTACCGGCAGCTTTAGGACGGGTGTTACGGACGACAAACAGTCATTCTAAGATCAAAGTGCCAACATGCGATTCCGCATGCCATATCCCTCATCACGGAAAACTAAGGAACCACTACCAACCACATACATCCGAATAAATTTAGTTAGTTACATATGGGCTGATGATAAGGGATGGCCCTTAATGCGTTGAAGTTAACACTGAAGACAATGTTTTGATAGATCTTTACGGAATGCTATTTAGAGTTTTAACTATTGAGTACTTTCATATCTATTTTGCACGGCTAGGACAACAACTGTCTTTTGTTCAAGATGTGCATCGTAAGCATTGGAAACAGACAAAACACATTGATTAAATGCATTCCTAACTCGTTAAGTTACCTTCTTGACAAACTCACACGCGAGCACAGGCAGAAAGTTCACATAGAGTAACGACAAAAAAAGCTAAGAACAACCAAAACATCATGGCAATACGATGGAGCATTTTAGGACTGCCCATGGCTCGTAATATCCGAATGATGACAGTCTGTACGTATCAATATTCAACCGTACGTTTCATCACTTTGTAATAATCAGAATGAAACTGTCACCATGTGTGTGCGTGCGTCCCAACATTTAATCAATTCTTCCTTACCTAAAATCATGGATAGTGGAGAAACAGATATTACCTGAAAATTGTTCTCACAATAACCCCACGCGGGTCTAGAAATATTTTCAATTTATTGTAATCATTTGTGTAAGAGATTTTATACATATTTGAATGTGATTTCAACTTTATGAATATTTCCCCGGTTTTCTAAAACTTAAGAAATATTCCTGATTTGGAGTATGATATTTCCAAATCCAATAGTTTCTAAATGATAGTAACAGCATTCTACCATCATTTACCATTTTCTACTAGTTTTACCCATTTTGGCGACGCCTCAGGGGCGAGCCTAATGGTATAGTATTGGGTGTAGTTTGATGTTTGGAATGATACAAGGGATAGAAAGCGGGTCATGCAGCCCCCCTGGGGACATTCGTCCTAGAAAATCTAGACAGGCAGCCAGATGTGTCAGGCTTATGTATACACGACCTATTTAAGACCTCAGATCTAGAGTAATATTGTTCTTTTCTAAAAAGTTAGAAAGATTCACAAAACACGAAATAGCATTTACTACTAGTACTAGATAATTATCCTTCCAGTATCCTGCTGATATAGAATTGTCGGGGTCACATTTTTACAAAACAACATTTCTAATTCTGTGGATTAAGATTCCCAGGCTGGCATTTCATCAGGACTCCAGGAATTACTGGCATTCCTTTAGGACTGGTGTCCCTGGTATTCCAGTGGGACTCGAATTCCATCCTGGCATTCCATAGAAAGTCCTTAGCTAACATCCCCGAGGACAGTCCTGGCCATTCGCGTTCTATAGGACAGGAAACATAAGTGTACAAGCTGTTGCCGTGTCTGTTGGTAAGTGGACTATGATGTTAGAATTTGTGTAGATTTTGCCTAACATGTTGTTCATGTAAACAGCAGTCCTATCAGAGTAGAATGGTCATTGTGTATGGTGGGAACCCAATCCGTGGGCTGTTTTTAGTCATGGTCAGGCTGTAATGAAATCGATGTTCGTTCTGGCGGCAGGGTGTGTATGGTAGAATGTAGTTGTACTGTCGTTGTCTGTGTGTGTGTGTGTGTGTGTGTGTGTGTGTGTGTGTGTGTGTATGTGTGTGTGTGTGTGTGTGTGTATGTGTGTGTGTGTGTGTGTGTGTGTGTGTGTGTGTATGTGTGTGTGTGTGTGTGTGTGTGTGTGTGTGTGTGTGTGTGTGTGTGTGTGTGTGTCTTGTATTTGTCCAGCAGAACAGGTACTCATCAGCCCTTTTTGTTAGAAATCTCGTATGAACAGCATCACCTATCAGTGCCCTAAGCAGGGTACAGTAACAATTAAAACAACAACCACCGTCGCCATGGCAATGTCTTTTTATCATTGCCAATCTTGTTTGCTATTATTTGAAATCTTTATAAACGGGTCAGAGGGCTGGAAAGAAAGCAAGTCACACATTCTTGCAAGTATAGGGAAGGATGCTTTCTATGCTTTCCACAAAGGACCAACCAGAGCCCTGCAGTGGAATCTAAAGATATACAAAGGCAGACAGAGGGGCCGGATTAGCACCTATGTTTATGGGGGCAATCACCATTCTACCATTATTTAGCATTTTCTACCATTTTTTTTTAAATATGTCTAAAAGTGAAAGAATCACATAGATGTTTAGAAGTTAGGCCACAGCAAGTAATTTTTATGGATGACATCAGCGCGCTCATTAATTTTCCCCTGATTTCGAAATAAAAAACAAGAAATTTCATTGCCCTCTGACGGTGGTCAACATGCCAAAAATTGTCAAATATATCGTAAACGTTGACAGTCTAAGGTGTTTCATTGCACATAAATACCCAGTGTAGTTCCTGCCCATGATGGTATAATGACAAGTTGTTTTTCTGCATTTGTTCTAGCAAGGACATTATATAGATAATGGGGGGGGGGGTCTAGTTAATTGAGCTGTATACACAAGGTGTTTCATCGCATATGAATTCCCAGTGCAGTTGCTTCAGATGATGGTACCACAAGCTCTTTTCTGCATTTGTTGTAGTTAGTCTATTGACATGTATACACATCTACAAGGACATGTTTACATTAAATCAAGGAGGTTTTAGATTAAAAATGAAACCTCATTGGTTGAATACAGGACTAAAAGACCTGTTGGTCATGATATCATATTTCCTCGCCTCAATTCTTGTTTAACAAGACTTATGATCTCAAAATTTGAAAATATAGGAATCTTGTTTTTTTTTTGGCCCGCCTTGTTTTTTTCGCCCTATCTCATTAATTTTAGAGTCTGCGGAGGATGTCATCCATAAAATTTACTTGCTGTGGCCGTATTCTAAATAAAGGCATTGTTATGCAAAATATTTCTATATTATCTAATTGAATTCAAATAAATTTATACTTTGATATTCAATATTTTATTAGAAATACAGTCAACCCTGCCCAAGGCGACCACCCGGGGGACCGAGTCGCGATGGACAGGTGGTCGCCATGAAGAGGATTCCACTCATAACATGTTTCCACGTCGAGGTGTTCAAAATATAGTGTACTACGTAGATGGATGGAAAATTATATGATTTTAGACAGCATGACCCCCACCAGGTTTTATTTATTTGTTCAGCTGCGTACAATGTACCGCAGCCAAGGCTGCCCGACTAGCTACTGCTATTACAAGGGGCCAGCCTTGCTGCAAAAGTACATGATAAAATACAATACATTAGTTAAAAATACAAGTTACATTAGTTAAGAATAAATCATACACACGTACAATCATACAACTCTTACAGTGAATCAGTATACATAAACATTCTATGAATACCACTATAAAATCTAAAAGGGAGAAAATACAGATACGGAATTGTACATTGGAATAGTAGTTCGTACTAGATCGGGGAGATTTAAACAGAGAAGGGGTCCCCCAGTAACTTCCATGCCATAGTTTTAAAAGTAGAAAGTGAGGGGGCAGTCCGTGTGTCGGATGGAAGGGAGTTCCACAGTTGGGTGGCTCTATAGAAAAAGGCCCTCTGGGTTCTCACACTTTTTGGTATTTGGAAAGAGAGATTGTTTCCGTTTCTTAGGGAGTATCTAGAATCAATGGATGATGATCTGGTTGGTGGCAGAAGACCTTGTAAGTTAGGTGGACAACGACCGTTGAACAGTTTGTAAAGAGTAGTCACTGTGTGAAGCTTGCGGCGAAAGGCGAGCGACGGAAGAGACAGCTGGGAGTAGACGGTGCGGTAAGAGGGGTACGGAATTCCATGGTGACCACTTATGATTCTTGCCATGCGGTATTGAACAGATTCCACCAGTTTTTCGTCCCGCTTTGTGAGGCCTGACCACAGAATGTCGGCGTATTCTAAGACCGGTCTAGTCATGATCTTGTACAGCCTGAGCAGTGTGTCCTTAGGCACCTTTTTTCGAAGGGTGCAGAGCATGCCAGCAGTCCGTCTTGCCTTGTTAGTCGTGGCTTCGACGTGCAGGGTCCATGTGAGTTTGTTGGTAATAGTCACTCCCAGGTGCTTGTGACTATAGACGATTTGTAGCGTAGTACCGGCCAGGACGACTGGGGGGATCGTTTGTGGGAGGGAGCGGGTAGTAAGGTACATGACTTTACATTTGTCCCCGTTGGCCTCGAGTTTCCAAAGTAGTAGCCAGTCGGATACAGTCGCCAGATCTCTGTTGAGAGAGTCTACAACAGTTTGGACGGAACGGTGAGCTGTTGAGAGTGAGGTGTCGTCTGCAAACATGTTCGCGTCGCATGCTGTGCAACTGGAGGCAAGATCGTTAATGTACAAGATGAATAAAGTAGGTCCTAGGACGGAGCCCTGGGGGACGCCAGCGAGGGGAGTTCTCCAGTCAGATGTTGCGCCGTTGACAACCACTCGCTGACGCCTGTCTGCAAGGTAGCTGGCAAACCACTCGAGCAGCGGCCCACAAATCCCATACCCTTCGAGTTTGGCTAGAAGACCCTTGTGCCAAACTTTATCAAAGGCCTTACGCAGGTCCAGGAAAGCACAGCCAACCACCTCTCCCTTGTCCATGGCTTTGGTCCATTCATCAGCTAATCGGATCAGTTGGAGAGTTGTGTTGTCGTGCGAGCGGAAGCCACTTTGATGGTGTGTCAGAAGCGGGGAGATGTGCGCCGTCAGTCTTTTGTTTACTAGGTTTTCTAACACTTTGGGGATGATGTTCAACAGGGAGATTGGCCTGTAGTTATTGGGGACATGGCGACTGCCTCCTTTGTGGATCGGAGTCACATTTGCTTCCTTTCACCTGGACGGAATTTGGCCAAGGGACAGCGACAAGTTGAAGAGTTTGGTTAAGGGTGTTGAGATGTGATCTGCAACTCGCCGTAAAAGGTTTGGTGTAATATCATCTGGGCCACACGACTTGCCCACCTTAAGGTTACAGAGTTGCTGGCGAACTTCATCTACTGTTACTTGTATCGTTTCCAGGGATGACTCAGGAGAGACGGGTGGAGTAAAGGTGGGTGGAGTGTCATCCTTACCGGGTAGGTCGGTCTGCTGTACGAAGTAGTCGTTCAGTGCTGTGGCTTTCTCTCTGGGAGTGTCAAGAATGTCAGTCCCCACTTTAAGTGCTGGCACGCCCGTCGAAGCTTGTCCCAGTACTGTCTTGGTGTACTTGAACAGACGTCTCGTGTTTCCACCTTCGACATCGTCCAGGACTTCCCTAATGTAAGTAGCTTCAGCTCTTCTTGTTAGGGCAGTGACCAAGTTTCTCTGGCTTCAATTCTCATTGACAGAAAGATCCTACAGAAATGACATTTTCTGTTATTGTTGTAATATCTGTATACTACACCGTGTACAAATTTTCGTCATACTTTTGACTTTAAAAAAAAAAGTCTGCCTCTACGATCTCGCAGCGTCCTCTCGTATTGACACGTTATGTTTGAGTATACACATGCACATAAAATCTAGGTTTTAAGGCCTAAGACAAATCCCTAGAGAACACCTGCTGGTCCCAGCCTTCTTTCGGGCGCCGACCGCTGTATAAAAGGGGCAAAAAGTTTTCGATCTGACAACTGAAGGATGAAAACGGACAGTTGTGATACCGCCGCCGAGCTCCCGACCACATGGAAAGGTAACAGTGCAGCAGAATGCACAGCGTCGGCGATTACAAGCAAGCAGCGCCCAATAAAGGTTTGTGAGAGTCATAGAAAGAAAATAGAAATATCCATTTTCATCAATAGCGAGAGCATTCTAAATGTTCATACACAGAAGCGTCGTGTTTTAGAAAGGTCAGCGTTATGCCGCACTGAAACCAAGATGGCGCCGCGGACCAAGGAACAATGTGTCTCGACCGACGTTTTGCCCTCCGGGAAGTCATTTTCCGGCGGAATTTAGTAAGACACAGACACATTTTTGTTGAAAATACAAGAAATGGATGGTGATTTCTGTGAAATCTGACTTTTTGACGCCATGCACTACGTGATCGTATTGAAAATTGAGTTCAAACCGAACCGAGCTTGCGGTAAACTATAAGATTGCGATGGGCACAACAACATCGATATTAAAGTATTCACAAACCTTTGTATTTACAATGTTTATAGTGGGAATGTTTTATTAAAATACTTAATGGAGGAATCGATGCTATTCATATATTTTTGTCCGTCAAAAATATTTCCGCGAAATCCGACAGCAAAATCCGATGTCACCACCCGGTCGCCATGGGCAGGGATTGTGCTCTGTGCGGTCCCAATTCGTGGCGGTTGCGGTCGCGTTGGACGGGTGGTCGCCTTGGGCAGGTCGCTTAATGCTTGTGCCTATGGGGAAATTTTCGGGACCGAGAAAAAGCGGTAGGCATGGCTAGGTGGTCAGGAGTTCCACAACCCATACCTTCGCCGACTGTACTTAACCTTTTAGAGTGGCATATCATGAATGTTTTCAATCTGTTATGCAAATAAGGACTCCATTTGCATGAATTATGTCAGTTGACCATCTTCTATTGTTCAAAGTATGAAAGTCTTATATTAGCAAAGAAGGCTATTGTAGCATTCCCTCATGGATTATGTAAATGAGGACCTCATTTGCATGATTTATGTCTGATCATGTCCACATCTACTTAACTTCCAAATGCTGCAAGAATGAAATTCCCATAATTCACCATTATGGAGTTGTAGTATTTTGTCATTAATTATGCAAACTAGGTCTTCATTTACATAATTGATATCTATCGATATTGCTCTCTTTCTCAGTTACATATGTCACGTGTTTGAGAGTCCTATAATGAAGTGCAGCGGATTTTTAAACTTTCCTAATTAATTATGCAACTTAGCTCCTGATTTACATAAAAAGCATACGATCTTGTCAATCATCACTCAAGCTAAATGGATACCAAATATCATGACGATCCGTCAACCCCATCTTGAGTTATTCCCATTCAAAGTTTGAAACAAAATCGGCTCCTACAGATCCAATCCGCTAGGGGGCCAAAACCTACACAACTAACTCTTTGTTCCAAGAGCTATCTGCCACTTAAAAATCATGACCATAGCATGTCTAGAACACGAGGTATAAAACCCGGAAATTATGCTGCAGTACCATAGCAAGCCACTAGGGGGCCCAAAATCTAAAATCAAGAAGACCTACCCACATACCTCTATAGATCTATACTTAAGGTAACGATAACTATGGCAAAAGTGATAATACCGCAAAATAAGATATCATTTGCATTATCATTTGGAAAAGTCTATGATTCCCTTGTATTTTTCTACTTCGAGTCATCCGTGGATTGTTCTTTTAAGAAAGAGGAATGGGGTTGTGGAATCCAAGTTGTACATTCCTGTATTCATATTTTTGGTATAAGATAAAACAATAGCAGTCGTGATGCTAACTACCGGAGCGCATGTACGGCGACAGCACAGTATCCATGTGCAGAGCCGGGAGGAAAGAGGAGGGTCACGGCCCGGTTTCCTGTTGTTTCTGAGAGCAAACTCGTGGGCGGGCTAGTTTAAACTTTACCGTGGCCATTGAACAACTGTTTGGGAAGGAGATGGGCTGTTTATTTTGTCTGTTTGTTCTGTCTAGAAGCCGGAGCACTTTCCTAACCTCTGGATCCAGAACAGTCAACATCCCAATAACATCCCTGTAACAAGTTAAACTACAGGAATGATTCAAACTCATTCAGTTATACGTCCGTAAATAATCGTTATCTGGGATACATAAGATAAGGACGGCTACCAGTGACTTTGCAGAATATTGCAAGAGATTTTCTCAAGAGAAGAAGCGAAAGTGATCTCGAACCAGTTTTAGGACTTTTAGCTCATTAGCCTGGAAACCATACCATCGGGGGCTCCCCGATATCTCTACGGCGCTGGGAGTGATCCCCGCCCGCCCAGACAGCTTAGTCCGCTCGGGGTGTGTTTACGGCCTTAGATTAAATTACGTCGGCGGCGAAACTACGGTGGCAGCTAAGAAGACAATCTGACAGAAACGGGTCAATATAGCAGACTGGGCCCGGTAAAACACACCTAAACGACCCGTAGAGACTGGTGACCAGGCTATTAGCGTACTGGAGAGCACTAATTCCACTGTCGCGTCAAGACAGACAGACGCTATGTAAAACTTTTTAAAATTTCCCGGTACAATGAACCTGTAAATTCCTTAAAAGGAATTTACAGGTTAATTGTACCGGGAAATTTCCCTAGCTCTTTTCGACAACCACAGTGGGCCAGGACTTCTAAAAGCTTGTTAGATCCACTAGTCTATATAACCTCCTTGGTCCCATCAAGGCGGTCAGTGTTCACTGGTTCTGTGGCCCCAAACGATGGGTGAATCTGCCGGTTTGCGTGCTCAGCTGTTCTGGAACTGCTAACAAACAATGAGGGAATTCTCCACGAACGACTTGTGCACGGGGCACGACCTTGTCGTGCTCTGTCTTCACAAGTTCATCTGACTTTCGTGGTCTAAAGGACATGGCCATTGATAGAGCAGTGTCTGGCGAGAATGGTGCAGAACCTGGTATGACACAGATACACCGAAACCTACTATAATCAGACCCAGTGAGGAGAATTCAGACGAAACGTGTTTCCAGCAAGATGAAGATATCGTTCCGCCTCCTTGTTCAACTATGATACTAACCTGGCACGGTGATGCTCGTCATTCCTGCAATTAGTTCCAGGTTCCAAACTATTTAGTTTGACAGTATTTTCTTACCTTCCAGTGTTCTACTATGACGCCTGTGCAGAGACTGACTTCCTCCTTACAGGTGACGAGAAACAATGATTGTCTGTTCAGTCGGCAGACACGCCAGCACATACACGGACTAATGAGACGCAGCTTTCCACATGACCTCTCACAGTTTTCTCCCCGCACCCAGGGCGACACACGGCGCCCTCAGACCTGCACAACAGGACCCTCGTACGGGCTTAAAGAACAACGCACCAAATTACAAGGTCACACAGTGATTAGCAGTCGGCGGACACATTTGACAGCTTTTTATGCATTTGCTCTTATTTGCTGTTGTTCAGGAGGTTTTTACAGGACGGTACGTCGTAAGTGTCGTATCTGAAATATCGATTGATTGTTCCGTAAAAATCACAACCGTTACAAACCACCCCTGGCCCTGATGCAGACTCAACCCAGGCGATCATTACTACCCTACACCCTGTCCTATCGGTTAGTTTTGTTGACCATAGAAGTGGTTCTCCGGCTCTCCAGGGGTGACCTTCTACAACAACTGCTATTTCTGTCCGGGTCTCCAGCTGCTGCCGGGAACAGTACCCACTTCAGGTGGACGTGCCCCGCCGGGGGGAGAATTCCAGACACTCAGGGTCTGTCCAACCGTACAGGGCGGGGAGGGGGGCATAAGGTCCAAGCAGATGTTAGAGGGGAGGTTTTTACAGGTTTGCGATAGCAAAACCTGTTCTGTTTTTGCATCCAAGGCAGGGGGCGGCCATGTTGGATGTGACCATTTTATTGGGATGGGTGTTTTTTCGCCAATGTTGGGTGTGACGGAGGGGTGTTTTTCTTGCTAGTTTTCTTTTTTTTGTTTTCTTGCTAATTTTTCCTAGTTTTGGGTTAGGTGTGACCATTTTGACCGGAGGGGTGGTTTTTGCCACTAATTTTAGGTGTAAGAGATGAATGTTATTAGTGTGGTGGTGTTGTGACCTTGCCGTTGGCACAAATGGACACAAGGCCCACTGTACTAAAGGACGAGCAAGGTCCACTGAGCAACATGTTGTTGTGATCTTGTCGAAAAGTAAGGGACGACAAGATCCCCAACGATAGAGGGTTAATAAAGATTTGTTATTTAATGTGATGTTGGATTAGAAAGTGTTGGAATCGATAATATTGGGGGGTGGTTTTTGTCGCTAATGTTGGTTCCCTATATTTTTCCTAGTTTTGGGTTAGGTGTGACCATTTTGACCGGAGGGGTGGTTTTTGCCACTAATTTTAGGTGTAAGAGATTAATGTTATTAGTGTGGTGGTGTTGTGACCTTGCCGTTGGCACAAATGGACACAATGCCCACTGTACTAAAGGACGAGCAAGGTCCACTGAGCATCATGTTGTTGTGATCTTGTCGAAAAGTAAGGGACGACAAGATCCCCAACGATAGAGGGTTAATAAAGATTTGTTATTTAATGTGATGTTGGATTAGAAAGTGTTGGAATTGATAATATTGGGGGTGGTTTTTGTCGCTAATGTTGGTTTCCAATATTTTTCCTAGTTTTGGGTTGGGTGTGACCATTTTGACCGGAGAGGTGGTTTTTGCCACTTATGTTAGGTGTAAGAGATGAATGTTATTAGTGTGGTAGTGTTGTGACCTTGCCGTTGGCACAAATGGACACAAGGCCCACTGTACTAAAGGACGAGCAAGGTCCACTGAGCATCATGTTGTTGTGGTCTTGTCGAAAAGTAAGGGACGACAAGATCCCCAACGATAGAGGGTTAATAAAGATTTGTTATTTAATGTGATGTTGGATTAGAAAGTGTTGGAATCAATAATATTGGGGGTGTTTTTTGTCGCTAATGTTGGTTCCCTATATTTTTCTTAGTTTTGGGTCAGGTGTGACCATTTTGACCGGAGGGGTAGTTTTTGCCACTAATGTTAGGTGTAAGAGATGGATGTTATTAGTGTGGTGGTGTTGTGACCTTGCCGTTGGCACAAATGGACACAAGGCCCACTGTACTAAAGGACGAGCAAGGTCCACTGAGCATCATGTTGTTGTGATCTTGTCGAAAAGTAAGGGACGACAAGATCCCCAACGACAGAGGGTTAATATAGATTTGTTATTTAATGTAATGTTGGATTAGAAAGTGTTGGAATTGATAATATCGGGGGGTGGTTTTTGTCGCTAATGTTGTCTCCCTATTTTTCCCTAGTTTTGGGTTAGGTGTGACCATTTTGACCGGAGGGGTGGTTTTTGCCACTAATTTTAGGTGTAAGAGATTAATGTTATTAGTGTGGTGGTGTTGTGACCTTGCCGTTGGCACAAATGGACACAATGCCCACTGTACTAAAGGACGAGCAAGGTCCACTGAGCAACATGTTGTTGTGATCTTGTCGAAAAGTAAGGGACGACAAGATCCCCAACGATAGAGGGTTAATAAAGATTTGTTATTTAATGTGATGTTAAATTAGAAAGTGTAGGAGACGTGATCTTAAAGAACATGGCAGTTGTGGTCTTGTCAGAAATTTAGGGACGACAGCCACAAAAACCATGAACGATTAGTTTGTTTAATGGTGAGATGGCCAGTTAGCTTTTGGAATAAAATTAAGTCAATTTTGAAATGGTGAATACTTAAGACCCTTTCCTTCTTACAATAGAGAATGGCCGATGTATAAAAACGGTTTCTTTTAAATGCCGATTTAAAGACGACCACATCAAGGATAAAGAAATGACACAGAGACAAGGATTCCCGCATACTTACCAAGGGAGACGTAAACGTTATAACACTGACTGATTGTGACTTCATAATGTTGGCTTACTACGATGCTTACTGAATGTCTCTATTGCTCTCTTGACCTTAACTTCCTAGTTCTACAAATCTCTCGTCTCCTGTTTTACTCTGCTCACACAACATTGATTACTTTATCTCTTCGCTGCAGTTCACTTAAACAAATGAATAACCGTCAAAGAATTATAGCACAACAATAGCAGACTAATTCTAAAGTAACCGTTCCAAGTTTGGTAAGGAGTTGCACTGTAACTTCTTGGACGTAAGTGACGGAGTGAAATGTTACTGCAGCTTGCAATTGCATACACATTTGTATTGGGTTTCTACCATTCGTACATCCGGTTTGATTTGAACTGTCGTCGACGAGGTTAATCACCTGTATTTTCTTTCATAACGTTATACATGCAAAATCAGCTTCTAAAAGTTGCACACTAAAATAAACAACAAATAGACAATACGTATTCGTTTGAATCAAATAAAGTGGACAACATGTGCACGCCATTGTGTGGATTCTCTAAATCGTGTCAGGTAATGTCTGGTTGTAACAGCACAATCATGTAACACGGCTCTGATGCTGGTCCGGCAGTGGAAGGTCTCCGGCGACCTCCCCTGCTGCGGTGAGAGTCTGTGTGGGAAACGGCCAGATTGTTCCAGGCCTGGATTGTTCCTCCCTAGTGCACGTGGATACCGGGTGCCCCGGATGACCTTGTAGTCCGGTATAGGTGACCTGTGAAGGGATCGAGGAAAAAACGTACAGAAACATATCAACCTGAATGCTCTCTTCTTTGGTTCTTGTCATCTCTGAAGACGGTAGACAGCTTCGGTCGATTTAACCTCTTGAATTATTGACTTGAATTAGACTATTCCAAAATCATGATTGGCTTTTCTTTCTCAAAGTAGTTGGCGGTGGCGTGTTAGTCATGTAGTTGCTAGGTCCTACAGCCACAGGGAAACAAAATTTAGAATGTATGTGACACTGATAAGCTGTTTGACATATTTCTTAGTACCTACGAATATGGCGTGTTATACTTACTTCAAGGTTTTCGAGTTCGATTAAAAAAATAGGGCTCGAAATTCGCATTTTAGTACAGGTAAAATTGTACTAATTTTATCTTTAGCTAGGAAAACAACATTTGGAGTTAAATATGCGTGAAACTAATAATTAAGCAATTTCACAATTTTGGGTCCCTAGGAATTTGACCTATTATCCTGTAACTAAGGTGAGTGAAGAGTGTACGTGTAGGGCTCAAAATCTGCATGCTAGCACAGGTAAAATTGGAGTTGTGCAGGTAGTTTTGACGTACTTTTACTAATTTAGGCCCCCATTCCGTTGAGTTATCTGTGAAATCTTTGGTCGCTCATAAAAGGTTGCTGACATTTGAGATTTTGGGTCGCCGTAGAGATTCCACTTGAGCACGTTTTCCAGGAGTTCGGCAGTCTCACGGCGATCTGGTCAATTTTACGTTTTTTTAATGGTATTAATTATATCTTCGAATTATTGTTTTATTAATTACAAATCTTTATAAGTATTCATAAATGTTTCTAACAAAAGGAAATACGAGAATACTATGTTTCAGAAGTTGTTCTGATCATTTGCAAACATTTCGAAAGTGACTGTCAAAAGAGATCATTTTTTGAATAGATTTGAAATATAGATAGCCAGATAGGTTTATTTCATATTTCGAAATATTTCGAACTAAAGATATGGGTCATTTGCCCCCGTAACCGTGTTGTGACTTGGAATGGGGTCCTTATGTCGCCGTGAGAGCGCGGCGAAAGCGCCGTCCAAGTCGAATGGGGGTATAACTAATACTTTAATAATTGGACGAATGCGACGTATCCTTTTTTTCTACATTTGTAATTATGTTGAGCCCAACATACTGTTTGGCGCAATATATTGTGTTCGTATGGTTTCTTTCTCCTGTCAAATCTTGTAATCGACTCAGCTCGGTCGTCCCTGCACCAACTGAGCTGAAATTTGGTATACATGTAGAGTGGGTAAATACCCTGGGAGCCTTTTTAATTTTTTTCGATATTGACCTTGAAAGTGATTTTATTGAGGTTTTTCTGACCAAAAACGTACATTTTGGCCTCCTGTGCTCTGGAAATACATCCAAATGACCTAAAATTTGCTATGGTGGTACATTGAACAAATATTTAAATAATCCCATTCGCACTTTCGGCATACAATACTTCGAAATACGATTTTAGAGGGTGTTTTGGGAAGAAGATCGGTAATTTTCCTCATAGGGTCACTGACCTATAGGTCACATCTTTATTCATCTGGCCGGGTTGACTAATTCGGTCAGCCAATGAGAGAGTGCAGATTTATCAAGCTCAACCTGATTGGTTGAAATAGTCAATTTAATTAGGGGCACTACTAGTACTCTGACAGGTGCAGACACAACTTCACTACTCCCTGGCTCACATCCTTGTGTTGTACATGTAAGTTATTGTTGTGTCCTACTGAAGTTATGTAAGTGCAATTGAGAAGGTTCAAAACTTTTCTGGTGGTATTTTTCGACACACACAGTGTTTTTCTTATTCTAACACTGCATGGAAACAAAGATTTCTACAAGTTTGCAAGCTTGGACACTATGGTAAAACCTGACATTTCTTCGCTATGTACACGAATTTTCTACCCCTCTGTCACCAAGATTGGACACGAGTGCGCACAATAGTGCACGAAAAGTATCCAACGTTTCCCACCTTAGGAAACATCCCGTGTCGGGACGTTGACATTAACATTAACATTAACAATAGAGAGTTGTGAAGTGCGTGAAAATTTACGTTGAGCAAGGAGGCCCTTGCTTTGAGTAGTTGTTTAAAGTTTTTGGCTAAAAATGACGTAAATCAGTAAGAATTTTCAACCTTCTTACGTAAACCCCTGTTACATGTCTACACTATCGGGCCGCGGGGAAGTCTTGAATATCGGCGCTGATCGATAGCGCATTAAACAAAATGTGTGGCGTAGCGTTGTACTAGAAAAATAATAGCATATGAATATGGGTGCCTGGAAGAGCCCATCCATGCATAGGGTTTCAAATTGGGAGAGATCCATTTCTGACTGGTCAATTCAATTCAATTATTCATCCAAATACCAACATTGCAGACATACAACAAACTTTAGCCTCTATGCCACAGTCGCTTTTTGCGTGGGGAGGGAAATGGGCGAAATATGTTGCATTTGCTCCCGCAAATGTTGCCTTTCTAGTTTTTTATGTTTTTTACACGTGGACAAATGCGACGTATCATTTTTCTACATTTTCAATTTATCTTCAGCTAATTCTACAATTGTTGGGGGTTGAGGTTTTCAAACGTGGACAAAGGAGATGTACTGGAATTGGTTTTGGCATTTTTACGTTTGTCAGGCGTAAAAAGTGGATTATACATGCGACGTATAATTTTTTCTAACTACAAAACTAATTCTAAATTAATTTGTCGGGGGGGGGGGTGCACATTTTCATACTTGACAAAAAGATGTACTAGAATTGCATTTCTACGTTTTTCGGGCATATGATTTATGGTTTTCATACGTGGACGATGGGACGTACTGTTTTTTTTGTACATTTGTACTTTGTCTTCAGTTAATGCTACATTTGTCGGGGGTGAGATGTACTGGAATTAGTTTTGGAATTTCTACATCTGTCAGGCGTATGATTTTCATACGTGGACGAGTGCGACGTATTATTACCTTCGTCGACGAATTTTTCGTCGAGAAGGTTATTCGATGATGCTTGTCTGTGTGTCTGTTAGTGAACAGAATAAGTCGAGAACGCCTGGATGGTTTGTTGTCGTAGTTGGTGTGTCGGTGTGTATGTGGGAAATCTCAAGATGATTAGATTTTGGGCGGAGTGTTTTGCATAATTAACGAGAAAAGTGTAAAAATGTGTTATATTGTATGCTGAAGTATGTGTACGTGTCGGCTGTGTTGTTCCAAGGCCATGGATAGGGGGTAGGGGTCATGTTGAAGGCAGGAAACGTCAGTTACACAAATTGGCTGTCAGCCAGCTGTAGGTATTGGTAAGGTAGTCTCCAAGCAGACCTATGGGTTGGCTATAGCAGGGGCAGGTTTTGCTTCAGACTTTGAAAGGGAATTACTCAAGAAGGGCTTGGTGGATGGTCATAAATTTTTGTAAGTACATAGCTTGAGTGCTGATGTACATGATTAGATACTTATCATGCAAATCAGTATTTAATTTGCATAATTAATGAGGAAAGTTTATACATCCATCAATTTCCATGATAGGACTCTCAAACATGTGACATATGTAACTGAGGAAGAGAGAAATATTAATAGATATCAGCTTTGCAAATGAGAACCTCATTGACATAATTAATGAGAAAAACTATAACTCGAGATGGTCTTGATGGATGGTCATGATTTTTGGTATGTAGATAGCTTACGTGATGCTTTGTATGATTGGATGATAATTATGCAAATCAAATTCTAACTCGCATGATTAATGAGGCAATTTTAAAAATCTGCTGTGTTCCATGATATGACTATTCAAATATGTGACATTTGTAACTAAGGAAGAGAGGAATGTTGATAGATAGGAAATATGCAAATGTGGGCCTAATTAGCATAATTAATGAGAAACTACTATAATTCCATACTAGTAAATGACGGCAATTTCATACTTGTGGCATTAGTAAGTTGTGTGAATGTGAACACCATTGAATCAAATTATGCTAATAAGGAGGGAGCTTATTTGCATAATTGATGATAAATGTTAGCATAACCTTTGTTAAGCTCATAGTCTTAACAAGGAGGTTTGGACAACTTATGTTATTTGGGTGAAGAGGATCAACTGGTATGATTGATGATTGATGAAAAACACTCCTAATACGTCAGTCATAAAGGTCAAAATCATTTGACGAAGGTATGAGGTCGTAGAACTCTTGTTCTTTTCTACATTTGTAGTTTTTCTACTGTAACAGTCTACCTTTGTCGGGGATGTAGATTTTTAAACGTGTACAAATAAGTTGTATTGGAATTAGTTCTTATACGTGGACATGCGACATACTAGAATTAGTTCTGGAATTTCAACGTTTGTATGGCACATGATTTTGAAACGTGGATGAATGCGACGTATTTCTAAATTCTAGGCTGCTAAGTTAAGATACCATGAACTAACTTGAAGGTAGTGTCCGTTACTCCGACTCTACCAAAAATGAATTGCTCATTTTTCATCAAACCTAAAAAGTTTCAATAACACTTTTAACAGCCATTCTGAATATCAAACATACGTCGAGATGGTTTCGAAAATGGCTACTTGCCGAAATCTCTACCTTGCCATGAAAGGTATCTGAAATGACCACGAAAGCGTAACGTTAACATAAGAACTGAAAAGACCTACCTGCACAAAAACAGAAACAGACGCCTCTTACCTTGGTTCTGTACAGATCGGCTCTGGTGTTATTTGTCCTTCCAGTCTCAGAATCTAAATTTCCATAGTCGAGTCCTGTCTGCGGAATGTGCAACAACTTTTCCTGCCTTGGAGATTAATGAACAAACGTCTGGTGTTGCTATTTTCAAACAGTCCATATTCTTCAGTCTCTTCTGGCCGTGCTTCCCCGTTGTTGTTTCCACTGCTGACATGGGGGTGATACATCCCTTCTTGCTCACCATGTTGTCACAACTTTCGATTAGAGGTTAGAAATCTCCATATTATCGCTAGAAATGAGTTGTTTTCTAACACAAGAAATGCCCTTTGTTCTCATACGTCTAGACACTGTGGCCGCGGTACTAGACTGTATGGCCCAAAGTTCGCCCACCAGACGAGTACCCTGTAACTGATACTCCCATGGGTGCATCCATGTTGCTGTGCCTGGAGAAGTCATTAAGCCTCGGAAACAGGGCTTAAAATTGATACCCAGTCAAAGTTTTCATCACAATGGCACCATCCCAACTTTGCTAACATGTCATACCATTTGTGGTCTGTATCTATATACTATATTGCCTAAAAGACCTAAAATTTGGTCAGAACAAGATTTAACATTGACGATGGATTAAGGGCAAGGGTAACGGATTAAAGGCTAGGGTTATGGATTAAGGTTATGGTGACGGATAAAGGGTAAGGATGACAGATTAAGGGAAAAGGTGACGGATTAGGTTATCTGGTGACAGCTATGTTGACGGATTAAGGGTTATGGCGACGGACTAGGGGCAAGGGTGACTGATTGAGGGCAACCACTGTGAGGGATCAAGGCTTCCGTGACAAATTAAGGGTTATGGAGACGGATTAAGAGAAAGGATGGATGATGAAGGTCAAGGGCAACGGATTAAGGGCCAGGGTGACGGATTAAGGGATAAAGTGACAGATTAAGGGTAAGGATGGCGGATTAAGGGAAATGAGTACAGATTAAGGGAAATGGTAACGGATTAAGAACTAAGGTGACGGATTAAGGGTAATGATGGCAGATTAAGGGAAATGATTACAGATTGAGGGTAAGGATGGCGGATAAGGGGAAATGATTACAGCTTAAGGGAAAGGTAACGGGGTAAGGACTAAGGCGACAGATTAAGGGTAAAGATGACGGATTAAGGGAAGTGATTACAGATTAAGTGAAAGGGTGACGGATTAAGGATTGTGGTGACGGATTAAGGGCAAAGGTCGCGGATTAAGGGCTATAATGATGGTTTAAGGGTGATGGTGACGAATTAAGAGCAAGGATAGCTGATGAAGGTCAAGGGCAACGGATTAAGGGCTAGGGTGACGGATTAAGGGATAAAGTGACAAATTAAGGGTAAGGATTGCGGATTAAGGGAAATAAGTACAGATTATGGGAAAGGGTAACGGATTAAGGGCTAAGTTGATGAATTAAGGGTAAGGATGGCGGATTAAGGGAAATGATTACAGATCAAGGCAAAGGGTAACGGATTAAGGACTAAGGCGACAGATTAAGGGTAAGGATGGCGGATTAAGGGAAATTATTACAGATTAAGGGCAAGGATGACGGATTAAAGAGGAATGATTACAGATTAAGTGAAAGGGTGATGGATTAAGGATTGTGGTGACGGATTAAGGGCAAAGGTCGCGGATTAAGGGCTATGGTGACGGTTTAAGGGTGATGGTGACGGATTAAGGGGAAGGATGGCTGATGAAGGTCAAGGGCAACGGATTAAGGGCTAGGGTGACGGATTAAGGGATAAAGTGACAGATTAAGGGTAAGGATGGCGGATTAAGGGAAATGAGTACAGATTAAGGCAAAGGGTAACAGAGTAAAGACTAAGGCGACGGATTAAGGGTAAGAATGGCGGATTAAGGGAAATGAGTACAGATTAAGGGAAAGGGTAACGGATTAAGGACTAAGGTGACGGATTTAGGGTAATGATGGCGGATTAAGGGAAATGATTACAGATTGAGTGTAAGGATGGCGGATTAGGGGAAATGATTACAGATTAAGGGAAAGGGTGACGGATTAAGGACTAAGGTGACGGATTAAGGGTAATGATGGCGGATTAAGGGAAATAATTACAGATTGAGTGTAAGGATGGCGGATTAAGAACCAAGGTGACGGATTAAGGGTAAGGATGACGGATTAAGGGTAATGATTACAGATTAAGGGCAAGGATGACGGATTAAGAGGAACGATTACAGATTAAGTAAAAGGGCGACGGATTAAGGATTGTGGTGACGGATTAAGGGCAAAGGTCGTGGATTAAGGGCTATGGTGACGGTTTAAGGATGATGGTGAGAGATTAAGAGCTATGATGACGGGATAAGGGCAAAGCTGAGGGATTAAAGGCTTTCGTGACAGATAATGGGCAAGGGTGACAGACTTGGGTCTCTGCTGACATATTAATGTTTATGATAACGGATTAAGGGCACTAGTGACGGATTCACTTCACAAATCACCATGCAGCGCAGATGACAGCTTCTTCAAATAATGTACATCTTTGTCTAAGCTTCCTGCATACCATATTGCATGGTAATATATCGTTACTGTATTCTGCAATCCTGTTTGAAAGATTTCTTAACAAAAACACCCCTGCAGTTCCGTAGCAAGCTGCTAAGGGACCCAAACTTACCCCACTTCTTTCTTACGTGAAATTCAAAAGTGGGGTAATTATGCAAAAGGTTTTATTGAACATGTTCTTTTCAACTGAAGGTACCACCGGAAAAGTACATTCTCCCAAGGGGGGGGGGGGGTTAGTCAGTTTTTAAGATTTTGCAGGGGATAGAGATGAAGTGAAATATGACGTATCTAACTATTTACTTTACAACTGTTACCTTTCTAGTTATGTTCATTTCCCCCCAAATTAGTTACACTGAAACGCAAACCTGTTCATATTTGCTGAACAAGCTAATATTTATCTCTAGTTTTATTTTTTCCTCCCTATTTTCTGACAGTCCTCTGTAGATAGAGGGATTTTGGCATTTTTGCGACCTAAGCGCGAAGTCTGCCCTTGCGCCCATCGCACTACGCTAAAGCCAACAAAACTCAAACCCTACCTAGCCTTGTTCCGTATTTCCCCTGATACCCAGGTGGTGATTTCATCGCCCCTCCGAATTCAATGCTTCTCAGATTCCAAAGTCAGGAGAGTAAGGGGAACATTACCAATCCCCCTCTCTTTGAAATGTTTATTTTGGTTCACCACTAAGCCTTCTCCCAACCTACCCCTGCTTTATGCAATGACCTCCTTTAATAGTAGTGGAATGGACTTATTTCACTAAGGCACATAGAAGCTGTAGTCGAGGATGTTTGTCTATTTCCCGACAAATGCAGGCCCTGACATAACAGGAGACGAACCGCCTGTACTTGGAACAAAGACATATTTCCTCTGCCAAACAGGCGCTGTATCCAGTTGGGGCGCTTTTATCCCGTGTTACTGCTGTGACATGTTACCCTCAGCAAAATTATTGGTTGACATGAGCACCTCCGTTCTCCCCTGTCTCTCCTGTTGCTGGAGGACGGCCTGGGCCGAGTCCATCTTTCCCACACAGTGTGGACAACTCAGTGTGGCAATACGCATGCTTACAATATCGCACAGCATAGACCAGAAATCACTCAGTCTTTCCTGACATAATTTAGATAGAGACGTATCTCTCTCTCTCTCTCTCTCTTTCTCTCTCTATGATATGCCCTACATTTACGTGTAAGTTGTGCTTACCTGGTCCTTCACGTCTGCATTTGCCGACAAGATGAGAACAAGACGAGTGTTTGTCAGTCCCGGTCTGTGTTAATTGTGGGATGACAGAATTCCTTGATTGTGCCCCCTTGTGATTATAGACTAGAACAGTTGGTACAGTAAAGCAGTAGTTGGCGGGGCCGCTGAGAGACAGTAGCAGATGTGATGAGCACCTCCTGTCCGAAAAGTCCGCAGTGATAGAGGATTATCCTCGCAGATTCTGTTTACCTTGCGTGACACTATTCTAAGGTCGCCCGTCTCCCACACCGCCAGTTCCACAGGAAAATCAGATCCCTCCAGTCTGGGTGAACCTCGTGACCTGGCACCCAGCAGAGTTCATCTCCAGCTAGCTCTTGTCTCCGCGAGGGTCCGAACAATCTTCTGTTCTCGCCAGACTGGTAATTTTACTAACGCTGACGGACTGAAGTCGGAAACCGGAACCCTGTGCTGCACCCCACGCCGCTCGTATTGTGTAACCAGAGATGGTGCCAAGTGAAAACGTTGTACCACGACTCACTAACAGATGTGTCCCCACCTACGCATATAGTACCAAATTATCACCATGTCAGGCTCTTCGACTCTGGAAATATGGTCCCCGGCAATGTCGGTGCTTTTGACAAATAGTAAATAAAGAAAAGCATGACAGTTCTTTGCCTCAGCACATAGTCGCACTGTTGGTACAATACGTTTAATACACCGATTATGGGTTATCCGAGGCCCATCACTGGCGGAAGGAATTTCCTGTCGTCCTGCGATCGTCGCAAGCTTGACAAACCAAAAACAGTCTTACGAATATCAGGCCAATTGTTGTATGAGTGATGTGAAAATTGTTGGATTGGATTCGAAGTTTATTGGGCAGTCGTAAGCGTGAAACAGGCATCCGCAATTAAGTGTCCCTTATCATTGTCAAAACATCGCACAACAACGCACACCGACGACTGTTCTACGCATTTCCCAGTTTATACATTTCTGTCGTGGAACTGTCGTAAGCATGATGTAGACGTGTTGTGTGAATATGAGTGGCACAATTCACCACAGATGTTGAAACGCTACGTGGTCCCGTTCAAGCCTACAACAGGTGGTTTTGTCGTGGCCCTACACACGTTAACGGTCGAACGCTCTGGGTCGAACGGTAGGTGTTTGACAAAAAATTGGGGGAGTTGGCGGATAGCTGTGGTGTTCAAAACTTTCTGACCAGGTCTAAAGCAGTATTTCTCGCTGCACGACTGAGAGAATATGATAAAACATAATTTTCCACTTCCTCTAAGAAAATTAAGGATGAGATGACAGCCAAGAAGGGAAGTCTTTTGTACCGTCGAATTCCAGTTTCGATCGGGCGGGTAACCAGCAGGTATGTGAGGGTCACACTGCGCGCCGTGACACGGCTGACCCACAAACACAAACTCTTCCGCGACGACATCTCTACATCTGTATCTAATGAGACGTTCCTACTGGCGGCCAGGCTGATGTTGGGAGCCCCCTCCCCTGTCCGCGGTTTCGGGGATTCTATATTTTCAAGACCTTCAGGCAGTAATAAGAGTTCGACAACCCCATAACGTCGACAACAATCATGTTGCATTACCGATGCAAATGTTCCCACCAGCCACCACTGTGTCCTCATTTAGTCCAGTCTGAAAGTGTGCAAATCACCATGCGGAGGGTGAGCTACGTTTTTATCATTAGAGCCTCTTCTGAGAATCTTCTCCTTGACCTTGAACTGCTTGAAGCCAACATGATGAAAACAACATGAGGCAAAAACGTTTCTGAACAAAACGTTTAATCTTCA
The DNA here is from genome assembly GCF_035083965.1 of Branchiostoma lanceolatum. Classification (NCBI taxonomy): domain Eukaryota; kingdom Metazoa; phylum Chordata; class Leptocardii; order Amphioxiformes; family Branchiostomatidae; genus Branchiostoma; species Branchiostoma lanceolatum. The sequence goes on from NC_089726.1 coordinate 23,236,006, forward strand.
CACATACAACTCAACACGCCAATATCACTTTCTGCATGTACAAAAAGAAGCGCTTGTGAAAAAAGCTGGCATTTTGGCGGCACAATTATCATGGAAATTGACATTGGTGAGCCTTTTTTGTGTCATGTGATAAAGGCGAATGAAGGTGCGATAATGCAATCTAAGATGGCCGAGACAATCAGCAGGATGTTCCTGTCAATAATGATTTTTCTTGAAATATCGACAGGTATGAATTTGTTAGGAACCAATCAGAGAATACCTACAGATTTTGATTATCTTGTGAACACCTAATGATCTGTCAACTCTAACCCTAACCCCTTTTTCTAAAGGTGCTACAAACAAAATGTCAAAAGAGATCTTTATCTATGGTAAAGAAATAGAAGTCACGGACAGCTACACTTATCTTGGTATCCCACTTCCTCAGGTAAATTCAAAACAGCCAGAAAATTTCTGAAAACCAAGGCTATGAGAGCTATATTCAAATTAAAATCACTTTTATCGGAAAATATCCCAATAAAATTAGGTAAAAATCTTTTTGACAAATTTGCCCTTTTGTATGGATCCGAACTAACTGTTTTGATCATTCCTCCAAAACAGTGAAACTTATTGTATCGAAAAACATTTCTATATCTACTCCCAGATACATGTTTTCCTTTTTACTAAGAAAACTACAATTTGATGAAAATTTACCAGCCGCAATTCGAAAGAGTACTTGTTCCGATTTAACTAATTCCTTCATCCTTCATTTTGAAAGAAGATCAGACAAAGACATGTTTCGAAAATTAACGTCTAAGCTCACTCTGGAAAATGGTGGCTTTTCAGTAGCTAACATACACCGTCCGTTGGATATACCTGAATTTGACATAATTGACCTACGTTTTCAAAACATTCTGATAGGAATACATTCAAAATCCTCCAACGAGGAGAATTGGGAACTTTCCCCATCATGTTGTCTGCAAAAATTCAGCTCATCAAATATTGGCACTGTTTGGTAAGGCCACAGCAAGTAATTTTTATGGATGACATGAGCGCGCTCATTAATTTTCGCCTGATTTCGAAATAAAAAACAAGAAATTTCATTGCCCTCCGACGGTGGTCAACATGCCAAAAATTGTCAAATATATCGTAAACGTTGACAGTCTAAGGTGTTTCATTGCACATAAATACCCAGTGTAGTTCCTGCCCATGATGGTCTGACAAGCTGTTTTCTGCGTTTGTTCTAGTTAATTGAGCTGTATACACATCTTCAAGAAGAGTTTAATGTTGACAGTCTAAGGTGTTTCATTGCATATGAATACCCAGTGTAGTTCCTGCCCATGATGGTCTGACAAGCTGTTTTCTGCGTTTGTTCTAGTTAATTGAGCTGTATACACATCTTCAAGAAGAGTTTAATGTTGACAGTCTAAGGTGTTTCATTGCATATGAATACCCAGTGTAGTTCCTGCCCATGATGGGATAATAACAAGCTGTTTTCTGCATTTGTTCTAGCAAGGACAAAAAAATAATAATGGGGGGGGGGGGGGTCTAGTTAATTGAGCTGTATACACAAGGTGTTTCATCGCACATGAATTCCCAGTGTAGTTGCTTCAGATGATGGTGCAACAAGCTCTTTTCTGCATTTGTTGTAGCAAGGACATGTTTACATTAAATCAAGGAGGTTTTAGATTAAATATGAAACCTCATTGGTTGAATACAGGAATAAAAGACCTGTTGGTCATGATATCATATTTCCTCGCCTCAATTCTTGTTTAACAAGACTTATGATCTCGAAATTTGAAAATATAGGAATCTTGTTTTTTTTGGCCCGCCTTGTTTTTTTTTGGCCCTATCTCATTAATTTTAGAGTCTGCGGAGGATGTCATCCATAACATTTACTTGCTGTGGCCTAAACTTACCTGATGATTCTTTGCTTCACGAAGCATACAATGTTGTATTTTCTAGTGATCATGACTGGATTAATCATGTTAAGGATAATCTCAATTATCACGGCCTTGGATATATATGGACGAATCCTAAATGTTTTAAAGTAGACTATATTGAACACCAACTCAACTGCAGACTGCACATATAAAAGAGTGGTTTAGTTGTGTCAGCGATAATTCAAAATTGTCCCTTCTTCGCAAATCCAAAAATCGTTATGTACAAGAAAAATATCTTCACGATGTGAATAATGTTGGAATCCGTAATTATAAAGCGATAGCACAGTTTTAGTAGCCATAGATTGAATATAGAAACAGGTAGATACTTTAATGTGGCTCCTGACCACAAGTTTTGCCCATTCTGCTCAAATCGAATTGAAGATAAGTTTCACTTTGTTATGGAACGCTCTAAATATGATGCCCTAGGCGATAAGTTATTCACCATTATCAATTCAAGTACTTCAGATTTTAAGACACTCAATGCTACAGATAGATTCAACTATATCTTTAGATGCAAGAGCTCACACAGTATTAAAATAGGCAAATATATAAAAGATTGTTTTGTTATTAGAAAAAGTAATGATACTCATAATTAGCCCAACTTGAATCATGTAAAATCTAAGATAGTCATTCTGTTGTAGTGAATAGTTTTATTCCATACTTATGTCTTGTTCTATGTTTACTGTTGTTGCCATACTTTGTACCTGCTACAATAGTCGTGCAATAAAGTTCTTCTAAAGTTCTTCTATAACTCTGACCCAGAGGAAGATCCTAGAATCCTGTAAAACTGAGTTTCAAGGTTTGTCTGTTCTAATAAATCTGTAAACATATAACGTTATATTACAAAACACACGATAGAGAAGGTCTGTCTCCAGTACCCGTCTCTCTGTCCCGGGACAGAAATCTTCTTGTTAGGACGGCCAAAATTTTACCCCATCCCTCCCGAAAATCTGCATTTCACCCGAATTACACCCGAAAGACATAAGAATGGCGGAAACGTCTAATTGTCGGAGCTTCTTCTCGTCCCCATATGAGGACTGTCTTGAAAGATTGAGAGCAAGGCATGGTATGTGCAAATCCCCAATTATCTTCCTCAAAAGTTGGTAACAGAGACGCCCACTGCAGTTCCAAATGAGGCTCTAGGGAACCCAAACTCCCTGCCTCAAGGGTTATCGACCACTCAAACAAATCTTGATATATTAGTAAGTAGAATGAATTGCGAATTAGACAAAATAAACAAATGATTCCAAGCAAATATGTTGTCTTTAAATGTTAAGAAAACAAATTTTATCATTTTTGCGCAGAATAATAAAAAATACAATAAGGAAAATGTCAAAATAGCTATCAACTAGAGTTCGGCGATCCCATACCTTCGCCGACTGGTGTTAACTTGTATGAAAGATGTGTTTGAAAGGTGTGTTATGGATTGAATACTAAATGTATGATGATGTTCACCTTCATTTAACTTCCGAATGCAAGTATCAAATTACCGTCATTTACAACTTTGGAATCATAGCATTTTCTCATCAATTAAATAAATTATGTCCTTATTTACATAATCGATATATCAATAGGTTTCCTCATTATGTCTCAGTCCATGTGTCTTGAAGCGCCATTGTGAAAAGCACTGCCCACATGTTGGCCCAACGCCTGTCACTGTCCATATGTGTCCTCGTATATAGGTCGTCATCCCAAAAATAGCACATTGAAAGGGAATTTCATGTAAAAGAAGGACCTGATTTGCATAGAATGCATCTAATTATGTAAATCATCACTAATCGTTTCTACCTGCCCAAAAAAATGAAGATCCACCAACCCCTGCTTGAGTTATCCTCCTCCAAAATTTAGATTAAAAAATGCCCACGGTAGTACCGTAGGAACCCCCCAGAAGACTCATCTTTAATCTTAACCTTCGCTTTTCCGACCCCCAACAACTCTCGAGTTATACCGCCAACAAACAAACCGACAAACACAAAAGGTCCACTGCAGCACCAAAGGACCCCCCCCCCCCCCAGAGGACCCATCTTCGAACTTTACTTTTGTCTCCCCAACAGAAACTTACCTACCAAAAATCACGAACATCCGTCCATGGCATCAAGAGTTATATCGCCAACACCATCACTCCACAAATCTCGACTAAGATTAGAACCCGGTCGTCTTCCCTCAGCCAATCAGGAGCCTTCCGCTTGCTTCGCCCTCGGGACCCAACAACTCCTCGGGTGGGCGGAGCAGTACCTAATCCACTAACTTACCCAGATCTCGGGATCTATCTATTACGTAAAACCATTCTGCCTACGGCGAAGGCAGTAACACGCCCAAAAGTCCACCAACGCACACATGTTTTAGGTGTCACCATTGATGAAAAAACTATATTGGAAAAACAAGTTGGCCATATTTGCCTGAAAATGTATAAAAACATAGGTATCATCAGAAAAAAATCCAACTCTACTATCTTCGGAAACATTCGTCATATTAAACTATAGTCTAATATATCCCTATCTAGCATATTGTAATATAGTATGGGCTAGTAAATACTTCACAACACTTAAGCCACTACTCCTTCTGCAAACACTTTTCGTCCGGATCGCTTCAAATATCTGGTACACCCCCCCCCCCCTCATCGCTTTTTCGTAATCTACTAGTAATTATTACTATATCTGATATTGACAAGCTACAAACTTCAATTTCGTCCATGAAATAACTAATGATAGTTCCTGTGTACCAAATCAATTCATTTATCTATTTATTATTATCTTCGCCGAGAAGGTTATGCATAGGGTAGCGTTTGTATGTATGTATGTAACGTTATATTTGTGTGTAAAAGACCAGCATAACTCGAGAAGGCCTGGGCTGATTGTCTTGATATTTGGTAGGTGGGTAAATCTTGATGAGACCTAGAAATGATTATATGTTGGATACCCTTGTCACGGTACTGCAACGGAACTTCCTGTTTTGATATCTCGTGTTCTGTTATAATTGGTAAGAAACACTCCCAATACGTCAGTCATAAAGGTTAAAATCATTTGGCGATGAGGTCGTGGAACTCTAGTTTATTTCTGTATTCTTTTACTAGGGAAGCTCCCTCGGTGGCTTGACACTGATTTTCAGTGAGGCCCTAGGTACACATATACAAACAAGACACTGATATTTACATAACACAACATATTTGTGCGTCAAATTACAAAATCGTGTCCATATTCATAGTCCATTTCGTGCCAGGTCGTAAGGATTGGAGGCGGTCAGGGGTCACACTTTTCTTTTGCACAGTGTTTTGAATGTTTGCATGGATGAAATGGTTTTAAGATCTACCGGTAGTGTATTCCAGTTCTCTGCAACTCTGTACACAAATGTACGTTTCCCAGATTCCAGTTTAACTTTCGGCAGTCGCAAAAAGTGTTTCGAACTATGTCGGGTTGTATAAGTGTGAGACCCAGACGCTCTGCTAAAGAAGCTTTGGTACTCAGGCACATGTAGCTGATTATACAATGACTTGTGCACAGTTTGCAACAGGTGCATCCTACGACGCGAAGCTAGGTCTTTCCAACCAAGAGCGGAGAGGTGTTCGCCGCCGACATGAGACCTATATGACAGTCCAAGTATCAATCTTACTACACGATTTCGGTATTAATTCAAACGTCTTCTCCGCTAGAACTCGGACTTTCATAATTACAGTACAGGACAATGGAATAATCTGAAACAGATACAAGCAAAAACACAGCAACGAATGTTTTCCACGATGTTCTGATGTCCACAAATCTGGAAACTTACAGAATTGCAAATCACTACTTAGATTTTGAAACATGCTAAAAAGTTCCCCTCTAAACAACCAGTCATTTGCTTAAGTTCCTATTCGTTGGTTTTTCATTCATCTCCTTATATCTTGATTGCTGGATGCATTTCTTATGTTGTTGTATCTCTTTGTTTTTATTTGCTTAGTTATTTATCGAATTATAATTTCCATGCTTATTCATTTGATAAACTTTCTGTGTTCTTATTTTTGGCGTTTCTGTGTTCAGTTAGGTATTTGCTATTTCTATACCTAGTAATATCTTTTATTGTTAGTTATTGGTTTGTCAGTTGTTATGGTAATAAGTTGTTATTTACTATTTTGGTTCTACACCTTACGTTATCATCGTTAATCCGGTTAGTCCAAGAAAAATGGGGAGGGAGTCTCATAGGCCATATTGGTCTCAACTTTCCCCAGTACAAATCCTAATGCACCTTGTTTAGTTCTATGTATGTATCGTTTTTACCTGTGCGGAATACAATACAGTACAATACAATGCAATACATATCACAATAGCCTTTCCAAAACACGAGATGTCAAAATAGGAAGTTCCGCTGCAGTACCGTAGAAAGCCGCTAGGAGACCGATAATCAAACTTCGTTTTCCCGACCCACCTACCAAAGATCATAAGGCTCCATCTACAGCTTCTTAAGCTATGCTGTTCACACAACATACACACACATGCGCGCGCGCGCGCACACACACATATACATATACACACACACATGCGCGCGCGCACACACACACATACATACACACACACACATGCGCGCCCACACACACATATACACACACACATGCGCGCGCGCGCACACACACACATATACATATACACACACACATGCGCGCGCGCACACACACACATACATACACACACACACATGCGCGCCCACACACACATATACACACACACATGCGCGCGCGCACACACACACATACATACACACACATGCGCGCGCGCACACACACATATACATACACACAGACACATGCGCGCGCGCACACACACACACATACATACACACACACATACATGCGCGCCCACACACACATATACACACACACATGCGCGCGCACACACACACACACACATACATACACACACATGCGCGCGAACACACACACACACACACACACAGGCAAACGCCCCAAACGTAACCTTCTTGGCCAAGGTGACAAAATAGGATAGCCTACAGGCCTAATAGGAAACCGAAAATACGTTGCATATAAGATCTCGGAAACAAATTTGTAGAGTAGATCTTTTTTGTTGTTTTTTAAGCTTGTTCGTCGCCATGAGGATTTCCTGATCATTGTGTGGGCGTCTGCCTTGTTCCTGCACTCCACAATCAGTCAACTGAAGTTTCTGTAATACGGAAGTTAGCTTTTCCTTATCATATCCGCTAAGCAGAATAAGTTTGTAATTCAGATGCGTGTGTACGCAAGTGTATGTGCGTATTTATGTGTGTATTACTAAGTGCATGTGCAAATGCACGTGACATGAGAACATGCATATTTGTTTGTGTGCGTGAGCGCGCGGACGTGTTTGTATGTATCGGCAAAACCCAACGAGGTGTGCACGGATATTTGTGGTATTTCGTAAAGGTGGCTTAGAAATCCTGTCTGAGGATTCAACCCCGATATTCCGTACACCAAGTCGCTACCGGAAAGGTTGCAGGCCTTGGGACGGAGGTCCCGTGTTTTGAGAATTCTAAGACGAAATAGCCCTTCATGACTTTATTTCTGACTTTTAGAAATCATGTGTATTTACAGAATTACCGCTGTTGACCATAAAAATCAACAACATCACTTTACATTCCACATTAGTACTGTGTCCAACTTTTATATACCAAATACATACTGACCTAGTCATCTACACGTTCTTACGCAACAACATTGCCGAAAACGCCAAGAATCAATCTTGTCATGTTCTCTTACGAACTATAAGAAAAACGGCGTTTTAAAATCAATAACGTTTTGACCGAATTATGCCTTAGCAGGCCAACCATCAGATTGAAAATTTATATCAACCTTACATTTTGGCCGTGTCCAAGATATTTCCAATTCTCACAAATAACGTATTTCTACGTCTACAGGAATCTACATTCACTGGCTTAAATACTTGTTTATGTATAATACTTTAAATGATAAAATGCCAATCATTCTTTTACAAATAGTAAAAATAAGTCAATTCCTCATCCCTTCACCTCACGTTACTTTCACAGAGCCGAACTGCGAGGAACAGAACTTCACTAGCATAATTTCAGTACAGGTGTGCATGTCTACTGCTACAGGTGTGCATGTCTACTGCTACAGTACAGGTGCGCATGTCTACTGCTACAGTACAGGTGCGCATGTCTACTGCTACAGTACAGGTGCGCATGTCTACTGCTACAGTACAGTTGCGCATGTCTACTGCTACAGTACAGGTGCGCATGTCTACTGCTACAGTACAGGTGCGCATGTCTACTGCTACAGTACAGGTGCGCATGTCTACTGCTACAGTACAGGTGCGCATGTCTACTGCTACAGTACAGTTGCGCATGTCTACTGCTACAGTACAGGTGCGCATGTCTACTGCTACAGTACAGGTGCGCATGTCTACTACTACAGTACAGGTGCGCATGTCTACTGCTACAGTACAGGTGCGCATGTCTACTGCTACAGTGCAGTTGCGCATGTCTACTGCTACAGTACAGGTGCGCATGTCTACTGCTACAGTACAGGTGCGCATGTCTACTGCTACAGTACAGGTGCGCATGTCTACTGCTACAGTACAGGTGCGCATGTCTACTGCGACAGTACAGGTGCGCATGTCTACTGCTACACTGCAGGAATGCTAACATGTTATCTCTAACGGGGATTACTATACTTCATACACAGCTAGATCTGCTCTTGTATCACACACATTAGAAGCATTAGATCTATTCTACAAGGCTAGGCATCCTTTATTCTAATGGCCCTTTTATCTGGTCCAAATCACTGTCATTACTTACATTTGTGGATCGAAGTCTGGCCAGACTTTACAAATGTCAGAAACCTGATCACTCACCGCGATGGATTCAGGCTTGTAGACACAGATCGACAAAGTCATGATAAATACAATGTACCTGTGGTATACTAGTAGTAATACACTGCCTGGGGAGGGGAATAAACGCACTAAGCCAACATAAGAAATCAATGCCTGTCACGTGTATACTTTACTCGTTACGTCTACTACTGCTGACTTGTACCTTAGAGATCTTTTCCAATTCAAAGTCTAATGGTCACATTTCACATGAAAGAAGCTGGAATTCCATGGCCGAAGTCAAAACAACCGTCGCATCATGCCGCCTTTATGTACAATTTATGACGAGTCTGCGTGGGAAATGTGAAAACATGCAAACTTGTCATTGGTGTGTTTCCAGTCGGCTGGGAATACCTTATTATTGACTGCGCGTCAATCTTATGGCGGTTTGTTGTTGAAAGCAGTGTTCCCTTTGCAGTGTCCCGGCGGTATCCATAGATTTCGGCCATATTTCTAATAACCCTATAGTGTTATTTCCACTTGCTCTTCCGACACTCCCAGTGGCGCTGACGTCACAAAGTTGCCAGACAAGTCCAGAGTGCGCAGGTCCTGCAGGTCGGTCAGCGCCTTCCTGTCGATGCCTCCGTCCGTTAGTAAGTTGTTGGCCAGCTGAAGAAGCCGCAGCTTCGGCGTGTTGGAGAAAGCGTCGCCCGGTATGCGGCCGATGTCGTTGTCCTTTAGGTACAGGTATTCTAGTGAGTCAGGCAGGTTCCTGGGGACCTCTGTGAGGTAGTTAGCGGACATGTCCAGACTGTACAGCTCCAGGAGCAGTTCGAAAGCGCCGCTCTCGATCTTGTTGTCTGTGATGCGGTTGTTCTGCAGGTACAGCCACTTCAGGTTGTTCAGCTGGGTGAAGGCGTCGCGCTTTATGGCGGTCAGGTCGTTACTCTGCAGTGGGAATGAAGAACACCAGAATCACGTCATGCAAGACACCTAGTTGGCGAGACGGGATACTTCCGCAATGATGATGATGATGAGAATAGACCAGTGGAACTCAAAGGTCAACATTCTAAGTGGTCATTCATACTTGCTTTTGATTTTGGTCAAACATAACATGATTACGAAAATTACACATGGGAGTTTAAGTATCGTCAAAGCTTTACTCCTTGCCGTAATCTTTGTTGTTTCTCATATTTACAGTGACACAGGTGCCACAAACATGTTGCTTATACATATACATTTTCTATATTCTGTATTATGTATGTTTTCTTTGACTCCAGCTGTAGTCACCAAAACATTGTCAGCAGGTGCGTTACACAGTGTACCTGCAGGAAGAGATATCTGAGTCCTTCCGGCAGGTTGTCGGGCGGGAGTGTCAGCAGGTTCTCGGACATGTCCAGCGTCTCCAGCTGCGGGAGGAACGTGAACGCCGTGGGGTGAAGTCCGGACGTGCGCAGCAGGTTGTTGCTCAAGTCCAGCTCAGTCAGCGAGCCCACCTTCTTGAAGCCTCCCAAGGGTAACGTAGAGAGCTCATTACCTGTTAGAACGGCAAGAAAAGTTTGTACCTGATAAAAAAACGATAGGTATCATCATTGTCTGTTGAATTCAAAATGTATGAGAAAACTGTATTGTATTCTCTGCGAAGAAGTATTATACCCAACCATGTTTCCAAAGCCGAGTTCCTACTTTTCAATATTCTGGGTAAAGGAAACGCAACGGAAATTACATTGGAGGTGTTGTCATGTACGTATTCAGCGCACATAAAGACATCATTCGCGTACATATTATTACGAAGGACTTGCCCTGACTTACTTCCAGTTATAATATGGCACTAAGTGACTAAGATTACATGTATATAATATAAGACTTATCTCTGTAGTCCATATCCCTATTTTCATAACTGAAACAGTTTCCTTTTACAGCTGCTAGATAGTGTAGAGTGAGGTATGATCGCGGAGCCAGTTAAATTTAGAGCAGTCGACAGGGTCCTGGATACGTGATCTGTATTCATCAAAGTTCTCTTGTAAACTGTTTTTTACATAGACTAAGATATACGGAACTTACACTTAGGATTTATGAGGTGGCTACAGTGTTCCAAGTTTCGTTTCTCTTATTCGACTAGTTTATTTGAATTTTTCACATAAACTTTAACAAAGACACGCCAAAATTTGAAACAGTCAGACGTTTCAGACAGCATCCACTGTCTTTCGCCAGTGACTAAGGAAAAGACCGGAAAACCAGGTTTTATACCAATCTTTATCGCTAACCTTCAAGGTACAGCTTCTGCAGACTCCTCGGCATGTCACTAGGGATGGATGTTAGGTTGTTTTTGGACAGGTCGAGTAGCTGCAAGTCTCCCAGGCCATCAAACGCCTGATCGGCGAGCCTAGAACACAACAGATGGTGCAGACGGAACTCATATTAGCTGAGATTCATGTCCAGAAAACAGCTAATCTGAATGCCTTATGTTACCGACTACAGTGACAGATAAACAGGGGAGTTTCAGTAGAAACATTGGCGTATACATTTTACTTACAAGAACAAAGATGCTCAAAAATTCATAACATGATGTAATTACCTACGATGCCGGATTGGTCTCCGCGACAATAGCGCCGTGTGTCGAAGGATGGAGAAGGAGCGGGCGCTATATAGGGCTACATACTACCTACGATAGGTTTACCTGGCCAATAATGAATTGTAGGAAAATCGTAGGTAACATTACCCATCGCCTAGCGTCGTGCGACGGACATTGCAGCTGTTTTTTTCATCGCCGTACGATTTGTAGAGCCTCCATATACGCATATAGCAGGCGACAGTGCGGTATATAGCAGGCAACAGTACGGTCGTGACAAATTCATAAGTAGTCGTGTTTTGATGGTTTCTTAGAACAGCGCGCCCAAGGTAGAGTCTGCCTCGAAAGGCGAAACTTTCCAAGTGTCAGATCCAGTATCATGGGGAGGTGATGTTTATGATCAGGAAAGAAAATAGCTTTTTAAAGAAGCAACAAAAACTTACCACAATTTCCGAACGTTTACTGACGAAAAGAAAACTAGAACTCTGTTTACCTGTCAAAACCCACTAATTACAAAAGAAGCGGGACACTTCGTCTTCCACTGCTTCCAAAAAAGAAGTCAAACCCAAAAAGCATAGATTGTATTCCGTAGTAGTTCTTAGAATAGCCATTTGTTCCACTTGTCAACATTGTTAACGCGCACTATCTGTACAGTATACCCTTGCTATGCATTGCTTCATGTTGCAATTAGTCCTCGGGCAAAAACTTGCAAATAAAACATCATTACTATAATTCTAATGTGGCTATACACACGTGGTCAGTTTGCATGTGTTGGCTCCCAGAAGAAGAATCCTGTACAAGCCTGGGACCAGTAGATGAGCCTCAGGTGAAAAGTCGTGCGACGCTGTAAAATTTGTGGACACCGCACGGCACTCGGCGATACATGTAGCTGATATTACACGCGATTTTCGCGGTGTGCTATCACAGATCTACCGTCTTCAGCACACGGAGGGTGGACTGCCGCAGGACCTACAACTAACAAACGATGGATATATATTGACTGACTTGTTGTTGGTGAGCCGGTTGCCTCTCAGATACAGGCGCTTGATCTGTGGTAAGGTGGAGAAGGTGAAGGGTTCTAACGCCGTGATGCGGTTGTCCTGAAGGAAGAGCTGGTGCAACGTGCGGGGCAGGTTGTATGGAACGGCACTCAGGCTGTTATTGGACAGGTACAGGCGCTCCAGACTGATCATACCTATGATAGGAAACAAACACGTGTTTTTGGCAAGCCGCCTGTTGTAAGAGAGGTGGAGCATGTAGTCATCGTTTCATAAAAAATAATGGCTTAACCTAATAAGACATTCTACTTTTTATCTGAAGATTTGTATGAAATATCTTATGATGCGTTTTATACCAGAAAAGTACAAACCTTCGAATGCTTCATCGGCGATGCCGTCGTTAGTAAGGCTGTTGTTGTTTAGATAGAGCCTCTCCAAGTCCTGCAGCTCATAAAACTTGTATGGGGGTATTTTCGTGAGTCTGTTGTCCTCTAATGACAGGACCTCTAGTGACTTGGGCAGCTCCGATGGGACCGACCTGAGGCGATTTTGAGACAGAATGAGGTACTTAAGGTTTCTCACCCCCCCGAGGGAACCTGGAGTGATACCGTCATCTGTCAGGGCGTTGTTCTCCAGATAAAGCCGCTCGAGGTTCTCAGTCTGTGACAGAGCCGTGGACGGGATGGTGGAGATGTAGTTATTGTCTAGGTACAACGACTTCAGCGTGGGAGGCAGATCAACCGGGACAGATGACAAACTGTTTCCTGACAAGTACAGATATTCCAGTTTGCGTAGCCCGTTAAACGCTCCTTGCTCGATCCCGTCGTTGGTGACGAGGTTGTTGTGGATCTCGAGGACCCTAAGCTGTGGTACGTTGGCAAGATCTTTTACTTTGATGTTAGCGATACTGTTATCGTCCAGATAAAGGTGCCTTGTATCTGGTGGCAGATCTGATGGAATGGTTGTTAAGCCGAGTTTGCTGCAGTCGACGTAGCCGTAGTTGTCGCATGTACAGCCGAGTGGACACACAGTAGTGCGAGGGGCGGCGGCGGTGGTTGTGGGTGGTGCGGTCGGCATCCCTCGTGATTTTCCAGGTTGGAAGTCGCCGTCGATAGGCAGACCCCCAATCGGCCGTTGAGAGGGAAGTTCAAGGAAAACAGCCGGCTGTTCGCTTGGCAGCAAGTTCGTCTCGCCTTGTGTCTGTCGCTCACAAAGTTCCGCAATGCTGTCGATGCTCCTTTCCGCCAAGTTAGATGGAGATAAGCACTGTGTCCTGTCTATATCAGGCACGTAAACTAAGCTGTTCTCGATCCAACTGACCAAGGGACACAGACGGAAGTCGCAACTCCACGGGTTGTCGTTGAGAGCAATAAGCTGTAAGGACGGGTTTTTGTTAAGTATCCATCCCATGGATGCCTCGGAGATGCTACTTATCTCGTTGTAATCAAAGTAGCCATACTCCAGGCTGTTTGGCATGTTGTTTGGCACGTCTGTCAGCAGGTTATTGGACATGTACAGGTACAGGAGGTTATCCATGCCGCTGAACGCTTCGCTGTCAATGTTCTCACTGACAATCTCGTTGTTCTGAAGTTCAAGAACTCGTAGGTTTGATAGGCGTCTGAAAATGCCAGCTGGGATGGCCGTGATGTTGTTGTTGTTGAGATATAAATGCCAGGCGTTTGAAGGGAGATTAGGAGGAATTACGGTAAGACCCTGGTAGCCACAGTCGATATAACCTTCGATACACCGGCAGCTGTCTGGACACGTGTCTTCACCCGTTTCTTCCTCGTCATACTCAGCAATGGTCGTTCTCTCGACATTGTAAGGCGCCACAGTAGTTCTCTGCCTCCCTGAAGGGAAGGTAGGGAAATACAGATCTGGGAAACTGGGTACTGCTGGTGGGCGGAGTGGGTTAACATCAGGGCGGTTAGGAACACTAGGCGTGAGCCGCCCTCCGGGGTTCAGGTATCCTGATCCCTCTCCAGAGCCTTCCTCGGGTATGATCGTCGCCTTCGGCATCTCTGGTTGTCGCGGTTCTTCGGTCACTGCTTCTGGCACTGTGTCGCAGATCTCTTCAACGGTGAAGCCCCCGACAGGCTGCTCGCGACGGTATGACGGTGAGGCACACACCACTTTGTCGCGATTTGGAACTTCCATGTCTGTTTCATCCAGCCACTGTCTTAGAAAACAGAGCCTGGCGTCGCAGGACCACGGATTCTCATGCAGGGAGACCCAGTTCAGGGACGGCTGGCTGCTTAGAGTTGACAGGACTGAGTCTGTGACTGCCCGAATCTGGTTTCCGTCTAGATCTATGTATTGTAGTGTGTACGGCAAATTGATCGGAAGGTCTGTAAGCTGATTCTTGGACAAAAACAGATACAAAAGGTTGTCAAGTCCGACGAAGCTATCTTCTGCAACCTGATCACTAGTTATCTGGTTATGTTGCATCTCCAACACGGTCAGTCTTTTCAGGTTGGAGAATATCATCGATGGAATGGACTTGATGTTGTTGTGGTTGAGGTAAAGATGCTCCGTGGTGGACGGCAAGTTTCTTGGCACTTCGTTAAGTTGAGCATAGCTACAGTCCACGTACTCGTACTCACATCGGCACGCATCAGGACACGTGCCGTCCGCTTCAGGGAAGATCTCGCCCTCCGTGGGTACCCTGGATGTTGGGCGGGGTCTGCTAGATGTCCATGGAGGTCGGGTCGCTTTGGGACGCGGCCTTGTGGGAGGGCGGTAAGTTGTTCTAGTGATGAGGAACGAAGGCTCTGTCGTCGTTGGGAAATCGCCTGATATCTCCTCTTCATCCTCGTCTGTGGACGTTGCGGTGGTGACGCGTTCTATCACCGGCTCTTCTGTGACTGGAGCTCGGTCGCTACACATCTCTTCCTCGGAGATGTTTTCCACCAGCCGTCCTTGTCGGGAGCTTGGTTCCATACAGACAACCTTCTCTCTGAAGGGTATTGTGACACGAGTGGTGGACAGCCAGCGCCGGAACGCACACATGCTGGCAGAGGTGCACTGGTACGGATTCTGGTGGAGGGACAGCCACGTCAGGGAAGGCATCGCCTCTTGGAACTGTTGCAGCCTTAAGTGGGAAAGGTGTCAAAATCATTGTCACATCACATGTGGACAGATTATTGGACCAGATGTTACATTTGTTTTGTTTTTCAGTAAGAAACATATGATTGTTAGGCTTATCATGAAAGTAAAAAAAAAAGAAACTGTACGGTGCATCTTATGTTAATGCCACATAGATTAAATAAAATGCGGTGATGGATATACCTACCTCTTGATTAGCAGATGAACCTTGTCACCAATGAATGAATCATATCAAACGTTGCTGCACGGTGGGGTTTCAAAGATTAAAACGAGTTCTACGACTTCATGCCTTCGCCATATGGTTTTAACCTTATCGGCTGGTGTATAAGGAGTGTTTATCATTGGGTATGTAAATAAGGTACTCATTTAGCATATTTTCAGATCTATCAATGTCCCTCTCTTTCTCAGTTACATATGTAACGAAAACTGAAACGTCTGGCTGTTTCTAATTTTTTTCCAGTTTCTTGAGTAACCGTTATTTTGGGCGTCGATCGAAACGTTTGACGACATTCACCTTTCGCGGGGAACACCGGTGATGTTGTTTTCCTCGATGAAGAGGTACTCCAGAGACGGCGGCAGTGCCAGCGGAATGTGCGTCAGGCGGTTCCCGGTCAGGTACAGGTACACCATGTTGGAAGGGCCGTCAAAAGCACGCGGGCCAATCGTGTCACTAGTGATCATGTTGTACTGAATTTCCAGCACCTGGAGAACGGCAGTTTGGCGGGCATGTCAGGGTCAAGAAATTCCTTTATCGGGAAGCTCGTTTTGTTTATAGTAGTCACTACTAACACTTCAGTAACATTTTAATTAATCCTCATCTATACCACTGAAGTCCCCCCCCCAAGTTCATGTCTTCACAAACCACCTGTCACTATGATTGACTGAAAAAGAATCTATTTGGAACTTCTTGCCCGAGGGCACATTACAACATGTATCGGTTACCGTATCTAGAAACAATATGCATACAGTATGGGCTATTCTAATACGAACTAGAAAGGCAACATTTGTGAGAGCAAATACAGCATATTTTGCCCATCGTCCTCCCAATGCAAAAGTCGAAATTGACGGAGTGTATGCAAAAAATGATAATGGGGTCATTTGGGTAAATATCCAATGCATAATTACACCAAATTTCAGGTCCTTTGGTTTCAATTCTGCGGCACTGGAGGCCAAAATGTACGTTTTGGGTAAAAAAAATGGCCAAAAACCCTCAGTAAAAGGTATTTATCGAAATAGTTTTTTTTTAAAAAGGTTGGGGGTATGCACTCACCCCTGCATACCAAATTTCAGCTTGTTCGGCCCAGAGACGACCGAGATGAATTGATCAGATTTGTGATTTGACAGGAGGCGGAGGCGGAAGAGAAAGAAACATGACCAAAGACAGTATATCTTGGCCATACTTATAGTATGGGAAAGATATAACTACTACAAAATACGATCTAAGTTTTTGGGCTTCTATTTGTTTTCAAAGAAACTTTATGACATGAAAAATATTCTTCGTATCGAGACTAGGTTCCAGTCGATTTATGTTCTGTACCTGTAGACGAACGAGACTAGAGAAGACGCCGTCCGGTATTTCAGTGATCAAGTTGTTGTCGAGGTACAGGTGTTGTGTGTTGGGCGGGATGTCGGACGGGATCTCCGTCAGGCCGGCCTTACCGCAGTCAACCAGATCATTGTTACAGGAACACTTGGACGGACAAGGCACTGTCCCTGCAGAACGTGGCACGCGAGGTCGGGGAGGAATTGTAAATAAAAAAGACATTAAATTGATAGCAAATTCTCTCATAAAAGTGCTTTTCAATCTGAATTAGTTTGAGAACAGGATAACTGAAAACGTTCTCGATAAACTACTTAGTACCAAATTGTCTACTTTGTTCAAGAATAGCCAAACTATCATGAAAAGAAAAGGCTATACTCCATTATTTTCTTACGGACCAGTCACTGACAAGAGCTTGGTCAAATATTTTCTCTGATCGACTGTTTCAATAGTCGGCAAATGCACTGTTCTATCTGTCAGACCTCTCCCTGCCACACTGAGCAAGAGTAAAGGGGACTCGACCCTACACCAAGTCTCCCTCAGATCAAAAGCTATCTGCCACCGAAAAATTAAGACCATAGCGTGTTTATTCTGCTGCAGTTCCAAGCTCACACACCAAGGGGCCCAAATTCGACCTTGACCATCGTCTTCCCAACACCTGCCTACATACCAAATCACCCAATGGTTCTGAACAGACAAACAGACCAAAAACAATACCTCCATTTTCAGAGAGGTGACCACGATGCATTTTATCAGGGAAGTGACTGGGCCTGACTGTGTACCTGTTTGGACTGACGGCGTCTCGGTCCCTGATGTTGTGTATGGCCGTCCTTCTGTTACCTGTGGTCTAGTCGGAGTCGGCTGGGTTGGACGCGTGGTCACTGTGGAAAAATAAAGCGTTTTTCTACGAAGCTCACACTGGCAGGATGAAACATGAAACTCGCTTTACTTCATCCCGTATGCTTAAAGGAGTACTTAACGCCAGAAAGGAGTGTTATTTTCCGCTAGATTATGTATCAATTAATACATAATCAGCCGACTTCTTACAGAACTCCCAAGAGTTTCGAATTTCATCTTCCCATAAGAAAATACCTTTCTGTGTGCGAAGATGTAAAGTGAATTTTGCTAACAAACATGTGAAGTTATGACTATTTGAATGGATTCAATTCGTTTCACTTCATCCTTATGATAGCGGTCAAAAAGCTGCGAGCACAAATCATCCCTGTTTATACCAATATTAACTTAAACATTACAACACAGGATCCCTGGAACACTTGGTAACAATTAGTATTCATATTTTATCAATTGTTAAAGATATTTCATTAATCTCACCTCTTTCATCCTGGGTTGTCAATGGCCTTACAGGAGTTGCCTGTGTCTTCATGGTTGTCTCTCTATCTGTGACCAGTTCCCTCTCCGGAGCAGCGGTTGAGTCGACCGGTGGTGGAGCCCCCTGACACAGGGAGGACGTACTGAGCGAGTCCAGGGTCTGCCCGCGGAGGGACTCCGGCATGTAGCAAACGATGCGGTCTCGCGCCTCAATCCGCACTTCACTCGTCTCCATCCAACGTCTGAGAGAGCAGAGCGGTGCCTCACAACTCCACGGGTTCTCCTGGAGCGTCAGGCTCTGAAGGGTGGGGATGTCGTCAAATATGCCCCCGTCTATTGACTCAAACCCGCAGTTGTTGAGTTGTATCACTTGTAATTCAGGAAGGCCGCTGAAGACATAGCGAGGAAGAGACTGAAGCCTCTCGTTGCCGGCTAGTAATACGGACATCAGGCCTGTAACTCCATCGAACGCCATTTTGTGTATGCTAGACAGCAGCATGTACCGCAAATCGAGCAGTTCCAGTGAATCTAGCCCGAAGAATGCTTTCTGCGTCAACTCGTTCACCATGTTGTCACGGAGGTACAACTTCTTGAGATTTCGTAAATTCTGGAGGGCCATAGTGGGGATGACGGTTAACTCGTTGTATTCAAGATACAAAGTTTCTAAACTGTCAAGACCGAAGAATGAGTTTGTCTGCAGCTCTGTGAGACCGATTCGACGGGCAAACAGATCCTTCAGACTGGAGAAGCCATAGAACGTTCCGGCTGGAAGTGCGCGAATCGGGTTACCCGAGATGTCAAAACGCTGAAGACCTTCCGCCAAATCAGAAGGAATTGTAGGAAACTGCCTAAGAAGATTGTTGGAAAGGTATAGGCCCTCAATAAGAGGCAAACCAGTAAAAGAATTCTCCACAAGGCCATCATCGGTAATCTTGTTGTTTTCAAGATGAAGAAATTCGAGTGCAGCCAGACCGATGAAGACGTTAGGCGGGACGTTAGAGATCTGGTTGTTGTTGAGGTACAGACGCTCCGTGGCAGCAGGAATGTCACCTGGAATCTCTGTGAGCCCGAGGTCGGCGCAGTTCACCGTCAGCTCATAACATTCGCACTGGCTCGGACAGCCGTCCAACGCCACACCGGTAGTTGGCCGCTCAGACACTGGTGTAGTTGACGAGATGACCGCTGGAGCGTCCGTGAAGCTGTCAATGACACCCGGGTACGGTGGAGGCTGTGGTCTGGACTTATCTGGCATTTCTTCAGGCCTGTCACACTGACCCACTTGGAGGGAGTCCAACTGGAGATCGTCCACTGTGGTTCCCTGCAAACGCATGGGGCCTTTACACGTCACCCTACTCCGGTAAGGTATGTAAGCTTGTGTTTGACTCATCCACTGCGCAAGCCCAGCTATGCACTGGTCACAGACCCACGGATTATCATGTAGAGCAACCCATGAGAGAGACGACACACCCACGAAAGTGGACGGGTCTAGCCATTCGAGCATGCAGTTGCTAATGGCAACTGACTTCAGGTTGGGGCAGTTTTTCAGACTGCGCTCGTGGATGTAGGTCAGTTTCTTGTTGCCAGTCAGAAGGATGGTGCTGAGGCTCGGCATTTTCACAAAAGCGCGTTCTGGGATGTAAGAAATCATGGTGCTGCTGAGATCGATGTACTCAATAGCGATGTCGTCATTTAGAGCATCCTCATGGATGTCCGTGATTGGGTTTCCTGCGATACAGAATTCCTTCAGATCATGCATGTCCTCTAGCTCCCAGTATGGAATGGTTGTTATATTATTAAAGGCCAAGTATAGACGCTGCACTTTTCGTAAGCCAGTGAAAGAACCCTCGTAGATTTCTGTCATGTCCGTTCTCGTCATCATCAGTTCCAGTAAGTTCTGGAAGTCGTTGAACGTCCCAGGTGCGATGTTTCCGATGGGGTTGTTGGAAATGTCGAGGTGCTTCAGGTTGTAAGCCAGGTTGCTCAATACGACAGGCGGAATGGCCTTTAACTTGTTGTTTGCAAGATACAGACCTTGCAAGTTGGGTAGAGTGCTAAGAGACCCCTCTGGCAATCCCTCCAAGGTAAGATCATTGTTCTCAAGGTGCAAGAATTTCAATGCTTCCAAACCCGACAGGGAGTCTTTGGGGACGTTAGTGATCATGTTGTTCTGCAGATGCAGTCTTTCAGTGCTGGGGGGGATTCCGACAGGAACACTCTTCAAACTTCTGTCTGCGCAGTCAACGATGCTCCCGTAACACCTGCACTGCAGCGGGCATCCACCAGAGGGCGGCACTACATTGGAATCTGGTTTGACAGCAGTGCCACCTCCGGGAATCTCGTTATTTCCACCAGGACTCACCTGGACGTCCTGACACATCTGAACAGCTTCAGGGGCGTCCATCAGCCGCGTTATGGCCGTACCTTTCATGTGTTCTGGAGTAGAACACTTAATTTTATCCACATTGGCAACGCTAACTGACGTTCTCTCCATCCAGCTCATCAGCTTGCACATAGTGGAGTCACACCGCCAAGGGTTCTCGTACAGAGAAATCCATTCCAGCATCGGCATCATCTCTAAAAAGGCTGGCTCCAGATGCTTCAGGCCGCATTCGTGAAGCTTCAGGAACTTCAAGTTGACCAGGCGTGAGAATGTGTTCTTGTGGATCGTCGATAGATTCAGATTGCCGGAGAGGACAAGTGTTTCGAGGTTTGGTAGTTTGTAGAAACACCATTCATTCAAGTCAGTCATTTTGGTGTATCCCAAGTCAAGATATTCAAGAGAAGAAAGTCCCTTGAAAGACCTCTCATCCAAGTCAACGATCGGATTACCGCGTAAATGTAGCCTCTTGAGAGTTGTCCTGTGCCTGAGGGCTTCATTTGGAACTTTCCCGAGGTTGTTATACTGTAGATACAGACCCTCCAAATTTCTCATTCCGCGAAACGTGCCCTTTTTCAAAGAGGATATGCCAACTCCCCTCAGCCATAACTCTTTTAACATCTTAAACCCTCTGAAGATTCCCGAAGGCACATTGCCAAGAGGATTTCCCGACAGGTCCAGGTATTTCAACTGATAAGACACGCCTGACAGATACATAGGCACCTCCGTCAACAGGTTATTGGTGATGTACAAGCCCTTCAGGTTTTTCAGACCGTCAAAAGCGTGATCGGCCATCCCTTGGCTTGTGATGAAGTTATTTTGCAACTCTAGAACCTTTAAGCTACTCAGGTATCTAAATGCACCATGTGGGATGTTTGTAATATTGTTGTTGTTCAAGTACAAACGAGTCGTCCCTCGGGGAATGTTGTCTGGAACTGTGGTCAGACCGATTTTGCTACAGTCCACGTACCTTTTCTTACATTTACACCCTCTGGGACACTTTTTGCGGCTTTTCCCGCGGTAGTACGTCACTGATTCTCCTACGATGAAAGACCGCTCATCCAATCCTTTTACTTTCGTTGTGTCGAAGTCTTCTTCATCGGTTATTTCCTCTTCGTTGCCTCTTTGGTGTCCTGTTAAGCTGGTTGTATCACCTGCGGTGGTTTGAGATTTGACTTTTAACTTGAAGTCCACGTAATCGTTGTCTTCGTCACAGTCGTGACTGGTGAGTGTGATGAGAGACCTTCCACCATTCCGCTCGGGTAGAAAGCAGGAGATGTTGGTCATGTAGGGGATGTGCACACGGGTGGACAGCATCCAGTCCCGCAGCCAGCACATCCTTTCGTCACACTTCCACTGGTTATCGTGCATCGTCACCACGTAAAGCGACGGCACCTGCTTGAACGTGAATTCATCCAGTGTCTCCAGTCCACAGTCGTCGATGGCAAGCGTCTTCAGCCTGCCCAATGTGAGAAAGGCGTTTTTGTCAATTGTCTGCAACATGGTGTTGCCTGACAGGAATATGGATGCCAGGTGAGGCAGGTTGGTGAACACGCCTCTGTTCAGAGTCTTCAGGTGCATATTCCGCGCATCCAGGTACTCGATAGCCGGCGCGCCCTCCAGTGCAGCTGGTGGAAGCTCGGAGATCGGGTTGCCTCTGACGACAAGGCGGCGAAGGTACGGCAGTCGCTGGAGGGCTTCCCTTGGAAATACGGTGATGTCGTTGTTCTCCAGGTTGAGGATCTCTAGCCTATCGAAAGAGAAAAGGGGAAACGTAGAGTCAGGCGCTTTAAGGCCGCCGTTAGCCCAGGATCCATGTTTTATGTACATGGACATGGTTCTTGTACATGGAACGTGGTTCAGGGGGTAGATGATCCGGCGATCACTTTAAGTCTTCATTCCATATACCCGTGAACCTAGCCTCTACCAGGCTTCAGAGGCGTCTGGAAAGAGTAGATAGAAATTGGCCAAATAGACAAAAAAAAACAGGCAAGAGGAGTTAGTCTGCTACATGGGGGTAAAGTTTGCCGCTCTAGGATGGCGAATTGGACCCTTTCTCCATAGCCGACTCCCTTAGCATACTATTACTCTATTTGGCCAATTTCTACTATCTTTCCAGCCATCCGCGGAGCCTGGTAACGTAACATCACCAATTAACGTCCGATTTATTCAAAACGTATTTATCTTAAAACCGCGCGGACAGAGCCAAATTTCAAACCCATGGGCAGAAATATCAGCTCTTCTAAAAAGAAAATGCATAGTCTGTAAGTTTTTCTCCGCCTGTTTAACGCCGTGCGAGCATGTATTTATACTGAGGTACATGATGAAGAATTGTGCTAGGGTTACCTATTATCGTCCACTTCTGAATCTTTTCCCTTCTAGCGCTATGCTTGAAGAACATAGACCAGAAAAAAATGCACAGTAATTGTCCAAAGTAGTCTGCAGACAAATGATAGTAAAATCACTACGTCTGTCCGGCAACTTGCTTAACGCGATGGAAATAAAACATTGTTTATCTATAAATTTCCCCCACATGCGCGGCACGTGGCGTTCACGTGGTAAACGCATGGCGATTATGTTTTGCTATGCAAAAATTAAAGAGATGGCTAAGGATCAAACTTATGATGTACTGTATTGATCATGAGAACAGGCTTTGGCATAATACACCGCGACATGTGGACATGAGCCAAACCGGACGTAAATTGGTTCTGCACGTAAATAGGTCATGTTACGTTAGAGGCTATCGTGAACCATCATGAATGCACTCTCTATCATGTTGAATTCAGGAGCTCGTATATATACATTTTCAATTAATCTAATACAATGTATTTTCCTACTCAATGCCAAGGATCCTCGTAGTTATAAAACATGTGTGACATCGCGAAGGAAAACATCAGTCTTTTAGCAGTGGACATTTTGATGCCCTGACTTTCTGTGTTGGGATAAAGTTTCAGCTCTGTACTATGTTAGCTAGCTACCAACATATATAGATGAACTTTTCATGCGTATATAAAGAACTCTCTTCCCACAGAAAACACACAATTACCTGTCCATCCCGCTGAAAGATTCCGGAAGGACTTGCTGAAGTCCGGTCTTCCGAAGCTTCAGTTCCCGCAGCCTCCGCAGAGAGGAGAAAGCTCCTGTAGGAATCTGTAAAATGCTGTTTTCAGATAGATCCAGGAAAACCAACTCTCGCCTTACTGCCTTCAGCTGCCCCAGAGGAACTGCAGTTAGTGAGTTGCTCGTCAGGTGAAGTTCTTTCAGTGATCTCAAACCCTGGAAAGCATTTCTGGGCAGGCCTTCGTTTGTTATCTGATTTCTGTCCAAATAAAGGACGGTCAAGTTAGCTAAGCCTGAAAATCCCCCGGACGGAATACTTGTCAGTTTGTTTCCACACAGGAAAAGTTCGGTTGTGTTCCTCGGTATGTCATCGGGAATAGTGCCCAGGTCCAGCTCGGAGCAGTCCACAGTTGTACCCGCACATTTACACGGGTGAGGGCAGGCGTGCGTCCAGGCCGACAGGAGGAGGAGGCTGGTGAGCCACAGGACTCCAGAGGGCGCACACGCCATCACGTCCTTGACTAATGCCATGGTAACTGCAGGGACACAAGTCACGTCAACAGAGTTAATCATAGAATTTCTATCTTTTCTTTCCCCATATTTTACACAACAGTTCTTCCAGACAAATCGGTGTGCCAAACGTTATGAAACAAGTAATAACCCAAACATGCAGATCAGCTTTCCAAACACTGTCTGTGCTTTGAGCTTTACTGAGTTTCTCGTCAAAAGACTTTGACTATAAAACTGCAGATCAAATATCACTTCATTAGTCTCTGGTCGGATGTTTGGTTTCACACAGAAGATAAAGGAGGCAGAAAAAACAGTCCACATCTGCAGATGGTGTTTTGAAAATACTCCTTGTGGAAACATTGAAATGTGCTTTTACGTTTATTTCTTAAAACAAGAAACAAGACTAAACCTTTTCCATATGCAAGAAAAAATGAAAATACAAAATCTAACAATTTGAGGAAACGTGTAACCATATACAATATTTGTACGTGCCTTACTTAGATACAGGTTTAGTATGAATGTTCTGTATATCATAAGTTTTCAATTTGTCGAATGAAAGATATTCCCGTGTATAATCTGTGACATCATGGGAAAACATCCTTCACGAGCTCGTAAATGTCGGCAGGAATGAAATTCCCATCATGTACCACTAGTATCTTATCACTAATTATTCAAATTAGGTCATTTGCATAATTGATATCTATGGAGTCCATATGCCCCATGTTTGAGAGTCCTATCATGGAATGAAGCGGATTTTTAAAACTTTCCTCATTAATTTGGTCTCAAGAAGACCTACCCACATACCAAGTATGAAGACAATTCATCGAGGCATTCTTGAGTTATCGTGTTCACAGAACAGCCTTGTCACAAAGTTGTAGAGTAGGAGGCTAATTGCAAAAAGTAACAGGCGGGCCACGTAGTGGCCCTAGGCGAGCCACGAAGTGGCTCGCGGGGGGTGGGCACGGGAGGGGGTTCTCCCCCTCCCGTAGGGGGGGTCTGGGGGGCCTCCCCCTTAAAAAAATTCAAATTGAGACCCCCTAAACATGGGTTTTGGTGTATTTTGGGTAACTTTTATGTGCATTTTAAAACTTACTTTTGTAACTGAAATTTACCATATTTTGTAAATTCTCTTAGAATCCATTTATGTTCGCAATCGGCTGTGAGTTTTATTTCAATGGGCCTTAGAAAAAACGTTTTTCTGATTACAGTCATGAAATAAATAGGGTCAGTAGAAACTTTTTTCCTTTACATTTAGGTGACCCAACATTTACCAGTATTCCAACATGTACTTTGACAAAGCAAAACTGAAATGTATCAGGACATTGGTATTTTCAAAGTAAAATGCAGGTTGCCAACATAAATGGGACTTTTGATCAGTGACTCTGATTATCATCTTCAAGTCACTTTTTCGATATATTGAAACAGAAATGAGTAGAAGCAAGGACATTAGTAGAAGTACATGTTCATGTTAGAACATGTTGGAAAATGATTCTACAATGTTTTCATCACTCAGATGTCAAAAAAGGGTCAGCAGGTTTTCCTAGGGTCAGTGGGGTATACGTAACTGGAAACATAATTTTTCCCTAGGCCTTACAGTTACACACAAAAATAGACGTGACAGAAGAGCGCTGACCCCATCATGAGCGGGTCGCTACACCTATCAGTGAAGCTCGTCCTGTTCAATACATTATCAGTTATTATTGTCTGTCAAATTCCCTAGAAAATGATGTAAGCCGGCCTGGGAAATGCTTAGAAATAACAGGAGAAACCTCGCCCCTCCCCTTTGTAAACATCAAACCTTTTCCCCCTTCCTGCGTATTACTTCCTGCGTTCCAAATTCCAAAGGAGGTTCTCTATTACCTCCTTGGATTCCTGATTTAACACGCTCTATTAGCAAATCCTCTGTGTGATGGATTTTAGGCATGGTGGTCACACGTTTTCCTGGGACAGAAAAAAATCGGCAGGCATGTTTACGACAAGCATGTTTGGAGGGGAACTTCTGTGAGTCCATATATGGTTAATATATGCAAAGCTTCCCGCGCTTTGGTACAGTTTCCATGGCAGCGATGTCAATCAAAGGCCGGCCTTTACCGGCCATCAAAGAAGCCGTCAAAGAAACAAGACTTTAAAACTCCGCCCTCCGCCCTGGCTGCACGTGCACAGGCAAAGGACACCCGATCCCAGCGGCAAATTACCACCGGGGAAAGGGACGTCAGCCAATGTAAACAATGTTACACACATCAGAAAAGGCAGTTTTCAATCCCAGAAGATCACGGAAGCTATCAGAAAAATGCCAGACGTTTATCTACAGAATTGGCCAGAGGAATTTGTAACGGAGACTACTGGAGTTATGCTTCTAATTTTTGAAATTCTAAACCAAAAAGTAGCCGGCTCGAAATTGTGAGTAGGCGGCGAAAACAGCCGGCTGCCGGTTACTTTTGACAAGGCTGCAGAAGGACAAACACACACACACATGAACGCGGGCGAAAACATAACCTTCTGGGCAAAGGTAACATGATATGGTGGCGCGGCGCAACTAGGCAACTGGGTTCACATGTGCGTGCAGTGTATGTCCGCATGAACCTGTGTAAAGCCCCTGTCACACTTGTGCGTATAAGCAATTCCGTGTGAGTTCCGTATCAAATTTTGACAACACGCAATTGTACGCTCAAAATATCAACTTTCTTGAGTTATGGGCGGCGCACTTATAGCGTATGAGTAACGAATTGAGCGTATGAGACACGTATGATTTGCATATGAAGTGCGCAATACTATTATCCTTGCAGCGAATAGCTGCGTATCAGGTGCGTATGCTGAGCGTATTCCAGAGGCACACAACGTCTACCGACCGCATGCTTGACACACTTCCGACTACTGCTAATCGAATTATGACCTATTTGGTTGCATTAATATTAGTGTTTACTTAAACTGTTATGGGAAGACCCCTCCACAACTGACAACAAGGAGGACCTTTTGTATACGTGAAACAGGGACACCGATTTTACTTTTGGAACACGCCATGACATTCATTTACCCTGTGAATTTGGTTGCGTTGATATCAGTAGTTACGAAAACTGTTATTAGAAGACGCCTATACAAGTAACGACAGGTAGAACTTTTATGTGTATGTAACAGAGACACATTTGTGTAATCAATGATTATTTAAATAAAAAATTATGTATACTTTGCTGGTTGAGTTCGTTTTCTCTCTGCCCTTATCTAAATTGAATACCCGACCCGACCAATGAAAAATCTGGAATGTTCTCCGAATGTTCGTTGAGTACGCCATGTGTACGATATCCGTAAGTTATCTGTGCGTTTGGCATACGTTATTGATACGTACAATGCGCTGCTCAATAGCAGGACGAACGGCACTAATTCGTCACAAATATTCTTATTCGGTATATGTGCGATCATCGTGCGTTGTATCTGCGCTGCAAGCATGCAATGTGGTCGCTGCGCAGAAATCGCGCCGCAAGGGAAGCGTATTACCGCGTTTGGAGCGCAAACACAAAGCGCGCTCGTACCTTACTCGACCGATGTCTGACGTGTGAACTGCGTTCTTATAACGTCTGAGCTGCGTGACAGCGTTCACACGAAAGTTTTCGGTAGTTTCAAAAATATCAGGCGTACTGGGCCGTGCCTTGTGTGTGCCTGCGTACCTAAAACTATAGCAAAACGACTGAAAAACACATTAGGTATGTATTGTGCGTACGCAGGCGTATGAAAAAAATGTTAACACGCAACTCACACGGACATGTTATACGCACAAGAGTGACAGGGCCTTTAACTCAGTAACTGTCGAGAGATGACGCCAACACGTTGCGTAATCCTCTCGTATCTAGTCCGGCCTAGCCTGAGTGTCGTCCAGGTTATGCTAGGGTCACATTTTCAATGTTTGAGAAAACAAAGAATAAAAGATGCATATCAAGAATATACATAACGTATGGTAAGGAATTATTTTTTTAAAGTTTTGTGTGTTTTGTTCTCCTTTATATCATAGTTTTCGTTCCCACAAGCTGCCCGGCCGGGCCCCGGGTGGGAAATGTGACCCTAGCTTTAATTCCAGGCTCTACGAAGGTAGAAGGCAAAGCCTGGAACTAACCTGGATGACACTTAGGCTAAGTCCGGCCCGCTTTCGACAACTGTTTTGAACTTTTCATTACGTAAGTTTCTTGTATCAGATCCAAGACTACAAGTTGAACATCGGTTTCCTATGTGTCTGCGAGTCGCTGGCGTGTCCGTTATCATTTAGAACATACGTCAAAATATGGATCTAACTAGCCTTCTTAGCATTAGTCCGCTATCCAAACTCCGCTCCCCGACAAGAAGCGAAGCTTGGGTAGCGGACTAAAAAAAGCTAAGAAGGCTGGACTCCAGGCTTGGATCTAACTACTGTTTTTGAAACTCCTGGTAGGGTCAAGGATCGTTACGGGTTTTAGTATCCAGTTAGACTACAGCTTCGGCAGGTCCTGTTGGCAGGAACCGATCCAGTAACTTTTAAAAATACCCGCACACACACACACACACACACACACACACACACACACACACACACACACACACACACACACACACACACACACACACACACACACACACACAAACACACACACACGCGCGCGCACACACACACACACAAACACAGGCACGCGCGCACACACACACACACACACACAAACACACACACACACACTCTCTCTCTCGCTCTCTCTATTATATACACACAGGCACGCGCGTGCACGTTTACACTGTCACACACATACACACACGCGGATTGCCTCTAACCCGAATTTGGAAGTTGACGTTCTGTTCAATTAGTTATGTTTTCACAAACATTTCGTAGAGGCATACATGCAGACGTACGCAGAGAGGTATGACAAGCAGACAAGACTTTGCTCTCATTACAAAGCACACGATATAGTATAATTTATATCAATTCATTATTTCCTCTCTCAAAGTCACAAATGATGCAAATACTAGTACATGTATGCTTCTTTTGGAAGCTGGAAGCTATTGTAGCATTTCCTCATCAATAATGCAACTATGATATAAAAATTTACATAATCTATGCCTGATGATAGTTTCCTTTATCTGACCTATATGAATATGCCATCATTGACCACCAATGTATTATAAGATTTTCTCATAAATCATCCAAAATTAGGTCATCATGATTTGCATTATATCCATTAATGTTCCTCTCCAACCAAGTCACATGTTCCTGCCACGTAGCACAATTGGAAACAAATTGTCCTCTCTGATTATGGAATTGAAGTCTTAATTTGCATAATAACATACCATTACGTTGGTTTTCGTCAAAGTTGCCTACAGAAAAAATGAAAATTCGTTTGGCATACTAGTATCCTGCCCCCTTTAGTTCCAAACAAAGCTGATAGAGGCCCAAAACCTCTGCCCGAACAGAAGATCGCCCCAAAATCGTGGCTTGTCTGGAACACGAGATATCACAACCACCCCCCAGTTCTGCTGCAGTACCTAGGGAAGCCGCCACGGCCTCTGGGCAAAATTCTCATCATTTCGTCGACAGGACAAGACCTGGCCACATACCAACTTTCATGACAATCCATCCATAGCAGTTATTCTCCTAACCAAAACATAAACGTCTTTGCGAAGGTAAAAAGCCACAAAATGAAACGTATGGATGGCATCCCTACTGGCGCCTCTGATGTGATACGAGGCGGAAGCAAACCTGAGCAAAAGAATAAACAGAGTAGAGTAGAGTAGATCCTTTCGGCCAGGTAGGAAGGTCATGTTCCAGTACTACTAAACAGTACTAATGGGTTTCAAAAGCCAATATCAGTTGTCAACATCATTTTCTATCTGTAACTTCCAAATGTCATCTGCCATGTCTGCTCCCCCTCTCTCTCAAGGCATGGCATCGCGATTTAAAGGGAAGATAATTTATTACAGGCTACTTATCAGT
The DNA here is from genome assembly GCF_035083965.1 of Branchiostoma lanceolatum. Lineage (NCBI taxonomy): Eukaryota > Metazoa > Chordata > Leptocardii > Amphioxiformes > Branchiostomatidae > Branchiostoma > Branchiostoma lanceolatum. The sequence continues at coordinate 23,266,151 of NC_089726.1, forward strand.
TGGCATCTGTTTCCTATCTCTGTCTGTCCTACTATAACCCTTGGTAATAACCAGTGCCGCACAAGAAGGACATCTTATATGGACATATTCTAGTTTTCATAGGAAACTCAGCGCGCGTGGACGTCACCCATAACATGACTGAGTTGAGGCTGCAATGTAGGTAACTGTTATATACATGTACGTGTTCACTGAGCCGGTCCTCTGTTGTTTCCACTATGAAAACAATGGCACGGCCGTGAATCAGACCCAGATGTGCCACGGCTCTCTAATCCCAGCGCCACATCGCCTAGGGCTGTGTACTACGGAATGCTTCAAGACAAATACCAACCGTAGGGCAAATGTAGGGAGGTTTACAATCTATTTTGGAGTAGGAGACCGTTACAGAAGCGCTACTCAGTCGAGTTGTGTTGTGCTGCACAGGAGTAGAACAATTTTAGAGAAGCCCAAATCAATTGCTTAGGATTCACCCATCCCATTATTCTTGCGTGGCTCAAAGTTGTCCTCAAAAACACACCTGTTGTTTCAAAGGAAGCTGCTAGGGGACCAAAAGTCAACGAGTCCGATTCCGCCATTATGGGGCAACCGCAAGGAGCGTCGACAATCCCAAATCATGATGAACCCATCACAGTACGATTGTACTTTACACCAGTGAGCGTCCACGGAAAGACAACAGTCACGAACACGGGCAAAAATATAGCAGCCTGTCCAAATCAAGCCTGGGATTTGTGTCCTTTTGCTAATTCAAATTTTGACATTCTTGATAAAATATGACATTTTGATTTATCAGTTTGATTAGTGACTAGTCATGGGTTTTTAAAACGTCTCGGAGTTCTACAATTCGCAATTCGCCGTAACAGCTCAGAGTCTATCTGAAACAGTACTACAATAGCCCTGTGGGTTCGTTGCCATGGCAGCACCATATGATATAGGCCGATTTGCATGTATATATATGTGCGGTGAGGATATGATGGCTTCAGTTGTTTTTAAGTTTATGACAACAGAGACGCATAAGCATAAAGATATGTTTTCTAGTAACTTTATTTTTCATCCCTTAATATCAAGATATTTTAATGAAATAATCTTTACAAATCACCCTTTCACATCCAGGGCAAACTAGCTTGGACAAAATAACGTTTTGTTGCATCGCATCCTTATTCTTTTAATATATTAGAACGCCTCCTTATTCAGAATAAAAAACGTTACAGTAGTTTGCCTTAAACAACCAGTCAGAAGTAAAGAAATAAAACGAAGGTGAAACGAAAACATTCCAACTGATCATGGAGTACAACATTTGTTCATGGTTTAATACATATCTTTAGTGGGATGTACGGATATATGGAAAGTGAAGTGCATGTGACAGCAATAAACTGCAAAATGAAAGTGTCAGTCTTTTTAGTATCTTTCTTTCGTTTAGAAATACAGGATGATATGTTTACAACAAAAAGCAATCGTTAATATCAATGAAAAGTCAGTTCTATTCGTCCTGCTGGTTGTGCTGCTGTTCCCGGGCGTCTGCCAGCTTCAGATAGCGTGAGACCAGAATATAGTTCTCATCACAGAAGTCACACCACAAGTCCTTGGGTAGGTTCTTCAGGGAAAGGCTCATCCATTGAAGCCACCCATCAACCTCACTTGCTGGGGTGAGAGTCAGTTTCTCAACCCTCTCCTGAAGCTGTGAGGCCTGCGTCTTACTGCTTTTTACAAAGTCCATCACAGCCGTCTCCATAGCACCTATTTCCTGGGGGTTCTCTTTGGTACCTTCATAGGGAGGGTGGGGTTGGAGTTGGGGTTGGGGTTGGAGATAGAGCTGTTGTTTGACTCTTCAACTTGGCTGGAGACGGTGTTTGAGGCCTCGAGCTCGTTGCCCATGGAGGTGGATGCGGAGGTGGAAGCAGTAGCAGATACTGAGCCTTCAGGTGCTTCGTCTTCATCCTGCGCGGAGTCCTCTGAGTCGGCATGAGACGTCGACTGCGACTCCTGAGGGCGCACCTGTTGAAAAATAAACCTTCATGATAAAGACTGTGCCACAGCACTAGAGTACATTTGCTTCAAGCCGTAGGAGTATGGCGTAATATATACAGTGCTACGGCAGGGAAAAATACGGTGGAGGGCAAATAATGATTTATATGTGGATCAATAATTTCATCTGCTAAATGTAGATATGAGTCGGTCATCTAACCTGCTATCGTAATTTTGCCTACCAGTCGTGTAATACTCCGGACATAAACAAAAAACATCACTCGCTCGTATTGACATGTTTATAAGGTGCTAGCACGTGACAGTATTTCTAATGCTGTTGATTATCTTCCTTTCCTCATAACAATGCGCAAAATTAGAAACCTCTCAACATTTTAAACATCTTCGTTTCAAGAAAATCATCAAACAACTACTTTTAACAACACTAAGAAACAAAGTACTGAAATGCAAATTAAGTACTCAAATGCAGATTATATGGACACCTCTTTGTTTGACAAAAATTGATTCTGTGACGTAAGCATGCAAATCAAGAAACAACGCCTACCTGCCCAAGCACCGTGGTGTGCGCGGCTCTGTGCACAATGTGCTGCATGAAAAACTGGCAATTCTGCCAAATCCACCTTTGACGTGCCGTCTTATAGACAGGAGCCTGGCCGCTTTTCTGTTTTTTCATGCGACAAAATGTCGACCTAGTGGTTGAGTACCAGGATGTGATGTCCTTGGCTGTAAAAAAAAGGAACCCAAGAAAACTATAAGAACATGTCATAAGCTTAAGAAACAATGGTTCAAATGAAGCAAGAGAACAACAAAGCAGTGTATATTACGAATGTACTCACCAGTAATGCCGAGTTCCTTTGACTTTTCCTGCAGTAGCCTGTTTTTCTTGCCACTGTTGCGATAGTCGTCCCTGGTTTTGTCGTAGAACTCGGGATGCGCAGCAAAGAATTCGACAATAGACTCCTCCTGAGTGAAACGTCAGGTGCTTTGATTTTGACTCCCCCTTAGAGTTGTCTCCTTCGTCCGTCTGATTGTTGACTTCATTTCCGGTGCACTTGTATCTTTATCCATCTCTTCCGACGGGCGCTTCTTCCCCTTCTTGGGGGCAGACTTCGGCTTTTTTGGAGGCATGATGACAAGTGCAGACGTCTCTCTTGGCAAACAGGACTGAGGTCTGATCTGATTATGAACCCACGTGTGTATAGCCATGAAACAATCGTATGCATCACCTGTGAGCGATACTCGATCTGACACGTGGAAAATCGTAGCCTTGAAAGCAGGCTCTTCAGCGGGCGAGCTGTACACCGGTTGCCACTGTGCTCTGGTGGCTGCACTTTTCAAGAACATCGACAATATCCGGGAAAACTGACACCATCAGAACAAGGTCGAAATGTATACATTTTTCACCTCATTGGTATAAAAAGAAGGCCGTCGTGAAGTCTGTATTGGGGGCAATAAAAATCGTACGGCGACGGAAGCAAAATTTTGAACATGTTCAAAATCATCTTTAGCTGTATTTTCCGGCGTAGGACGCTCGGCGATAGCTACTTTTACGTGCGATTTACCTGCAATTGACCTGCGATTGACCTAGGTACACTCAAAAAACCCATCGTACGATGTACCTACGTTAACTGTGACCACCACTTTGTATGTGTTAACTATTGCATCCGGTTTTCCCCAAACGTACGACGTACGGCGCTGTCAAGACGGAAGAAACCCCATCGCATGTACGACGTGAGTTTAGTGTGACCATAGCTTTACCAAGCAAGGTGAAGAGGTACCGACACCTAGAGACACGTCTTCTCTCTCTTCTGTCTCTCCGAGACTCTCTCCTCTGTCGCTGTCAGAACTAGATAAATGCATGGGTCGCGGATACATAACAGGTTACCCCTCTTCATACACCGCCGACGTACCCGTCGTGTCGTGCCTGTTCTCTGGTGACGGTGAGATAGGCCCAATTTATACAGAGTTTTTTCAGGAAATGAGCGGATTAATTTTATTGCCTTTATTCTCGCCGACTTTTCACAGTCTCCTTGGTTGCCAATTTGACCCTATCTCTGTAGCCGACTCCCTTCAAACATTTGACTCTATTTGGCCAATTTCTACTATTTTCCCAGCGACCAGGGGAGACTGGTAGAGTCTACTGAACACGCACCATTTGGTATAAACCGCATTAATGTAACCCACTTAGTAATGCTAGTACATGGTCCCGTTTTGCAGATAATCGCATATACATCTCAAGTTAGGTGTGTATATAGACATGTCTTGTCCATGTAGGAGTGTATCTTTTTCATATCCTTGACAAGTTTGCAAATGAATTCCGCTCCCTATGTTAAACCGGCGTAGTTAGTCTGGTAGAGACTATAAGGATTTCGGAGCATAGGGATTTCGGAGCATAGGGATTTCGGAACTATTCAGGCTATTTCGGAACGTAGGCAGTGTAACCATTACATAAATGAAACGGGAATGGACTTGGTGGTAAATCATTTTTCCTGCACCCATCTCCAACAGACGAGTGCAAACTAACAACAGCTGGTAGCAGACAGCAGAACTCGCTGTGCCTAATGTCGTTACCATGGTAACAAATGCTGAGATGAAGTCTCCCATCACGGGAGCCATGGTGATCTCCAGCTGTGCGCACGCATGCGTGTCTCGGGGAAATCAGCCTCCTTTATAGACCTATCTGTCTCCTTTCGTCATGATGACAACTTCAGGGATGCCTGATGGTGACTTGTGAACTCGGAAAAAAAGTCCAGGCGAATGAAAAGTTTTACGAGAAGTTTTTGAATATGTCCCTTGTCAATAAGATTTCAAATTGATAATTGCAACCTATATATTTACAGGGCTGTGTCTTGTAAGGAGACCCGCATTCTTTCAAAAAGCTGACAGTAACAGCAATATCTGTAACGTTAATCAAATGAAGCTTTTAAACTAAATTCTTAATGGGAGATCGCTACCTCTTTCTGACGGCTGTCCATCCGACGGGTTTCCGTCAGTTTCAGATTCCGACTCAGAAAGCGCGGGGCAAGTTGGATGGGGGGGGGGGGGTTCGATATCTTGATGTGGTGGTCTTTTGCGGCCGTATTTCACTGGCGCAAGGGTAGCCGCATGAAAGCGGGAAGAAACACCCTAGCCCCCCCCCCCCCCCCCCCCCACAGGCTCATCTGCTTGGGAAACGTAATACTGTAAATGCAGAAATGTTCGCGGTGGTTTTATGTTCGCGGTTTTCGAGGTGAATTTTTAGCGCGAACTTAAAACTACCGCGGAACATTTTGCCCACCTATGACACTATGACAATAGCGCTACTATTGATTCGAACGCGCACTTTAAACCACCACGAACAATCCATTTCTTCCTACCGCCAAATAAAAACCACGCGATGGTAAATGCATTAACAGTAATCCCTAGTCTATGTAACGCTATCCGAGGCTGTAATAGCTACGGGCTGACCGGTGTTGGGCGGCCGCTATAAGCGCGATTCAATCAAGCTACAATCTCCCTATCCAACCTCTGCTTGGAGAGTACCCGCTACCTCCCGTGTAACGTCCTGCTAATCGTGAGGCCTTTCAGCCATTGATTGGGCACGGCATGTCAGGAAACCGGATTCTTCATCCCCGCTGTTCTCACAATCTGTGGAATAGGTTTTTAAATCCGCCCAGAATCTATCAACATGAAATAATATCATACAAGAATCTCCAAGCAGATATTGGGTTGTAAAATCGCAACGGACAGTGTAACATTTAATATGTAACAGATTCAAATCAAAGTAACGACTTCTAAAAGGCAAGATCTTGCATTACTGACATACCGCGTTCATCCCACCCAATTTCTCAATTGGTAAAATGTCCTCATTAATCATGCAAATTAAGTTCGAATTTGTTCATGCAACTTGAAGGTATCTAGCTTCGTTCTTTCCTAAGTTTTCGGATTATCCAGGATTCCTATTCCAAAGTCTCGATAAAAACGCCCCTGGAGTTCTAAAACAACCCCGGTGCCACGTGCGGGAACAAGCCCGCCTGCACATTTCTATTCCCATGTCCAACCTCGCCTAGCCGAGTCTTCCCAGTAACGTGATTGATCACATGGAGCGAACTGCGGGACCCGCCTGGACCACAGACAGACTATTAGATACTTTAGGGTTTGAAAAGATCAAGAACTTCAGATGTATTTAGTATATAAACCATTTCGTTTAATATGATGGGCTAAAAAATCATAGATTTGTCACTCCCTGTCAGAAATAAAATCCACGAGTTGGAGGCTGCGGACCCGACGTCCATGCGACTCCGGATCGATACGTAGAACAACATGTGTTTTCAGTATTTATGGAATTCATTTCAATCTAGGAGATCAAATCACAAGGGTCGTCAGTAATGTCGGTGGGACGGCAATGTTTGAGAGCAACAAAACCCCACAACATCCTTCCTTCACTCGCGTATGCATCTCACGCTGAGCAATTATGCAGAGTGGTCGGTGTCACGCTGGGGTCGAGAACACCTTTTATCAGTCGGGTTTCGGGCGCGGCGGCTGCGGACACCGGGTCTTTACACCTCCGTGCTGAGAATGGGGAGACAAAATCTGCCTCCGATTTCCCGGCTGATAGCACGGCATACCCACGGCATACCTCACATGCGCCTTTAATTCCCACTGGGTCTGCAGCCTCCGAGGCAACAGTTTGGACTTCAGAAAAGATGCATCAAAACTTTGTCCCATCATCGCCTTTTATATAATGTACCAACGAACACAATAATGCATGGTACGTTCCGCTAGGAGATGTACGGAGAAACCTTTTGTGAAAAAAAAGGCAGAAGAGAGAATCGCCCTCGGCAGGGGTGAAGTCCCCCCGTTCTTGACAATTTTCACGCTTTGTCAGGGTTGAATTAATCTTCATTGATTAGTTGGTGATAATAATTCATTCCGACGGGGAACCGGAGACGCAAAATAACACACATTGGGACTTCTTCCAAAAACAAAATTCAGACGTCTCTCTGACCTAGGAGGTTCCATTCAACAATTGATTGTGAATTTCCATTATCTAATATACAATGTACGAACGTGTCGTACGAAACTTCACCGTACAATCAGACCCAGTATATGTCAATTTCTGCAACAGCATTCCAAAAACTCCCCCCATCTCGTTCCCATTAGACGAGATAACATCGCGTGGGAAGACGTGCGGAGGTCGGAAACTCGTTCAAGTTCCAACTATGTGACGGCGGATGTCGCTATTGGGTTGTGTCCTGTCCTGTCCATATATATCTGGATGTGTGTACAATGTACATATAGATGCATCTGCTCTAGCTTTGACTGAGCGCTAATAATCCAGGCGGCCTGTACGTGGCTAAGACCACTCCCTCCCTCCCGGCACAATCTGGATCTTATTACGACCGGAGCTTACTTCATCCGGGTAGTAGAGTCCAGGTTTCGCTGTTTTGCAGCGAGACCTCGACAACCGAACTTCTCGTTGTAAACAGAGTCTGTCTCTCACGTTGGCGGGTTGTTAGACTGTAGGTAGTGATTTGTGTTGCGTGCTTTCTCTGTGGCACGACGTCATTTGCCCCACTTCGGGCTCTCGGCCTAATGACCCTCCAGTGTACCAGGGGGCATAGGACATACCTCCCTCTGCAACCCGCCCTAAAAAACCCTCATACAAACCACTTACCTTCCTCAAGGCCACACAACAACGACGCGATCAAATCAAACAAGACGCCCACATAAACAAGGAGACGTGTGTAAGAGCAAGGAGGTTTTATATAGAAATATAAAACCTCCTTGGTAAGAGTCAACAGAAACAAACTTAGAGACGCAGCAGGAGACTAGAACCTGGGGTTGATAAGACTGGCACTGTGGCGTGGCTTTATCACTTCCATATTCATCCTTCCTGACGGCTAGGGCTTGACCTGAAAAACTACTGCCTGCCGTTTCTATTTTGTGTCCAAATCACGCAGCCTCCCCACCTTCAACTGAACCAAGACTTGTAAACAAAAGAAAACACAAAACAAATCCAAACCTACCTGTCAATGTAGAACCTTACGGAGCGGTGATGTGGCGCGGTGGCCAGCCAGGCTCGTGGCGATAACGCTGTGTCTGTGTACGCTGTGCGAGGTCGGCGCTACAATCCAGGCATATGGAATGAAGTATCCTGTCACCGATACCGAACTAGTCTGTCTCTCCTTCAGATGGCGGGCCCGTGCTGTAGAAGTGTGCGCCCGCGGCGGCTCTCAGCTCCGAGCGCTGTAAATTATATCCGGGCAGCCCAGTGATAGACCCGGGAACGGGGATGCTTGTCTGACAGATGGAAGCCACTTCGGTCTTGAACTCGGGCCAAAAAGGTTCCCCACACAAACCCAACTCAGCCACTTTCGCGTCGCAATCTACGACGGCACAGATGAGCCTTTGGCAGACATACACGTGACCACGAACCACGGACCGACTTCGTCCACTAACACCGCAAGCTATCCCTTGATCCTCTAGCGCGTCGCCGTGGAGGAGGGGTGTTTCGGGGATCGATCATCAATCACCCTATTGGTGGGAATCCCTCCTCAGCAGTGGACTGGCGACAGACCCACTATTAAATGTAACCAGGGAAACAGTGGGGAAACATGGCTCATTTGAGCGTTTCCTTCACAACAGGCATCTGTATAACCGCCCCTCGGTGTAACACACCGGCCTGTAACAGGGAAACCCGCGTATTCAGCAGAGATATCATAGAGGGATTCTATTTAGCCTGTGAGCGGTTACAGGATCCCAAGCAGATACGGGGCCTCAAGCAGATACGCCCCCCCCCCCGCCCCCCCCTCGGGGCGAGCCAAATTTTTACTATATTGTGTGCAGATTGCAAGAATTCTAGGAATTGTACAGGAATGTGATAGTCTATGGGACAAGAATGCCTGGATGTATTGTCTTCATATTTTGTAGGTGGGTAGGTCTGTGGGAGACTTTGTAATGATTGGATTTTGGGCCCCCTAGCGACTTTCTATGGTACTGCAGGGGAACTTTCACTTTTCAAATCCCGTCTTCTGAACATGCTATAGTCATGATTTTTAAGTGGTGGATAGCTCTTTGTTAGGAAAATATGTCCTGTAGATTTGGACCCCCCAGCGGCTTTTTTTGGAACTGCAGGAGCTGATTTTGACTCAAACTTTGAAAGAGAATAACGCAAGAAGGGGATGACGGATCATCACAATCGTTGGTGTGTAGATAGCTTAAGTGATGATTTACATAATCATATGCAAATTATGCAAATCAATATCTGATTTGCATAATTAATGAGGACACTTAATAAATCAGCTGAATTCTATAATAGGACTCTCAAACACATGACATATGTAACTGAGAAAGAGATAAATATCGATAGATATCAATTATGCAAATTGATTCTTAATTTGCATAATTAATGACAAAATACTATAAATCCATAGTGGTAAATGATGGGGATTTCATTTTGCACTATTTGGAAGTTGAGTAAATGCGGCCACTATTAGACACAAATCTTGCATAGAGGGCCTCATTTACATAATTTATGAGGAAATGGTACGATATCTTTTTTTGTGAAAACAAGATTTTCATACATTGGCCAACTTGTGTTATTTTGGTAGAGAAGGTGATCGACTGATATGATTTATGCGAGGTCCTTATTTGCATGTGGGCTAAAAACGAAAACGTTAACAGAGACCACCGTCGCCATGGCAACATCTTTTTATGTTGCCAATCTTTTCCAATCTTTTTTTTTGGGGGGGGGGCGTATCTGCTTGAGCCCACGTATCTGCTTGGGCCTCGTATCAGCCAAAAAGAAATTAAAGAAAAAAAATCGCTAGTAAAACGCTAGTGGGAAGGCCTGCAACGGAGGCTAAGTGGATGTCAACTATTCTGCACGGTATGTCTGATTCCTACGTTAGTTAATATCACTTTAGGAACTCACACATCCCTGTCAAATACACCGTGCCATGTCTGACTTTCATGCATAGACGGCTTACCACAAAAGAGACATCAGTTTCCAGCCATTCAATCTAAAAATATACAGAAGCAGATAAAACGGCTTCTTAGCATCTACTATTAGGGGGGCAATAACCCAAACGTACCATTCCGAAAATGATTCAAATTTTGCAAAATGTTGGAACACTGTAGATATATTTAGCTAATTAAAACGTCAAACAAATGTTACAAATTGTTCTCGAGTCCATGCCAAGTCACCAGGAGGGTTTTATAATGATATTTGTAATAATTATGAAACATTTCTAATAAAAGAATATCTGACTGACGATAGTTCTATATTTTTCTAAAACATTGAATACAAAAATCTGAACTTATTTGAATTCAATTTAGAAATATTTTGAGAGTAACTGCACAAAAATCTCTTTATTCAGAATATATTCTAAACGTCTACGTGATTCTTTCACTTTTAGACATATTTACAAAAAAAGGTAGAAAATGGTTAACAATGGTAGAATGGTGATTGCCCCCATAAAAGTAGGTGCTAATCCGGCCCTTCTGTCTGCTTTTGTACATCTTTAGGTTTCACTGCAGGACGCTGGTTAGTCCTTTGTAGAAGGTACTCTTCCCTACACTTCGCTAGGATGTGTGAATTACTTTCTTTCCAGCTCTCTGACCCATTTATAAAGATGTCACAAAAATGGTAAAAATGGTAGAAAATGGTAGATAATGGAAGAATGATGTTACCATTATTTAGGAACTATTGGAAATATCATAGATTCCACATCATGAATTATTTCTAAAGTTTTAAAAAACCGGGGAAATATATATAAAGTTGAAATCACATTCAAAAAATGTCAAAAGTACCAAATCTCTAACACAAATAATTACAATCGATTGAAAATATTTGTAAATTATGACAATAACAACCCTCTCGGTGACTTGGATTGGGCTCTATTCAATCAAAGGATGCCCAGATTAATTTTGACAAATGTTATCATGTGATATGTTCAGTCTGTGTCATTCTTTCCCTTTATGTATATATCCAGTACAGCATCAGCAGATACATACTTCCTTCAGAAATGCAGCGCAGGTTGTGAGGAGCTTGGCTGGGAACAAATCAATCAGCTGTCAGAAATTCATGATCAGCTGCTGAGTACCTCAAGTGCTGCTACAGCCTCCTCCGGCAAGACTACAGTCCTGCATACTCATCACCATCATCGGCACAATTCAGGAAGGTCGTCATCATAAATCTCCAGAAGTCCATTGTCTTTTGTTTTTTGTTAGCTGCTGTGATAAAACGAGGCACAACCTTCACAGTTATGTCAAAATCAGGTGACATGTTCCTTGATCATGTGAATTGATGTTCATTCATACTTTGGTTTTATCATATAGGCTGGCTCATCACAACTAGTGGATAGACTCCAAGTTCAACATACAGAAGAAAGCAGCCTTGTTTGTCATTGTCTGTACAGCCCCGGTCACATATATCGTACGATGCACCTACGATAGCATATCACGTACATCGCACGATGATCGCAGGTGAATCGCAGGTAAATCGTAGGTATCGCAGAGCGTCGGACGATGTTCAATGTTTTTCTCCAGCGTCGTACGATTTTTCACATGTGCCTTTTCTAGATGAGCTGCATGGCCGCTTTTGTGCTTATGTAACCGACCAAATGCGATCTAGTTATACTAGGCCCTTACAACGGTTCAAATCAAGCAGAAGTACATACACGAATTTCCAATTTCAAAGGTCACTCTGAGCACCTCAAGCCTGTGTGGAGCGAAATAGTTGCGCCGCCAAATACATGAGAGGTCACGCGCTCCGCCAATCAGAGGCCGCGAACTGCAGGGTCATAGCAATAATTTGGCAGCGAAAAAAGCCTTTATAGTAAAATGTTGTCACCTCATCATTAAAACATGATTTTAACCTTCATGATTGACGTATTAGGAGTGTTTGTCATTGATTACAAATCATACCAGTTGTTCGTCTTCACCCAAATAACAGACGTTGTCCAAAGTATGAGCTTTACAATGACGGTTATGCAAACATTTATCATCAATTATGCAAATGAGGTCCTTATTAGCATAATTTGCTCCAACGATGTTCACATTCACATAACTTCCAAATGCCACAAGTATGAAATTGTCATCATTTACCTGTATGGTAATTATGCAAATTAGGCCTACAATTGCATATTTTCTATCTATCAACATTCCTCTCTTTCTCAGTTACAAATGCCACATATTTGAATGGTCATATCATGAAACACAGCGGATTTTTAATATTGTCTCATAGATTATGCAAATTAGAATCTGATTTGCATAATTATCGTCCAATCATACTAAGCATCAATTAATCTATCTACATACCAAAAATCATGACCATGACGGCATCCATCAATCCCATCTTGAGTAATGGTATCTTGTCATTGATTATGCAAATGAGGTCTTCATTTGCATAGTTGATATCTATCAATATTTCTCTCTTCCTCGGTTACACATGTCACAAGTTTGAGAGTCCTATTATGGAATTTGGCGGATGCGTAAACTTTCCTCGTTAATTATGCAAATAAGATACTGATTTGCATAATGAGTATCTAGCCATGTACATCATCACTCAAGCTATCTACTAACCAAAAATTATGACCATTCATCAAGCCATTCTTGAGTTATTCCCTTTCAAAGTATGAAGCAAGACCTTCTCCTGTAGTTCCAAAAAGCCGCTAGGGGGCCAAAACCTATACGACTTACTCTCTATCCACAGAGCTATCTACCACTCAAAAATAGGAACCATAGCCTGTCCAGAACACGAGATATCAAAACAGGAAGTTCTGCTGCAGTACCGTAACAAGCCGCTAGAGGACCCAAAATCTAATCATTTCCAGGTCTCATCAAGACCTACCCACCTACCAAATATCAAGACAATCCATCCAAGCCTTCTCGAGTTATGCTGGTCAGTTACACACACACATACATACATACATACAAACGCTAGCCTATGCATAACCTTCTCGGCGAAGGTAGACAAGGCCGCCTTAAAGCCTGACGACGATGGATGAAATTTTGAACACGTTCAAAATCCTTTTTCCGTCGCATCATAGTTTTACGTGCGATTTACCTGCGATTGGAATAGGTACACTAAAAAAACATCGTACGATGTTTGTGACCACGACTTTATATATCTATTGCACCCGGTCTTCCAAAACGCACGACGTACGGCGCTGTCGATGTCATGACGGATGAAACCCGACGTGTGATTTATGTGACCTTAGCCATAGCGTTGCCAAGAATGCATGGAAGCAGTGGACTCAGGTGTAGATCAGAGAGCGGGGACAGGACGAATATACATATGCAGTTCTACTGGATATGATATTTCAGTTTAAAATATGGCGTGCCATGGGTGTTTTTCAGACTATAAAAGGTTACTTTTTATTTTTAACGTATTTAAAAAGAATTGTATCTGATAGCTGTTAGACAAGACTTTCATTACCTTACTAGAATATTTAGAAAATTGTATTTTGGTCCAATGGCACTATTCAGCATTAAATGGTGATAATGGTGATACAAGTACATTTTAAAGTTTGTCAGAAATATCGTACCCACACAACTCCAATTTACCCACATTAACCTGCATATGCAAGTGGTACTTTGAGTAGTGGATGTCCCCAAGCCTACCCCATATCACTTCAGTATTGTATTTAATTGGTTGTGAACTTGGAAATGTAGAATTGTGAAAGGATGTTACATGAAGATATGCTAGGAAGAATTTCCCCAACTTCCTGTCATTGCATGATTATGTTTGGCGTATCGTTAAATTGCGCATGCAAGACTGAGTACTGTATGAATAATCAGCCATTCTGTAAAAGTCCGTGTGTTGGATCTGAATATATTGTGGAAAATACGAACATATTCTGGCAAATACAAAGTCCGTATGTTGGATCTGTACGTATCCGTGGCAAATACAAAGATATCCCAGACGGAATATGACAAAGATTCGAGTGTCGAATCTGTTTTCAAAATCCTTTGTTTGGATTCTGTCGTATCCAGGGTTCCGGATCACTGTGTCCAGAACACGAAATATCAAACCCCGAAGTTCCGCAGCAGTACCATAGCAAGCCACTAGGGGGACCATTTCGAGGTCTCAAGAAGACCTACTCACAATCCATCGAGGTATTCTTGAGTTATATATACGAACGCTGTGCCGAAACATAACCTTCTTGGCGAAGGTAATAACTGGTCGTATCTGTCAGGATCTTAGCCAATTTCGTGCAATGTACGTCGAAATTTTTTTCGGATCTGAGGTTCCGGAACGTAGTGTCCGATGTTCGGATATGTTACAGATTCCTTGTTAGATCCGCCTGTATCTAGCAAAAATACGGAAAAATCAATGTATCTGTCAGGATCAGAGGAAGTTCGTGCAGTGTACGGCCCCGTATCCGTCGAAAATCCTTTTTTTTTGGATATAGGGTTCCTGATTTCCGTGCTCCCAAGTTAGGGGGCCCAAAATGTAACCATTTCGAGGTCTCAAGAAGACCTACTCACAATCCATCGAGGCATTCTTGAGTTATATATACGATATGTACCACAAATGCAGAAAATTCACTGTATGTATCTGTAAGGATCCGAGGCCATTCCGTGCAGTGAAAACCACACCTCGGGCACGTTAAAGAACCTGACCCACAACAATTATCAAAAGAGCTGGGTCCATCCCGGTGAGAGTGGATCAAACCTAAGTTACAGTCTTTGTTGCCATTTTGAGAAGGTGACCTGCTACGTCAATCCTTCCACAAATATGTGGTGAATCTCAATAAATAAACAAGAGTTCCACGACCTCATATCTCCATGAACAATTCTATTCATGCAAATGACTTACACATTTGCATAACATATGCTTGGTTATAAACACCTTTATCTAACCTACACATGTTGCAATATTGACTCCTATAATTTTCCAATTAGATTCATAGTGGTGTTTTTGCATTAATTATGCAAATTAGGAATTCATTTGTATAATTGGTATCTGTTGATGCTCCACTTTCCATAAACTACATATGTTACATGTATTTGAGTCTGATAATGGAAAACACTGCAAATATGGATTTCCCTCATTAGCTATTATGCAAATTAAGTCACAATTAGCATAACTTGCACTGCTTTATGTATATCTCTGTCTAAGCTACCTGCATACTATGTATCATATTGACAGTCCTATAATTTTCCAATTAGATGAGATATGGTATTTTGCATTAATTATGCAAATAAGGAATTTATTTGCATAATTGGTATCTGCTGATGATCCACTTTCCATAAACTACATACGTTACATGTATTTGAGTCTGATAATGGAAAACACTGCAAATATAGATTTTCCTCATTAGCTATGCAAATTAAGTCCTAATTAACATAATTTGAACTTCATTGTGTACATCTCTGTCTAAGCTACCTGTATACTAAATATCATGGAAATCCATCGTTCCTTTGTTCAGTTATTCTCCTTAGAGTATTTTCACGATAACGCCCCTGCAGTTCCAGAGCAAGCTGCTAGGGGGCCCAAACCCACACCACGTCTTCATTACACCACAAGCTATCTGCCGCCAAAAAATCAAGACCACAGCACGTCCAGGTCAAAAGATACAAAAATTGAAGTTCTGCTGCAGTACCAAGGTCACATACCAGGGGGCCCAAAATCGACCTTTAACTTCGGCTTCACAACACCTGCCCACATACCAAATATCATCGTAATCCATCGAGAGGTTCCTGAGTTATGCTGCCTACAGTAGTGCGGAAACACAAACAGACAAACAGACAGACAAACACACACACAGACACACCCAAAACAATATCTCCATTTTTCATGGAGATAATGAATAAATAACTCTAGGATGATAATCATTTATTAGAACTGGGCGGCTCGATGCTGTGTATTCTCAACACATAATATATATTATATATTATAATAGACCCCGTTCACACTCAAAGAAATGGATGGGATTAAACATTTATCCCGATAGAATTAATCCGATCGCGATTGATTTTTGCGTCCACACTGCTCTTCGCCAATGAAAGTACGCCGTGATTCGACTCCGATTGAAGCACTCTGCAGCTGCGTTTCACAGAAGTATACTACGTGACGCTCGGTTAAGGTCATAGGTTGAGGTTGAAGGTTCGGCATCGCTTCGCTACAAATTTTTGAGGATTTTGTATTTCTGCAGAATGTTCTGTAGCCGTGGAAGTGAACGCAATCGGCGGGCTATGATCGCGAGAAGGCGTGAACGACAAAGGCTTTTATATATTGGCCTAGTTGTAGTACAGGTAATGAACGCGGCAAGAGTTGTAGACAGGGCAATCTGGGAGCGTGAACGAAGCGACGATTGTTGGGACAACATTCGGAACCAGCCGAAATCTCCGGCGATCCAATCGTGGTTTGCGTTCACACTCGATATTCGATAGGATTGGATTAATCCTCCCCAAACTACCTCCGGGAGTTGGATTCAAATAATCCGATCCAGAGAAAGTCAATCGCGATCTTATCAATTCTATCGCGATAATACGTTTAATCCGATCCATTTTTTTCCGTGTGAAGGGGGGGGGGGGCAGGGTGCAGGATGTTACGCACCGATTCCCTGATGTTTCCATTGGGAATTCTTGTATTCCATTGGAAGTCAACTCTCTTCGTTGTATATTTCCCCGTGTATTTCAACACAGTAACGTAAAACGACTGACGAACAAGTCGATTTCAACGGCAAAGGAAATGGACGGAAGTTTGAAGGAGGCCGGGGAGATTTTTTCCTGATTTGCTTAGTAGCACGATTGTTATATTTACATATAATACGTGATATAAATGTTCGTGATGTTTATTGTGTGACCCTGTACCTGGAAAGGACAACGCGGAGTTTTGCCTGTCGCTACTTTAGTTTATCTCTATTGATGGATGGACTTCATATGGAGCAGAAAGCATCTAGTCAGAAAGTCAGAAACATTAACACAAAGAAAACAGATAAAATCATGCAGTTATTAGCCTTATCATTTACACATATTTGAAGAAATGTAACAAATATTGTGAACTTGAACAAAATACAGATTAAACTTTATGTTTTTTTCATCACAGGCTGGAGATAGAAGATAAAAAAATTTCTCGGCAGAGCTATAGTTTATACACACTGCTGCAGTTATGGAAACACCGGCACCTTTACGGGCAGTTATGCTTAGGTCACAATTGGGAAAAGGGGCCCTGCCGGGTAGTTCCCGGGCCGTTTTTGGCACTTCCGGGGGTGACCCCTACGTGGCCCCGTGGGGCACCCTGCGGCTATCGGGCTGTTTTTGGGCACGGCGGGGACCCGACAAAATTTAGTTCTGACTTAAATTCTACCCGGGCCCCGCAGACAAAAAGACGCCGTGACCTAACCGTGAGCACACCGGGAGGTACCCCTCCGGTTTGCCGGCAGTCCACCGGGACAAATAATAATTTGTCTGTTTGTTTGCTTGTTTGTTTATTTATTAATTCATTTGCACACCATATAAATCTATGCAAATCTATGATACATGATACGATAGACAATAGATAAAAACAGGTTCAGGAGGAGGAAAAAGCGTCTATGGCTTATACTAGGCCCTCCTCGTCTGTACTTATCAAACTTAATTATAGATTTTAGATAATGTTACAAAGTGATACACAGAATATGAGAATGATAATGATAATTACATATTCAATGGTATAAATTAAGCTTAGATAAGAACTGTATATGTGACTCTACTACAGGGGGCTATGATGGGGTTTCATGGCACTTTTAAACGTCAGAAAAGAGGTGATGCTTTGTATATCTAAATTTGTCGGAAGACTGTTTCAATTTGTGACATATATACATTTTACGGAGAACTTTGCTAATGATGTGCGGACGACAGAAATATGGAGTTGATTTCTTTGCCTTATATGATAGTTATGTACAAGTGAATTAGGGTTCGGGAAAATATGAAATATATGAGGGAAATTGTTGTAAATGATAAGATATTGATTGTAATTTATTGATATCTTGAATATCTAGTATCTTTAATTTATAGGTAGAGGAGCCATGTGTGAGTGAAAGTTAGAAGCAGTTCTATCCTTGTGAATTTCTTTTCGAGAGTTAAAAGAGGGTGTAGAGTTGTACGGCAGGCGCATCTCCAAGCAATATTGATGTTACAACAATTCAAATGTGGGTATGTAAGGTCGTTGCAGATAGTTTTGAGGTTCTTATGAGCGATAATGTATTTGATTTTCACCATTTGTTTTAGCAACTTTTTTTATTTATAGCAGAGACCGGGATTTCCAGTTTAATTGTTAATCTATTATTACCCCCAAAGTGTTGGTCTGTTTCTCTTGCCTAGTAGGAATCTGTAAGGACATTTTGCGTTATTGGTGTCATAACTTTTATTTTTACTACATGAAATAAGGCAATTTGTTGGCAACGTATTTGCTTTAAACCATGTACTTTACATATATCTTGATTAGACAGTTGTATCAAAGAATCAAAGTATTTGTGGGAAAGGAATATGTTGGTGTCATCGGCAAAGAGCATAGAATAAAGTATTGTTACGAACCAAGGCAAGTTCACAGAATAAATGTGTGTACTATATCAAGATATCAAGGGTCACCGTAGCGGGAGCATCGGCTTTTCCCAGGTCTCACGTCAGTCAGTCCTAAAATCCTGTTTTTTACCTACTAAAAGTCTTCAAAATCCCTCTTTTTCTCAAAAAGCAGAGATAAGTACATACAAAAGGTATACTTGTCATCGGATTCCTGTTCCGATTATTTGGTTGCCTGTTTTCTCTATCTTTGATCCCTTGTTTCGAACTGACGCTGACACTGGGGAGGGCAAGCCTCTCGGCACGGAGCTATTGTATATGTAAGCTTTTCTTCATATCGCTTACCTCTAACTTTGTGTTTATTGATTGTTTAATGAAGAGTGTTATGTGTGTTATTGTGTAATCAGTGTTTAATGTAGAACATGTAATGATATTTCCTTAGCTTTTGCTATTAGTATATCTGTATTTTTGTATACTACAGGTATTCCATTACTGTGAAAGTAGTAAGACTACTTCCCTGTAAACAGCGCCTTGCATAATTAGGGTACAAGCAGGACATTGAAACATTAGCATCTCAATACACCTATGCAAATTGTGACTGGATGTGATTTTAATCTCATTGTCTTCCCTTGTGAAAAGGTTACTAAACTAAGATGACAAAAACAAAGTTACCAACCTGTAATATACAGACAGACTTCACCTGTGTAAAATTAGCAATATTTGCTGTGTTGTTCTTACAACTGTCTAAATCTGTAACGGCAAAGGACTCACCTGTGATGAATGATGCTAATGGACCAGAGCACAAGGCCATATCAAGCTATGAATATGGATTGTATCAACTGTATAATGGTCGTAGAAAGATAGCTAAAAGCATGTTGATCCCAACAAGGAAATGTAGTAAGACGCAATTTTGTATGTGTGCAATTCTACTTATGTCAGGTGATATCTCAATGAACCCAGGTCCACAGAGTTATCCCAGCCCACCAAAGAAAGAGCATAAGAAAGGACTCATGTTGACACACCAGAACATTCGTAGTCTCCCAGCGAAACACACTGATCTTCAGATCCTTTCCGCAGAAAGTCAGATGGACATCATTGGCCTCACTGAAACTCACCTAAATGAACATTTCCCCGACAACATCATCCAGCTTCCTGGCTACGTATTGCTAAGAAAGGACAGAGGTTCAAGACACGGTGGTGGAATAGCAATGTACATCAAGGATTCCTTAGCTTTCAAAGAACGAAACGATCTATGTGTCGATGGATTGGAAGCTCTATGGATCGAGCTGACCCCACCCAAGTCAAAACACCTGCTCCTGTGTTGCGCATACCGACCACCGAACGACAACAATTTCTTCACCGCCTTCAGACAAAGCCTGGAAAAGGCATCTGACACAAACTTGGAAATAACAATAATGGGAGACTTGAACTGTAATCTTCTCCAGGACAAGGGTCCCTCCGAAGATCTGACATTTCTCTGCGACCTTCACGACCTCACCAATCTCATAACGGAACCAACACGAGTGACTGAAAACAGCTCTACTCTGTTAGATGTCATCCTCACATCCAACCCTAACAAGTACTCAAAGAGTGGTGTGTTCAAATGTGGATTGAGTGACCACCACCTGATCTACACGTATCGAGGCTTGAAACAACCAAAACCCCCACCTAAATGGATCACAGCAAGAATCTTCAAAAGATTCGACGAGGAACAGTTCAAGAAAGAACTAGCAAGGGTACCATGGAGCACAGTTGCTGTCTTTGATTCTGTTCAGGACATGTGGAGTGCGTGGAAGTCAATGTTTGAATCGGTCTGTAACAAACATGCTCCAGTTAAGAAATTCCGGGTAAAAGGAACAGATTGCCCACCATGGCTATCTCAAGATGTACGCGAGCTCATGTCCCTCAGAGACCAAGCAAGGTACACAGCCGAGAAAACACAAAGACCAACTGACTGGGAAACGTACAAAAAACTACGAAACCACACCAAGCGCTTAATCCTCTCCAAGAAACGCAACCACTACACCGACAAAATCAACAATGGTTCCGTATCTGACATGTGGAGCTCCTTAAAGTCCCTGTTAGGAAAGCCAAACTCAGGTGATATAACTGGCATGAAGGATACGGAGGGAAACACAAAAACCTCACCACTGGACATCGCCCATGTACTCAACAAATACTTCGGAACAGTCGCTGAAACGCTAGCCCAAAACATCAACAAAGGGTTGTCACATTTCAGTCCTCTACAGTTTGTCAGACACTACCAGTCCCGCTTTACCCTCAAACCTGTGTCAGTGGACTTTGTGACCCAAGAACTCTTAGCTCTGAAGTCTGACAAAGCCACTGGACTTGACCAGCTCAACAACAGACTTTTAAAGTCAGCCGCCCAAGAAATAGCACCTTCCCTGACAACCATCATAAACGCGTCGATACAGACAAGTGAATTCCCAGAGGATTGGAAAAAGGCAAGGCTGTCACCCATACACAAGGCTGGGGACAGAGACGCCCCCAACAACTACAGACCCATCAGCATCCTGCCTGCCGTCTCCAAAATCCTTGAAAGAGCCGTGCACACACAACTCTACGACTACATGACAACCAACAACATTCTATCAGAAGTTCAATCTGGCTTCAGACCCGGACACTCAACACAAACAGCTGTACACTTACTAACTGAGAGATGGTACAAGGCCATGAACGAGGGTGAACTGACGAGAGCAGTGTTCATTGACCTGTCAAAGGCATTCGACACACTGGATCACACCATCCTCCTCCAGAAGATGTCCAGATACGGCATACAGGGACCCGCCCTTGACTGGTTCAAATCATACCTCACTGGAAGGAAACACTGCACATCCATTAACGGAGCAACCTCTGAGTTTCACCAAGTAAAATACGGAGTACCCCAGGGATCCATACTAGGACCCCTGCTATTCATCATCTACGTCAACGATATGCCAGAATGCCTTCAGTCTTGTGACATTTCAATGTATGCAGATGATACTGTTATCTACTACAGCAACAAGGACTTCACCAACATTGAGAACGTACTTCAAAACGACCTTCAACGGCTGTCGCAATGGTTTGCTGCGAACTCGTTATCAATGAATGGTGGTAAATGTAAAAGTATGCTCATTGGTACAAACAGAAGACTGGCAAGCTGCAACATTCCAAACTTGGCTGTCAACGGCGTCAACCTAAAAACATGCGACAAATACACATACCTTGGTGTAGTTATCGATCGTCAGCTCAAGTGGAAAGACCAGGCAAAGGCTGTACTAGGAAAACTGCGGCGGTCATTATTCATGATGAAACACCTAAACCCTTTCATCTCAACCTCAGCACTCTGTACCCTGTATAATGCCATCTTCCTACCACACATCACATACGCTTGCACAGCATGGGAAGCTGCCCCCGACCAGGATCTACAGAAAATTCAAAGTATGCAGAATCGGGCTGGAAAACTGATACTAAAGGCCCCACACAGAACACCATCAACCGAAGTGCTCTCTCGGCTGAGCTGGAAAGACATTAAAGAAACACTCCAATACTACAATGCCGTACAAACCTACAAAGCCCTAAACAACAAACTGCCACCCTACATGCGCCAGATGTTTGTGTACTGTAGAGACCAGAGTACTCGTACAACCAGACAAAGCACAAGCAGTCAGCTGGCTGTCCCCAAACCCAAGCGAGAGATCTTCAGAAGATCGGTAGCCTACCGTGGACCAAATGTCTGGAACAGCCTACCGCCAGACACACGTACGGCTCCGAATCTGACTTCCTTCAAGAGACTCTTGAAGTAACGGAAATGAACTAAACGAACGGACACGGACCATGAACCAGCTTTCGCCCTACTTTATGTTGTATGTTGTAGACATTGTATATTGTTGTACCATAAATATGTAATGATATATGTTGATAGAGTTATTAGGACTCAAATGACTGTGTATCTCTGTTATATTGTATCTGACCCTTACCTCTTCCCTCATGACCTCAATGAAAAGCGGCCTGCGTGCCGATTTGAGCTTATCATGAATAAACAAAGGTTCAAACAAAAATACTTCGTAAGACCGGGTTAAGTGTGACGTCAGGTGAACATAACTAAAGCATGAACTTCGTATATATCGTGTTTCTTTTTGAGCTCCAGTGCAAATTGTATACCCCTCGTCGGCCTCGAGATATAGATATGACGAGTACCCACCAGGAGCTTGCCTGATTCCCGACCGTCGTTCGCGGGGCATTCGGCAGGGACCCTACAACTGCCCCACCTGGATGTGATAGGCACGCGGTACCCTGTCGGACCCCACAGGGGTCACTTCAAGACACCGTCAGATCAACTGCCGGGTACTTACCGGAGACCGACCAATGAAGGTGACAATATTTTACAAAAATGCCACCGAGTGCCCACCGGAGCACCCCGGGACCCCGGCAGGGAAGCGGGAAGGAAACTTTAAATTGTGACCACGACAGCCGGTGCCCCCCGGACGTCAGAGCCCGGCCGGGACTACATCCCCGACGGGCACCGGCGCAATTGTGACCTAAGCATTAGTCGGAAACCACACAGCGACTCGGCAAAGGCTACAGACGCATAAATGGACATAGCAGTCGCTTTTGGCGGTGCGGTGCTGACGTGATCATCTGTCACATTCTCCTATAGCAGAACTGAATCCTAGCCTGACGAATCGCGCTCCTAGTGGCCAGCCGGCCTGTAAACCGCTAAACTGAATCCGTGTAGTATACGTAGAAACTCCCTACATCGACCCGAAGGAGGCATACGCGGGTTCGGCTCTGCTGTAAGGAGAATGATCTGCCATTGATCTAAGTCATCTAACCATATCTACCCTCTGGATACGTACTACAGTACATTGTACAATACTTCAATACCATAGCGTCTGCTCTGGGCTGACCAGTAATCACTGACCCGTTATCAGTAACTTAGTTTTAATTTCAATTCTTAGTTTACATTACTATCGCGCCCTGTCGAAAGGAACCCTAGCGAAGAATACAGGCTCTGACAAGTTAACGCCACTGGTGATAGGAACAAGCAAGAATCCACGTTGCTTTCGGGACCAACGCGCACCACTTCCGTGGTATGCGAACAAGAAAGCCTAGATGACTGGAGAAATCTTCCGGGAGTGGCTGCAGAAGGTGGATAAGGAGATGGGCGGTCCAGCTGGGCAACTTCGCATTATTGCACCATGCATACGGAGAATTGCACCGAGTACGCTGACAAATGGGATGTGCAGTTGAGCGGCTTCTACTGTATTTATTTTACCAAAAAAACAGTTATATGACGTTTTCATTCAGTTTTCATTGTATTTTGGGGTTATATGTTGAAAAAAAGACTTTTAAAACATTCAAGATTGCCGATCGAAGATTGCGGGTCCCAAAGTAAGCCAGATAGACATGACGTCATTCTATGACGTCGTTTTGACGTCGATGCGGTTGCCACTGACAACAGAAGTCTTAGTAGACTTTGATATCAATAAGACACCCTTTTTTTATTAACTTTTTGTTTAATACCTATAGATATTACCAGGATTCCCCATTTAGACGGTTTTAGCCAATGCAATTACATAATGACATCATAATTACGTCATATTACGTCATAACGATACCAAAATTACAGGGTCGATTAAGATTTACAAGTACATCATCCCCTGCAAATTTGGTGATTATACACTATACTGTTTGGAAGCCCAGTCTAGATAGGGTTAAAACTAGCCTGAGGGAAAGCAGAGCATGGAACTAAACAGCTAGGACGACACCCCATTTCATCCTTAGCACGAAATAAAATCCCCGCGAACTTAAAAGCATTTACAGTAATGAAGCAGTGGACAGGTGGGGACCTATTTTTATTGAGTACAGCTGCCAAAGCGTAATGTCGTATTTGGTGGCCTTTAGCAGGCATACGTCTCTTTATGGTGTCGACACGCCCCGCGACACTATCACTATCAACGTAATTGCCAATGGAGACCGTCTTCTTTTGTTCCTCAAAACTATTTCAAACATATTGGCGGTATAGGGCGTATTCACGTGACGTCATCACCCCTGTCCTCCGTGGGCGGCCATGTTGGTGCTCACCCGGCAGCGAAGTATCTCGGTGTCCGACGCTCTCTAAATTTCCAAGGAATGCGAAGTCGTCTGATCGCTGTTTTATTATATGCAAAGAGTCTCCAGCCTCACATCCTTTTCGCTACAAAAATCCAATTTCACCTACTGGAAATGACCCATTATCGACGAGCGAGGAAATGTTTTCCCCAGCTGCCTACAAACATGGCCGCTAAACTGTTTACAGAGTACGCATAAAATCAGTTCACAGCATACAAGTGTTCCAAGGCCTGCAACCACGTAGTACAGTGTCTTGAGTGTCGTGAAAAATTTTGTTGACAGGGAGTACGTTATGATCGGGAAAGTTCGACGTTGAAAGACCCGCCAGTTTACGAACGTATCTCAACAAGGAGGTTTAATCAGATCTCAAGCAACGACTACACGGTGCCGCGACTGTGTTACACAACGGGCCTGTAATTTGCTTTTCGACCAGATACAAAGGTTTCCATACACTCACGTTGATTCTCAAACTTCAACTATTTAGATCCGCTGTTCGTATGTCAGAAATCCACTTTTGTTTCAGTCGTTAGTCCCTTCGTATGTTCCCTTACCTACACGAGAAACGCCAAACCAATCTTACTGTTACCCGATCAGTGTGTGCTTTATCAGTCCCAATCAAACATCTGACCACGAGGCAAAACACCATGATTGTGAGACAAAACGTTCCGAAGGGAAATTGTGAATGGCGTAGAAAACATCTGCTATTTATACGGAGAGTTCCATAGGGCTCCACTATCAAGTGAGCACCAACATGGCCGCCAGTGCTCGTTGCTAGAGGGAGGGTCACGTGACTGAATACGCCCTATAGTGCCAGCCCGGGTGTCATCCTGTTTAGTTCCAGACTCTGCCTTCACGGAGACTTTTCTGGCGTTGGTGACGACGCGCCGTGCAGAAATGTGAAGTCGCTGACAATGGAGCGAATGGGAACCGGTTTGGGATTTGGGGATTCCGTGCAATTGACCGAATTGTGCGTTAATCCGTTGTGCAATTAACCGGCTTCTATTGTACTAGTATTCATAAGGCTTGTTTTATTTTATCTCTGCTCATTGTGATGATTTATCATTTTATGTCACAGTCGCGGTGCCTATGGGCAGGTGAATATCGAGTCCGTGCCACACATCAACATACCGAGTCCACCTGCCCTGTGATATACAGCTCCAACTGCAGACAATTCTCACAAACCGATGTTATGATATCGGTAAGCCGTCAGCTTTCCTGAAGCTCAGAGAGAAAATCTAATTTCGACCGATCCGTTTGATATGTTCCTCCGCGAAAGTTTGATTTAACCTGGCGTCATGCATCGAACCAGATCCGAGGAACAAGGTCCACCTGTGGGAGGGCTGTCTCCTGCCTGGCAGGGCTCATGAAACAACGACTGTGGACGGGCTTCAAGGTGAACTGTACTTTAGTCCATCACCATGTTGCTGGTGTGTGGTACCGTGTGACAGTCTCATGGTACGTCCAGAGTTTTGATGCTGCCCGATCTACGGTCTGCCCCGGAACGAAGCTGAAGTTGCCCGACAACTTGGGTGGAAATTCTTGAGGCGAGGTCTCATGTCGCTATGGAGGCACGCTCCGCGCGGGGAGTTTTTTTACAACTTTCTAGTGGTCCGCTCTCCGACTACTCCTATAAGTCATTGTGCCGGCAGAAGAACCTTAAAAAATGTAGAAAGTCTGTATATGCTTGGAGACCATGGGTTCAACTCTCCAGATTAGAACCGTACAACATACAATACCTGACCGGAGGTCAGAGGCTGGCCCTTTGCAAGCTGCCTGTAGTGACGTATCAAGCTGATCTATCGACCCCTCCTTATCACTTTCCTATATTCATGTCACCCTTACCTTTTCTTCTTTATTCTTCCCAGCATTCACCCAAAATTGCATATCCGGGTTCCTCCACCATTTATGACAGAAAGCTAAATGACCTGAAATTCGGAATTGGAGTGCCTTTGGTACATAGGTAGGGCGCTTGGTTTTGGGATGTACCCCTTGACTGACTCATTTAGGAGTTTTCCGGCTATTTTCACCCAAAAAGGTATATTTTGAGTTCCTGAATCATGGTATGAAAGCCGGGTATGAAATAAACGGGAATTTGGTATGATGTAGCTTTCGCACGGGAGATTGGGGTATTTTAGAGTGCTAGTATTCAATTTTGCAATGGGTAACTTTGGGAGATTCCATTGTTGCATGGAGAGTGTCGAAGTTGGGAGAGTCTTTCATTCTAAGAGGTGATTGTCTTACAGTCCTTTTTTGGGAGGCAGCAGTGATTGTCCCAGTTTGCTCAGGACCAGGGATAATTTTTCCCGGTGTCTGTTTTTGCCTGGGGCCTGGGGAGTGACGGGTTTATTATATAATAGTGAAATGTGCTGCGTTTGCCCGCACATGTTGCATTTCCAATGTTATCATGTGTTCCCTGGCGGCTCCTTTTTAACTACAGGTTCTTCTAAAACACTCGACGAGGTGACGAGCATGTTGAACGTTTAAGGAGGCTCTTGATCACATACTGTTGTAGGAAACTACGTCTTATAAGTTATTAGCAAATGTTATTAGAGTAGAGTTTACGGTCAGGTATTTGTACACTCGGAGTTTTCTTTAGTTATACCTTTACAAGCATCTTAATTGGTGGGACGTTAATCGTTAGAAAAAAAGTCAACCAAATTCCTGGCCGACATTAGCGCAATCTGACGGATTTAATTGTGAGGCTCGCCGCCAAGTGGTCCGAACCCCCGGCGGGAAGGCCAACAGCTGGACTGACTTATCCCGTCACTTCTGATATCATCTGGAGACTTCCGGGGAAGAAACAGATTTAGATATCGGATCTGCTGTCGGAGTCGTTCGTCGGGAGTTCTTGCGGTCACGTTCACCATACATTTTTTTGACGCTCGTATGATTTTCAGTCAAGCTTTCACCGATGAAATTGATAAGCTGAAACCAACCGTTGACAAGGGCCAACGACATACAAGAGTTTCCAGTTTCAAAGGTCAAAGGTCATTGGAATCACTTCAAGCCTGGCCCCATTCTAATATATAGTAATAGTCAAGGTGATTGGTGCAAAAAATTAGAATAAGTGCATGAATCTTTGTATTGCATGCAATAAAAGTAACATTTCTAATATAGATTTCACCTACATGGCAATAGTTGCTAGGCAACATTTTCCCTTGACAACCAGTGCCCTCAATAACTAGTGTTTATTGTATTACACATGTATTGCATATATATAATTATAGATATATAGGTATAAGATTACTAATATGTAGACACTTAATAGAATAGAACACCTGTTCTAGATTCTGCTCTTAATTCCGTTTTAGATCCTATTCGTTATGATTTAAAACATTTTTACCTGTGCGCACCTGGCGGTAAGGTCATGTTTGTTCTCAATAAGGAGCTTTTTTGATAGAGCACCGTTGGCCTCTGCTGGTAAGTTCTATTTTTTTCTTTGATTATAAATATCTTATAGTATAAGCTGAAGGTATAGAAAGCAGTGTTCCTTGCACAGAATAGAAGTATAAATGCATCATAAGACTGACATTAAAAATTTGAAAGGGGGAAAATAACAAGATGCGCAAGAAACAATGAAAAGCCGAAAAGCATAGCACAACCTATACAAACCTAATATGTTTGCAGCACATTTTAACATTGTTAAATAAGATAGTGAAGATATAGCTTAAGGTCGACGTCTTAAGGTTTTTAGAGGCTACACTTTTCTTGTTGGCTTTTCATTGTTATCGCCATGAAAAATGGAGATATTGTTTTGGGTGTGTCTGTCTGTCTGTTTGTCTGTCTGTTTGTGTTTCCGGACCACTCCAGTCAGCATAACTCAAGAGCCTCTTGATGGATTACAATGATATTTGGTATGTGGGCGGGTGTTGTGAAGCCGAAAATCAAGGTCAATTTTGGGCCCCCTGGTATGTGACCTTGGTACTGCAGCAGAACTTCAATTTTTGTTTCTTTTGACCTAGACGTGCTGTGGTCTTGATTTTTGGGTGGCAGATAGCTTGTGATGTAATAAAGAAGTGGTGTGGGTTTGACCCCCTAGTAGCTTCCTCTGGAACTGCAGGGGCGTTTTTGTGAAAATCTTCTAAGGAGGATAACTGAACAAAGGAACAACGGATTTCCATGATATTAAATGTGCAGATTACTTAGATAGAGATATACACAATGAAGTGCAAATTATGCTTATTGGGACTTAATTTGCATAGCTAATGAGAAAAATCTATATTTGCAGTGTTTTCCATTATAAGACTCAAATACATGTAACGTATGTAGTTTATGGAAAGGGGATCATCAACAGATACCAATCATGCAAATAAATTCCTAATTTGCATAATTAATGTAAAACACCATATCTCATCTAATTGGAAAATTATAGGACTGTCAATATGATACTTAATATGCAGGTAGCTTAGACAGAGATATACATAATGAAGTGCAAATTATGCTAATTGTGACCTAATTCGCATAGCTAATGAAGAAAATCTATATTTGCAGTGTATTCCATTATCAGACTCAAATACATGTAACATATGTAGTTTATGGAAAGTGGAGCATCAACAGATACCAATGATGCAAATAAACTCCTAATTTGCATAATTAAGGCAAAACACCATAATTCATCTAATTGGAAAATAATAGGCCTGTCAATACTGCAATATGTGTAAGTTAGATAAAGGTGTTTATTACCAAGCATATATTATGCAAATGTATAAGTCATTTGCATGAATAGAATTGTTCATGGAGATATGAGGTCGTGGAACTCTTGCTTTTTTTGCATCTTGGTCATCTTATCCTCTTTTTAAATCCTTTATTTTCAATCGTGTGATGCCCTGATACTTCTATTCTATACAAGAAGCACTGCTTTCTATACCTTCAGCTTATATTATAAGATATCTATAATCAAAGAAAAAAACAGAACTTACCTCAGTTTGCCGTCGCACCACTATCGTACAACGAATGTGCCCGGGCCCGTACCAGTCATCCCTGGTCATGACGGTAGAAACATGACGGGGTTGTCTTTCTAACTCATTTCTTCATTTGTCAGTATTCAAGACGTACGCTAACGTCATGCAAACCGAGCATCACAAAATGACCAAAATGTAACAACCCGTAGAAAGCTCGTGTCTCGGATCACTGACCGTCAATGTAGCAGTACATAAAAAATCGCTACACTTCTCCTTGGTATGAAGACCAAACTAACGTAACCCTTCCAAACAGATTTAACTAATTCTGGAGAAGACTCGATTTGTGCCATGCCCTTTGACACGTAGCCGTCAGGGGGAAAATAAAGACCAGATTCCCGTTGACACCTGAGTGAAAAGTCACGAGGCACTCCTGGCCAGTGTTGAAGGTCTGGGCTTTCCCTCCTCAAGTATGGCACGTGTCCAGATGTAGGGCGGTCAGCACATGGGAAACATTAATTGCTAAGCAATCGTCGGGAGGACAATTATAAACTTTACAGTTCTCCACCCCAACATCTGCTTGGAGATACCACCCTTCAGTGGATCTTCAAGCCTTGACTCGTTTTGTAATCTCCAAGCAGATGTAGGGTTCGACTCAGGGTATTTTTGGTCATGCAAAGAAAGAAAACTAATCTTGTGACAGTTCTAAATGCTACCACAGGAGCCAACACATACCAGGCTTGTTTCCAACGATGACTATTGAACTTTTAGTGCATGAGGAAACAAATACAACTTGAACAACTAGGAAGGCATGCCGGCCGAATGATTTTCATCAAATGTTTGTACCGAACTGCATTTTGGGGTTGTTTCATACCCTGAATGGTGCGAAACATTTGATCATCCTACAAAATGAAGCGGGCGACTCTGACAGCCCAGACACAACATTTGGATGGCCAGAAATGCCAAAAGATGTACACACAAAAAATTAGAAAAAAATGGGCATAGGTTCCCTTCTAGAATGAATCTTTATGGAAGCCAAATGTTTTTTATACTTAAAACCTGAGGCAACGGGCAACAGTTTAACATATTTTTCACTTAAGTTCAATTCGTTTGTTACACGTTCAGCGATCATCTGAAGTAGTAATTCCAGTCATCTCAACTGCACCATGCATGCATGCATGATGATGTAAACTAGACAAATTAACTTTAAGCACACAGCTTATGATATAACCTTTTTGTTCTCATAAGCGGGCAAAATATCAGAGAGGAATAGAAATGCAGTATAATATATGGATATGAACTGAAGCGTCGAATAGTAATCCATAAGGGACTGTACGATATTAAGTTGGTGTTTTCCGAGGGGAGGGCCAAGTATTTGTTTTGCTGAGAGGGCCGTACATGGGACAAAATTGGCGGGGAGGAGGGGGATGATTTGGTCTCCTTCAGAACCTTCAAACGTATGCCGTCTTTCGGACGTAAATGGCCGGGGTCCCGTGATCGAGGAGGTGCCTCAAAAACATTTTCATAGCCCCATTACTCAGATGGGTACCTACTGATTGTGATAATGCAACAAGGTGACATTACAAAAAATATCAAAATTGTCTCAGAACCAATCTGAAAACACCCTTGACATGCGTCAAACGTCAAACATGGCATGTCATCGTAAAATATTTTCATGTTACCATCCTAATGAGTTAAAACTATATTGTAACATTCGTTCTCTTTCAAGACCATTATACACATGTTGGTGTATTGTTTATTGACTACTTACCGTTGGTTTACACAACCTCCTTGGTTTACATTTCACACGCCACAGGCTACAAGCATGTCGTCTCTAATTAGTCTGTTGAATGGTTCTACAAAGGTTTCAACTGTTTTCAACCCGCCTTGTTTCCTGCATCCTCGTCGCCAGGGAGCGTAGCTGACTTGTAAGACACAAAACGCAACCTTAAGGAACGTTCGGTCTACTTGAACATGACAATGATGTCAGCACCCTAAGATGTCCCTTATCTGTATTGGAGATCGTTCTTTTACCAAGTCATATTAATTGATTGATGTAATGACATGTACGTTGTACAGATTATAACCCAGAATTACGTCGTATAATGTTAATGATATACCATGTTTATATTTCTCTACTTTGACCATACCGGCTTAACAGTGCCACAATCAAGATGTTTCTGAAATCAATATTAAGGTAAGATACATGTACGGCACTGATTTATAATTCACCAACTTGCTTTTGAATAATGCGCAGGTTTACCTGCATCTTTTCTGTTTTAGTTCATCTATGAAAAGAAATGTTGGAAGTGGTTTTCAATGTGCTGATAACAAAATAGCTGCGTTGATGAACCACACTGTATCAATGCAAATCTCTATTGAAGCATTGTCGACCTAGCCAAGAGGCATCACTTGTCATGCACTATTGATAAGACAAGTTTTCCAGGTAAATTATTTTAACGTAGCCTTACGTAAAAGACCATGGCTGAGGCTTCCGCTGTAGCTCTATCTCTGCTGGTCCATCCTCTTTACCCGGAGGGTTGTGCAGACCCAACTTGGAACAGAAGTTCCTCCACATGTGCTCGGCAAGGTCCTGGTCGTGCTCGACGTCGGCGGAAATGGCGTCACAGATGATGGTGATGAGCGGAAATGCCGTCACAGACGATGGTGATGGCGAGGGAGGGTGGAGAAGCACATCATGAAGGCCGAGGAGAAAATCGGCCCGGTGAGCGAATATCGTTAATTTGAAGTGGACGTTACCTTCCAAGCAATATCTTGAAGAGGGCGAAGACTGTGTGGTACATGTCTGAGTAAGACTTCAGGTGGCTCCTGAAGATGGGGAATGCTGAAACAATGACAAATGTATATATTAGTTGTCAACGACAAATAATAATGAAATCATCGGTTTACGTCTAAAACCAGTAAAGTATCAGGGGAACTATGCCTGGATCCCTAGCTTCAGATCTATGCCAGTTGTTGCCCGAATAAACTAATCCGGTGTGCGAGCCTGCACGCAAGAATAAACTAATCCGGTGTGCGAGCCTGCACGTAAGAATAAACTAATCCGGTGTGCGAGCCTGCACGCAAGAATAAACTAATCCGGTGTGCGTGTCTGCACGTAAGAATAAACTAATCCGGTGTGCGAGCCTGCACGCAAGAATAAACTAATCCGGTGTGCGAGCCTGCACGTAAGAATAAACTAATCCGGTGTGCGAGCCTGCACGCAAGAATAAACTAATCCGGTGTGCGAGCCTGCACGCAAGAATAAACTAATCCGGTGTGCGAGCCTGCACGTAAGAATAAACTAATCCGGTGTGCGAGCCTGCACGTAAGAATAAACTAATCCGGTGTGCGAGCCTGCACGTAAGAATAAACTAATCCGGTGTGCGAGCCTGCACGCAAGAATAAACTAATCCGGTGTGCGTGTCTGCACGTAAGAATAAACTAATCCGGTGTGCGAGCCTGCACGCAAGAATAAACTAATCCGGTGTGCGAGCCTGCACGCAAGAATAAACTAATCCGGTGTGCGAGCCTGCACGTAAGAATAAACTAATCCGGTGTGCGAGCCTGCACGCAAGAATAAACTAATCCGGTGTGCGTGTCTGCACGTAAGAATAAACTAATCCGGTGTGCGAGCCTGCACGCAAGAATAAACTAATCCGGTGTGCGAGCCTGCACGTAAGAATAAACTAATCCGGTGTGCGAGCCTGCACGTAAGAATAAACTAATCCGGTGTGCGAGCCTGCACGCAAGAATAAACTAATCCGGTGTGCGTGTCTGCACGTAAGAATAAACTAATCCGGTGTGCGAGCCTGCACGTAAGAATAAACTAATCCGGTGTGCGAGCCTGCACGTAAGAATAAACTAATCCGGTGTGCGAGCCTGCACGCAAGAATAAACTAATCCGGTGTGCGTGTCTGCACGTAAGAATAAACTAATCCGGTGTGCGAGCCTGCACGCAAGAATAAACTAATCCGGTGTGCGAGCCTGCACGTAAGAATAAACTAATCCGGTGTGCGAGCCTGCACGCAAGAATAAACTAATCCGGTGTGCGAGCCTGCACGCAAGAATAAACTAATCCGGTGTGCGAGCCTGCACGTAAGAACAAACTAATCCGGTGTGCGTGTCTGCACGTAAGAATAAACTAATCCGGTGTGCGTGTCTGCACGTAAGAATAAACTAATCCGGTGTGCGTGTCTGCACGTAAGAATAAACTAATCCGGTGTGCGAGCCTGCACGTAAGAATAAACTAATCCGGTGTGCGTGTCTGCACGTAAGAATAAACTAATCCGGTGTGCGAGCCTGCACGTAAGAATAAACTAATCCGGTGTGCGAGCCTGCACGTAAGAATAAACTAATCCGGTGTGCGTGCCTGCACGTAAGAATAAACTAATCCGGTGTGCGAGCCTGCACGTAAGAATAAACTAATCCGGTGTGCGAGCCTGCACGGAAGAATAAACTAATCCGGTGTGCGAGCCTGCACGTAAGAATAAACTAATCCGGTGTGCGTGCCTGCACGTAAGAATAAACTAATCCGGTGTGCGAGCCTGCACGTAAGAATAAACTAATCCGGTGTGCGAGCCTGCACGGAAGAATAAACTCGTCCGGTGTGCGAGCCTGCACGTAAGAATAAACTAATCCGGTGTGCGAGCCTGCACGTAAGAATAAACTAATCCGGTGTGCGAGCCTGCACGTAAGAAGGAGATGAAGAGGAAGGTAGCAGCGTCTTTTCTCAACAAGTCGAAAAACTGTCATGAACAAAATATCTTGATGATATAGATAACTTTGAAATTGAAAATAGAGACAGATATTATAATGTAGCCCCTGACCAAAGGTTTTGCCCATTTTGTCCAATGGAAATTGAATTCACTTTGTCATGGAATGCTCTAGATATGATGTTTTATGTAATAAGTTATTCACACTTCTCAAAACAAGTACAACAAGTTTTAAGAGTCTCGATGCAACTGTTTTGAGTACATTTAAATGCAACAATCCCCACAATGTAAAAATAGGTAAATATTCAAACGACAGCTTTTTCATT
The DNA here is from genome assembly GCF_035083965.1 of Branchiostoma lanceolatum. Taxonomy (NCBI): domain Eukaryota; kingdom Metazoa; phylum Chordata; class Leptocardii; order Amphioxiformes; family Branchiostomatidae; genus Branchiostoma; species Branchiostoma lanceolatum. Next base: position 23,300,675 of record NC_089726.1, read on the forward strand.
AGAAATAATATCGAACCTAATGATTAGCCCCACTCGATTATAACACTATATCAAAAACGTATGCTAGCCCTCATTGTATCATATTAGTAATTAGGATGTTAAGTTTTATTCTATACTTCAATTTTGTATTATGATTAAGAACCCTTGTCATACTTTGTACCGTGTACAATTGTCGTGCAATAAAGTTCTTCTATGATAACTGGTATGCTTTCGTCAAGCAAAGGCGTGATAGCAACTCAGTTGTTGGCAGTCCGCTAGTGTGAAGGGGCGGCCTGTTTTGTCCATATCAAGTCGGACGCATCCTAATATTGTACAGGCATTATCACACGTTTGATGTGATTATTGCTTTCTTTTATTGAAGGGCAGGGCTATTGTTCCTGTCAAGTGTAAGAAAATTCTTGTTGACAGGCGTTTCTACCTGTTTGGCATGTGGGTAGGTGTTGGGAAGACGATGTTGGGCCCCCTGGTGTGTGACTTTGGTACTGCAGCAGAATTTCCGATCTTTGCACCTTTTTGTCTTGGACATGCTATGGTCTTAATGTTTTGGTGGCAGATTGCTTTTGATGTATGGACGAAGCGGAGCAGGCTTGGGCCCCTATCCACTCGCTCGGGAACTACAGGACGTTTTTGTTCAAATAGTTCGAGGATAACTGAACAAAGGAAAGACGGGTTTCCATAGTATTCGGTATACAGGTAGCTTAGACAAAGATGTACACAATGGTGGACTCAATTTACATAATTAATGACGAAACTGCATGCAGCAAGGGACGATTTCAGTGAGTCCTTGAATCGTTTGTAGGGTTTATTCTTAATATTTATTCTATCTGGTGACATGGCCTCTGTTTAAATTGAGTTAAATCGGTATATGTGATAGATTTCTAAACGTCATAGAGGGCAGGTACTCTTGTATCTAATAAAACCGTTTTATACAAAGCAACATGTTCCATCCTTCTGTATTTTCTGTGGAATTATAAGTTCCTACATCATGCAAATGCAGTTTAAGGCAGCTGTGTACTGAACAGTACATACATGTATACTAAGTATCAGAATAGTTTTAAGGTCCATGTACAGATCAATAAGTCTGACAACATGCAGTTATAAAGGTTGAGGAAAAATGTGTTTGAGAATACAGGGGAGTATTGTGTTCAATGCAGTCAATGAGATGAACTGGCTTAAATTATGAGGGCCAGTAAGGTAGCACTACAACATAATGATGGTTTAATCAAGATGAATACATGTACATGTGATTGTCTTACAAGGGAACACAAGATAATCTCCATATGTATTCTTACCATACAGAACATGCACATGTACATTAATCTGAAATATTACAGATGCACAGCTATAGAAAAAAAGCAGATGACCTTCAACCATAAAATTATCAGAATGATTCATATTCTATTTCACATTTCTGTACGCTCACTATAGGGCTCCTGAATCAGAACAAATTTGTATTATGAATCTCAACAATGCAAGTATTGGTAATACGGTCAATATAATATAGTTTAACCAAAGCCTCTGTAACATATATTCTCTAGGGCAATAAGTTCCTGCTAATTACCACCTGCGTACCTGTATGTGTGGAGGTTTCACGGGGCACCCGGTGACTGATATTTGGGTCTATTGGGCCAACATTTCCTCCACTTCTTGCTTGTTCATCTTATCAGGCCAGGATATGTGAAAATTAATCTGTGCAGCAAGAATACTTATACCACCCATATTAAGGGAACTAAATGTACTGAGCAGTTAAGAATTCTGTTTCTGAAAAGTGACAGAGATTGAGAGAATGCATTTCCTATCAAGTAGCAATTCTGAACAGATCTAAATATTGTCCACAGATGTACATGTTGGTTGTTTAAGAGTTCATGATGTGGTTCTGGATGTGGTGAGTCACTGACTGAGAAACTGCAAAAGATCACAGCCAAAAAATATCTGCTTGTAGAGCATCACAGCAAGACACCCGGAACTGAAAATAGAGAAACCATTCATTCTGTTGTACACAGCTACATCAAGTCACTGTTATTGAAAAAGACAGAAGAAAAATGTTCAGACTAAGCATGACAAACAAAATGACTACAGTAACAAGATACTTACCAACTAGTAAGTATCTTATGTCATGTCATAAAAGAAAGGTCATAACTCATGAGTTTGTAAGCACTGTATTAACAACCTGACTAAATAGCTTTAAACATACCCTTTGTTTTGATAAATAATGATATCCGATTATGTGAACTGTGCAAGGCACATTCCTACTCTAATGACAATGTTGATGAACATTCATGTATGATAAATCTTAATTACCTGATACTTTTCCAGGCACCACATCAGCATGTGTACTATACTGTACTATAGTAGCTTGTCACACCTGCCCATTCTTACTGCAACACTCACCAGTTTTAGTCCCATTCATCTTCATCATCATCAAAATCATCATCATCATCGTCGTCATCATCATCTGTAATTGCAAAAATACATGATACATATCAGTATCTTACATATGTAAATTGATCATGTAAAAATAAATACATTTTTCACTTGCTTTCCATAATCAATGAAACAGGCAGGTGCTGACGGCCATGTTGGTGACCCTATTTGCATTTCAATGGACCGTAGCAGGAATGTAGTCTCCAACCAGACCCAATAGATTGCAAAGACCGTATCCAACTGGAAGAAGGAGCTTATAGTGCAATCTAAGGTCTGGAACAAGTCGGTCTGAACAAAGGCTATTAACATCTAATTGTTACCTAATCAAACTGTGCTTCTGTAAGTGAGTTTATTACTCTCTGTCCGCACGGGCGTGCGGCGCCATGCCGGGCTGACACCTCCAGGCCGCGACTGAGAGGCCGTTCACTTGGGCAGAGCTGTACCGCGAAAATTAAACTTCCCAGGAAAAATAAACTAAATGTTGCCAACAGAAAAGACTTGGTCTCTTTTTCAAAATCAATCTGTTACGAAGATCGCTACCAAAACTGCTTCAATCGTCACAAAATGCGATCAATTTTGACCAGTTACGTCGGAACTGTAAGGGCAATTCCCGCAATGTGGTCACGTGGAATCTTGCAGTTAATCTCTAGTAATAGTGGCTTGAACCCGAAACAGTAAACATTGTCTACGAATGTTTTGGTAAGAACGGTTTTCCATGATGCCACAAACATCGCCGATGGGTGAAAGAAACTGCTATTGTGAGAGCTTTTTACTAGGCTCAACCAAGGCGCGAACCTCCCACTGGGACGTGCGCGGGTGACTGGGCTTGGTCATAAAAAGATTAGTACCCCGGACATTCGTACGGCTGTTAGCATTACAACGAGGAGGGGCAGCGGCACCTTTATTGAATAGAAATGCTCCGCCCTGTTTGAGTTGTAGCAGACCTTGGGTTGGCTATGAAAACTCCTTCTGCCTGTTGGATACGGTCTTTGCCAACCCGTAGGTCTGCTTGGAGACTAGCAGGAATGGACATATTTACAAATAACTCATGACAAGGATAACAATGTTTAAACAAGTGATGGATTAATTGGTGGATTCATTCTTAGACTTTCAGAATCTAGAGGTCTCTGATTGAAATAGAATTACAGGTTTCAATGCTGTGCCCAAGGAAAGGCACTTTACACCAATTTTCCCAATTTTACTCTGGGGAAAATGAGTATTGGTTGGGAATATCTCTTGGATAGTGTATGGCCAGTAAATTTTGTACTAATTCATGTGGAATGGGGGATGTCCCTGTAGTTCAATTGGTAGCAGCTTCACAGTTGAGATCCTGTTTCCAATAAGTTAGTAACTTGGAGACCCCGCTTAAAGTCCCCGTGTCAGCACATGTTGGCTGGGGCTGCACCGTCTTTTGGAAGGGACGTAAAATGGGGGTCCAATGTTAATCAGTTTGAAGAAGTGCCTCGAGCATGTTACTTGTGAAGGGCTAGCAACTCCTCCCTGTAAAAATATACCCTGCTACTGAAACAGCAAGGAAACTTGCTGACCTATGTAAGGTTCTGAAGGAACAAAAGAGTTCATGTGCTATGAAGCTAGCTACAGACACCTGCCATCAATGTTACACCTGGTACAGCTGCTAAACATACCTGAAGAGTGGATAGCCTGGGCTCTGTTGGCCAGAGCTCGTGCTAGGGCACCTGCCATGCCGTCCAGCTGGTCGGATGCTGCAGGTGCGCTGTCTGACTCACTCACCTGGACACAGTACAACATGATGTTACACATGTCAAAAGTTTGAAATCTAATTATGAAAACAAGGTCCTTATTACATAATTGATCTATTCATGTTCAAAGCTGCATAGATATGTCACATGTTTGAAAGTCATATCAAACACAACAGAAAAATTAACTCATTAATCAGGCAAAGTCTTCAAGTTATAATAAGTCTTCAAGTTATAATAATCTCCAATCTAATTAAGTATGTCTATAAGCCAAAGACTAAGAGATGGAGGGTTGGACTGCATGGAGGAATACACATTGTGCAGGTGTCATTTTCCGGAAAGGCAAGGCAAAATAGGACCTCTTATGACCAAGCAATGCCACACTTGCAATGCTCCTTCACCATTATTCTGGTAAGCCAATTGACATCAATCTGGCATCAATCAATAAACCTTCATTTCTTTCATATCATGTCCATATTATAGATAACCTTTGTCACTTATGCTATACATGATATATTTTCTCTCTAGTGCTGCTGATACAAAATATTGAGATTTGAAACTGCCATCCGCCAAGTTGACAACGACCACGTTCTCCGCGGAGAGAAAATTTGTCACGATTATCTTGCAGCTAATTACATTTTCTACCTGTGAACTTACTGGTTTGTGAAGAGTACATTGTGTCTACATGTGTACTAACTGGTTTGTGAAGAGCACTACCTGTGTACTTACTGGTTAGTAAAGAACTACCTTTGTACTTTGTTTTGTGAAGAGTACTATAACTATGCTTACTGGTTTGTGAAGACTGTGTACTTACTGCTTTCTGATGAGTACTACCTGTGTACATTCATTGCTGTACTTACTGGTTTGAGTTGTGTTCCTGATCTGATCTGACTGAGGAGCTCTCCCCTGGGATCAGAAGCTGCCGGTGCCTGGCGTTGACTTTCGTCCACATGTTTGAGTTGTTTCCCTTTCTGTATGGAGGCCAGCAGATCTGATCGACCCGACGAGCCACCAGGAGGTCCGAGGGGGGGTCCGAGGCCCGATGATGGGGGAGGGGGTGGTGGAGGTCCCGCCATGGGTGGAGGAGGAGGAGGAGGGGGTGCCACAGCAGCACCAGGACCTGGTGGAGGTGGGGGTGGAGGGGGTGGACCTCCCATTGCGGGGGGAGGGGGTGGTCCAGGGGACCTGTGGTGGCTGATGGGTGGAGGGGGTGGTGGGGCAGCGCTCCGGCTGTGAGGGGAGGGGGAGGGGGGAGGTGGCAGTTCTCTAGATAAGGGAGGGGGAGGGGGGGCTGCTGCATTACGAGATGGCAATGGTGGGGGTGCAGCACTGCCTCGAGAGGGTGGAGGAGGAGGGGGGGCACCACCCCGACTGGGAGGTGGAGGGGGCGGAGGTCCTGTAAAATAACACGTCAATCAATCACAATTCAAAACAACATGTCAGTATTGTTACCTTAGGTGACTGAAATCATATCAGCATACATGTATCTTAATCAGAAAGTTAAAATGTTACATTTCACACAGCTGGAGGTCAATCTTAAAACCAACCTCCAAAGTTCAAGCATGTCTAACCTTCAAAGATGGGAACAACAGACACTAAAACAGAAAACGAGTCTGAGAAAAGCTAACCAGATATAGACTTGAATTCCTTTTTGACAGCTTCCAGTCCTCCTTGCTTCTCGATAAAATCATAGATGAACTTGGACGTTTCTTTGTCCTTCAGTAGGTCCTGACTAATTCCTGCTTGTTCAAACAGTGACTTCAGGTCAGGGTCCATGCTGGTCATCTGGAAGTCCACAAAACAAGACATGTTCAGATACCACACCAGGACAACTTCTGCAAACCTTGTCACAGAAGTGATGCCTGCATTTAGACAAATTCTGAGTTATTGCTTTTGCCTTTCAGGCCATGACAAACAATGTTTTGAAAACATTCATATCAGTACTATTTTGAATCTTGTTGTCTGCTATACTTAAGGATGCTTCTATGGCTACATATCACCGTAGTGTAGAGGGCTGGCTTTAATATGAGTGCAGGATAAATACCTGCACAATTAAAATGTCACCTGCACTATCATATATATGCAGGTGGTATTCCCAGCCCTGAACGTACTGTCCAGAAATGATAAATCAAATGAATGATTCTTTTAGAAGACTTTAAAATATCAGCTCTTGATTCATCTTCAAACAGCAGTATATGTAAATTAGCAGTTCTGAAGAAACCATATACATGAAAAAAACTTACATCAAACCCAGTGTTTGGATCCCAGCCGACATGGCTTATGTGTCTGAAGAAAGAAAAACAGAAAACAAGATGGCGTCATTTGACAGTTCATTCATGGTCCAGACTCAAAAATGCTTCAAATTATTTAACCATCATACTGTGGACACATATACAGGCTCTGAAACTCCAAGAGAAGTGCAGGAATTTGGACCACACTTCCAGATATAAATATAGAACCCAAAGTTGGGACCGAGGGTAATGCGGAATGTATTTTATCTATGTCATCTGAAAAAAAAAACACATTTCAATGTGAAATGTGCCAGAAATTGCAACAATCTTGTGTCCTCGAACAAAAAATGGTAAAAACATCAATTCCAACATCTGAATCTGGTACATGTATTCAAATTTTCAACAGCGGGGCACTTGGTGCACGCAAAGTGCTTGTGCTTTCAAATGGTTCTATGGAAGCCCGTGTGATACATTATGAAGTAGACACGCGTACATGTGATGACCCAAAAATTTTTCACCCAGTCTGATACTGTATATTCATAACACATGTTATCAAGGCCCAGGTATAACATAAGTGCTTTAGTATAGACAGCCCCAGAGGAGAGTGTTCTGGTTCTGCTAATGATATTTTTCTGAATCCAACAACGGCATTGTATTGGCTACTTGACCTTGAACTAGGCAGCTCTTGCATTATACAGCACCAATACTCTATAATGACACCCCCCCCCCACACAATGAAATCATAGAACTGTGAGGAAACATTGCAGCATTCACTTCCTGACACTGCATATATACAGACTTTCCCTGAAACTTTCATGTATGTTTTCCAGTTCAGTATTAACTTTTTAAACAAACTGGTGTGGCATAAGTACAAGTAAGTAAACCACCTACTGGAAATTAGTGGGGGTGCTGATGTCAGCTTTAGTTAATTTTTTCTTCTTGTCCTTCTTCTTGTCCCCCTTGAGGGTCCCCTTGTCCTGTTTGCGTTTGCTGAGAGCCATGTTGTCTGACGGGTCTGGCTTCACATCTGCCACCTTCATGTGCTGGGGTGTGGGCACTGTGGGACCAGGAACTACATGTCATTGTCACAGTCACACAAGTACTACTTATGCTATACTATCATCAGTTTAACAAGTCTGAATACATAAGATCCAAAAATGATATACATGTAGTTTTGTCACATCTACAAGTTTAGGCCTATCATAACTATTTTTGTATGCTAACTGTTATGATAATCATGGAGGTCATGGTGTTTCATGCTTTATGATGATAAGATGATTATAATATTACTTAATAATAATCACTGTGAAACAAAATGTTCCTATTTGTCATGCAATTCTTTTTAAAGTTACATTTAGTTTAAATCACATCAGTTGCTCTACCATTATGGGACCTGATATTGATTAAACTACCAGTATGTAAAAAATCATGACAAAGATTTATCTTGTTCTACTGTAACAGTATACCTGGAACAGATGGGGCCTGACGTTTCTTCTCTGAAATATGAACATAAAACATATCAGTTTGGTAACAACCAATATATACTTAACAGTGGACCATAGCTCAAATTCAATACATTCAACAAGGGTTTAGACATAATACCAAAGTAAAAACTATACATATTTGAAATCTGATAAGAGAAAAAGATATCATAGCATCAGCATTAGCCTTTAACAGATTATCATTATGATACAGCAAATGAAAAGACATGATACAATGTATGGAAGATTCTTTCTGCTGGACTCCAGGTGTTTTAGGGTTTAGAATTTACCTTTATTATCTACTTGGCAACAATACTAGTGTAACAAGTAATGCGTTTTGAACTTTTACTACACTAATCATGGAAAAACTCAGAAGGCAAGAACTTTTGTCAACAGTTGGTGCCAAGATATACATGTATGTATCAGCATTGTGTCTATCAAAAAATACATGAGCAGTAAATCTGATCTGAGAACCGAGAAATGAAACTGGGGCCTGAAACCTTGTTTCTTCTGCTGCTTCTGTCTGATCTTGTCTTCAATGGTCCTCTTAAACCTGAGGGCTTCTCTCTCGTCAGCAAAGTTCAGCCCAGCCTGGCAGTCCTGCAACAGGACACACAACAGTCATATGGTGACCAAGTCTTCTTCTCGTTGTTCTTATCTTGTCACAATTATGAACAGTGTCCTCATGATTTGTATGAAATTTAGTCATAAATGTCCTGTTAATACCATAATGTCATTAGACAAGAAACACAACAGACAGCAACTTCAAACGGTGAAGATGCAGTAAATATACAGTAGAAAGTTAAACATTGATCATACATTTATATGATTATGCTGTAAAAATCAGGTATGAGGCTGTTGAGCTCAAGTTATAGGTTAATAAACACTGTAAACGAAACTAGCAATGACGTCAGAACTTCTGCCATCAGTATTGTTGGCTTAGATTACATGTACAAAACACTATAAGTTATATATTTATTAAAGCAACCATGTTAATGATATACAGTGTAGTGTGTTGTGTTACAGAACAAAATTCTAAACTGTAGCATTCAAGACAGACAGATTTGGACTTCGAATGCGTGGATCATTAAATTTTTCATTCAAATCACAAATTGTAACTTCAAGCTCAAATAGTTCTAAATGCAGGTATATCTGTCAGTCTGAAGACACATACATGTATCTGATCTGTAACTTGCATGAGACGGGGTGTAGAATACAGCAGTGGATCTCCTCATTCATTGTTTGACGGAGAGATTGAAGTTTCACAGCATTGTGTAAGTTAAAATCCATTTGTGTAGGACACTACATTTTAGAATTTTGTTGTTGTGACTTCCTTCAACATGGATAAAGTTTCATAAACTTGGCACACCAATCTCAAGAGACCTCGTGTATACTTACATCAGTGGCAAACGTGTGGAAGTAAGGCATCGCTGTGTTGTACTTGAACTGGTTGTAAAGCTCCTGTTCCCAGATCAATACACATTTCTGGAATCAACACATCAATCTGTTAATCTATCAAATAGAAGGCCCTACCAGTTCTGCATGATCGGGAAACCACCTTTATGTGTAACACACCAGTAGGACAAGTAGGTACAAGCTGTGTAAGACAGGACTGTAAGGTTTCATCCAATAACACTGGGAAGGATCACTACTCTATGTGGTGGTTTCTTTAACATACTGGAAGAGTGGCTTTTCTCAAGCACAGGACTTCCAGCTTTACATACCATCCAATGGAATGTTCCTAACTATAACCATTTTGGAGTAGAGTAAGGAAATAGGTGTAATGTGCCTTTTCAAAGGGGACAACGTTGCAGTATTGTATTTGTAAATATGAAACCACGCACATATTTCTCCTTTTATAGTATACAGCAATTACATGTAGACTAAGTGTCAAAAAGTTACAGCAAAACAAGCATGGTCCCTACCTTAACATCATAAACTCGGATGAAGTATGAACGCTTTGGGTTGTCCTTCACGAAGCAGGCCACGCCGACACAGCGCTTGGTCCAGGAGCCGCGGGACTCGGGCAGGGCCAGGTACACCTGAACAACACCTGTCGCCAGCGTCTGGAGTATCACAATAACAGTTTTTCGATTTGTTAAGAAAAAAAAGACAGTTTTGAATTATTTCTAACTAAACCTGCATGGCTTTCGTGCTAGCCACTCATGCGAAACGCAACTTGTATGTACCTTGCATGATCTGACTTTATGGCTCGACAAGGGCAGTCAGATAAAATTGGCAATTCTAGATTTCTGTAACCTCCTTGTTGATACTGATGGTATCCCACATACCCGGCTGATTAATGATTTAGAATTCTACGGTATAAGGGGTGGGAACCTGAGATGGGTAAAGAATTGGCTACATGTATCTGACAGACACCAGCAGGTACTGGTTGACGGGGAAGTATCGGAAGATTTGGAACCCACCAAGGTTACGTCAGGAGTGCCCCAGGGAACAGTCTTGGGCCCTCTCCTTTTCCTTTTATACAGTAAACGATATTAATAGAGGTATATCTTCCCAACTGCAACTCTTTGCACCAGTTTGCGGATGACTGTCTTACAGATACAGTTATACCGCCACCGTCCCATACACACAGTACAGGGCCAGCAAATACTACAAAATGATTTGAATACACTCTGTAAATGGTCAGATACTTGGCAACTCAGATTTAACCTAAAGAAATGCTGTATTCTACTTGTCCACAAATCACTAAAGTCACCTCATTACAATGTAATGAGGTGACTTTCATGAATTGCGAACATGGATGTAGAATACAGCAGTTCTTTCACCTTCTCTTGTAATTTACATGTTTACCAGTTTAAGGTGAGGTTAGCCTGACAGAAGGGCCTCCCCATCTCCCAGTAGTTGCTAAGACGGCCACCATTTTTTTACCACTACACACCTATCGAAAATTATGAAGATCCATTAAAGGTTTCTCAAGTTATGCTCTTGACATACACACAGACCCACACAACAGCTGGCTTAACCGAAAACATAAACAACTAAATTTCTAGCAGGCCCTTTTGATTTGTTTTTTTGTTTGTTTGTTTGTTTATTTGTTAACCCAGAAATTCATATCGCCTGCAGGCGGCGTTTTTCAACGATTCCTGGGGGGTTCAACCCCATACATAGTAATTCGTAGGGAAGTTATTTTCTTTTATGTAGTTCGTAGGGAGGAGGCGAAAATTTCCCGTAAGTCATAGCAAGGAGGTTTTTTTAGCCAAGTCAAGCTAAGTTTGTAATTTCTCCTCAGTCGGCATATATGCACATTAAAAAATACTGTTCTCTAAGACTTGTGTTTTTCAAGCCATCCGGCGGTTTTGTATACATTCTCACAGACTTCGCAATCAAAATTCAAATGTACCGCGGCTGCCGGCGGCAGCGTTGGTTGCCACATAGTGCTTTGATTCTCGCCGTTAGAGAGATCATCTTCCACGTTGCATTCTTGTAACTCAAATGTTTCAAAGTCCTCCTCAAAAGTAACTGCTGAAAAAAAGATCGAAGTTGCTCTACAGAGTCATTATGCCTCCTTGGTCGCACCCGTGAAAACAAAGCAAAGTCGCCAAGCTGGGTGTGGGGCACTGGGTGTGGGGTGTATGCATATCGGGGTAATTCGCACCTTGACGCGACATTGACTTTTCACACCCGTTACACGCATAGTACAATAGAGACTTAGCTCGTCCGCTCTCCTTCTATATAAAATCTCCTTGGTCATAGCGCAATCAAGCCGTGACTATCATCCATTTTTGTACGCTGCCCGTCATGGAGAGCTTGCTTTCGGGTGGGAGGTGTTGAGTCGACTCGATAAATTTCATCTTCGTTGGGATCTGTTACATCCCGTAGCAACCATTAGCGTTAGTGCAGCGCTGTTGAAAGTGTTAAACTTCATCTCTTCAGTCCCTTCGCATTTTGGTCATGAAAGTTAACTTTACATCAAGATGTACGGAACAAAGTGGAAACAACGACTCAAATGCACTTGGTTTGATTTGATGACATTTACATCAGACTAGGGGTGTTAACAATCCACAACTCGGCCGCCATTGGCTAATAAGCTAGTTCGTAGTTGCTACTACACATGTGCAGTGTCAAAGGTGAAGGCCTGGCGAGCACTGTTTCCGTCGCGGGGGCCTTCACCTTTGACACTGCACATGCGTAGTAGCAACTCCGAACTAGCTTACCTTATTGTCGGTGACGTTCGTTGACCTGCTAGCAGCCATATGATTGGACTTCGCTGGAAAATTACTGCAAGACGTTTATTTAGAGTAAACAGGGGGGGGGGGGCATTGGAGGTAACAACAAAACAACCAGCTTGGGACAACCTCGCTGCTGATTAGATAAATCATCTTACCACACATCGCTTCCCAAGGAGATTGAACAGCTGCTCATTTTCAGCCGGGAACAATAAGTTCGATGACACGTTCTGAGGCCGGTTTCCTTGTTGAGACATTTTGTCGACAACAAAAATCCAACTTTTTCGGGTTCTGCTCTAGTAACTTCCGCTTCCGGCATTCTCGTGCCCTTCCGCTTCCGCTTCTCGTACCCATAATACACTGTAACACTATAACCTGGTAGCCTCCTGGTAGCCTCTTACGGGCGTATGAATCGTAGAATTCGGCAGAAAAAGGAATGATAAGCCGGTAGAGTCAGTCCACAGTGAAGATCACATTTCGCCCGTTTAGGAGCCAGAAAGTGAAACCCTGGAGTAGTTAGTCTGGTAGAGACTAACCTGGCACCTTCAAGCAGATGTGGGGGTGATGCGTTTTCTGACGGTCGGGCTTCTCCAGCTCTGACAGTTGTAGATTCAAACATCTGCAGACAGACTCACAGAGGATAAATGAACGGAGGGACTAGCTGCCAGAGAGAATTCGAAGATCTTTCACCAAATATCTGAGTGGAGAACTGGAGATCTATTCAAAACAACTTCTCTCCTACTACTTCTTACCTCAAGAAGAATGGACTCTTCCAATGACGTTTTAGCGTGTGATTGGCTACTGACGGTCACGCCGCCATTTTGAAAACTGGAAGGGAAAATTTGTGAAGAAATCTTTGGCTACCCGACTTCAAAAGTGTCTGACTCACATTAGTCCAGTCTGCAGAACACAAACATTTCTTGGTAAGGAAACGAAACGTCGTTAGTTTGTTTATTGAAATGCTGGCAATACAACCTAAGTCATTGACGTGTAGTAATGTCTGTTAGTATGTATGGGGAGGGGGCGGTGTGCTAAAAATAATGATATTTTTATAACGTTATAGCTAAAACCAAACTTTATTTACTTATTTATACCTTTTATTAGCCGCGGCGACTGTTGGAGGGCTTCTCTTACTTGCAGTCGCCGCGGCTAACCTTTTATCAACTTTTCCTAAACGTGATATTTGCTGAAACCTGTGTTCGGTGGTAGCCTCCGTTGCAGGCTCTGAAGCGGCTTTTTGGGGGGCCAGGGCTCGAAATTCAGTCTTGGGAATACGTGCACTGGTGCACCCAATTTTTCAATTGGGTGCACCAAAAAATTGTTGGGTGCACCACATAAAATAAAGTAGAATGTAACTATTCTAAGCAAAACCTAATGACAAACCTTACTGTTCCTCTTCATGCGCGTTTGGCACGCGATCTCGGCACACAGTTTTGAAGCTTTCAAAATCGAAATTAACTCGAATTCTAACATCAAAATCTTAAACAAGTACTACAACAAAGATTTTATTAGAAATGTTATTTGACAAAAGGGTTGGACACGTTTTGAAGATCTCCCTTGCTCCTTGCCCTATAACTTAGGCATGTAGTATGTACATAAAGAACGTACTGGCCCAACCAACTTTTCACTGGCCCAAAATTTAAATGAAACATTTGATTTCTATGCATTTTTACAGCACGGAAATCCTCTTATTTTTTAAAATTTTTTAGTAAAAATAGGACTCATTTTGTGGATATCATGTACTTGACGAGAAGCATGATCTTATTACATCAGACCAATATCTAGAGAATGCACATCTACCCATGCAAATATCGCACCCATGTAAAAATGGCACCGGCCCATCGGTACGGTAGATGATGAGCTTGCCCCATTAGCACTACATCAGGGGTGCCAAAGAATACATACGAATTTTACGGAATACATACAAATTTTACGGAATACATACGATCCATTACTAGAAACATACGATCCGTACGGAATACATACGATCCATTGCGCAGAAACATACGATCCGTACGAAATACATACGATCCATTACGCGGAATACATACGATCCTTACTAATTTGCTGGCCATCACGCCAGCACCGAATCTAGCTTTGTCTGGTCCTCCTAGTTGGTCTAAGCCTACATCAGTCTTGATTTAGTGCAGCTTAAGATTTTTAGAGTTTATCCGGATGGGATACGCCATTATTAAGCTCTTATAAGCCAAGATATCGTAGGAAGAACTGGTTATCCCGAGTCCGCCATATTGAATTTGCCGCCGATGTCACGTGATCAGGACATTTCTACAAATTAGTACGGATCGTGTGTATTCCGCGTAATGGATCGTATGTATTCCGTACGGATCGTATGTTTCTGCGTAATGGATCGTATGTATTCCGTACGGATCGTATTTTTCTAGTAATGGATCGTATGTATTCCGTAAAATTCGTATGTATTCCGTAAAATTCGTATGTATTCCGTAAAATTCGTATGTATTCTTTGGCACCCCTGTACATGCATGTTTCTGCACTGTGGGTTCTGTATGTTCTGCCGGAGGGGTGAAGTCTGCTATCTCTACCCTAGGCCTGTTTCACTTTCAGGGACAGATAACTGTAGACCAGGATGACTGCCATGGTCTCTTTTGCCTTTTAGTTTAATTTTTAAGTATTGTTTATTATGGCTTGTTTGTCAGCTAGATCTAGAGGAGGTGAAGCCTGCTATTTCTGTTTCAGGTGCCATAGTTGACAGGGTGCCATGGAGGACATTCCACAGCTGCAGGAGCAGGTGCGCAGGTTAAAGGAGAAAGTCCGTAACTATGAGGCAGACCTGGAGTTGGCTGGACATGCTGGTAACCAGCTGCTGGAGCTTAACAATGAGCTGCAGCTGCAGCAGGAGGGCCTGCACAAAGACTACACCAAGAAGATTGAGGTTGGAAAACCTCACTATGCTCAGCCTCTTACTGCCAGATTGATGTACAGTAAGGAAGAGGGAATAAATGCATATTTGAGCTCAGGCTAGCCTGACGAATCAAGCTTCTAGTGGCCAGCTGGTCCTGTAACCGCCATCCCCCTTGGGTGGGGGTCAGTAACCTCCAGCCGAGAGCTTGTGTAAATACAGGCTAAGCTCAGGCCATACGTTATATTTGTTACGTTATAACATGATATAAGGTTGCAGTGTTTTGAATAACCGCCTGCAATTTGCAGAAAGATTGCAGGAGAAAAATCAACCAAACTGCAACTTTGCAGAATGAAAAAATCAGTGCTGTTTGCTGTTGTGATTTCTTCAGACCCTGCCCTCGCATGGGCGTGATGACAGAAGTAATGAAACCGTGGCCACTGCATCAGCCTGTGGTCCTAGATGGACTAATGAAGTTTAGAACTACAGTCAAACCTGCCCAAGGCGACCACCCGGGGGAACGAGCAAAAACGGTCGCGATGGACAGGTGGTCGCCATGAAGAGGATTCCAATCATAACATGTTTCCAGGTCGAGGTGTTCAAATACAGTGTACTACGTAGATGGATGAAAAATTATGTGATTTTAGACAGCATGACCCCCACAAGGTTCAATTCTCATTGACAGAAAGATCCTACAGAAATTACAGTTTCTGTTATCGTTGTAATATTTGTATACCGTTACATCGTGTACAAATGTTCGTCATAATTTTGACTAAAAACAGCGCCCTACCGCATTCACACACACACACACACACACACATAAAATCTAGGTTTTTTAAAAGGCCTAAGACATTAATCCCTCGAAAACACCTGCTGACCCCAGCCTTCTTTTGGGCGCCGACCGCTGGATTAAAGCGGCAAAAAGTTTGATCTGACAACTGAAGGCTGAAAACGGGAAGTTTTGATACCGCCGCCGAGCATGCAACCGCATCAAAAGGTAACAGTGGAGCAGAACGCACAGCGTCGGCGATTACAAGCAAGCAGCGCCCAATAAAGGTTTGTGAGAGTCATGGAAATAATAAGAATATAAGAATATTAATTTTTATCAATGATGAAAGTATTCTAAATATTCATACACAGAAGCGTCGTGATTAAGAAAAGTCAGCGTTATGCCGCGCTGAAACAAAGATGGCGTCGCGGACCAAGGAACAACATGTCTCGACCGACGTTTTGCCCTCCGCTAAGTCATTTTCCGGCGGAATTTAGTAAGACAGAGACACATTTTTTGTTGAAAATACAAGAAATGGATAGCAATTTCTGTGAAATCTGACGTTTTGACGCCATGCACTATGTGATCTTTTTGAAAATTGAGTTCAAACCGAACCGAGCTTGCGGTAAACGATGGGCACAACAGCATCGATATTTAAGTATTCACAATCCTTTGTATTTACAATGTTTATAGTGGGAACATTTTATTAAAACACTTCATGGAGGAATCAATGCTATTCATATATTTTTGTCCGTCAAGGTCTAAAAAACATTACCGCGAAATCCGGCAGCAAAATTCGATGTCACCACACGCTGGAAAAACGCGGTCGCCATGGCCAGGGATTGTGCTCTGTGCAGTCCCAATTCGTGGCGGTCACGGTCGTGTTGGACGGGTGGTCGCCTTGGGCAGGCCACTAAATGCTTGTGCCTATGGGGAAAATTTTCGGGACCGAAAAAAAGCGGTCGCCATGGTCAGGTGGTCGCGTTGAAAAGGTGGTCGCCTAGGCAGGTTTGACTGTACATGTACTCGCTTTGTGAGCAAGGAGAAGGTGGAAATTATCATGTGCGCGAAAAACATTAATACCGCCGGGCCGTCTGTCTCAAGTTAGATTCCAATGATTAAAACCGATAGCGATTATAATTATTTATTTATCTATTTATTATAATCATAATTTGATATTTGATAAAAATGCCTTTGCTGTTGCAATTTCAATGAAGTAAATTTGCTTCTCATTTGAATCATATTTCACACACATGTATATTGATCCTGTTTCAAAATTTTCTTCTAAGTTAAAGATAGAGTGAGAGGATAGAGAATTACAGCAATATTGCAAAGTTAGATATGAATGATGTAAATAAGTAGGCATTATTATGTTGCAAAGGTAATGCACTAGTAGTATCAGTGGTAGAAATACTTTTTTTCAGTGTTCTGCAATATTGCAGAATGTCAAAATTTCTTTCTGCAATTTGAAAATATTTTCTGCAAATACACATGCCTCCATACTACAACCTTCTCAACTTAATAATGCCTACTTACTTACATTATATCTAGAGCTTTGCAACATTGCTGTAAATCTTTATTCTCTCACTCTATCTTTGATAATCACTAGCAAAGTTTTTAAGAAATAACATGCATGTGTGTGAAAAATATTCAAATTGATAGCGAAAATTGCAACAGCAAAAGTATATTCATTCAATATCAATCAAATCAAATATTCGTTTGATCATTTCAGTATGTGTGTCAAAATTAAAAACAAATTCAACAGCCTGCCTGATAAGGAGGACAAGAGAATTAAATCCTTGCAAGAAATTTAAATACGGGTTCTGATGCGTAATATAAGATCGCACAACCTGTGACACAGCCACGGCCCACAGAAAACATGACAAAAACCGAGAAAAAAATGTAAAATTCAAAATAAAACGCCTTTGTTTAGTTTATGCAAACCTTGGCATCTGTGTAGTTTTTTGTATAAATCTGAAACATCGCTATCGGTTTCAAACATCGGACTCCGACTTCAGACTTTCGGGGAGACTCCAGCGACGGCCCGGCGATGTTAGTTTTTCACGGTGGGTGCCCCCCCTCCCCACTGTTTCGGCACAGGAGAAAATGTTCCGCCTTTTCCACACAAGGCGGTGCTCAATATCTATCCGAGTAGTTCTCAACTTCATCGCTACGGGCTAATGTAGTGGCCACCGTTTCGTTCCTTCTGTCATCGCGCCCATGCCCTGATTTCGGGCTCTGAAGAAATCGCATGCTTGCGACATATTTGTTTACGCTAGAAACATCCTGGAATTGTTTTCCCGACTTTTGCCGACCCCGAGATCGTGACCGCGGCGATTAGCGAGGGTTGACAGAAATGCACGAATTTGACATTTTCTCACATGATTTGTCCCCGAAGTTATCACGGAAAGTGTCGAAACGCTGTAGCTATAGTATGCATATGGAGGCTTGTGTATTTGCAGAAAATATTTTCAAATTGCAACAAAATTTAGACATTCAGTCACATTGATTCTGCAATATTGCAGAACACTGAAAAGTATTTCTACACTGGGTTGTGTGTTTTACAGGCTCTGGAACAGTATACATAGTACAGCTGAAGATTGTGTGTTGTACAGGCTGTGGAACAGTAGTACAGCTGAAGGTTGTGTGTTGTACAGGCTGTGGAACAGTAGTACAGCTGAAGGTTGTGTGTTGTACAGGCTGTGGAACAGTAGTACAGCTGAAGGTTGTGTGTTGTACAGGCTGTGGAACAGTAGTACAGCTGAAGGTTGTGTGTTGTACAGGCTGTGGAACAGTAGTACAGCTGAAGGTTGTGTGTTGTACAGGCTGTGGAACAGTAGTACAGCTGAAGGTTGTGTGCTGTACAGGCTGTGGAACAGTAGTACAGCTGAAGGTTGTGTGTTGTACAGGCTGTGGAACAGTAGTACAGCTGAAGGTTGTGTGTTGTACAGGCTGTGGAACAGTAGTACAGCTGAAGGTTGTGTGTTGTACAGGCTGTGGAACAGTAGTACAGCTGAAGGTTGTGTGTTGTACAGGCTGTGGAACAGTAGTACAGCTGAAGGTTGTGTGTTGTACAGGCTGTGGAACAGTAGTACAGCTGAAGGTTGTGTGTTGTACAGGCTGTGGAACAGTAGTACAGCTGAAGGTTGTGTGTTGTACAGGCTGTGGAACAGTAGTACAGCTGAAGGTTGTGTGTTGTACAGGCTGTGGAACAGTAGTACAGCTGAAGGTTGTGTGTTGTACAGGCTGTGGAACAGTAGTACAGCTGAAGGTTGTGTGTTGTACAGGCTGTGGAACAGTAGTACAGCTGAAGGTTGTGTGTTGTACAGGCTGTGGAACAGTAGTACAGCTGAAGGTTGTGTGCTGTACAGGCTGTGGAACAGTAGTACAGCTGAAGGTTGTGTGTTGTACAGGCTGTGGAACAGTAGTACAGCTGAAGGTTGTGTGTTGTACAGGCTGTGGAACAGTAGTACAGCTGAAGGTTGTGTGTTGTACAGGCTGTGGAACAGTAGTACAGCTGAAGGTTGTGTGTTGTACAGGCTGTGGAACAGTAGTACAGCTGAAGGTTGTGTGTTGTACAGGCTGTGGAACAGTAGTACAGCTGAAGGTTGTGTGTTGTACAGGCTGTGGAACAGTAGTACAGCTGAAGGTTGTGTGTTGTACAGGCTGTGGAACAGTAGTACAGCTGAAGGTTGTGTGTTGTACAGGCTGTGGAACAGTAGTACAGCTGAAGGTTGTGTGTTGTACAGGCTGTGGAACAGTAGTACAGCTGAAGGTTGTGTGTTGTACAGGCTGTGGAACAGTAGTACAGCTGAAGGTTGTGTGTTGTAAAGGCTCTGGAACAGTAGTACACTGTACAGCTGAAGGTTGTGTGTTTTACAGGCTCTGGAACAGGAAAAGTACAACCAACAGCTGAAACTTGAGGCAGTGAGGGGACAGCTGGAAGCACAGGTGACGGACCTTGACATGCAGAGACGTGACGACGTGTCCAGGGAGAGACAGCTGAGGGAACAGCTCCAGACTGAACATGCCCAGAAAGTCAAGACTCTTACTGTAAGTGTTTCGTGGAACCTTTCGGGTAGAAAGCCCAGAAAGTGAAAATAGTGTGTGTAAACTTCAATGTTGCCTGAAAAATCAATATAACTATTAGTGTCTTGTAAGTTCATTGAATGTTCAAGTCTGCATTTTGATGATGTACTTGTCAAGTGTGAGAAACTTTATAGGCCAGTGGAGGGCCCCTATGCTCAAACTATGCTACATGTAGGGTTCGAAATACAATTAAGCAACTTGCAATTTGCAAGCAATTTTCAAGATTTGCAAGTAAATATAATATGGTTGAAGAGATTCATCAGTGACATGTAATAATAGTTACAAGAATATTCATCAATCAGTGACTTAGAAAAGGTAACGAGATACGCACCTCCAAATTTTCGATGTCTACTGTACATCTTGATCACGGAGTGACCTGGTCTCGCGAGAACATGAGACTAGGACTAGACTTGTGAAAATACTGGTGGATCTTGTACTAAAGGCCGACGGAAGATTCAGCCCCAAGATTCGGCAAGACAGGCAAAAGTGACTGGTTCATCTTAGCAATACTACAGATAAAATTACCATGCACAATGCTATTTCACTTCTGGTGTTGGTTTTTAGGTCCCAAAACCACTGAACATGCAGAAAAGTACTACTTTAAAAGTTGCTATGTCAGGCTGAGTATGTATGTACAGCAGGAGCAGTTACATCTATAATATTGCAAGTTAATTTTTCAAATTGAAAGTCAAATTTTTGACAACTTGCAATTTTGCAAGTAACCAAAAAATGTATTTCGATCCCTGCATATAGCTACATGTATGATGTAGTATACCGGTGTAAGGCGGTGTTCCAACCATTATATGATTTGTTGACAGGGGCATATGCATACAAACTTTACCACACCTTTGTATTACTGATAGGATGTACAAAAAATGTGTTTTGTGACTGTAGGACCAGATTCGTGACTTGAAAACCTCCCAGGAGGAAGCAGCCATGTTGGAACAGCAGCTGCGAGACAAGGTGGAACAGCAGGAACAGCTACTATGTGAAGCCCAGAGCCAGCGACGCGACCCTAACATGTCTGTGAGCCTGGGAGAGGACAGCATGACACTACAGCTGGAGCTGGACCAGCTCAGAACAGACAAGGTTATTAGCTTCACACACCTCGCAGTACAGTTCTCCTGCTGCACGTGTGACAAAATATGCAGGTCACGGTCGTGGATGTAAAGTTAATGTTTTAAGTTGAGCCAAATGTGTTTGTACTGCTATATGGTTTGAGAGCTTTTGGGTTTATTACACGGTACTGAAAATAGTTTTCCATGTAGATGTTTCAAATTGCATGTAAAATATTTGCCAACATGATAATTTTGCATGTAACGGAAAAAATGTATTTCTACTCTAGCACTGCATTTGTCAAAACCAGTGGCATAGTGTAATACTGGGTAATTGCCACCCTTCCAAATGACAGGTACGAATCAAAAATTTTGGTAACTGCAGTCACTAGTGTGCAGAGTACATTAAAACTTTTCGGTCCCTGCTTCCAAAAAAACCGCTAAGGGGTCAAAACACAACTAACTCTTCCACTAGTAGAACCAAAAATCGCTAAGATATCGCCTACTTGCAAATGCAATTGAAGCATATCGCTTTTCTGGAGGCATTGTTCTCTCAATATCGCTCTTTAATACGTTATTTATTGCTTTTAGTATCGCTTTTTAGAGTCACTTAAAAAGCGATTTTCTATTGTTTAAAAAAATCGCTTTCAACGTAGTTCTTGATCAACTGTGAAAACTCACGCCTTTGTGAGAAACACGCCCCGCACGCGCGCGGCACCCGATCAGGCGGAGAAGCCCAAGCGCTCTGAAGTGACGACCCCAACAGCGACAAAAGGCCACAGCCAGCTGTTGCCTTGCACATGTAACGTTATAGCTCCAATTATCAATCTCCTCGGAGAACAGGGAACTGTGTCATTTTGTGAGAGAACTGCGATATGTGCCGATTTATACCACCGAAGATGTCATTTTTGGAGCGGATTTACGATGATGGGCATTTTCATAAACACGCTAATTTGTCAACTTCCCAGATCTCTTTGATGTTACAGACTATTGTATATTGGCACTGGAGGATTTAAGTCTAAGTAAGTCATGACATCGACTGTACGGCTTGTATGCATCATAACCCTCAGCGCTAGTTATAAACAGAATTGAACTAAACTGTACACATGTTATGGTGCTACCGAATGCCCGCGGTGCGATCCTTATGACTGTTTATAAGCCGGGCGGCGCGCCTTTGTTTGAACCCTGTGTTCTCGCCGCACAAGAGCTATCTGCCACTCAAATCCTGACAATAGCATGTCTGTAACACGAGATATCAAACCCAGAAGTTCCGCTGCAGCACCATAGCAAGCCACTAGATACATGAACGCTGACGAAAACATGACCTTCTCAGTGAAGGTAATAACTCTGTGCTAGACTTTTATAACTTGTACTTCACTCACCATGGTCATGGGAAGTACAAGGTGTCATTTCAGTTAAACAGATGACGGATTTCTCTGTTTGAGAATTTTACACACAAAAGTCAACTGTCATGGTACTGGAAGGAATTTGTTCCAGTTTAAAAAAAAGGTTTTTGGGGTATAGGGACAGGACTGGAAATTCCCTTTTGGAAATTGGGAATAGGTGCACTGAACATCTAGGTGCACAGAAAGAATTTAGTGTGTACAACATGAAATAAGGTAGAATGTCAGCAAATGTAATTACAAACCCTACTGTGTATCTCAAGAACTGGAATTTGCAATTTTAATTCTCCCAAATCAGTAATACATCAAAGTACAAGAAAGGACTTATTGCTGTTTACAAAATTTAAATTTCTAGAATATTCTGTATACTTGTGTTCAATAGTAACTTTACCATATAGCCTACAAAAATATCTAGGTGCACTGGTGCACCCACAGTCAACAAGTAGGTGCAAAGCTCCAATTTCCAATTTTGGTTGCACAAATGGGGAAGGGGACCCATTATTTCCAGCCCTGAGAAATGACGAGATGTCCATGATTGTTGTGCAGACAAACCTTGGTCTGCAGCTGCGGGACTCTGAGGACATTGTGCAGCAGCTGCGCTTCAGCCTGGACAAGCAGCAGGAAACATCTGCAGCCCTCAGGCACGAGCTGGAGGAGACAGAGAGGAAGGCAACAGGCTACTACAATGCACTAGAGGTAGGCAAAAATGTACCCTCATTGTAGTACTAGCCCTGAGATTGAGTCACCAAATCCACTTGCCTTTCTGCAGGAAGGTTTGGGCAAAGGGTACAAATTTTGAGAAATGTTTCTTTTCGTAAGAATCTTCCCCATTCTCCTATAGCAGAGCTGCAATATTGAGGGCGTGGAAAATAATTGACTGTTTAAGCCAATCAGAGATTATACCTTAGTGGAAAGGGAAAGCTATCAGATATGGCCAGCTACTCATTGATATTCAAAAGCAAGATGATTGGCATGTACTGTTCAGGAACAGTCCTTTCTGCTTCCAAACTTGTTTATCGGGTATGGAATTTTGGATCTTTCGGATCTGAGGGTAGAGGGCAACCACGGCATCACTGTATACCAACCAATCATACGAAGGATGTACACTGTATCACCCTATCACAAACAGAAACAGGTTTTCTGCTGAGTGCTGAAAATGTGCAGTCTAGGCCCCAGGAGAAAACCTGTTTGTCTTTGCGATAGGATGGCCGCACTAGTACTGCTGATCAGCTTGTGCCATATAAAGCAAACTCATCAATATCTATAAGCTAGACGTGTCAATAGAGTTTTGGTCAGACGAAGCAAGCAGGGCTCGAACCCCAAGCAGGTACAAACAAGATTGGCAATGGTGGTCTCTGTAAATGTTTTTAAGCCCACATGCAAATAAAAACATCACTTGCATAAATTATGATAAATTATGTAAATGAGGCCCTCATATGCAAGATTTATGTCTAATAATGGCCACATTTACTTAACTTACAAAATGTTGCAAGAATGAAATCCCCATCATTTACCACTATGGATGTTTTAGAGTCCTATAATGGAATGCAGCTGATTTATAAACTTTCCTTAATAATCATGCAAATTTGATATTGATTTGCATAATTGGCATATGATTATGTAAATCATCACTTAAGGTTCCGGTTCCGGAATTTGTTTTGACCGAATACCTAAATAGTCCCTAAAATAAGACGCAAATCTGAGGTTTTCTCGGTAGTTTTAGCTCCAGATTTTTTGTCTATCGCTATGTGTTATGTTTTTTATTTCCTGAAAGGCCCGATCTTCGTAGCGTTTTACGGTTTTGGAGTTTTGGTCGCCTGCGAAGACTTCCTGGTATCAGTGCGCGATGACGGTAACGTGGCCTTGTTGCCTGATTACCCGAATCGTGCGTTCTATGTGCGTTTTGCATGGTTTCGCACCATCTGGGATTACGGATAACGTATCCTCACTTTTTTTTCATATTTTACAGAATGATGACCTTTATTGCCAAATCAGTCATTATCCTAGGAAAACCCTTCCAGCGGCCTTGGAAGAATGCCCCCAAAATAGAAGTTTTGGGGATGAAAGTTGCTTTCAATGATGGTTTTCACCAAAAATGATGTTTCCACAGAAAATGTCAAATGGGTCTGTCGTTCAGTGGCAAGGCACCCCTATCCATCGGAAACATTGAATTGCCCGGAAAAGGATGTTTGCAGAAGCGCTATTGCCTTTCTAGGAACGAGTCAGGTCGGCCCCAAATTGTAGAAAAAACTCCGAACTGAGACCTTAAGCTATCTGCATACCAAAGATTAACACAATCCGTCAGCCCCTTCTTTGTTTGAAAGTTTGATCCATCAGCTCCTGCAGTTCCAAAAAAGCTGCTAGGGCGTCCAAATCTACTGGACCTATTCTCCCAACAAAGAGCCATCCACCACTTAAAAATCATGACCATAGCATGTTCAGAACAAGAGATTTCAAAAGCGATAGTTCCCCTTCAGTACCATAGAAAGTTGCTAGGGGGCTCAGAATCCAATCTTTTTAAGGTCTCACAAAGCTAAGGCCTACCTACCTACCAAATTTGAAGACAATCCATCCAGGCATTCTTGAGTTATCGTCCCGTGGACTTTCACATTCCTGTGTAATTCCTGGAATTCTTGCAAACTGCACACAATATATAAACAATTAGGCTTGCCCCTGAGGTATCGCCAAAAAATGTATGCTCTGATTTGGCTCTGCTAAAGGAGAATGATCTTCCCCAAAGCATAAACAAACTACATTGTATGTGAAAAAAAGATTTAAAAGTTTTGATTGAGTGACCGGGTGTACTGCATGGTTGAGGTTTTGTAATTATGGTACTTTCATCAGTGTGTTTTTTATCACCCTAACTTCCTTATTAATACAGTTTCAAACCCCCGTGGCTCCACACACAAAGTAACCACTATTGAGGTGCTGTGAGAGATGAGAGGGCAATCTGACTTCACATTATTTCTCTCCAAGTGCTGAGAATGCAATATATTAATGCCACTCTGTATGTCTATGCGTATGTACGTTAGTTAAACAGTTCTATATTCACAGTATGAGTAACCTCACATTCCTACAGTTTGTACATTTACAGTATGATGTCTCTAATCATGGTTCTTGATGTACAGAAAAGTCGTGAGGACATCCTTGGACTAGAGGCACAGATAGAAGCCCTGAAGCTACAGTCTGTGGACCCCAACAGTCGGGGAAACTCACTCTTTGCAGAGGTACATGTAAACTTGAGTAGTTTTTTTCTACCAGGGTCCTGTTTTATTAGTGTTATTTATCTATATGATAGTATAAGTCAACTAAGAGTCAACCCATTCTTATTTTATCTAAGTTTTTCCTATTTTTTCACAATGTAGACAGGAATGTTGACTTCCCTCTCAGTCTGTGTACAATGTAGCTACATGTATATGTGTGTATGTCTTTCATATTATATAACTTGTAAACAGGTTTGTATTTACCTGAATATCTTGTACATGTACCTCCAACCTAATGTGGAGGTACAATTTATTCATCCTCTCTTATAAAACCTGCCGCCTGTACAATGTACATGTATTACAGCCTTTGGATGTACTTGGCTGTTGTTCCCAGGAAAGATACCAGCCGTGCACCTTGCTGCTTGTCTGTTAAGTCCATGTGATAGGCTGGTAATTTTGTGGGAACAACAGCTGGGGAGTACCTGATTGCTTACTGCCCCAGAAGGCTGGCTTGTGGTGCTATTTGCCAGAGGTCTTACCGTTTGAGAGGATGTATAATTGTTGATGTTCCAGGTGGAGGACCGTCGTGTGGCTGTAGAGAAGAAGATGATCTCCATGCAGGTCCAGCACGAGTCTCTGAAGAAACAACACATGGCAACAAAACAACAGCTGCAGAAGTTAAAGGTATTACCTGAGTATTGCCACAAAGTTGTTTTTCGCTGCTGTAAATGCCTTTAAGTTCGTAGGGATTTAATTTTGCGTTGTGGAGAATATGGAGTATTTGCGATAGTTTCAAGTTCTCAGTTGAAACAAGGAGATAGGTGGGCAGAAGACAGAACAAGCATTTTCGCGGTGGTTTTAAGTTCATGGTGAAGAGGTCATCGTGAAACCTGCCAACATCAAACCACTGCGAAAATTTCAACATTTACAGTATGTCCTCAAACTGAAGGCCATACAGAACTGTGGGTCTCAGTGGTTAGTATGGTTGACTCACTCTACGGGTCCTTGGTTCAAACCCCTGACATGACCCGATGTTGTGCCCTTGAAAAGGCACTTATTGTGACTTAACAAATTTCTAATCTTGACACTCGTGATGAGAATGAATATTGGTTAGAGATGACCTCTCAGATGTGGGACATAAATCCAGAGCTTCTGTGTTTCAGTAGATCAAACCAATCAGTCCAGTCTAACGTGGACATATTTATCTATTTGTCTTTGTCTCTTTTCGATAAACAGTGTTTGAAATACCCACCTGCAGTCTGCAATTCGCAGAAATATTTTCAAGATTGCAGAAGAAATATTAAACAACCTGCAATTTTGCAGAATAAAAAAATCAGGCTTGGGATTCGATGGTATCTCAATTTAGCAAACTAACAGCACTGTACATGAACTGAAACCTGTGCCGCGCAAACCTGACAAACTACGTAGGGGACAAGGTTTGTGTGAAGCTTTTCTATGCCATCCAGTAATATTATTTCGATTTTTGACATTTTTCCGTAGGCCGCGGCTGTGCATTTTTGTCACAGGTTGTGTGATCTTAATTACGCATCAGAACATGTATTCCTCACAAGCATATTATGTCCTTGTTCCTCCGGATCAGGCAGGTTTTTGGATTTTTTTCCACATGCATGTACTTTTGAAATCATAGAAAATACTGTTTGATTTGATTGATATTGAATGAAAAATAAACAAACAAACAATAGATAAATATGCTATTGCTGTTCCAATAAGTAGATTCGCTTGCCATTTGAATTTTTCACACACACATGTTAAGATCTATGTTACCAGTATTCCTGTTTCAAACTTTACTAGACAATAGTAAACAAATTATTAGATTTAGAGTAAGAGAATAAAGAAGCAGCAATGTTCCAAGGCTAAACATGATGCACATGATGCATTATTATATTAGGTTGAGAATAAAGAAGGAAAGAAAGAAAGAAAGAAGGTTGTAGTATGGAGACTTGTGTATTTGCAGAAAATATGTTCAAATTGCAGAACAAAATTTTGACATTCTGCAATATTACAGAACACTGGAAAAAAGTATTTCTACCACTGATACATGTATGTGTGGTAGATTCTTTAACGTGCTGGAGGTGTGGCTTTCCTCAAACACAGGACCTCCATTTAACATCCTAAACGAAGGATGTCCCTAACTGAAGCTAGGTACTCATTTTCACCAGAGTGAAGTGAAGAAAGTCGTGTTAAGCACCTTTCCCAAGAGCATAACGTTGGTGGCTTGTCAGGGGAATGGGCCAAACACCCTAACCGTTACACCAACCCAACGCTGCAGTTTACTGATAAATAGCTAGAACAAATAAACTTGTTAGAAACATTTGGACATTGTGTTGTGTTGTTTCCCCAGGCCCAGTTTACTGATAAATAGCTAGAACAAATAAACTTGTTAGAAACGTCTGGACATTGTGTTGTGTTGTTTCCCCAGGCCCAGTTTGCTGCCCTGCTACAGATGGGAGGGGGGCGCGCTGATGCCTCCCAAGTGCAGCGACTGGAACAGGCGCTGTCACAGAGCCGGGCAGAAACACAAGTGCTGTCTAACAAGCTCAAAGCCACAGAGAGACAGCTGGAGATGGTAAGGTCTCAAGTTAGTACATAGAATATAAGATTCCCTGAAAAACATAAAATTCAGATTGACCATTGATTGCAACAGGTCGCATGTTGCCATGGTTTTCTCTTTCACCCTTCTGACAGTAGTTCCTTAGCTTAATAATATTCTCCACCGTGGAAGGGGGAAATCAACACCATCCACTTGCTCCATTGCTCCACTTCCTTGCAACAGTTTTGGGACCTATTAGAAAGTGAACAGTGCTGGCAGACGGTCACATTTTGGGGGCTTACTGGTCGAAGGAAATAGCAAATTTGTTTTATCCCCAAACAGAGCAGTCTTACATGTAGTCACTCTCTTTTTAAGACATTAGCTGTGAACTATCTCGATGAATACACCTGTGGCAAGGTGAGTAAAGTTAGTTTTAAGTGTCATCTATTGCCAAACCTATGGGATTATACTGATCATGACTTTGTGATCCAACCATGCTCTTCAAAATAGTACCAATGTGCGAACTATAATCAGGCTCAGCTTCTGACCTGGACCTGATCCTATAGACCTAGAACTAGACCTTCACCTGAAGTTTGTGTACTGATTGACCCATTCTAGGTGGAGAATAACCCCAGGAAAGCCTTTGAGCAGTACCAGAGTAACTTCAGCGAGCTCGGAGGGAGGAAAGATTACGCAGCCTTCCTGGAGGATCGACTCAAGGAGTCAAAGTAACACTTTTTCATTTTTCTGTACTTTTCTGGTATGGTCACAGATATTGTTCCTCATAACATGGATAGATTGTGTCATATGCTGTACCTATATTGCTTTGTTGTAGTTTACCTTGCGTTAAGTTGTGGGAATCCTTATTGTAGTTTACATGATTAGTGTATGACAAGAAGAACATGATTAGTACTTTGCAATAAAAAAAAGAAGAAGACATAAAAATGTCCTTGACATGTGAATTGTTAAAAGAGCTGGATGGTAGATGAAGGAAAGAAAAGTTTGAAAGCAGCTCAGGGCATCAGTGGAGTATTTAAGATACTTTAATGAAACACCAGCTTGATGTAGGATTTGGGTATCAAAACTGACAATGATTGGCATTTTCTTGTATTTCCTGAATTTACAAACAGTGCAAAAACATACAAAAATTTTGCTCTGAATACCTTTAAAGGAAACTAAAAGGTTAGTTTCAAAAGCCTTCTATACTCCAATGTATGTTAAATTAACTACTGAGTCTACTTCGGACCCGTATTACACAAATCCATAGTAACTTACGGCTCCCATAGCCATTTGAAAATCGTGCCGGTCTGGCCACCACTGCGTGATGGTGGGAGGGGGAGCATTAGCTATAGCTGCGCTGTTACATGGCTTACTGTCATCCTTTGGGAAAGTGAAGAAGGCTACTGTCATGATGTCATGAAAAACTACTGGAAAGGCTACTAGTATGGGAGTCCTAAATTGATGTGATATGGGTGATCTCCACTTTGTGGTATATTTATCATTATAGTAAAGAAGGCTTTTGAACCTAACCTTTTAGTATCCTTAAAAACTCTGTTGTCCTATATAGGGAGGAGACCAAAAAGGTGAAGTCACAGTTGGATCAGCAGAAGTTCCTCCAGATGGCAGACAAGGACAGACTGCTGCACTGTGAGAGGAAACTGTACGAGGCTGAGAGCAAGGCAGAGTCTCTCCACGGACAGAACATGAAGCTACTGGTGCAGCTGGAGGACATGAAGCTCAAGTACCAGCCAGGTGGGTGGGACAAGAAGCTACAGCATGGATCTGTAGGGTATTATCGTTTTGGGTTTGTGTGTTTGTTTGTCCTGGTGTGTGTCCGTGGTTAATTGAATATTGTAGAGTCACAGGACGTGAGGCAGAAGGGAAATTTCCAGGCTGTCCTCACATAAAATACCAGTAATGCCTATGAAATTGATACCATATAAAACAGAGTGGCTGAATTATTCTGACCTATAATGTACTTGGAGTTTCTTATTACACAACCAGGTAATCTCACCTGCTGACGTTTCGGTGTCTGTCAGACATCTTCTTCAGAGCTTCTGACTGGAGTACTGCTTCTCACCGCTATAAGTAGCCTGGTTGTGTAATAAGAAACTCCAAATATCCTATGTTCTACCAACCTGATGAAATTATTTTCGGATATAATGTACTATTGCAAATGTAGTTACCATGTTTTACCCATTTCTTTACATGATGCACTTTTTTTCAGAGCTGCTTGACAGTACCAAAGTTAGAATTGGAAGGTTGGAGAAAATCCCCCTGGGTAAGAAAAAGACAGCAGCAACTACATCTGCCAGCTCTGACATGGGAACAGCAGGGAAGACAGCTGGGGACATAGTGGGTGGTGCTTTGAAGAACAGCACTCACAAAGCTGCAAAAACCACAGGGAATGACAGCACCACAGAAAGTAGCACTGATACAGCTGCAAACCAAGCACCCAACAGCATGGTAGAAAATGATAACAAGCAAGGCACTGACATCAGCATAACAGGGAAGAAAGGAAATGGCTTGGGCAATCCTGATAGTGCAATGCCTTGTAAGGGAGACAGGGGGAGCTGCAGTAATGGAGCAGCAAAGGAAAATGCTCAAACTAACAGTGACAGTCAATCCTCTCTTTCAAGCGATAATGTTAGCACTAAGAATGCGCAGCTGGGACAGCAAGTAGAAATAAAGGAAGAGTTGAACATGGAAACAGACGAGTTTGTCAGTTCAAGGAAGGTTCGATTTGACGCCCCCATACAGCCAGGAGGTAGGTTGTCTATTATTGGTCGGAGAGATTGTGACAGTGATGATGATGATGATTATGATGAGGGTACAAGAAGGGTTAGAAGACCTATTGGGAGAGGGCGGAAGTCACACAAAGTTGTCCATGTGCCCTCGGATGGTAGACCAGAGTGTAAGCAACAATAGCAACCTTATATGCAGATATGGATCTTGTTTATGGATAAATCCTAAAGTCCTTTTGATGTCTAGAAATAATATTTAAAAAAAACAACTTGTAGCCTTTGTATTTGTTATTTATTACATATTTGTCAAATCTTTGAATTTTTTATTTTATTCTTCTAAGGCCACATCAATTTAATTTTGTGATTCTCAGACATTTGAAGTAAAGATTTAGCAAAAGACCAAGAGAAATCAGAGGACTGGGAGGAAAATTTGAATGACTATATTCTTCCCCTAAAAGTCTGTGCACTGCCAAGGAACAAACTTGGACATCAGGCTCTGTTTTCATTTACTTCCCGTTAGATTTAGAAGAACCATCTAATTGAATTTGTATGGCCTAATGTGATGTGTTATATAATCCAGATGCATGTAGGTGATACATATGTACCAATAAAATTGTTTTCAATTTGTCAGTGGCTACCTTCTGAGACATCCTACTTAAATATGTGTCAGGCTCTATTGGGTGATTCTTATGTATCATTAAAATATAATCATATAGCAAGGCATAAACTACCCAGTTGTGCCGTGTTTACTTGGTGCACCTTATGGGTATGAAATGTTTTAGAATAGCCACATCAATAATACAAATGATGTCCAAATTAACATGATTTATTAGTGATGATATTCTAGTCTAACCTACATCTATCACTAGCCTGACAGGCTCCTAACGACCCACCCAACTTGGAGCCAATCGGGACCTGGCAGTGAGAGATTGTGTAACACAGGCTACATGCCTCACTACTCTAATGTCCAACCATTTACCACTCGTGTATTATACAGTTTCTCCTTGATTATGCAAATTAGGTCATGATTTGCATTATTCATACCAACAAGGTTTTTCGAGAGGCCTTTTGATGAAACTTCCTTGTGTACTAGTATATCAATGAATGTTCCTCTCTAGCCAAGTTACCTATGTAAAGAGTATGACTTAAATTCAGCACAATCAAAATACAGATTTTTCCCATTTATCATACAAATGAAGTCCTAGTATAAAGTATGCATCATTACATTTGTCTTCATCAAAGTCACCTACAGGTTAAATATGAGTAAAATTCATTCATTTTTGACTTATGACATGTTTCAAAGTCTGTAACTAAAATGCCTTGGTAGTTACAATAGAAAACTGCTACTGCATCCACATTTCCCATGCACAAGAGCTATCTACCACCCAAAAATCGTGGCCATAGTTTGTCCAGAACACCAGAAGTCAAAGCCCAAGTCGCCAAGGGCCCCTAATTCTTCATTCTGCGTTATTTCCATAAAGTTAACAAAGACACGAGGGGCCCCCAGACTTACATCGCTTACTCCCTGCCCCATGAGCACTTGCAAGACATTTGACCACAAGTTTTCAGCGGATAAACAACTTAACTCATTCATTATGCATATAAGCTCCTAATTTACATAATAAGTATTCACTTATGTCAAGCATCACTCAAGCTATCTACATGCCATAAATCATGACGCTCTGCTAACCCCTGCTTGAGTCATTCGCCTCCTAAGGTAACAACAAAAATGCCAACTGCAGTTTCAAACAAGCTGCTAGGGGGCCCAAACTTACACCACTTACTTCCTGTCCCAGAAGCTGCTTACTATTTGACAATCATGAACCTGGCGCCTCCAGAAAGTTTGACCTCAAACATTGAAGCTCCGCTGCAGTATCTTATGTGCCCACTAGGAGGCCCATTATTGAACTCGACCTTCCTATTCGAAACCCCTACCTATCCACATCATGCACAACCGTCAACAGCTCCTCAAGTTATGCTGTCTACATACAAACACACATATATATACACAGCCCGCTGCAGTACTGTAGGAAAACGCCAGGTGAACCATTTTCGAACTTGACCTCCGTTCCCTCAACCGCTACTCACATAACAAAATTATGAAGATCCATCAAAGTTTTCTTCAGTTTCGTAGCCTACATACTAACACAGACATGTAAAGTCCACTGCAGTTCTGTAGGAAAACGCCAGGTAAATCATTTTTGAACTTGACCTTCTTTATCACAATCGCTGCTCACCAACCATAATGCATGAAGATCCATCAAAGGTTTTCTCGAGTTATGCTCTTGACATACATACAGGCGTAACTGAAAACATTACCTTCTCGGCGAAGGTAACTATAGAGAGGAAAATGGTAAAATGAAAGCCAACTCTTCTTATCTACAAACGAATAGATCTAAAAATCTTTTTTTTGCGAATTGCATATACAACTATATAACTTATTGTATACACGTCCAAAGAAAGTTCTTCTACTGATGTTGATATGATTTTAATAATTGCTTCACCCCATGAAGGAACATATCATGGAGCTCAGGAAATAGAATCGCTCAAAAAAGTTCCCAACTCCTACATTCTCTTCTCTTGACTTAAAACAAATGATATAGCTAACTATAATGCGCATTTCATGATCATATAGAGGAATTTCCTCACTTTATCCGAGCAGCTGTAAAAGAGGAACTGTAAGGAGTCAAATTTGGCATGTAAGTTGAAGAGACATGTATCCATGTATCATACAGATTTGATTTACGCTTCTTAAAGTAATTGTAAACGGGTCATGTCTGACTTGTCTTTGGTTCTGACAAACGTCCAAGGGTGTGGTCAACTTGAAGTCAACCCAGTCACTGGTGAAAATGTAAAAAGCACATTGAGATGCTTCAGTCTCAAGAAGAGATGTTCTTTACATCTGTGCCAAATTTCAGCTCATTTCATACAGAAATGAACCTGCTATGATAAAAAAGACGTTTTATACTGACTTCCCCTCGTAGTTGTCGCGTTCTAAAGATATATATATAACGCAGGCCCAGGTCTCCACTTCCTGATTTTCTAGTTGATAAACTACACTATATGCAGACGGACTGATGATTCTCTCCGTTTGTACTCAGCTTTCTCTAGACACTGTTACAGCTTTTCTTGCAATGAACCACAAAATATACTTGTATGCTTTAGTTCATGGCTTACTACTATTCATTCTCATGCCTTTTTCGCCATGACAAACCATGTCAGATTTGTTTAAGGCATAAGATCTACATCGATACTGGCAATAGAATTCCAAAATCAAACCTTGTTGCCCTTCCTTTCAATTTTTGTCCGGCTTGTCTTTGCCAGGGACATATGTCTTACATTTACTTTTAGACTATTTTTGTTTTCTTCTTGATCAGAATGCAACAGAAAGTATAAAACTACCGAATTAAACGACACAATGCCATTAGATGACACAAGATTTGCAATGAAAAACCTAGTGAAAAAGTATGTAGAAAAATTAAGGCTCCGTTTACGAAAAAAATTGTATAGTTTTACATATCTTTTATCGATCGAGGACACAGTTTTACGTAAATCTATTGGCACACATGATCATAAACACTACAACATGTAACTTCAGTACGGTACAATGAGAGCGTTTGCACGACTCCAAGAAAAACAGAAAATAAACAAATGTCTTCGGAATGTATATGGCAGGTAAAGTTTAGTTTTCCTTGCCCCGGTATCCGATTTTCTTAAATCTTGAAGAAATGCTTACTTTACTTCCTCCAAACTAAAAGTAGGACATGTCGTGGCTTACCATGATCCTGTGCATTCGTCGGAAGACTTGTTAGAGTGACAAAACACAGCGCGCCGAACGTCACTGTAGGAACTACCCCATGGCCCAGGCCACATGGTACAATTCGACACTTACTGAGGCTTGTTACGAACGTTAAACTGTTGCAAATTATAGTGTTTGACAGAAAACCTGCCAATGGGTACTTTGCTCATTAGCTCTGGCTAACAGAAACCTTCCTTGTTGTCCCACTGATGTGTCAGTCAAACAAGTGCTTTGTTAGTCGAGTCAGCCAAGTTCTTCTGGCAAATATTCACCCGTGCGGGGTCTTCATGACTTAGACGAAAACTTGTGATTTGAGTTCCGTGTATACCGGAAATAAGTCTGTTGTCAACACGCCAGGTCTTTGGATAGGCACCATTGCAATTAAATCATGTTAAACATTATTTATCGACCTTGAACGCGTCTGATCATGATGCATATCTTCCTTTAGATCTACCAAAATAAACCAGAAAGGGTGGAAATATAGACGATGTACTTTTTAATCTTACTAAGCAAACTGTTACAGCCATGAAAAATGGATGTATTGTTTTGGTGTGTCTGTCTGTGTGTTCGTGTTTCCGGATATTTGTGGTCAGTAAAACTTGGATTATGATGAAGTTTTGTATGTGGGCAGGTCTTGGAAAGACAAAGGTCAATGTCGACTTTGGGCCTCCTGGCAGCTTTTCTTGTTCTTGTGAAGAAGTGATATAAGATTGGGCCCCCTAGCAGCTGCTTCTGGAACTACAGAGTAATGTTTGTAAAAATCTTTCAACGAAGAAAACTGAAGAAAAGAACAAGCGAACGTATTTTTCTGATTTTTGGCAACACCATATATGTTGATAGCCTAGACAAAGATGTATACCATGAAATTACACAAAAATAGGACTGCATTTAAGTAATACATGACGAAATTCTATCACACCCCTGTTTTCTATGTTTCTTGCCAGGAAGGTACATTTGTAGATTTAGCCCCCCTCGCAGTAACTTTTGGGACTGAAAAGGTGTTTTGTTCAAAACTATGATTTTGGACATGCAGATAGTTAGACAGCGCTGTACGCAATCAAATGCAAATCGTGACTTAACTTGCATAGCTGATTAGGAATTTCTATAATGCCACTGTTTTCCATAGTAAGACTTTAATTCATGAAACATGTACTTTAGGGCAGGTGGGACATTAACATATACTAATCATAAAACCAAGGTCCTAATTTGCATAATCAATATGAAACTAACATAATTCTTTAAGTTGGTTATGGTGAATCTCACCATGCACTGATTATATAGATGTAAGGAGTCATTTGCGCATTGAGTACATCAATGTATGGGGTTTCTCTACCCTGTGCACTACAGTTTCTAAGGGTAAACATTCTCTTATGTATCAATATATTTGCACACTGTAACTATTCGTGAAATATAAATACCTTTGCCAAGAAGGTTATGTCTGTCCGTCCGTCAGTTAACACGACAACTCGAGAATTTCTGGATGGATTGTCTTTAAATTTGGTATTTGGCATAACCAATGAGAAAATGCTATAATTCAATAGACAGCCTTCTTTGCTAAGATAAGACTTTCATACTTTGATCAATTTGCGTTATTTGGAGAAAGATGATGACCAGCGTATATAATTCATGGAAATGGGGTCATTTGCTTAATCAATGACAAACATTTATGACACGTCACTCACAACGATTAACATTTGGTGAAAGTATGAGGTCGTGGAACTCGTGGAACTAGTTCAACTATATATATCACGTCTATCCTCTAAACATAAGCAAGTAAGCAATCCTCTAAACACTCAATAACCAGTGATACCCAAATGATTAAACTTTAATGAAGCATAGCAGAATGGCTGTTTTGTTCAATGAACAGCAGTTGTCAGTGAGAGAGATATATCAAATTAAAACAGACCCTTCATGCACTGCTTTTATCGGTGGTTATTTGGAAAGAACCGGGTTGTAGTTTATCCAGCTCTCACTCACTCACTCACTCACTCTCACTCACTCACTCACTCACTCACTCACTCACTCACTCACTCACTCACTCACGCACGCAGTCAGAACTCACGCATGCACTCAGAAGTCACTCACTCACTCACTCTCACTCATTCACTCAGAACTCACTCACGCACTCACTGCATGTAACACCATAAATTATATACGATTAGTGGCATGTCATGATCAACACCATTTATCTTGTAAACCCCACCTTTTATGTAGACTGAAAATAGCACTAGATTTGATGCGCCCGTACGATGTTACCATTCCCATATACCATTTAATGTTCACAATATGCTATCTCCTTTTCTGTACAGTACGATACCAGGGCACCATCACAACGTAAAATACTGTGAACTTCCTCTTAATGAACATTGAAGTTGAACAGTAAAACAAGCGTAGTAGAAGCAATCTTAAAACTTAAAACAAATTTTCTCAGTAAACGTTCAGTTCAGATTTGTGGAATCACCGAGAAATGTACCTACGCGGCATTTCTACCAATCTTATGAAACCCAGACGAATTTCATGCAAAACATACGATTTGGTACGACGGATAGAATTCTTGTGTATGTGACAGCTAGTCAAACATCGAGTCTACATCGCTGATGTCCTCCAGACTGCCGCCCGTGTAGGTGGAGTTGTCGCTGAAGTCGCGCGACTCGTGGTAAATCTCGCTGATGAGCCGCTCGAACACCGTATCCACATTCCTCCCCTCGCCGGCGGAAGTCTCGGCAAACAGGATGTGACGTTTGTCTGCGAACTCACGCCCTTCCTGTCGGGAGGGAAGATACAAGATGGATCCCTGAAAGACTGTTGTCATCATGCGACACACAGAATACATGCAACAATGAAAACCTGTTCAACAACGAAACAGGTCGTGAAAACCGCAAATAAGAACATATTTATGATCAAGTCAATACCATGTCCCTTGCAAACAAATGATGTCATGCCGTGTCATACCAAGGCCTGCTCGTGGAACACTACTACCTCAGCCCAAGAAAGTAAGGGTCACATATTTGGATCACGGTAACTCACCAACTTCTCCTAAATCATAAGAATCCATCGAAAAACGTACAAACACACAAGTCAACAGAATGACGACGACAGATGTGAAATCAGTTCAACCGGTCCCGTCCTTGGTGCTGAACGGCAGTCTGGTTGTGCAAACTACTTTCCCAGACCTTTAACGCCGACGTGTATTTGTTCGATCTCTTAATAGGACGCAGATCTTAGTATATAGGCTTGTTTCTATGACAGCGCATTTCATTGTGTTTCTAGAAGTCATTACACGAACTCAGCTCTGTGAAGAACTTAGGGTTGGTCAGGGTAGAGTGACCCACTACTCCCTGCGCGTGACGTCATGACACGTGACCCACCTGTGTTGTGACGGCGCGGTTGTGCCCCAGGTCGCCCTTGTTCCCCACCAGCATGACGACGATGTTTGTGTCGGCCTTCTCACGTACCTCCTTCAGGTGCGTCCGCGCATGCTCAAACGTCTCCTTTCTTGTGATGTCATACACTACCATCGCCCCCAACGCGCCCGGGCAGAAAGCACTGATCATCGGTCTGAAAAGGACGGGATGATACGTTATACACCCACGGGGAAGCCTTCAAACTTGTGTAATTTCAGTGGTAACCTATGGGATAATCTCACAAACTCGCGCCATTTTCCTGACCCCTCCGTGATATGGCAAGTGCAACCTAGAAGACTAATTCTGACTGTCCATCACAATTACCAGCGCAGTCAATGATAGCATGATACGTGCAATTAGCGGTTGGACCAATGAGAAAGTGGCCGTCGAGCATTTATATTTTGTATGATTCTGCTTTGCATTTCTACGTTTTATCGCAGGTTGAGGTGGCTATGTCTTTGAAGCGGTCCGACAACCTCCCAACGGTAGCTATTTTCGACCCGGTATCCGGGATGCGTTTGTTGTGGAAATGTTGCAAGGCAGAATGTTGGCAGAATGTGATAGTCAGCTGACTCGCATATACATAATGTGTTGTTCTACCATGTGTTAAGTTATTTTCAAGTATCACGGAGTTTCAAAGTCTTAATCAAGTCATAGACATATGCAATTTATGTGTCTTTGAGAATATAACAGTTAGTTACATTCATGACAATGTTTGAAAACAAATAAGATACTAGTATCATCTTACGAAGTGTACAGAATTGAAAATGATAGAACTGAATAGAACTAAAGCAAGCAATGGAGGTGACGTACTTGACAGATAAACAGCAGTGCAGCGGGTGGGACAGAAAAATTGAAAACAAAACGTTAACATCCCGGACAACTTACAACATTAACCTTACGTACAACCACCCATATAGTACAGGTTTAATAACATCTAAGTTGCTTACAGTTTAGATTTAACATGAAACTGTTCAGTATAATAATAGTAGCTGACTACTTCTTACTTCTGTAAATCTGATCTTTACTTCGCTTACATAACTGAAGAAGAAGTTGATATTGGCCAACTTGAAATTATCATTCTCCTGAATTGTAATAGTAGATGAACATGTTGGGTACCTGTACTTTTGTTGTCCAGACGTGTCCCACACCTGCGCCTTGATGATCCGTCCGTCCACCTTTGCTGTCTTCGACACGAACTCTATACCGATGGTGGGCTTCTGATCTTTATCAAATCTATTGTTCAATCAATCGATCAATCAATCAATCAATCAATCAAGCAAGCAATCAGCCAATCAATAAATCAATCAATCAATAATCAAATCAAGTTAACGTTCTTAAGTTTATCAACCATTGCATCTGTCAGATGATTCTCCAGGGAAATTGATATCAACTGAACTCCAGAAGATGGTGTGATCTTTTAAAAGACCACATTGCCATGAATACAAAATAAACCAAATATTGTAAAGTTTCATCACAGATGAACAAAGAAATGGATCAGTAATCAAGTGATTGAAAACTAGCCCTCCCATGCGAACCTTTTTATTTGTGTCAATAAAGATTGAACTAGGCAGCGTAACTTCCAGCGACCGCGATCGAATTAAGTGCCTTCCGTTCTCACCTCTGATCGGTCGATAATCTATCTAACGTTATAGTGACCAAAAGTCTACAGCACTTTCCCCAGCGCCTTGACTTGTCTTAGGGAGGTTTGGCTGTAATCGACAAGCGAAGGATTGTGAAAGAAACGAGCTACTAAAAAAGGTGCACCTGTTATTGCCGAACCTGGCAGCCAGGCTGGTTTTTCCCACACCTGAGTCACCTGTCATGATGATCTTAAAGTTCAGCGAAGGCTCCTCCACTAAAAGGGCACAAGATAATTAAAGTAGAGTCACAACACTATAGGCAAGACAGTCTGATTCCGAAAACATCGAAAGTAACTTGAACTACTTCGTTGTTACCTTGTAAACTCTTTTTAAAGTTTTTAAAGAACATATTTAAAAATATGTCTGTATTTTCTTATGAATAGTCGAATGGTTCAATTTTGATTTCAGAATTTTCAGAATACGAAAAATTATAAATATAGAGAGATAAGTATGAGAGCCGTTAACTCACTGATGTCATAAGACATGGTGATAGGGTCCATGGTGGCTGACACGTGACTTCCCGCCACACTACTGACGTCAGACAGATCTGTGCACACAGAGAGGAAACGTCATCCTTTGCAGTCAATAGGATGAATAGCTATCTCTTAGAATCTGATGAAATCTAAGGGTTTTGTCCAGTGTTTCCCTGTAGAAAAGCACTGAACATCCTTACCACACGTCACATCATGTCGTAAAAGAGGAAAAAAAGAAAAAGAGCAGATACAACAAACAAACAAACAAACAAACAAACAAACAAACAAACAAACAAACAAACAAACCATCTTGTTGGAAGTCTATCCTCTGTAACATCTCCTGCTCTCTCACTAAGTCCAGGTTACCGTACCGGAAGTAGTCACTAGCTGCTGGATATAGAGGCTCAGGACATGTGACCGCTTTAACTCTAGAAATGAGATAAAATTTGATGTAACCATATGAAGCCATCTCCCAGTACAGCAAATACTTGTTTTTCACCATGTTTGATCATTCGATCCCCACTGAAGTTATGTTTGTGTGTGTGTGTGTGTGTGTGTGTGTGTGTGTGTGTGCGTGTGTGTGTGTGTGTGTCTGAGTGCCTTCGCCTGTTGTGCCTTCGCCTGTTATGTGTATCAGTGTGCGTGTGCGAGTGTGTGTGTGTGTGTGAGTGTGTGTGTGTGTGTGTGTGTGTACGTGCGTGTATGTGTATGCATGCGCGTGTTTGTGTATGCGTGTCTGTGTGTGATTTCATCTATTTTCACCTCTTTGTTACAGTCTTTTCATTACTTCTTTAAATCTGATACCACTAAGTGTTGGACACCACAACAAGCATGCCGCGCGTACAGCAGACGGCCACTCTACCCTTCAAGATAGCACTGATGCAGAACTCACCTATCACACAAGGCAACGGCAGTCTGGAAGGGGAACATGGCAGAAATTGGTGTGAAAACCAGGAAATCAAGACTTCAATACACAAAAAAAGCAATAATCATCAGTATCCTTAGTGATCATCACTGGATAGAAACCGGAGATGCCACATTTCAGTCACTGTTTGAGTCACATTTTCCGTAATCTGCAGGAAGTGACGTCATAATAGATAAACTGGTGATGCACAGTCAAAACTGTGGGTAAATTCACTTTGTGCGGGAAGTAACCGTTTTAGAAAAAACAAACAATGTCTTCGTGAGACTTTGGTCCGGTAGTAAATCAGATCAAACTCTATAAATGATTGTGATACCATTGTAGGAGTGAAAAGGGGCGAATCATTACCTGTAGAAACGTGGCCTGGTCATCTTCCTTCAAGATCATGCCACTGTAAGCAACAACGCCGATCCCCTCGTCCATGCGCATGCGCAGTGTCGCCATCTGTTTCATCAGAGCACGTAACTTGGAGTTTCTCTCTCTGCAAACGCGCGTCAATATCGTCATGAAACAGTCACGTCTCGGCCAACTTCACGGTTAGTAGAGAAAGACAAATACCTAACATACTTGTAGGTTTTCACACTTTCACTTCACGACAATAGTACTTCTTCTGTGTTGGTTATCACAGAAAAAAATGCTCTCCTCTTTCAAATGATTTATGATACTGGCAGATAGGACATTGCTCATCCGACCATCTTGACTTGGCTTTGAAAAAAAAACAAGCGAAAGAGTTGTCTAAAGAGTGGACGCTTTACAGTCGACGGTCATATGTTAGGGGTATGCCTAAACACCTCACCCGACCTCATCCGACCTCACCCCACCTCATCCGAGTCTAAAATGCAGTGTTTACGGGGCAGGGACATTATTTGACGTTCTGGATACGGTCTGATTCCTCTGAAGCACTGTAGGAGATTGGTGAACTTGTCACGATACCCGAGTCACATTTATATGCTTAATCTGACCTATTTTGACCGCACTATTGACTTTTTCCGTGACCATGATACTCAAAACGGCACGTATCACCCTTTTATCTTGGAAACGAGCCGAGTAACTTACAAAAACTGGCAAATACTTGGAGTTTGCTGCTTGTTTTGCATTCATAATTACCTTCGCCGAGAAGGTTTTGCAGAGGATAGCGTTTGTGTGTTTGTGTGTGTGTTTGTAACAAACAGCATAACTCAAGAAGGCTTGGATGGATTGTCTTGTTGTATATTTAACGTATCCAGAACGTCAAATAATGTCCCTGCCCCGTATACACTGCATTTGAGACTCGGATGAGGTCAGGTGAGGTCGGATGAGGTCGGGTGAGGTGTTTAGGCGTACCGTATCTGTTAGTGGTAACGTTATCAGAAATGGATTTCGAT
The DNA here is from genome assembly GCF_035083965.1 of Branchiostoma lanceolatum. Taxonomy (NCBI): domain Eukaryota; kingdom Metazoa; phylum Chordata; class Leptocardii; order Amphioxiformes; family Branchiostomatidae; genus Branchiostoma; species Branchiostoma lanceolatum. Next base: position 23,343,016 of record NC_089726.1, read on the forward strand.
GCCCCTTTTATGTCTTGAGCACTCGTGGGGTTTCCCGAGTACATGTACAACACATTCCTCCTCATTCTCACCTGTCTATCTTGTCTGTCAGGTAGTCCTTCTTCTTTTGTAGGGTAGAGATAAGGGAGTCGATCTCCTCTAGTGCGACCTCTTTGTGCTTCTTAGCGTTCTCCTATACGTACAAGACATGAAGTAACACAAGTAAGACAAACCTTTGGACTGGCAAATACATAGATCAGAGAATGACACCTCTTTAAAGTCTTCTCAAGCTAGTAGTAAGAGGAGTCTCAAAGAAACCTTCCAAACTGAATCCGAAAATGATAATAAGAAATAAATATCTTATCAATAAAACTGGACATCATGACTTATCCAACGGTATTGTGAATATCTCTGTCAACAAAGGGCGACAGTCGGGAGCGAACTAACGCTAACAAGCCTAGGTACGGCATCACTGTCATGTATCTATAGATCCCAGCATGTAATGTCAATCTTACCTCTAGCGTCTCACACTTGGACTGTAGTTCCTTGATGAAATCTTCCTGCTCGTTGATGCTCTGCGCAAGCGCCTCAAGGCGACTCCCCATGTACTCCTGGCAATGGTAAAGGAAACAAGCGGTTATTCGTTAGATAGTGATAGGACTTATGGAAGAATTGAGTACTGTACTTTATACTACAGTGTAAGTTCGTACTGAAGGTTACGGACACACACCTTGAGTTCTTGGTACTCCTGTGCGACTGCGCGGACCTGGTGCTCGGAGTGTTTCCCCACCAGCTTACATAGCGAGCAGATGACGCATGCGCAGGTGGTGCAGTACAGGTTGGTTTTCTCCTCCTTGTGTTCCCCACACATGAGTGTGTTGGGTATACCCTGGCGAGGCAGCCCTATGTCAGTCACCTTGTGTTTCTTGAACCCTCGGCGTGAGTGGACCGAGTTCAAACACTCCTCGCAGTACGCCAGGTCACAGGAGACGCACTTCTTCGCCGCCTTAGCAGGAGGGGCTTGTTCGCAGACTTCACAGTCTCTGTCCGCCTCGATCTCCGCATCCGCCTCCAGGTCCACCCCCCGAACCCGCGCGATGATCTTCTGCAGCGCGATGTTCGGCCTCAGTCGGTCGATTCCACGCTCGTCGAACACAACCTCCTCCCGACAGGACGGACAGCGCAGCCTCTTCCTCACGTCTTCCTTCTCGTTTTTCTTGCCCTTGCGGGACGCCAGGCACTGCTTGGCTAAGGCGTCTTCGATACACCTGGCACACAGGCTGTGCTGACAGGGCAGCACCAGAGGGTCGGACGGTAATCTGTGGCACGCTGGGCACGACAGCTCCTTTAAAAGTGCATCCATTTTGTCCGGAAACTTTCCAGACCTTTGTCCTTTTGAAAATATCAGAAATTTGTCGCTGGTGTCGATGAACAGCCTCAGATTAGAGTTGGGTCCAGATGACGTGCGTAGTTACCTATAAACAAAATAAATTAGACAGAATATAGACAGTCTGTGCAAATTAAGTGTGTAGATTGAAGATGCATGGGCTCAAAAGTTTAAAACGCTGCCTGTCTGCCCGACTTGATCCCGCCCGGCATTGGGTACGTGTGTATATCAGGCCTGGGAACATTGGCGTGTTTCCGGTAACCCGACCGATGTCCACACATGTACATATTGTCACGACCCACATTGTTAGTATCTCCATGAAAAAAGACTTTTTCATGGAAATATTGTTTTGAGTGTGTTTGCGTGTGTGTTTGCGTGTGTGTATGTGTGTGCGTCCGGATGCTTAAAGTCGGCATAATTGAAGAACGTCTAGATGGATTGTAATGATATTTGGTATGTGGGTAGGTGTTGGGAGGAGAAAGGTCAAGGTTGATTTTGGCCCCCCTGGTACATGTATGTGTCAATGGAACTGCATTGGCGTCTTTGTCAAAATCTTCCAAGGAGAATAACTGAAGACAGGAATGACAGATTTTCATGTAATCTAATATGCAGGTAGCTTAGACAGAGATGTACACAATGAAGTGCAAATCATGCAAATTGGACTGAATTTGCATAAGTAATGAGGAATATTTGTATTTCCTTTATAGGCATGCTATGGCAGGTGTCACCTGTCAGTTTAGAATTAGGTAAAGAAGTCCACAGGGACCACAAAGCTAATGGTCAAACCACAGAGGGATATACAACCAAACCTATATACTTGTTTCTATTATGTGGATAGCCTAAGTGTTCCTTGATGTAACGAAATGGTAACCATGCAAATCACAATCTAATTTGCATAATTGATGGGGAAATGTTATAAACCCACTCCATTCAATGGTACGACAGTTCAGAAATGCAACATATATACCTGGGAAATAAAGGGACATTGATAGATAAAAGTTATGCAAATGAGGACCTAATTTGCATAAAAATGGAAAAAATATTGTAATTCTATATTGGTAGATTACTGGAATTTCATACTTGTGGCGTTTGGAAGTTATGTGACAGTGGACATGGTTGAATACAAATTATGCAAATTTGGTCCTAATTTGCATAATATATTTTTCCTGTCTTGATTATCATTGATCATTTCTACTATTGCTATAAAATGATAGCTACGACAAGTACCATATACCTATTGTCTCCTCATTTTATATATTATTATTGCATCTTATAGTATGAAAATCGCGCACCAGTTCAGCATTAATCATCGTATGGCCAACTTAATGACGTTGTCAGTTAATGCGTTGTCAATAAGCATCCATTCATTCATCCACATGCCTGTACATGCCTGTATAAAATATCGACAGGGAGACACAGACGACATCTATGTGAATGAATCACTATGGGAGGAAAAAGAAATTGTTTCCCTTGGTGACAACAACGTCTTGAGACTTGGGACGATTTTCCTCATGGATTTTAATAATTTGAGTCTCAGGCCACCCATGTTTCTTTCGGGGGACCGTGTTTCTGTGCCCGGTTTGAGCACGTTATCTGTTCCACATCAGATCACACATCCACGGAACCAGACGGACGTCCTGGCCCGTCACATGACCAGGGAGAACCGTCAACAAAAATGCACTGGGACTGATGACATTCAGACTTTGCTGTGACATACATTTTTTTGAATTTTTTAAATTTTTTTATATGCAATGTCCTCGAGCTAACATCATCTATAAACCCTCCAAAAACCTACATTTCTACTTAAGCCGCAAAACCCGGACCCGCTGATCATTAAAAACGTGGGACTATTCATTACCCACTCCCCCCCCCCCCAGTATGTAGAAACATCAGATAGATCTGTAGTAACGTTATAGACTAGACATTTGCAACTTTTAGAAGTTATCGTATCTGTGTATCCACTTGCAATTCGCCTTTGGGCATGAGTTTGCAAGCATTATTGGTATCTTTATTATTTTTTTGGTAGAATGCAAGGGCAGATTTCAACAACTGCAAACACGTGGAAGGTTACCAATAGTTTACCCTGTCATCGTTTGTGTTGAATCTGAATACACCATTATGAAAATGTACAATGCCGGCGGTGAATACACTGTTACAGTAGAATAAGAGTCCGTAGGACACAAACCTCTGTGAATTGAGTATGGTGTTTGCGGTTAGGGTAAACTGTTCGAAACCCCCTTCACAAGGAATAACGATTTCCTTAATACCTGTTTCCATTTATGTCCAGGTAGTTGTTTGAAAACACTAGGCAGTAACCAAGTCAGTGTAGCAACCCGGGGCCTAACCCCTGCTTGGAGAGTAGATACTTTGCCCAACTTGTGTAACAAAACCGCCAGCTGCGCCTACTAGAACGTCTAAAATAACACATTAACATCTGCTTGGAGAGTAGCTCGCCAGGCAAACGACATCTAAATTAAAGGGGGCCCGGGCTGTACCCCGCTACCTTCAAGCAGATGTTCGGGAATCGTAATTTTTTGACGGTTCCCGGAGTACAGGACTGTCTGAAAAACAAGCCGGTCAGTAAACGTTGAAATCCCCAACATCTGCTTGGAGATTGGAAACAATCCTCTTTGCCAAGTCGCATTTCACTAACATGTACGCACAATATCCACAAGGGCTGACAGGGTAGCAACACTATCGCGTGCACACACTATTTGTTACTTGTAACAGTCCCCTTGTGTTATGTACAGGGGATAGTTTACATAAGGCCTATCGCCAAGCAAACATGCTGTCGACAAAGTGTATTCTAATGACGCTATAAACCCAGCCATGTGGAGGAATGTCAACAACGACCCAAACCCTGTGCGTGGGGTGATGAGGATTTCTGGTCGGATGATCTAGGCTAATACAAGTCATACACACACAGATACTCAAACAAACACACAAACACACAAACACACAAACAAACAAACAGACACAAACACTCAAAAACACACAGTAAGCATAGACACACACATATACACAAAAACACACATACACACACACACACACATACACACATACACATGCACAGAAATACACACGCCGTTCGAATTCACCGTTCCTTGTGTATTAACGCTAACCGTCATTCAGTTGTTGATAAACACCTGTTTCCTTTCCACGCCATAGTGGAACTGTGTACTGTGTTCGACCAAGGGCGTGTCCGTATTTAAATTCGTCACTTGGACAATGATACAACTGAAGCATGTACTAGTAGTCGCTCCCTGTCTTCAAAGGAAACTAACAAGTAGTACCTGGGACCACCATATATACGTCTATATTCAGAAAGGAGTTCTGGCGACTTAAAGCCCATCTCCGCGAAGGGTAGATGTGATAACAGACAATGAAAGATCTCAGGATCTCTCACGAATCTAACCAAGGAGGTTAACCATCTGATCTGACGCAACCATTTTTTAAAACTCAAATCACAATACATTCGAGGCGTAGGTGCCTGATTACCAACAGTTAGTACACCTTTGCTACGCTCGAGTGACAAGGCTTGTACCTGAATGATTTGAAATGGAGGCCTTCAGGCCTGGTCACAATTCAAGTCATTATAGATGAAGGGAATCCCTTCAAGCGTGACATGTTCTGATCTGTTCGTCACGATGACTTCAACCAATGAATCGTGTATCTTCTGGTCCGTGATCTGTACAGAGAGCGGGTCATTCTTTCATGCGTTTCCCCGCTCATGCAAGACCTCCGCATACCTTTAAGGTCCTTCTTGATCCTTCTTCTATCGCCAAAATAGTGAACAACTGCTGCTGACCCCTTTCCTACTCCCCCCAATCAGTACCCCCCCCCCCCCCCCCCCCCAATCAGTATCTGTCATCCCCCAGGCCCATTTAACGTATCACAAACTAGCCGCCAGGGGCCAGAAATGTAATGATTTCAAGGTCTCACCAAGACCTACTCACATACCAAATATTGAGACAATCCATCCAGACCTTCTCGAGTTATCGTGTTGACAGACAGTCACACACACACACACACACACACACACACACACACACACACACACACACACACACACACACACACACACACACACACACACACACACACACATTCACACTCACACTCACACACACTCACACTCACACACACACTCACTCACACTCACTCACACTCACTCACACTCACACACACGCTCACACACATTCACACACACACACACACACACACTCACTCACACTCACACACACACACTCACACACTCACTCACACTCACACACACACACACACGAACTCTACCTAAAACATAACCATCTGGTGATAAACATTAGAACATTTCATAACATTACCACGAAATGATAGGGTGGAACAAACAGTGCCACTTTGAATAAAACAGCAGAACGCGATGACCCAAACCTTTCATTGCAGTAAAACCGGTCAGACTAGTTCCAGGCTTCACACGCCTCGGGGGTCGCTTGTCTGTTCTATGCTCCAGGTCGTTCTTATATTCTATATAGTATACATACATTATCCCGCCGTAAAATCGACAGAGAAACTGTCTAAATCTCGAAGTTTTAGCGTACCCGGCAGGAGCTGGTTTGTTGCACGAGACTTTGGTTACCTCGAGGGTTGGTGAAGCATAGAGTGAACTAAGAAAGACAAGCAACACTAATGTAGAGAGCAAGGTAAACGTAGGATATAATATGACGTATAACTGTAATCTCTGTTACACGCCTGTTGTATCAATACTGTGCCAAAAGGAATACGTTATATCCTGAGATCATGCCAGCCAGTTATAGCCCTAACTGTTGTCCCCAGACTAAATTGTACACCGAAAACACGAGTATTCATTACAATCTAGACGGATCCAATCAACACATATTGATCACGACGCTTGGATTTGCTATCTTTTAAGTTTTGCATATCCGCGTTTTGTATGTTGAGTAATGCAGATTACCTGTTCTACCTCACCTGAAGTGTTGCCTGACTCACAGCAAGTCGTCCTCCAGTACTCGGAGTGTCATCGCCGCATGTCGAGTCGGCGGGAACGTTGCGGCGCGATCCAGCTGTATTTACCAGCAAGAAAATGTGCCTTGTAGTCACAGGACTGGCGTGATGTTCCCGTGTGTAAACGAACCACTGGCAGGCTTTTATTTTTTGATTCCGCGGAAGGACGGCAATCCCTTGTTCCTCATGTCCCGTGCAAGACTAGGGACGTGGCGGTTTTGTGTGGGTGTCTTCGCGGAACCACCGAGCCTCTTCCTGCCCGCAGCCGGCAGACCAGAAACTGTCCACACAATACAAACAGGGGGAGGTTCATTTCATCACACAGCGTGGCGTGGTGTTGGCTTGACGTCATGCGTTAAAAACTACAATGTCGTTTGTAAAAGATACTCTTTAAATAAGCATGTCCACAGGTAGTAGATAGGAAAAGCGTGCTTGTTTGGAGAATTCAAAGTTTAATAGAAGCTGATCACACACACACACTCAGGCACTAGTATTTTTCTTGTGAACCATCCCCCTCCGGCCCCACCTGTTGGTCGCGCCCTGCCAGGTGGAACTGTTCGGGTCACTCATCTGACCTTTAGGGCGGCCCTAGAGCGCGTGTCTCACCGCACTGCGCCAAATAGCGCTATAAACTTGCGCATGCGCCAACTTTAGGGATTCTCGCCAATTTTCCCTTGCGCTTACACTGAGGGGGAAAGCACGGGTAAAATACGTGATCCCTACAGACAAAATGGCCGCGCCCGGAATGTCACATTCTCAGTTTCGGCTCCAAATCAGATACAAGATAACTTATTGGAAATTCCAGTGTTGCCGCTGAATTGAAGGCCAAAGATGGTCCATTTTGAGTGAGAGAGCGGCCTTCACAAGGCGAAAATCCACCATTTTGAAAAATGGCCGTTGCCATGGCAACTGGTAACCACCGACACAAAACTTTCCCATTTTTGTAGGTTTGGGCCAAGGACCACCTCATTCTGCGTCGATGAATTGAAGCGATAAAAACGAAGTTTCGATTATAGAATACAACACGGGGTATTCCGTATCACCCGAGGTGCCAGCCCGACCGCGGGTAGGATCGCCCGACGACCGTACGCACCCGAGAAAGCACACATTTCAATGCGGAATGCGCTAAAAGTTGAGGGAGTTTTGTGTCCACGAACACAAAACTTTAACAACATTGATTCCAACCTCCGAATCCGGTATTCGAATTTTCGACGGCGGCGCAACCGGTGCGCTCGAAATGCATTCGAAATATATTATGGAAGCCCGTGTGATACAACTCCCGAATCCTATATGATACGGGAAATTATGTCATACCTGGGCCTGATACGGGTGTTCCGGACCGTGTGATAACTATCCGTATCACTTGAGGTTCTAGAGTTGTATCACAGGGGGCTTCCATAGAATATTTCGAATGCATTTCGAGCGCGCCGGTTGCGCCGCCGTCGAAAATTCGAATACCGGATTCGGAGGTTGGAATCAATGTTGTTACAGTTCTTTGTTCGGGGACACAAAACTTCCTCAACTTCTGGCGCATTCCTCATTGAAATGTATGTTTTCTCTGGTGGGTATGACATAAATGAAATACAACACGGGGTATTCCGCATCAACCTCGGTCCCAACCCTCCCGCGGTCGGGCTGGCACCTCGCGATCGGGTGATACGGAATACCCCGCGTTGTATTCTATATTTATCACACGGTCCGGAACACCCGTATCGAACGTTTTCGCGGCCCAAGCATGACATTAAGCGCGTTATATGCTGTAAACGGCTCTAAAGGGCTTCAAATCGATGTTTGACGCCGAAAAGAAACGACCTGAAATTTTCGTTTGAAAAGTTACGGATTTCAACTAGAAATGATGTAAAGCAACTTTATAACGTGTTCTAGTGATAAAACAAACTCTTAGAATGAGTTTGAGCGAGAAAAAAATACAAGTTTCGATTTTTAATGGCAAAGTGCGTTATATGGTGAAAACGGCGCCAGAAGGCCTCCACATTTACAGAGTTTGCTACCCCGAACACGTGCGCCTGATACCCGAACTCCCGCCATCCCATAAGAAACAGTAAACACCTGACTACTCCAACGTGCAAAACTACCGGATGAGAGAACATTCATTAGTAGAGCGATCTCACTCTGGAACTCTCTTCCCAGTAATATCCGCACATCCCTCACAGTCAGCTCCTTCAAAAGCAAACTCTGTACATCACTCGGCAACAAATACTCTGTAAATTATTGACTGACGTACCACAAGTATTAGATGACATGCTGTATAATCGAAGTAACCTAGTACGTAATATATGAACCTAAGTTTTGGCTTGGCATTGTTAACGATTTATATATAGCTTAGTCTCGTGTATTTTTTTGATGATGACAGGTTTATTCAGTCCAGTAGACAAACAGATACAGGCCTCATAGCAGCCCTAGGGCTGAATTAACAGGCTTGTTTACATTATCAATAATCAAATTTACATATACATAAAAACATTTCATTTTTACCATCACAATTACAAAATTCTTCGGATTCAAAATCTTAATGTCATAATGTCTTACTAGTCAGTGCTGTTTAGCAGGGTTACCATGTAGTAAATGGGGCTTTTAGTGAACCTTACAGTATTTGCTCTAAAAGTCTGTAGCCGGCTACACGACCGGGTCTTTCTGCCGGAGATCGCCTCGCGGCACGGTGGGAGCCAGTCTCTGTAGATCGGGGATCTCAGAAGGGAGCGGGCATAACTTCTGCATAGTTCTAGTCTTCTTTGGGCCAGTGGTGTAAGGGAGAGTTCTGTCAGGGCTGAGCTGTAGCAGGTGTAGTTCTGTCTCAGGATGATCTTACACGCCCTCTTCTGCACTGTCTCTATTGACTTAGATTCGGCCACAGTCAGTCCCGGATGCGCTTCAGTCTTGTGATGGTTTTAGTTGATTTAGTTTCTTCTATGTAATTTTACTTTGTGTTTTGTGTCCGCCTCTATGTGTGTGTTTGACGCACTTTGTGAAAGTTTGTATTGAACTTTGAATACTGTTCCCAGGGCTAGCCCTTTGTAATAGCCTTCGGCTAGTTGGGTAGTCCTGGCTGTACTTTTCTACAGTCTAATAAATCAAATCAAATCAAGGCCGTAGAAACACGTTTTAGACGAAATAAATTAAACGCGGTAGTTACTTAGTTTTACAAAGGTGCTGATTTCGACGGGAAATTGTGTAATACCAGCCGGCACGCCATGTGCTTAACAGAACACGAATCGAACAGGTTTTCTATGCAGTTCGATTCGATCTGCGGTCCTTAGCAACGCGTTGCTAAGGAATCTCTCTCTGCATCTCTGCATAGCAGCGAGATGAAATTTCATCCGACTTTGACAGCTACGTGAAGCCTGTTTTGCGGCCTTTTTATGAATGTTGCGTTATGTGTACCAGACGGGAATACCACGTGGTCTCGATTTCATTCATGTTCTAGGGGTTTTACAACGACTCTAGTAAGGTTCGTGCTCATATCCGTTATATAGTGAAATCATGAACATGTCAGTGCCGTACTGAGCTACATTTTTGACGAATTTCAATTTCGGGGGAATTGCATTACGCCCTCGATTTTATCTTCAGTGACCAGAACGTCTGAATCTTTCAATCTTCTAGTTTAACTCTTCTAAAAATCTTGTTGGTTTGAAATCTGGACGGGTTTGTAATTCCATTTCTACTGAGGTCACCTTCTCAACTGTTTTACGCCAAAAATGTTGCAAGGCGTCGGTGTAGTTGATTTGAGTGCAGTCGACTTTTGGCAAAAGTTGCAGTAACGAAATGCCTCTCCAGTATTGTCAAAGGAAGCCTACAGCAACTTAATGGGTGAAGACGGGCTGAATTCGCAAAGGCTATCTTAGTTTTAAGGTTACTGGTACATAAACATAGCGGGGCGGGTCTTGCGTGCGCTTTGTGGAATGGGCATGGGCGCCGGGGCTGACGCCGTTCCTTTTTAGAATCAAAACGACGCCTATGATAAAGTGGCATCGCGCGATTTAGCAGGAAGCCCATTTCGCACTCGAAATTGATAATAAATTATATACCACCTATAAGTACAGACTTTGGTTTATTCTACGCAGTACATTTCTTTTTGTTTTGAAATCGAAAATAGCGTAAAAACTCGAGGGGGATTTGCTCTAAAATCAACTGATTTCAGGTCATACCATCAGAAGGGTACAGGTCAAAAATCGGTTCAAAAACTCTATAGTAGTGAAATAGAAAACTTGAAAATTATAGATGCAATGAAATATTGAATATACATAGTTGTAAACTCAAGCAACAAGCTTTGTTGTAGGTAGTCCCGAAGCCCGGGGGTCATGGAACGTACAACTGGCTCAAAACGCCGCGTGGTTCGGTATGGTACTTAATCAGAAATTTTGAACTTAGATTTATGTGACTTCGGGTTGGTATATTGACTTAAAACTCGGCATTCATGAACGGGGGACCCCCTTAAACATAATTCTTGTCATAAATTTAAGACTTGTGGAACGATGATCTGTCCATAGTAGATAATTACAAAAAAGGTCGAACCGGGCGCGTTCTATTCTGGAATCAAAATTATGACATGACCATGTGCGATTTCGGGGGAAATGTATTACGCCCTCGAAATCCATCACAAGTCATATATCACCAGAAACTAGAAAGTTTGCTCTTTTTCACGCACTACATTTCCTGTTGGTTTGGAGTCTACAACTGGATAAAAATAAGGGGAGAAAATACACAAAAATCACCTAAATTCGGGTCGTATTGCTGACAAGAAAGTAATAAACTATCGGTTGAGAAATCTATAGGAGTAGAAAACAAAGCTGAAATAGTGTAATTAACTTCTAATCAAGATGATATACGGTGATATACTCCAGCAACAAGCTTTCTTGTAAGGGGTGTTGACGCCCGGAGTGATGGAACGGACTACTTTCTCTCGCGGAAGGAAAAGAAAACTGCTTAGAACTCTCGGCATGACGTGCCGGCTGATACTTTTAACTTGTTCTAAGACTGAAACAATCAATTGGCATTGGTTTGGGCGAAAAAAAAGTTTCGATTTTTAATGGCAAAGTGCGTTATATGGTATAAACGGCGCCAGAAGAACATTTGGCGTGCCATGCGATAGAGTTGTTCTAGAACAGGGGAAATATGTCTGGCTTCGACAGCAACAATACGGAAATTTGCATTCTCTCAAATTTGTTGTTCTAGTGCAGTGTATGATAAAGTCGACACGATTTTTCGTAGATCCCTCCTGTGGGACAATAGAGTCTAGGTCGGTAATATGCCGGGAATGCTTTGCTATCGCTTCGGCTTACCATTTCTTCCGATCGTTATAGCTGTACAACCATTTCTTTTGAATTTCATGAAAGGCTTTAGAGAGGTTTCGGATCGGAGTTTCTTTTACAATTTCGTAGATAGGGCCAACACCCTCGGTTCAAAAGGATACCATTCCGAAAAGGAAAGGAAAGGAGAACGGGAAATTTAATCATTCCGTTGAAGAGCGGTTGTCTACTGCTTTCCGGCAGACTTCTTGGTATCATCTGTTATCTCTTTATTTTGGTTCACATCATTTCGGTTTAATACATAGGAACTGGAGATGTATATCCTTGTTCTGAAAATAGTCAAAATTGAGAAAAATAATTCTGAAGTAATGTTTATTTCTTTATTTGCTTATTAAGGTTTTTTCACAAAGTGAAGGGGAGGACCAAACAGATGATTACGTACCTTTACAGCTTAGGTGTAAACAGTCCATTTTCCATTCAAAATCATCACTACCTGGTTTTTGTAATATCAAAAACATTCTAATAAGAGTTTTAGTCTATTTTCATTGTTTTTCATTATGTTTTTGGGTCATTTGCTGAAAAAGTTGTACTTTTGAGAATTCAAGATGGCAGACCAAAAATGGCGGATAGCTAAAAGATATATGACGTCTTTAAAGGACATTTTTTGACGTCTTTGCTGTTGCTATTGGCAACAAAAGTCTTAGCAGACATTAATATTCTGTTATTCACAATTTCTGTGTAGCTAGAAATTTTACACGGGTCCAAAGAGGAGGGCCTCAAAAGCCACCCCCGAACCCATATCTTCTTTCCAGTGGAACCTGCCACGAAACTCAAAGTACAACCTCTTCTTCTTCGGGTGTGTCAGCCAACATCGACCTGTCGAAGACTCCGCTACACTTGTTTGGAGTGCCGCTGCTGGGGATAACCTCTGAGGTGTCGAAATGAAACATTGTTTCTGTTTTGGTATCTATTTTTCTCTTGGTGTTCTAAAACGCATAGACAATTACGTCATAGACGTCTTTAGCAGTATTGTGTGGGCATTAAGAGCAGGAGCGTTCTGGAGCTTTGAGTGTTGCAGTTCAGCGCGAGTATCGACGTAGCTAGGTTACCATGTATCAAAACATGGGTACCATGTACGATGAACCGGACGACATTCATGATGGGGAGGCGAACAGTGGTGGTGACAGGCCTCAGTCGCCACCACTGTCACATCTTCGCAGGAGCGGCAGACACAAAGCCAGAGCACCTGACAACGCTCAGGTGTGTACACCAATAGATCCTAAACAGAGAGACACAGTCGTGTATAGGTTCCGAGCGAGCTCGAGCGAGTGGGTGAGTGAGTCAGAAACTCAGAATTGACCGCGCAAAAATTTAACGCTACCAAATTTGCCACCATTTTAATTAGAATAAGTGTATTGGGATGTGTAGGCGTTCAATCATTGTTGTGTACTTATAGCCCGTCGTTCAACGCCGGTTAACGACCATGTTTCCATATATATGTCACAGTAGAGATGGCGATTCAGGACAATCGTCGAAGGACAGATCGTGATCGGAGTCTAGCTGTCCTAGGACAAACTCCGATTCTACTAGGACAATTTCCAACTCTACTGGGAGAAATTCTGATTAGATCGAAATGTTTTAGAAAATATAATAAATCATTGCACAACTAACATTTCAATCAGTTTAAGCGTACTACCTATAGCTACATCCACAATTACTAAACATCTTAGGTGAATTAGGTTGTATTTTATAACGGACGAATTTCATGTATGTATTATGATAAAGTAATTTCTGATAACGTAGTGACCAAAATCTATTAATGTGTGAAAGATGATCAAACAATGTGTCAGTATGCAAATTTTGAGGTGTCAAGACATTACTCAGTCTCACAACTATTCACTACATTTCACTAGTCAGACATACCAAGGACATCTACTGAATCATTGCACAACTTTGGAAGAGCAATGAAAATTGGAAGGTGATCAAACAGGTGTCAAAATATCAATCTCACTTCAACACCGTCATACCTCATTCACCCATGAATGAGGTATGAACGACCCCAAGGTATATAAGGGCTAATCCTTCCCTCCCTAGCCAGTTCCAAATTTGACGTCAACCTGATACCATGAAGTAGTGAGGTAGCCTAGAATGAAGCTGAAGAAGTGACACAAGTCTGGTAGCCTTGAGTGTAGTCGGTAAAAAGTGATAGTAGGTTCGTAGCAATAATAAATAAAGTCATGGTTTATAAAAAAAATACTGCTGCTTCCTTTACCTTAGCATCATTTGAGTTTGGATCGGAGTTTGCGATCGCAATCTGCAGTAGTAGAATTACCGATCGCAGACAGAACCTAATCGTGATCTCTCCTAAGACAATCGCCGATTGTCCTGAATCGCAATCTCTACTGTGACATATATGTGATATGTGTAGCCTCCGTTGCAGGCTTACCCACGGCGATTTTTCAACTTATCGGGGCCAAGTTCTTTGGCTGGGGCGGCGTATCTGCTTGGGGATCGTATCTGCTTGAAGCCCCGTATCTGCTTGAAGCCCCGTATCTGCTTGAAGCCCCGTATCTACTTGAAGCCCCGTATGTGTGGGAAGCCTGCGCTTTGTCGCTTTCAGCAAAGGCAGTGGTAATTAAGAAAGTATTTCAAAAGGCCAATCAATGTAGCCGCGAGAAGTAATTCACACTACCGCGAGAAGCAATTCAAATATGTTACGTTGCACCAAGCACAAAGCCCACGTGAAGTGACGCATGCTTCCTGGCAAATGATATCATGTTGTCTTCAAAGTCGTGTTACAAATTTTCTCAAATGTGGCCTGATGTTTCTTTCTATTGCTGATACCTTCTGTCACACAGCGGTTACAGGATCCCAAGCAGATACGGTCCCCAAGCAGATACGCCGCCCCAGCCAAAGAACCTGGCCCCGATAAATTGAAAAATTGCCGTGGGGAAGCCTGCAACGGGGGCTAGATCACCTTGGTGACTTCAATTGGACTAATGCTAATAAGATTTTGAGAATTTCGATTTGAACCACAGCGGCGGAAAATGCGTTTGTTTTGCAAGTAATACCTTTGAATATCCCGGTAGAAGTCTCACTTTTCGACGGCTTATCCCCTCAATACAAATTCTTGTTAGATTTTCGGCTGTCAGCCGTGCTCTAGTCTTTGACTTTGTCTTTATTCGATTCCGGACACTGTATTCACGTTCGCAGGACACAATTTTTTGTTTGTTTTTGGAGTTAACAGAACAGGAGATGTAACTCTACACATGTACAAAGAATGGTTGACTTGAGTCTTGAAAAACGAGTTTTTTTAATGAGATCAACATATGCGAAAGGTGCCAACATGTTAGCAAGCACAACAACAGTGATATCAATAAAAGAAAAGAGTGTAAATTTCCTACCTTAGGCGGCGTCCCGATGCCCAGAGTTTCAGTGGAAACGAAATGCCGATGCGGATTTCTCGATTTTTTAAAATCGATTTCTGGACAAATTATGTTTGCAATACACATGATACATGAGGCCCCGACATAAAGTGGAGACTCCGAATGCCTGCTGTTTTAGCTTATTGGATTAGCGTTCAAGTGGGAAAGGTCTCCATTTCAGCAACAACAGCGTAGTATACTGTGACTTATTTCACAACTGTAGGACGACCATGACTTTGTGAATCACTTTTGGCCGCTCTTCTCGCACACGGTCCTTGAGGATGTGCGAGACAACACGGGTGTTATCGTTCCTGTGCCTCGTCTGCAGACTGACGCCGCCGCGTACAGACCTCTTCAGGTGATACAATCGCTCTAAGGACTCGTTTTTGATCGTGTGCGTGTATGTCTGTGTGTGTGTGTGTGTGTGTGTGTGTGTGCATGTGTATGTGTGTATGTATGTGTTTGTGTGTTTGTGTTTTGTTTGTGTGTTTGTGTTTTTTGTGTGTGTTTGTGTTTTGTTTGTGTGTGTGTGTGTGCGTGTGTGTGTTCGTTTGTTTGTGTGTATGTGTGCGTGTGTGTGTGTGTGTGTGTGTGTGTGTGTGTGTGTGTGTGTGTGTGCAATACCTTCGTATTTTCAGATGAGCATCTTTACGAAACAGGATTTATACGAAAAGCAGAAAATGGAGAAACGTCTACACAAAAGTCCATATCAACTAACCCTGTGGCACTGTTGACAAAACGGATGAATGCACCTAGTACAACTTGTACCAAACGGCAAAATTGCAATGCACAAAGTTGGCCTGTAGGATAGTACTTTGCTCCAAACGCTGCTTAAACAAGAGTTCGGAGACCTCATATCTCCATGAAATATTCTGATTATGCAAATGACTTCCATATTTGCATAATGTATGCTTGGTCATCTTTAGAGACCTCATATCTTCATTAAATATTCTGATTATGCAAATGACTTCCATATTTTCATAATGTATGCTTGGTCATCTTTAATCAATTAACCCAGGTCACAATGATGACAGTCCAATCATTTACCACTAAGAATAATTATTTCAATTTTGTATTTGTTATGCAAATTATGAAAATATTTGCATAATTGGTAGCTGTTTATGTTCCACTTTCCATAAACTACATATGACATATGTTACATGTATTTGAGTCCTATAATGGTAAACGTTGCAAATATAGTTTTTACTCTTTGATTACGTAAATTAAGTTCCAATTAGCATAATTTGCACTTCATTATGTACATCTCTGTCTAAGCTACCTGCATGCTATATATAGTGGAAATCCGTCGTTCCTTTGTTCAGTTATTCCTTAGGAAGATTTTGACAAAAACGCCCCTGCAGTTTCAGAGCAAGCTGCTAGGGGACCAAACCTACACCACTTCTTCCTTACATCACAAACAAGATTGGCAACATAAAAAGATGTTGCCATGGCGACGGTGGTCTCTGTTAACGTTTTCGTTTTTAGCCCACATGCAAATAAGGACCTCGCATAAATCATATCAGTCGTCGATCACCTTTTCTACCAAAATAACACAAGTTGTCCAATGTATGAAAATCTTGTTTTCACAAAAAAGATATCGTACCATTTCCTCATAAATTACGTGAATGAGGCCCTCTATGCAAGATTTGTGTCTAATAGTGGCCACATTAACTTCCAAATGGTGCAAAAATGAAATCCCCATCATTTACCACTATGGATTTATAGTATTTTGTCATTAATTATGCAAATTAAGTATCAATTTGCATAATTGATACTAGTATCTATCGATATCTATCTCTTTCTCAGTTACATATGTCATGTGTTTGAGAGTCCTATGATAGAATTCAGCTGATTTATTAACTGTCCTCATTAATTATGCAAATCAGATATTGATTTGCATAATTGGCATATGCTTATGTAAATCATCACTTAAGCTATCTACACAGCAAAAATCATGATGATCCATCATCCCCTTCTTGTGTTATTCTCTTTCAAAGTTTGAGTCAAAATCAGCTCCTGCAGTTCAAAAAAAGCCGCTAGGGGGTCCAAATCTACAGCACATATTTTCCTAACAAAGAGCTATTCACCACTTAAAAATCATGACTTTAGCATGTTCAGAAGACGAGATTTGACAAGTTCCCCTGCAGTACCATAGAAAGTCGCTAGGGGGCCCAAAATCCAATCATTACAAGGTCTCCCACAGAGCTACCCACCTACAAAATATGAAGACAATACATCCAGGCATTCTTGAGTTATCGTCCCATGGACTTTCACATTCCTGTACAATTCCTAGAATTCTTGCAATCTGCACACAATATAGTAAAAATTTGGCTCGCCCCTGAGGCGTCGCCAAAAAGCAAGACTATAGCACGTCCAGGTCAAAAGATACAAGAAACGGGAGTTCTGGTGCAGCACCAAGGTCACATACCAGGGGGCCCAAATTCGACCTTGACCTTTGTCTTCCCAACACCTACCCACATACCAAATACCATCGTATCCAACTGTTCTTGAGTTATGCTGACTACAACAGTCCGGAAACACACACACACACGCAGACACACACACACACAAACACACCCAATACAATATCTCCATTATTCGTGCAGATAAAAAGGAAGTGATACCTAGCATCTGAGAAGATACTTACCAAGCATAGATCATGTGAATGTGGAAGTCATTTGCATAATCAGAATATTTCATAGAGATATGAGGTCTCCGAGCTCTTGTTTCTTTAAAGATGAGTTCCATACTATTGGTACGTGTGTATGACTTGTCTGATGTTTGAATCTGCCCCTTGTCTATCAGATTTTCCATGACCGTCTGGAGCACAGCGTAGTTAGGAGCCTGAGTAACGTGCAGCGGAAGGTCGTCAGCATGGGCGGTGGTGGGGGCACCCTTGTGCGCATGGGCAGGAGAATGGGACTACGGTAGGGGTACTCAATGTAGGATTTTGGTGCTAAAACTAAAAATGTTAATTTGGGTGACAAAATAGTCATTTATATATATTTACAGGACATATTAGCATATTAACGAATTCTGTATTTCCAGCCATTACACAAAAACGACTTGCATCAAGGTCCTCTTAAAGTTTGGTGGTGCCACTAGACACACGCTACCTGGCTGTAAATAAAGGCACAATCTACACGGCAAGATTCCGGAAATCCGGACTGCCGATATCGGAACGGTGACAGATTTTTTTCGGCTCCTAAAGAGGAATTGTATGGTCTTATCAAGGCTTTTAAATCCCCCACGAGACCTCAGCGAGAGTTCCCGATAGCGTCAGCACTGTATAAAGCCCAGACATCGGGACGTCGGGTTCAGCTAGTTAGCAAATAGTCTTTCGCATATTTGAAAGGGGGACAAATCTCATCTTCATATAGTTTTTTTTAGTCCTAAACTAACATACTACTATGTACACGTGGTTTTCCAACTAGACGAGATGACGGGATCCATGCCTGATTTGATGTATCCTGACTGTACAAATGATACAGATACAAATGTACCATATATTCTATTTCACGGAGCGTAACAGGCCTGTGATGCACCGAAATGAGGCATAAGGATAGGGTACAGAAGGAATCATTTCTTACAGTCACGGTTGGCCAAATCAGGCAATCAAAGGTATCTTCGTGATCGTAACAAGACAAATCTCATTGAGTGAACTATCGGAATCAGACTTGTGCTAAAAACGAAATTTATCACGATGGATCACGACTGCCACCCAAGGGCCACGGGTATGGTGGTGTATATACTGCTGTCCCGATATCGCCGCCCGGATGTCGGCGGATTTCGTCGATATGGGGAAAACTGTGTGTAAATTGCGCTAAAATGGCAGCTTGTGCACACGTTAATACAACGCTATGGCGTTGCATATTCCCTCCCTGAAGAGCAGATACCGTTGTGCAATGAATTAGGGCGAACTAAATCTGCTATGTAAAGAAGACATAAAAATTGATTTCAAATATCGTCCTTATCGTACAAGGTGCACAGTATTTTCTTTGCCCTTTGAGCTAAATGTTTTGGCCCAAATTTTTGAATTTTTCGTCGCCTAGGGAGCGGAAGTGTGACCTCTTCTGTCTGGTCCCAATAGGTTGGAGGGTTTGAACGATACAATCGTCTCTCAGGAAATCTACCTTCGGGAGGAGCACTTCCACACTGCCACGCCCAAGGACTCCCACATCCAGGTCATCCGCAGGAGGAACATCAGGTGCGTTGTGTATATCCAGGTGATACCGTATGGCAAAATAAAATCCTCTAGTACTTGCTCTACGGTGATTTTTACATCTTTACTTCCAGTTGTTCATTCCTTTTGCCAGGTAATCAAATTGCATCTCGACCATAACGTCACACTGAACACGGAAGGCGGCTCGGTAGGTGGCGCCGCGGCTGGCGAAAAACAGTGGGCAGCAAATAGTCCATAATCATCCTGATTACATACAGTTATCGTAATGTTTACTTTGTCTACTTTTTTTTCGCGAGCTGCAATGCCAGGTTCTGGACCGACTGCCGTGTTCATCATGGGGCCATAGAAATGATTTGATGGGGGCACAGATCAGTTTACTTCTGGTTTCAGATCGACGTGCACACCCTCAAATCTAGCGACCGTCTCTTTTAAGAAATAATTCTCAAGCAAAATAGCTTTCATATAGGATGGAAGATATCCCTTCATCAGGCACAATACCCACTGAGTTATATTTATTCAACCTCTCAATGTATGGTAAAAACCGCGCGCATCAAACTTCGTCCCGTTTCCAAACAAACAAACAAACAAACAAACAAACAAACAAACAAACAATCTTTCGTATCAAGATAATCCATCCAGGAGTTCTCAGGGTATCTTGTTCACACACAAATGGCTTGAAACGCTACCGAAAATGTAGCCTTATGGAGAAGGTAATGATCAAGAATCAAGTGCGGGTGCAGTTTCAGAGTGTGCGCCCATTCCCTTCTTCTTTTACTTGAATGTAAAATGTGGTAATTTGGATAGAATAGCTTTGTCATTTTCATCCCCAAATGTATGTTGACACAGGGACCCAAATCACACATCATCTGACATCTTATCTAAAATTGGAGTTCCACAATCTCATACCTTTGACAAATAATAGTAACTTTTGCGACTGATGTATTATGAGGTTCTCATTTGCCTAAATCAAATCATTGGTTATGAAAATTAGCACCTGATTTGCCTAAATATAATCTTATTATGTAAATTATCACTCAATCTCCGTACCAAAAATCATAACGATTCGTCGACCACTTTCTGTGTTATTTTCTTTCAAAGTCTGAAACAAAGCCTGATCCAGTAGTTCTAAAAAAGCGGCTAGGGGCCCAAACCTACACCACTTACTCTCTACCTCAATAGTTATCTACCACTCAAAAATCACGACCATAGCATGTCCAGAACACGAGATATCAACACCGAATGTTCCGCTGCAGTACCGTAACAAGCCGGTAGGGGCCCCCCCAAAATAACCATTTTGAGGTCTCATGAAGACCTACCCACAGACCAAATGTCAGGACAATCCACCCGGTACCCAGGCCTTCTCGAGTTATGCTGTTCATCGGGACAGGTCGTATATTTTGCAGTACGAGCCACCGCTACGCAGAGACCCTCTATTCCACGGGACCATCATAACTGTTCATTTTCTAAACCTGTTTTTTTTTTTCCCGGAAAGTTTTTTTTCGGACCGATCCAGCAACAAATATCGGTTTCGTACCTGTAAACGGTACTGGTACCCATCCCCAGTGATGTAGGAACAAATAGTATACATTTGGGCTGTATCATAGTAGGAATTATTACTTTTGATTTATATGATTTACATATAATGTGTACATCTCAATCTAAACTACCTGCAAATAGTTTAGATTGAGATGAACGCAATTAGGTGAAAATCATATAAATGAAAATTAATCATCCCTAGTGTAATAGAGCCCAAATGTATACTGTTGGTTGAATTTTCAGCATATGCTGTCAGGGAGAATGAGGCATTTGGTTTAGATTATAAGTTCAGACAAAATATGAAATAACAAAGCCTTGTCAAAGAAACGTCTTGCTTTGAAAATAATGGTTCTTAGCATGGGCCTGGACAAAACATTAGCTAATTGTTACCTTCGTCGACGAAGTTTCGTCGAGAAGGTTATTCGTTGATGCTTGTCTGTGTGTCTGTTAGTGAACAGAATAAGTCGAGAACGCCTGGATGGTTTGTTGTCGTAGTTGGTGTGTCGGTGTGTATGTGGGAAATCTCAAGATGATTAGATTTTGGGCGAAGTGTTTTGCATAATTAACGAGAAAAGTGTAAAAATGTGTTATATTGTATGCTGAAGTATGTGTACGTGTTGGCGGTGTTGTTTCAAGGCGTCATGGATAAGGGTAGAGGTCCTGAGGGGTCATGTTGAAGGCAGGAAACGTCAGTTACTCGGACAAATTGGCTGTCAGCCAGCTGTAAGCATTGGTAAGGTAGTCTCCAAGCAGACCTATGGGTTGGCTATAGCAGGGGCAGGTTTTGCTTCAGACTTTGAAAGGGAATTACTCAAGAAGGGCTTGGTGGATGGTCATAAATTTTTGTAAGTACATAGCTTGAGTGCTGATGTACATCATTAGATACTTATTATGCAAATCAGTATCTAATTTTCATAATTAATGAGGAAAGTTTATACATCCATCAATTTCCATGATAGGACTCTCAAACATGTGACATATGTAACTGAGGAAGAGAGAAATATTAATAGATAGCAGCTTTGCAAATGAGAACCTCATTGACATAATTAATGAGAAAAACTATAACGCGAGATGGTCTTGATGGATGGTCATGATTTTTGGTATGTAGATAGCTTACGTGATGCTTTGTATGATTGGATGATAATTATGCAAATCAAATTCTAACTCGCATAATTAATGAGGCAATTTTAAAAATCTGTTGTGTTCCATGATATGACTATTCAAATATGTGACATTTGTAACTAAGGAAGAGAGGAATGTTGATAGATAGGAAATATGCAAATGTGGGCCTAATTAGCATAATTAATGAGAAACTACTATAATTCCATACTAGTAAATGACGGCAATTTCATACTTGTGGCATTAGGAAGTTGTGTGAATGTGAACACCATTGAATCAAATTATGCTAATAAGGAGGGAGCTTATTTGCATAATTGATGATAAATGTTAGCATAACCTTCTTTGTTAAGCTCATAGTCATAACAAGGAGGTTTGGACAACTTATGTTATTTGGGTGAAGAGGATCAACTGGTATGATTGATGATTGATGAAAAACACTCCTAATACGTCAGTCATAAAGGTCAAAATCATTTGGCGAAGGTATGATGTCGTAGAACTCTTGTTGTTCATTTTTTACAAGCGTAAATCGTAGGCTTTTTTTCCATGACATTGTAGACCAAATGGTGGTGGGCCGCCTGCAGTTGCGAAGATTAAAGTAATCTTTGACGTGGCCGGGGTGACCAAATTGACCACGCCTCCTCGTGACCTCCAGGGTGTCCGAGTGGACAGCGTCCAGGATGTTGGTGCTCACAGGTATAAGCCTTTAACTAGGCTAGCGATAGTATAGACTATTGGTTCCCACAGGCGTAAGTCTAAGTAAGGGGAGGGGTGGACTGTGGGTTGGTGCTTACAGGTATAAGACTATGTATGAGGGGATGGAGGACTGTATCCAGGGTGATGGTGTACTACTCTGGTGAGGGGTGGACTGTGTCCAGGGTGATGGTGTACTACTCTGGTGAGGGGTGGACTGTGTCCAGGATGACGGTGTACTAATCTGGTGAGGGGTGGACTGTGTCCAGGGTGATGGTGTACTACTCTGGTGAGGGGTGACTGTGTCCAGGGTGATGGTGTACTACTCTGGTGAGGGGTGGACTGTGTCCAGGGTGATGGTGTACTACTCTGGTGAGGGGTGGACTGTGTCCAGGGTGATGGTGTACTACTCTGGTGAGGGGTGGACTGTATCCAGGGTGATGGTGTACTACTCTGGCGAGGGGTGGACTGTGTCTACGAAATTGGGGCTATAGACCTATATGCCATACAAGTACCCAGAAGGCCCCCTGCATGATCCGTTAACTGTAGTATACGTGTTAGAAGATATGTTAGAAAAAAAAGGAAGCACTATTCCTGAATATAAGTGAGATATGATATTTATCTGTAAATCGATTATTTGACATTGTTTCTTGTTCAAGATATTTCAACTACATTTACGAGACATTCCTGGCAGAGTACGTCAAGTGCAAGACAGTAAGTGGGGGAACTGGTGTCGCCGAACCACAGACGAGAGTTGGTGTTGTCAGGAACTGTCCAATCGCCTACAGGCAAGTCTATATAGCCTCCATGCCAGGGCCGACCAAACGACATGCAAGCCATGCAACAGGGATCCAGTTAATAATATGTAGACAAGACTAAAAGTGCTTATTTCAACCTGACAACATATTGAATGAATGAATGAATGAATGTATGAACTAGAGTTCCACGACCCCATACCTTCGCCAACTGATGTTGAACTTTTTAAGTGGCATATCAGGTTTCCCCTTCTTTATGCAAATAAATACCTCATTTCTATGACGTATGTCAGTTGATCAACTTCTCTTCCCAAATAAAACAAGTTGCACAAAGTAAGAAAGTCTTACCTTAGCAAAGAAGACTACTGTAGCATTTCCTCATAAATTATGTAAATGAGGCCCTCATTTGCATGATTTATGTCTGGTAATGCCCACATCTACATATGTTCTAAACGCTGCAAGAATGAAATCTCCTACCATTATGGACTTATAGTATTTCCCTATCAATCATGCAAATTAGGTATTCAGTTGCATAATTGATATCTGTCAATATTCCTCTCTTTCTCAGTCACATATATGACGTGTCCTATAATGGCATGCAGCGGATTTATGAACTTTCCTCATTAATAATGCAAATTAGCTACTGATTTACATGATTAGAATTTGATCATGTTAATCATCACTCAAACTATCTACATACCAAATATCATGACGATCCGTCAACCTTGTCTTGAGTTATTCCCTTTCAAAGTTTGAAGTTCTGCAGTTCCAGAAAAGCCGCTAGGTGACCCAAACCTACACAACTTACTCTCCCTAAAATCTACGTATTAATAAGTAGTAGCAAAAGTTGCATATTTTCACATTAAGATATTACAATAGTAGTTGGTCAAATAGCAACGTGGCCTGCAGAATCTGTATCTGTATAGCCGGTATAACCGCCCTTCGGCGTAAAACACCAGCTTCGCGGGCATACGGCGCGGTAGCAGCTGGTTATATTACACTGAACGGCTTGTCACACCTAACTTTTGCACATCTGACTGCAACCGTTCCTTAAAGCTATTTAGTGAGGATGTTCCTACAGTATTTGATGACAATGAGTTCCATTCTACTATGGTTCTCGGGAAGTATGAATTTTTGAACACATCTATCCTACGCCAAAAATAGTTACTCAGGCAACTGGATAAAACAGTCAGACGTTTCAGACAGCATCTGCTGTCTTTCGTCTCTGCCATTTTCCACCATCTAAAACACACTCAGGGACACTCTTTCAATCTCGAATCCACGGACATCCTAGATCGTGAATCCCGCTGGTTCGAAAGGGAGTTAGAGAAGCTATATATGAGAGGATGTACAATCCCGCCCTCAACAGGAAAGGGGTCTACGCATTGAACTTTCAGGCACTTGGGATAATGCACTGCCCACCACCCCCGGACGAACAACATTTAGTTACTGTACTAAAACAACAGTAGCTAATTGAACTTTTAGCATAAACCTTGCCTTGAATTAATATTCTTTTGAAGACTACGTCAAGACATCCTAAATTACATATCTATTCAGAGTTTTGGTATAAAATCTGGTCTTCCAGTCCTATCGTTAGTCACTGACGAAAGACAGCGGATGCTGTCTGAAACGTCTGACTGTTTCAAAGTTTTATCCAGTTGCCTGAGTAACTATTTTTGGCGTATCTTATTACCTGGATGTCTAACTTTCATCAACGTACATCTGTCCTAGGTTCATAAGTCTGGTACTTAAATGCATTACAATTTCTTGTCCTTTTCTGAGCTGGTATTGGATATTCATCAGTCGGTACGTCCACAAGTTTATTAGTCATTTTGTACATCATGCAAAGCCTGGATATTTTTCTTCTGTCTTCAAGTGACATCCACTGCAGATCTGCTTTCATTTTGGTGACACTAGCACCCTTGTCATAGTTGTTCGTGCAGAACCTGGCAGCTTGGTTCTGCACCCTCTCCAGTTTATCCTTGTCTTTCTTTGTGTATGGATCCCATACTGTTGCAGCATATTCAAGGTTTGGTCTTACTAGAGACGTGTATGCAAGTGATTTTACCTTTGCTGGGCATGCCCACAAATTACATTTGATCACTCCCAATGTCTGCTTAGCCTTAGTTGTCACTTTGTTAATATGGGTACCCCACTTCAGTCCAGTTGTTAATGTAACGCCTAGGTACGGGTGGCCTTTTGTTGTTGCTAGATCCTGTCCACATAACTGGTAGGTGGTTACAATTAGGGTTCGTTCGTTTGTCATATGCATGATGTAATATTTTTCGGGATTAAACTGCATGAGTCTTTGGGGATTTCTCCTGTGTCTAACGAGTGTTGGAAAATATTGGTTAACACAGGTGCTATTTCGCTGGCTGTCACTTTGAGGAACCAATGTATTATTTGGTCTGGTCCAGATGCTTTAGATGGATTGAGACCTTGAAGCATTTTTTCGACACCATTAGGAGAAATCTCAGAGTGCCTCTGCTTTTTTCTCACTATCACTGATTATGGAACTTCCAGTCTTTAGAGGGGTTACCCCGACAAGGTCTCTCCTTAGACCTTTATGTACGACCAGAATGTTTTGGGTTCGTCAGTTATAGCTTCCCCTAGTATGTATGCCACATATTTTGAATGTGCTGCTCTATGCTTTCCTGTACACCCCTTTTGAATGAATGGATGGATGAATGATTGAATGAATCACCACTGAAGAGGAAATTTTTATTCGTTTCGTAGGTTTGCCAAAATCAAGGTCAACAGGGACGGGGTGGTTACCACGGTGGACTTGAATGTGACGTCGCGTGATCTAAGAAACTTGGCCGTCCCCAAAGTCAGCATGGCTGACGTGGTGTCCATCACCGGAAACTGGTGAGACTGATGAGGTGGTGCATCTGTTAGAACTGTTCTATCCCACACATCCCATCCCGCTCCAATAATTGATTGGTCTGAATAAAAGCCATTGCAGCTACAAATACTATTTACGAACTTGCCTACGTGTATTTTGTTCAGTGGCAGATCTGGATTCAATGGCACCTTATTGCGATCAAGTCAAGCTTTGCGACGGAAAATGTTGGCACAGTGTGTTGGTGCAATGAGTATTTCTTTCTTTTATAGATTGCTGCTCCAAATAATAATAATAATATAATGTATCCCCTAAGCATAGGCATTCATTTGGTCATACATGGGTCACTAGTATGAAAATTACATTATTCATTTGATGACACAAATTAGGCATTATTCATATCCATTGTGTTGATGTTCCTCTCGAGCTAAGTTACACATATGAATTAAGTTATGATTTGCATTATTCATATCCATTGATGTTCCTTTCGAACTATGTTAACGTTACATATGTAATGAGTATGATTTTCCTGTCATTTAGCATAATTGAAATATACTATTTTCTCATAAATCATGCAAATTAAGTTCAAATTTGCATCATTAGCATCCATTGCAGTGGATTTCATTAAAGTTATCTGCAAGTGAAAAATCATGAACATTCGTTCATTCCTTCCAGACTTATCTTGTTTCAATGTGTATGACTGAAAGGCCCCCTGGCCAAAGAAAGCTGCCAGAGGGTCCAAACCTATGTCACTCCCGGACACAAGAGCTATCTACCATCCAAAAATCATGATAATACCATGTCCACAAAACGAAATACAAGTATCAAAGCCGAAAGTTCTGATTCAAGGCAAGCCGCCAGGGAAGCCAAAATCTAATGATTTCTTAGACAGGGCCAGACCTGGCCACATACGAAGTTTCATTACAATCCATCCAATAGCTTCTTGAGTTATGCTGTTCAACCACATTTGACACGCGTCCTTCAAAATAATACAGTGCACCTGGTTCATATTTACTCTCTCGTAGCCGGCTCGAGAAATCACGATAAACGAGGCAAGGAAAGATGTAAATAGTATTGACATGCAGACGAGGCGTTGTTGTTAATCACAGCGCGGGGCGTAGTCTGTATAACCCAAACTCTAGCCTCCGTTACAGGCTTCTCCACGGCGATTTTTCAAGTTATCGGGGCCAGGTTCTTTGGCTGGGGGGGTGGGGGTTGGGGGTGACCGTATCTGCTTTGGATCCTGTAACCGATGTGTGGCAGATACGGTCTCCAAGCAAATACCCCCCCCCCCCCACAGCCAAAGAACTCCAGCTGTCCGCGGGCTGTAATGGCCCCTCCCCGCGTTGGCTGGTTACAGGCGACTGCCCATTAAGTTGCAATCTGTGACGTTTTCTGTTGTGACCTGTACTTAACCCATTGGGTATGTGTATAGAATAAAGGTCTTCATTATTCATTAAAGCGAATTAAATCAGGCCACGCGGGACGATGACAATTTTATATTTTCTCACTAATTATGCAAATGAGGTCTTTGCATAGTTGATATCTATCAATACTTCTCTCTTCCTCAGTTACATATGTGGCATGTTTGAGAGTCCTATCATGAAATGCAGAGGATGTATAAACTTTCCTCATTAACTATGCAAATTAGATACTGATTTGCATAACACATATGTAATTATGTGAATCATTACTCAAGCTACTTACATATCAGAAATCATGACCATCTATCAACACCTTCTTGAGTTATAATCTTTCAAAGTCTGAAGCAAAACCTGCTCATGTAGTACAAAAAAAGCCGCTAGGGGGCCCACCTATACCACTTACTCTCTACCACTAAAAAATCATGACCATAGCATGTCTAGAACACAAGATATCAAACCAGGAAGTTATGCTGCAGTGCCGTAACAAGTCACTAGGTGGCCCAAAATCTAATCATTTCCAGGCCTCATCAAGAGCTACCCACATACCAAATATCAAGACAACCCATCCAAGCCAGTTATCCTGCTTTTCTACATACACACACTCACACACACACACACACACACACAAACGCTACCCAAATCATAAACTCGCGTTGTTCGCAGTGACGAATCTGCTGGGCGACTAATGCAGCGGCTCAAGTTACCCGAGGAAAAAGGTAGAGTTGGAAGACCTCACTCTACTTTATTGGAATTGATTGAAAGAGACACTGGACTCACAGGTTGTGTGTTCATGTCCGCCATGAAGGACAAAAAGTACTGGAAAGACTTTATTACCGCAACCCGCTTCCTTCTCCGTCAATTTCACAAATAATGGGTTTTGATTGGCGTAAGAATGTGCATTTCACATATTTGCCTGAATTTGGTGAGCATTGCGCTTCTTGAGCACATTCACCGCACAATTCTACAAAATCAAAAATAGACGTCAGAAGACTTTGATTCTGTAAGCGCAAATCCTGTACTGCTACTTCATGTCAAAATCTGCGATTTTCATCGATGGAATCACGCGTGAGGAAGCAAAACGCAATCCCACTCAGTTGTCCTGTGGTTCCAACTGATGTCACTCCGTGACGTCATCCATATACTAGCTTTTAGATGGTTAACAGCTAGGTACGAGGCCCGAAAACGATTGAGCTTGATTTTGTCGGCCGCGGATCCATGAAGATGGCTCCGCCGGTTTAGCACTGTGCTAGTAGCTTACACTTTTCATTGCCCCATGATTGTGACGTCATTGTTCTGTGAGGGTTTGGATAGTCGGAAAATGTCGTGGGAGCGCTGTATTTTTATCTCCATGAAAAATGGAGATATAGTTTTGGGAGTGTCTGTCTGTGTGTCTGTTTGTTTGTCTGTCTGTGTTTCCAGACTACTGTAGTCAGCATACCTCAAGAACCTCTTGATGGATTACGATGATATTTGGTATGTGGTCAGGTGCTGTGAAGCCGAAATTCAAGGTCGATTTTGGGCCCCCTGGTATGTGTCCTTAGTACTGCAGCAGAAATTCCATTTTTGTATCTCTTGACCTGGACGCGCCATGGTCTTGATTTTTTGGTGGCAGATAGCTTGTGGTGTAATGAAGAAGTGGTGTGGGTTTGGGCCCCCTAGCAGCTCTTGAACTGCAGGGTCGTTATTGTGAAAATCTTCTAAGGAGAATAACTGAACAAAGGAACGACGGATTTCCATATTTGGTATGCGGGTAGCTTTGACAGAGATGTAGACAATGAAGTGCAAATCATGCTAATTGGGACTTAATTTTCATAGTTAATGAGGAAAATCTATATTTGCAGTGTTTTCCGTTATAAGACTCAAATACATGTAATATATGTAGTTTATGGAAAGTGGAGCATCAACAGATACCAATTATGCTGACTACAGTAGTCCGGAAACACAAACAGACACACCCAAAACGATATCTCCATTTTTCATGGAAATAACAATATCTCCCATTTTTCATGGAGATAAATATTACTGTATCTGGATATAGAAAACGCGGAAGATGGGCAACAAACCCTTTACGAAGTACACATGTGAAGCACCACTATATCCCCTCCATACATGTACGTGCCTGCCATATATAAATGCACAGTCCCCGGGCTTCTGCATCAATCCGAGAACTGTTACACAAGCCAGGGGCCTTCACCTTTGACATTGCACATGCGTACTCGAATCTTCGAGTGGGCTTATTCATGGCTTGATTATACCAAGGCTACTTACAAAATGTATGTGGGTATACGGTCACAAAAACATTTTCCCTTAATCATAATAATTATGTCAGTTGTTTCTTAATGGTTGGTATTATGTGTTATATCATTGAAAGGCTTGTTTACTTCCGTTTAAAATCATCACTATTTGTGATGATGACATTTTGGTGCAATGAGTATCATGACTGCTTTGAGTGGATTCCCGAAAAGTGCTGAGATCCCTTGCCAACGTCAGACACTGTGTTGGCAGGTGAACTTACTTTATACTCACTTTTGTGATGCACTCGCATCACAGGTGTTCGACCTATGAATGTTGGCTCATTACAAATATAGTATCATTGTAAAGGATAATAGATAAGTTTCTGATGAAAGATAATTCTGTGAAATTGATAACGCAACAATGTAGCTACATGATTGTATGACTGATGAAAGTTATTTCTGAACCTATTGGTTTTAAGAGATACTCGGACAGTGACTAAAAGTGGTGGGATGCTGTGGTACTGGTACAGGAACAAAAGTGGATATTAAAAGGCCAGCACAGAGGACAGGTTCAATTGGACACAAGTGCTCTCAAATGTGCTGATTCCAAGTAAATTATAAATACAAATGTAAAACCACCATGACAACAAATCTTGGTGCTGCACTTTTGAACTACTATCTGTATTCTAACTTCATTCAGTAGTACTACCTTTTTATAAGTTCTGTTTCTTTCCAGCAATACTGATCATGCCACAAAATAAACAAAATATCAAAGTCAACTTTGATCCTGTTTTCTAATCAACTTGCACATCATAGCACAGTAAGATCAGGAAACTAAGACAATATAAACTTGCAAAGGGCAGTGATGCCCTCAAACAAGCACACCTGCATCATCACTGATCTTGCAAATACAAAGGTTTCACTCTGCATGCATTACCATGAAACACACATTACTATACAGTGAAAAAATATGGTTGGAGCCAGATATTTTCTCCCAAAGAAACACTCTGATTCAAAACCTGTACATGAGACTATGTAAGAATTGGGTACATGTGTGTTTAGTAGAAGCCTACCAAAGGCATCACATTTGACAAAAAAGTGGTTTCTAAAATTGACAGACATTCACTGTTGAACAAGTTAAAGGAGCTTATCTTTAAAAGTTGAAATAGCTAATTATGGCAAAGGCTTTTCGAATTATATTATCAGCATGAGGTAAGAGTTGAACTTTGAAAGGGATGATACACTTTATTATGAAGCTATAAACAGCAGTCACAACTTAAGCATTGCAAGGGAGGTGCAAGGTAACCAGCTTGGTCCCTTCCCTGGTCATTGCCAAATACTGACCAGATATGGTGTACATATACATGTATACATCATACATTCAATGAAAAGTCTGGAAATGTATAAAGTCATTGTTATCTCACCTGACAGACATGAAATTTTGACAATAATCTACCCTAATCATAATTGTTACTAGACACTAAAAAGAATCCAATAAAAATATACCAAAATTACAATTGTTACTAGACACTGAAAATTAAACCAGCTACATTATATACATTTAGCGATGTGCTGTAAAGTCAGTAACAGTTACTTTAGTCAGAGCAAGGCTTTCTCAAGGACCCGTCCCTCCGTCCTGGGATGGAAATTTGCTTATTGGGATAGACAGAAAGTTCATCTTGTCCATCCAAAAAATCTGAACTAACCAAAAAAGACCTTTATGACATGAAGCAGATAAAAATGTACTTTAGTAAGCTTTAATTTAAATTACAGATTTAATCTAATGAAAATCAACAACATGGGCTCACACACAATGAGAGGGATGGACAAAAATTGAACCTGGAGACAGCCCTGATCATGAGACAGAGCATCAAGTACTGCCCTACTTTATTATGTAACATCCACCTACTTCATCTAAAAGACACAATAGGAAAATTGATTTCATAAACATACAGATGAGGCAAGAACATTCGCATTTAAATACTGGTATTCAGGCAATTTGATACAAAAAAGAATATTGGTGAAAGCTATTCTTCAACAATCACCCAGAAAAAACCTGTTAAACCTAATTCTTTTAAAACGTCCTTTGATAAGGAGTTATCCTCAGTATCATCATACAAAGCTTTGAAAGGTGGCAATCAGAGGCACATGAAGTTACCCAATGATACCAATCACTTAGTCTAAATATCCAATGTTCTTGTGTTAACATGGATAGCTTAACTGACACATTCCTGACATAAGTGGTTCCTAATTATCAATAGCCTTGACCAACAGTTGCTATCCAAATCAAGTGATACAGATAACAATGTTGATTTCAAAGTGATAGTTCTCAAAAGAAGGCTGATGTTATGAAATACAAGCCAACAGTTTATAATAAAAATGCGGCTTTTTTTCTTGTTGTATTTCTTAACATTTAGAGAAGAATTATCCAGACAGCAACAATCACATACATGTACACTACTAGTTAAAACGGTTTAAGATCTGTACAATTTAAAATTCAAAGTTATTGCAACAAGTCCATGCTGAAGTTGTGGTGGGGTTATGAGGACTTGAGGATGGAGCGCAGGTCCTCAGGTAGGGCACGGATGATACCATCCAAGTGCAGGTTGAGTCGCTGGAGCACCTCATCTTTCACACACACCTGGTTGGTGGCTGCAAACTTCTGGGTGAGGAAGGAAGGGAGAGCTGTATCATAATCTTTGGCTTCCTGTGACATAAACATGATGCAAGCATGACAGTTGAAGGAGAAGAAGTTAGACATCATACACTAGATACTTGTACTTTGTGAAGTCCCCATCTATGAGAACATATATACTGACAAAAGCACCGAGAGGCAACTTATCAATGCACATGAACAATAAACATTGATCTGGAAGCAGATGTTGGGGTGAAAGATCATCACATTTGCTGACAGCCACTCATCCCAACAGAGAGGCCCAACCATCACAAAATGTTACAATCTTTCACCCAACATCTGCTTGGAGATACAAAAATGTATCAATAAAGTAAGGTGGAGCACACTCACCATTTTCTCCCTGAGTTTAAGCACCAGGTCAACGACCTCCACCTCAGGACGTCCCTGGATCCACAGACTGAGATCCTGCCACATGAGAGGGAGGCGAGCCAAACTGAACCAACCGACCAAACAAAGAACAACAAAGCAGGCAAAAAAACAAACAGAATCCGCAAAGGTGGAGGCACAAAAGAAGAAAAAACAAAACAACAAAGTTCTTTTGGATAGCTCATAACATATGCTGGTTATTATATACAAGTGGTAGCTGAATGAAGATTTCAAGCACTGCCAGAAACCCTGCAGTCACAACCAGGCAATATATGATAAAGGATTCAAATCTACCGAAAGTGCATCCTGCATGCACAGTTCACAGATGCATCAATATCAATATCATTTACTGAAGTTTTTTGGGGAGATAATGACATAAACTTTCTAAATGATATTTTCATGGCTGCTTTTTTGTTGTTGTATCACTAGAAATTCTTCCATGGGAAAGGACCTGCAATAGTCCAACTTCTCCACATTCTGTATGTGGCTGCAGGATGGCAGTGGCCTGAGCTTGGACAATACTTGTACCCTGGTGTCCAGAGGCAAGATTCTTCTTGTCATTATGTTTGAAACTGTGTGACTGTGCCACATTCTGGGTGACTGATAATGAGCAAGTGCTTTAATTAACAAAATAGCATTTTTCAGCATTTGTGTCAAACATAATGTCATACTTAAACAGCAGAGAATTTGACGAATGCTTTCCTCTGATAGCAAAATACCTTCTTGCAGACAGAGAAGAAATCTGCACTAATCCACAAAATGCCACCAGCCAAGACCCGAAACATGAGTTTGCACTACAAAACATTTTTTCCCTTTTTGTGCACAGAAAGTCACACATTTCCACACATTGGAGGAACATTTCCTAACATGCAATATGGTACCAAAACAGTATTTCTTGCTAGACTGGTCTGAAAAAGACTGGCAAGAATAAAATAACAAAAAGTAGCACACTCAGGTAATTATAATAATGATGACTTGGGAGAAATTTTATCCATGGTAGGGATTCCTTCCCCAAAAAGTGGCTTTTGCCTGAGAAGACATGTAGCCTAAAACCTAACAATTCAGTTCCAAGAGTTGGTTGGCTGATGAAGCCACCTACAGGCCCTCTGACAGATGAAGTCAGGTTGATAATGAGGGTGTTCTTGTATGCTGTGTGAGGTGCGCCAAACAGTAGTTACTCAAGCAACTGGATTTGATTTTGGAAACGGTCAGACGTTTCAGGTATCATCCTTCGTCAGTGTCAAACTTCTACTTGGCATATCTTATTACCTGGATGTCTAACCTTCATCAATGCTCAGTGTAAGGTTGTTTACGCCTGCCGCCAAACATAGTTACATCAGTTACCATTTAAGGAAGTGGCCATTACATTTGAGATTAGCCACAAATTTAAATAAGACTTGAAATCCCAGTTTTTATGATGTTCTACAACATTTTTGGATTTCTAAATGAACAAGAAAGGAGTGTTTGCTGTCATCTGTAACCCACCAGTGGATCTGTTACCATTGTTCAATGATTTTTTCATTAATAACTTGCCCTGGAGTAAAAAGTTGCCCAATTTTATACAGATTTCCTTCCACTCCTAGAAGAGGTAGCCAAAATCTGCAAATTCTTTCAAGGAAAAATAAACAAACCTATAGGACAGGCAGGCGTAACATCCGTTACCGTATTCCTAAAATAATAAGGGAAGCGTGTCTCAAAAAAGAGTTGATCTATTTCCCCCTAAAAATTGCCATTTTGCACATTTCACTGAGGAGCCTTTAGTGTTGGAAAGAAAGTGAATTCTGTCATAATGCTATATACATGTACCAACCTAGACAAAGTCTCAGGTATACTATAGGTAAGTACTTACCGCATCGCACAAGGCCTCCAGGTGGAGAGCCTGCAGCTTGTCATCCACTTCCTGTTGCCGTGCACGGAGCCAGCCCTCGAAATTGGATGATCGGAAAAAACGTCTAAAGCAAAGATACAAAATTCCCATCAATACAAACAACATGGAGAATCTCCTTCATGTTTTCACCTAGTATGTGCTGTACAACAATCCTACATCACGCTTGTGTAGAACATTAACAGCACAGCAATTCACTAAAGATATGGGGAGGAGATCTAGACATCAGGGTGCAGCATAGACAGACTGTTCATTAATGGTTTTCTGGTAGACACCAGTGGGTCAGGGGAAATCTTTATTGGTGCTATATAACCTCCTTGGTAGTACTAAAACGCAATCCCCGACTGACGCACGTGAGGAAATTGACGCGAGTGAGGAAACCGTCCCGAAAGTACCTCGTGAGGACGGAAATAACAACAGAGCCATAGCATCGCCTGAAGAGAGGGAAACTAGCGATGATGACAAGTTCACATCGCTTCAGAACAGCGTTGACAAACTGGAAGCTATCCTCAGCTCCAGAATAACAAAAGAAAACAATGCGGTAGACATGCTGTTGGCTCGCATGGCAGACATTGAAAACAACCTATTGTCTAAGACAAAGGACGCCCCCGGCGACAAGATGGCAAAGGAGAGTGACATTGAGGTGCTAAAGCGACGAGTGAGATCCCTGGAGACAGAGAACAAAAACTTGCGGCACAGAGTAGCGGCCCTGGAAGAGAAAGGTGTCAAAAGTGTCGTCTCCATTGCAACACAAAGTGACACATCAGCAACTCGACAAACA
The DNA here is from genome assembly GCF_035083965.1 of Branchiostoma lanceolatum. Lineage (NCBI taxonomy): Eukaryota > Metazoa > Chordata > Leptocardii > Amphioxiformes > Branchiostomatidae > Branchiostoma > Branchiostoma lanceolatum. Next base: position 23,378,582 of record NC_089726.1, read on the forward strand.
CTGAATGAAGACGAGCAAAGTGACGTAACCATAGTACACAACATCCCCACAAACAACAGGTTCCTTCCACTCACAGAGGATACACCACCACAAGAAGAACAGACAACTAGAGACAATCCTAGCAGTCCACACAGTGGAAACAGACAACAGAGGGGCCCAGCACCCAACCGGCGTCACAACGAGAACAACAACCAGACACAGGCAGAAATTGTCATCATTGGCGACTCCAACACGAAGGGTATAATTCCAAACATACTCTACCCCGGTAAAAGGATCGCACAATACACAGCAATGACTATCCCCCAGGCCTCTGGCATGATCAAGAACACTGCTGACCTTGACCCCAAATGTATAGTTTTCCACGTGGGGACCAATGATATAAGACAAGAGAAGGCAGCAAACGGAGTGACAGAGAACTTCAGAGAGTTGGTGAACACCACTCATACTAAGTACCCAAATGCAGCTATAGTGATGTCCACAGTTCCACCAAGGAACGACAATCACTTGATGGAGGTTACGCGCGATGTGAATTCCTTCCTTCAGATTCTTGGCCAGGAAACCCCGTTCATAACCCTAGCAAACAATGACAATCTCGGCGATGGTAGACTGATCAAACAACGCCTTTACCGACATGATGGATACCACCTCAACAAAGGAGGTCTAAGAGTAATGGCAGCGAACTGGAAGTCCGCCATCCATCCCATTGTTGGCCTTGGAGTTTACGAAGGGAGAAAAGGAAGGAACGACCGTACACCTCGCACCCGCAACACAAGTGCTAGTCTGACAATGTCTCCACAACAAAGTAGAGAGAGTGGACGCAGCGCGGGGAACGTACAGCCCGCAAGAAGTGACCAGAGCTACTGGTCTCCACAACAGAGTAGTGAGAATGGACGCAATGCAGGGAACGTACAACCCGCAAGGAATGACCAGGGCTACAGGTCAACAAACCGGCTCCATCCTGAATCGAGGGAACCTGCAGCAACCGGTAGGGGCTTCGACGCACCGTGGCGACCACCGAGACCAGTCGACGACAGACGACGTCCAGCCAGCTGGTCGTACCCGCCGTACCAACGTGATACAGCCATCCCACCACGCCCGTTCTCCCCATTCGTTCCCAACTTCGAGCACATGCACGTGGACTGGTACCCAGAGACCCAGAGTGAACCACGGCCGTGGTTTCCCCCGGAGTTCCCTCAGAGGTATCCAGACTGGCGATACAACTACGAGCACATGCGTTACTAACGTGTAACTGTTCACCCCTGAAGGTATGGTGGAAAGTGATGTCTATAGTAAGGTCTATAGAATAGGTGAGATAGTTTGATTGATACTAATAATTTGACAATAGAATAGTTGAATGTGTTTATTATCTTCGTGAATGTAGAAGTAGACTACCATGAACAAGGAAACGTGCTAATGTTATCGTAAAGGTAGGGAAAAATGCACAAGTGTTTATCAAACTAATCTTATGTCAGTAAACATTGGATTTTGGAATATACATGGATTAGGGAAGAAACTTGAGGACAGTAGTATTAGAAAAAATCTAGATAGTTTAGACTTCTTCTCTCTGATTGAAACCTGGTGTAAAGAAACTTCGGAAGTGGACATTCCAAATTTTCAACATTTCTCTTCTGTAAGACACAAACAAAGAAAAGCTCGACGAAACTCTGGAGGAATACTTTTCTATTTCAAGAAAAAATTGGCAAAATTTATTAAGCGAGAACAGGGCACTTCCGAATGTACGGATTTACTATGGGTTCGAGTATCGAAAGAACTGTTTGGATTACCAAATGATATGTTTATCTGTAGCGTGTATATAAGTCCGGTGTACTCTGCCATTCACAAAAGGGCAGACGATACTATATTTGATATCCTGGAGCGAGATATAGTGCACTTCGCGTCCAGAGGTTACGTCATGCTCGGAGGTGATTTTAATTGCAGACTAGGCTCCTTGTTAGACTTTGCTGATGAGGACAACGTTGACACGGAATTTAATCTAAATGTAAATACAATTTCTCAGATAAATATCCCGCGAAACTTCTCCGACAAAAGCCCACCCAATGCGTTTGGAAAAAACCTAAGCGACTTATGCATCCAATCGGATCTCCGCATCCTTAACGGACGAATTCTTGGTGATCTTAACGGACGATACACGTGCTATCAACCTAACGGCTGTAGCACAGTCGACTACGCCATTACCAACAGTTCCCTTTTCCACAGGATTAACACTTTCAAAGTACACGCCCTGACCGATTTATCTGACCACTGTTTGATTTCTCTAAATATCAGCGCGAACCCATGGCCGGTTAAAAACACAGAACTGCCCAAAACTAAATTACGCCATCTACCGAAACGTTTTATCTGGGGCCCAGACTCCCGAGAAAAATTTGTAAACGCTTTAAGCAGCCCGCTTATATCAAAAAAGATAGAGACTTTCCTTACAGAGAAGCATGATGCCAATGTGATAAATTCGAACATCGATAATGATGTTCACAACTTGCAGGAAATAATAGACACGGCTGCGAAAGCGTCGTTACGAATGAAATGTCCAAAAAAATCAGGGAGATCAAAAACGAACAAGAAATGGTTTGATAAAAGCTGCCATGGCTTTCGGAAGGAACTAAAGAACCTGAGATACCTTCTTATACAAAACCCCCAAAACTCATTTTTGAGAGGCAGTTATTTTAAAAAGAAGAAAGAGTATAATAAGCTTATTCGAAAGCGAAAAAGAGAACATGAAAATAGTTGCTTAGAACAATTAGAAAATCTCCAAGAAAACAACCCCACTGCGTTTTGGAATTTACTAAACGAATTAAAAAGGGCCAATGCCACACCACAAGAAGATATACCAAGCGACACATGGATGGAGCATTTTAGAGCCCTCCATGATAAATCAAGACAGCAGCGCCAAGCCTTCGACCCTGCCTTTGAAAAAGATATTTTATGCAAATTAAAGAAATTACAGAAAGGTGAAACAAAAATGAGTCCACTAGATGACCCAATCACTGAATTACAAATAAACAATGCTATACATTCTTTAAAGAACAAAAAGGCAAGTGGAGAAGACATGGTCATTAATGAAATGATTAAAGCAGGAAAAACAATCTTATTGGCATCATTAGTTAAATTATTCAATCGGATACTGTCAGCAGGAACCTTCCCAAAAGAATGGTCAAAAAGCTATATCGTCCCCATTTTTAAATCGGGTAGAAAGGACGAGATCAACAACTATCGGGGAATCTCGATATCAAGCTGCCTGGGCAAATTATTTACATCGATATTGAACAAAAGAATATCAGCCTTCCTAGAAGAGAATGGCATCATAAAACCAAACCAAACAGGCTTCCGAAAAAACTACAGAACATCAGACAACATTTTCATACTTAAAACCTTGATTTCGAAATATTGTCAATCGGGCAAACGTTTGTATGCTTGCTTTGTCGATCTGTCCAAAGCTTTTGACTCAATCTGGCATGAAGGCTTACTTTTCAAACTCCTTTCGAAAGGCATATCTGGCAATGTGTTCAATATTATCCAAAGTCTTTACAACCAGTCTGAAGCACGCGTTAAAACAAGTGGGGGCCTAACAGAAAGCTTCCCTGTCCAGATCGGTGTCCGACAAGGATGCGTTTTGAGTCCCACTTTATTTAACCTTTATATCAGCGATCTTGTTAACGATCTAAACATGACAGACAAAGACGCCCCATTATTACACCACTCAAAAGTAACGAGCTTGATATATGCCGACGACATAGTTTTGCTGTCCGAAAGTCAACAAGGACTGCAAAACGCAATAAACACCCTTGGAAGGTATTGCCAAAAGTGGAAACTTACCGTAAATCTAACTAAAACAAAGATAATTGTATTCAACAAAAAAGGACACAACTTCTCAAAACTTAGCTTTCAGTTATTCTCCAAAAGCATCGATGTAGTTTCTTCTTATTCATACTTAGGTGTTGTCTTCACAGCCGGGTGTAATTTTAACACAGCGATGAAAGCACTTCAAAAGAAGGCTCTACGAGCGCTGTTTAGTATCAAATGTACTCTTGGAGACACAAGGGCTCCAATATCAGTCTACTTTAAGCTATTTGATCAATGTATAGCTCCTATATTATTATATGGAGCAGAAACGTGGTGTAGTAGCAAATTAAATGATAACTCTCCGCTTGAACAAACTCACTTGAAATTTTGTAAACATATCCTAGGAGTAAGAAGAAACGCTAGTAATTATGCCAGTAGAGCTGAACTTGGTCGCTTTCCCTTATGGATTGAAGCGTGTTGTAGGATGTATAGTTACTATTATAGATTGGTTCGGAATGTTCCTATTGAAAGTCTTCAGTATGAGGCTTACATTGTACAAAAAGACCTTGTAAGTAGTAAAATACCCTGTTGGTTGTGGAACATGAAGACAGTTTTAGAGGAATCTGGCTATGCCTGCCTTTTTACACACGATTATATCAACAAACCCTCCCACCTTCATGAACTAAGACAAAGATTGAAAGATATATTTATCCAAAAATTCAACTCAGCATTAAAAACAAAGGGACGAGAAGGAAATCAAGGCAACAAGTTAAGGACATACAAAACATTCAAAGAGATATATGACAAAGAACCATACCTAAATATTCCAAATTTCAAAAATCGCAGAGCAATGTGTAAACTTCGTATCAGTGACCATCCATTACATATAGAATCTGGCAGGCATAGCCGTACCCCTCTACACGACAGAATATGTAAATTTTGTAATAACTCTTGTATTGAAGATGAAATGCATTTCTTACTAGACTGTGTATTGTATGAAGAAGAACGTCAGTCACTGTTCAAATTAATTCAGCTTGACAAGAGATGTAAAACAATATCAAAGCAAAATACTTTTAGACACTTGATGTCATGCAAAGATGTTAATGTGATGAACGAAGTATGTAATTATGTAGCCATATGTTTTAAAAAGAGAGAAGAAGCCACTAGAACCTAGATATACAGTAGGACATTTAGAATAGTGCTTAGAAGTATATTTAGACGTTAACGTCTTTTTTCTTGTATTCTCTCAATTACCCTATGTATGGCCCCTGTGGCCCCATGTGCATTTATCCCCCCGGGGAACGAACATGCAATAAAGATTATTATTATTATTATCATTATCATTGAACTGACCTGGTATGTTTAGACCACTCTTACCTGTACAGCCCTTCCCAGTCCCCTCGTAGCCCTGATGTTAGCTGAGGTCCAGAGTGCTCCACAGTCTTCAAAAACTCCTCAGGTTCAAATGGCTTTAACCGTGGAGCTTGCTGAAACACACACGTAAATGTAGAAGACCCATTAACCTAGGATGCTTCTAGCACATCACAACAGTAATGGACTGTATGATATTTAGTGTACTTCAGAGAGGGGAGGGCCATGGAAAAACTTGAACATTTAGCAATAAAAAGATAAATGGAGGGGAAGGGCTGTGGAGAAAAAGTTACTCTTAGAGGGATACTGGGTGGGCTATGGCCAAAAGTTTTGACCTGGGGTAGGGAAGGCCACAAACAATGTTTTTTTTTTTTACCTGACACTCTTGACAAACAGCTCTACGTAATTTTTCATAACAATTGTAACCACAGCTTAGCCTGAGTACCATCCTCGGTATAGTGGCCGCTGGCTCAATGCTTGTCTCTTGCTAACCATTTGAACATTTTGTGCGAATTCTGACCCCACGACAACAACAAGGCATTTGCTGTCCTTTGTCAGTGATGCATGTTTCCATACTGGATGCATTTGTCATGCAAGTCTGAAGTATTGAAAGCATTTTCCCAGATAACAGACCTTCCATGGTGATACGTTTCTCTGCAGAGGCATGAGACTGGCGACATACCGCTCCTGAAATAAACATGAATGGGTCAAAAGTCACAAAAATCACCTCAAATTAGCCCTGTAGCTCAAAGCAACATGAACAGTATACGTGCTGCAGCAGCAGCTGGGGTCAAGTATTAAGAGTGAGCAAGTGAGCAGGGGGGCGGGCAAGGGAGCGGTTCCAAGTCAGCGAGTCCAAGTTAGTGAGTCAATGAGTGAGTGCAGGAGTAAGTGTGGTGGATGAGAGTCAGTGAGTGAATGTGTGAGTGGGTGAGCGAGTGGGTGAGCAAGTGGGTGAGTGAAAGAGAGTGAGTTTGAGAGTGAATGGAAGTGAGCCAGTGTGAACTAGTATGAGTGAGTGAGTGAGTGAATGAATGTACATAGCCATTCAAGCAGAACAAGAACAAAGGGAGAAGTAATAACATTGTCAAGAGGAATCCTTCATGTGCAGCACCTAACACCAAACATGTACATGTAGTCAGAGGCAAAGCATAGAAGGCCAAGTATTTCTTGAACATGCAGAAGTGTTAATGACTTTATATCCTTCAGGATTTCTTCATATGCACAAGCCTATAGGGTTGCTCTCTGACTCACCAGTGGGATCATAAAGCTCTGAGTTAGCTCCAGCAGATACCTCTTCAACATGGCTGTCTGCACTTCATTTGGTCTTCTACTGGCTATACCCTGGGGAACAGAATGGGGATTGAACAAGGTCTTACAAGGTCAGTTCAATAAAAATATTTTTCCTGACCATTTCTTGTTACTGTAGGAAGCTGAAATTCTACATGTATGATAATACGTATACCTACAAGTATGGGTCACACAATTATTTCCAACTATTTCCCCTTTAGAGGTATAATAATAATGGAGCCAATGAAATCAGAGTGGTCATGCAGGCCTGGTAGACATGGCTGTTTACTTAAAGTTTTTCAAGAGTCTGACTTGTTTCCCAATTACTGAAAGATATAGAACATCCTTCCATTATGAAATGACATTCAAGTGACTGCTAAATTTCAATTCAATTATTTCATCTTGATTATGCCATCATTTATCACAGTCTATGAAATTATACAATTTTCTCATTGATTATTCAAATTAGGCCATGATTTGAATTATCTAACAATTAATGTTCCTCTTGAACCAAGCTACACATGTAATGAGTATGACGTTCCTGTCATTTAGCACATAAATTTTATCAATTAAGTTATGCAAAGCAAGTTGCTAGAGAGCCCAAGCGTTTGTCACTTCCAAAAAATTGTAACCACAGCGTAGCCTGAGTACCATCCTCCATTCACATGTAGTGGCGCTGGCTCAATGCTTGTCTCTTGCTAACCATGTGAACATTTTGCGCATAGTTCTGTTCCCATGAAAACAACAAGGTCCCATGGAAAATGGGGCCGCGTTATTGCACTGTTGTTTTATCAGGTGTCAAATCCTAAAAGGCCCCACCCAGCGCGCGGCTTGAATTCCCCTCATTATGTGATAATGAGCCTGCCGTTACAGATAAAGCATTGAGCCAGCAGTCACTACGGAGGATGGTACTCAGGCTAACCACAGCTTGCATAGAGATATCAAAGCCGGAAGTCCTGCTGCGGTTCCAAGGAAGGCCACCAGGGGGCCCGAAATCTAATCATTTCTCCAACAGGACCGGACATGACCTTACGATATACTATGTACCAAGTTTCATGACAATCCATCCAACATACATTCATCCATCCAAACATCCAAAAGATATCGAAAACATAACCTTCTTGGCAAAGATAATAACAGGGTTATCAAAGATTTTAACTTTTCATGGCATGTTTTATGCAATGAATCCCTTTCTTTGATGTAACACCACAATGCCAAATGTTCACTGAATGACTTCACCAATATAACAAAATTTTACCAATATAACAAAATTTATCTCCTATTTCTTTAGTTAACAGAAAAAAAGTATCAAAATACAAGCCAAAAATAGTTACTCAAGCAACTGGATAAAATTTTGAAACAGTGAGACGTTTCAGACAGCATCCGCTGTCTTTCGTCAGTGACTTAAGTGACTAAAAATCCAAAGTATGACCACATTATAAGAGCCACGTCTATTTTTCTAGCTGCTGTTTTTGTCACAGAAGTACATGTAGGAATGTATTATCAAAAATAACTGTCATCAAATCATTTAAAACTTTATCTTTTATAATTTCTTAATGGAATAGAGTGATAATAACGATAGTGAAAGACATGTACCTTTTGCAACCTTTTCAGGATGTTTTTGTCCTTGTTCAGGAAGGGCTTGTAGGTAGTATATACACCTAGACAAAAGTCATAGTCATACATCAGTGTTGTTAATCCGATGTACAGTATGTAAATATGTACATAACGCTTCCTTGTATGTACCTTTATGCTAAGACTGCCATCTGGTTTACATGAACATCACTGTACTGTGTTTGGTCAATAGAGTTTTCTCATGAAAGGATGGCACATGATTACAAACATATTATAAAGAAGCCATTTCTTGTATTGTACATTTACAACTGGAGTACCACCACCTCATAGTCATACCTTTCCCAAATGATGTTAACCTTTTCGATTCATGTATCATTTAGATTTCTTATTGATTATGCAAATAAGGTCCTCATTAGCATAACTTTTACCAGTTGATCATCTTCTGTACCCAAATAACACAACATGTTCGAAGTATGAAAGTCTTATCTTAGCAAAGAAGGCTATTGTAGTATTTCCTCATAAACTATTTAATGAGACCCTGATGTGCATTTTCTATGTATGGTAATGTCCAACTTCACTTACATGTAGCTTCCAAATGCCGCAAGAATGAATTTCCCATCATTTACCACTATAATGGTATAATCAACAGTATTTTCTCATTTATTATGCAAATTAAGTATGCATTAAATTTTGCATAATTGATGTCTATCAATATTTCTCTTTTCCAGTTACATACATGTATGCCCCATGTTTGAGAGTCCTATCATGAAATGCAGCGGATTTATAAACTTTCCTTATTAATTATGCAAATTAGCTCCTGATTTGCATGATTAGTATTTAGTTATCTACATACCAAGCTATCTACATACCAAAAGCTATCTACATACCAAAAATCATGACAATCCGTCAAACCCTTCTCGCTTTCTAGTTTGCCTTTACGACTAAATCTGGCAAAACAAACTCGCCAGTTCAGAGTGGGAAGTCGTCAGCTTTTGAAGGATGTTTTTAGATTGACAAGTATGCCAGTTTGGAATTGATACAAGACGGCCGCCATTATAACTCTGAACAAAAACAGTTTCTACTACTTTTGTTCAAAGGTTTAATGGCGGTTTAGATATAAAACAACAACCTAATATAAAATTTATAAAAAAACAGCGATTGCAAACATAAGGTTGCTCAAGGGTTACACAGATCAACAAACGTGCAGCATTTGTATTTGTATTTATTGACAATGAAGACAAGTCATTACACTGGGTCAGCCCAGGCAGCTCTCGCTGGTAACGGCTGACCCATAAATGACAGACGAACATACAACTTATATATACATTGAGTATTGGAGATTCTTTTTACACAACTGGTAATTCTCACCTGCTGACGTTTCGGTGTCTGTCAGACACCTTCTTCAGAGCTTCTGACTGGAGTACTGCTTCTCACCGCTCAGTCAGAAGCTCTGAAGAAGGTGTCTGACAGACACCGAAACGTCAGCAGGTGAGAATTACCGGTTGTGTAAAAAGAATCTCCAATACTCTATGTTCTACCAACCTGATGAAATTATTTTCGGGGGGATATATATACATTGCTTTGCCAAAATTGCTCCTTGGCTCTCCATAAAATTTGCTGACATTTCATTTTTTGGTCACTGAACACAAGCATCGTCGGAGGACTCGTAGCGTTTCCACTTTTAGTGATCACTGAGCATCTGGCCAATTTTTTATCGCTTAACATTCACTTAGTGATCGCAGTCTACAAATTTAGTGGAAAGGGTACCGGTATATACTGTGACAGTAATACAATTTCTAGGCATTGTGGTCCAACACACAATGACAGCTCCATTATAAAAGAAAATGCGTTCCTCACCTGGTTTAGCATCTATTGTCTTCAGAGAGCTACTTTTTTTTGTCTTGAGCACCTGTCTCCCACCTGCAACTAGGTGTTGAAACACATTATTGTTATATTTTGTAATACATAACCTTCTTGGTGAAGGTAATAAGGAGCTTAAAAATGTGTTTTTCACAATTCCTTTTACAGTACATATAGTGGACTACTACTACACAGACAAAATACACAGAGAGGACTTCTACTTACCTATGTTGCCCATCTCGCCTATTCTAATGATATGTGGCCAGTGTTGTAGCGTCTTTGCAAAAAAAGGGTTTGTAACTCCCAGTACCACAGGCGGTCTGAAATATTTGAAATAAATATCAAATCTTCAACAATAAAATGACGCTTGTATTTCCATATCACTGAAGATAGTCTTATTGCATCAAAACTGTCCGCCATTTTGAGGTCCCTATTTGCATTTAAATAAAATATGTGTTTGATCAGCAAGCTTTATAATATATGTAGAACATTCTTAGTGCTATTCTCTTTGATTCTCTGAACTTTGTGGTGGCTATTTCACAGTGTCTCTGAATGGCTGGAATGGTTGAGCTACAATTCACTGAAATGCAAACAGTGACTCCAATATGGTAGCAGACGTAGCAAAGACATCACATCACACTCAAAAAATGGATCGGATTAAACATTAATTGCGATAGAATTGATCCGATCGCAATTGATTTTTACGTTCACACTGCTTTTTGCAGTGGATTAAAGTATGCTGTGATTCGAGTACGATTGAAGCACACTGCATTTCATGATCTTGCATTACATCTGCGTCAGGTTTTTGATTTTGTTAGCGACCTGCTCGTGGGTCCGCTCGAATCCGTGCTTGGCCATGCGGTCGGCGATCCCTTGCTGGTAAATGTCCCTCTTTCGGTGGCATTTACCGAGTTTGGCCTGTACCTCCTCCTTTCCCCAGATTGCGATTAGGACCTTCGTAACCTCATGGCCCCACCTGCCTGAAGCTGATGAAGGAGTTGTATCCGTCATGCAGGGCATTGTTGATGTTGACAAGAGCGATCTGACGTGTGTGGCTTGGGTTTGTTTTCCCACGCAATGCAAACTATGGCCCAACGTACAGGGATGCATGACCTCACCCCCGAAACCAGCCAAAATCTCTGGCGATCGCGATGGAATCAATTGTAGTTTGCGTTCACACTCGATATTTGATAGGATTGGATTGGAGTGATCCTCCCCAAACTACCTCCGGGAGGTGGATCCAAACGATCCGATCCAGGGACAATCAACTGCGATCGGGAGTGTTCAAACTGCAAAAATCAATCGTGATCGGCTCAATTCTATCGCGATAATACGTTTAATCCGATTAAACTTTTTGAGTGTGAACTGGGTCTTATACATTGTAGATTTTACAACTCTCTTGGAGGGCAACAACAAGAAATTGTGTAACAGGATTATAGTCCTCTATAGATTACCAGTCTCTCTATAAAAATATCTATTAGCCCTTACAGTGAGTCTCAATAGCCTTTCTGTAAATCTGTGGGAGGTGGACTTGTTGCCAGGCATCTTTTTAGATTATGCAGCAGGGCTCGAAATACTTTTTTTGGGTTACTTGCAAAAATGTAGATACTCAGCCTGATAAAGCAACTTTTATAGAATTATTAGAAGACTCAACATCGAAATACAGATTAACTTAATATGTAGCCTTTATTGTTTAGTACATGTAGTCAGACTCAGAGACTAATTTCTCCTCTAGCAAAAGTCACTTTGTCACTATTTTGCGCGGCGCAACTGTGCAACCGGGTATGTACTTACATGATCCACTGGTATTATCAACTTGCAAAATTACAAGTTCATATCATCTTTACTTGTAAATCTTGAAAATCGCTTGCAAATTGCAAGTTGCTTCATTGTATTTCAAGCCTTGAACACAGGACACACTCCTTTCAAAGACTTCATAGAAGGAAGGATATTACATTTACATACTGCTGCTGTAGCCCTGTGCTACACCACGGGGAAGCATTTGGAATTGAATTTTTCCACTATTTTTGGGGGGGGGGGGGGAATTTTAACATGGACCTAACAGTGCTGTACATTGTACAGAATATCTAAAAATATACAAAGTTTGTACTACACTTAATCAAAAATAAAACTTGCAATTGGTTTTATAAGCATGAGATCATTATGCTTAAAGGTACATCTTTCTTGTTTAAACTTTTACATATTTACCACAAGTTCCAAATTACCCAGAATAAATTCAAATAAATTACCATTAAAGAATAAAGAATGATTACAAAGGGTTGCTGTGGAGGATGACCTTGTGTACTGTGAAGCTTGTAAGGAAACAAAAACAATTTGTACTGCCTGGTTCAGTACTACATGTACCACTGGTATCAATAGCAAGGTCATGCTTCTTGTCAGGTTACATCACTTCCACAAAAAGTGTCAATTAAGCAAGCTGGAAAAGTCCTTGGTCTTGTAGTTAAAATGTTGTTAACTGTTATACTGCTTTAAAGTACTTTCTTTACAGAAAAATAAAAGTATTTCTTCGCTGCAAGTGAAAATGAATAGAAATATGTCATGTAAGTTTCAGGCCAGAGAATAGTTGGTTCGGGCCACTAGATTTTTTATGTACATGCACTTGCTTTATGGAGCAAGTTAATTCTGAAAAATTTGTCTAACTCTGGCAAGTACAACACTTACTGTTTGTCTGTTCCAAACCCACTTAAAGTTCTTGTTCTCCCTTCATTCTACATTTTGTCTTTTTTTTACCATGTTTGACTTTGTTCCTTTCCATGAATTGGTATCAGATTCGGGATCTCTAAAGAATGTCATCCACAAAATCAAATTTACACAGATCCAGGAAAGATATGATCAAGACAAAATTTATCACACCCAGAATAGAGTCTAACAAAACAGACTTACCAACCTTTAATACTTTGCACTACATGCCATTATCAAGACAATCTAAGTTAAGTTTACAATCATAATACTTACGGAGCCTGTGTTTTAGTGGTGTACTCCTTGAACTCGCTGTCATGGATGGTGAAGTAAGGTCGGAAGTCCGAGCAGAAGTTCAGTGGAGAGATCATACTGAAAATATAATCATCACAAAGTGTGTAACGTTCAGGAATTGCAATTTAAGTAATATGCTGTCAGGATAACCTCTGAGAAATGGAGCTTCACAGGACGTATTGTTATATTTCATCCATTCTAGAGTATGGATGTAATATATTGTTTTCTCTTATGTTTACTCTTCTTCTTCTTCAGAATCTCCTCTTCTTCAAATCGATTCGATGTGGCTGGCTGAACACTGTCCCCAATGTGGCAAATGCAAATCCCACGCAATGAAAGGTATGCAAGGAGGGGCACCGACACCGATATTGAAAGGAAAGCTCCGCCCTGTTGGGTTTTGAGGCAGAGGTGAAGGGAGGCAGGGGTAGTAAGAAATCACGGACACTTCTAGCCCCCCGACCAAAACCTCTGCTTGGAGAATACTTCTGCCCCAACTCCCTGTGCTATAACACGTTTTCTGTATAATTTTTTATCCATCTAAAATAGCTGACTCTAATGAGTCTGCAAGTTTTGCTGAAGTTTCCCTCGTCAATTACTGTCAAAGTTTGTGCACCTTCACCGAAGCTACCTACAACCCAAAACTTACTTGAAGTTCATCTTCCGTCACGCCGATTCAACTTTTCATACAAAAGTGACCCCTGCACTTCCAGAAAAGCTGCTAGGAGGGCCAAACCTCAGTCAATTTCCCTGCCAATGTCAAACTAGTACCAAGGAGGTTATAGCCTCTTTGCTAGTACAGTGCTGGAGTGTTATTAATTGTAAAGGGTAATGATAGGCTTTACAATGATAGATATTCTGAAAACTGTAGTTACCACCAGTCCTGTACTTACCTAGTAAGTGCCAATACTGTTTCAGAACACACTGTTGGAGAAGGTGCCATCACAATTATGGGCTAGGCAAAAACAATGTGGGAAAAATTTTGTCAAAATCTTGTACCATGGTACACTTGTCATTGATATTTGCAATATTTGTATTTCTATGTATTTGTAAGATAACCATAGAACAGATGAAGAATAAATGTTAGATATCACTGCAGGGCTCGAAATATTTTCTCATCTGCAAAATTGCATGCAGCAAACATTTTGCATGCAATTTGAAACATCTTCATGCAAAATTATATATCATCAGTAGTAAACACAAAAGCTCAGTATAGCATTACAACATACATGTACATGTATAGAAATTTGTATGTATAAAATTCTTCAACGTCAATAGTTACGTCCAAAGCTCACATTTACAATGAACCATGTGTTCATAGCAAACAACGAAGGAAGGAAGGAATTTGTTACAAAGAAATTTTAGGAGATGAATAAATATACTGGTACGATCATTCAGAAGATGAGAGCACTAGCCCATGCAAGCCTTGGGATGTAGGATGAGTGCAAACATGATAGTACTGTAAATGCAGAAATGTTCGCGGTGGTTTTATGTTCACCACGAACTTAAAACCACCGCGAACATTTTTGTCCAAAACTGTAGCAGTATGTGACCATATAGTGCTGCCGCAAACTTAAAACCACCGCGAACACTTCATTTTCGCCTTAGCGCAACGAGCTTAAATTGCATTTGCAGTATTTTGAGTATTTTCCACATGTAAAATTGAATGTTCAGAATATTTTTTATTTGCACATCTTAAAAATAGCATGCAAATTGCAGGTGGGTATTTCTAGCCCTGTTACTGCCATGTTGATTTTATTAATATATGGATGACATCCACGCGCTCATCAATTTCTGTCCATTGAAAGGAAAGCTCCGCCCTACGAAGATGAAAAAAATGTTTTCTACCATACTGGAAATCATGCAAAGCAGCTATAAAATACATGCTGTAAATTGCAAACTGGATTGAAAATGGATACTAATGTCGTAGAAGGCAAAAGTCAAAGAAGAAGATGTGACCTAACAAAAATGAAGAACCCATGATTTGGTATTATGCCATTTTTTGTGACTGTTAAGGTTTCCTCCCTCGCTAAATTGGCTTTTTGACTTTCAATTGTTTTCTCACTAATGAATTAAGAAAGAACTGTAACAGTTGTAGTACTGAATATTGATAGCTGGTCATGAAAGAATTCTAAATCTGATTTTTTGGACCATATGGATGATGTCATCAAATTTTATTGCCTTTAATATGATTTTTTTCCAAGATGAAATACAGCACTTTGGTACATATTAACACTGCAATGAAACTATGTTCTCCATGTGCATAATGATCAAAGCTACAAACATTCATTGGCACAAATTGATATCTAACGGGGGGTGCCCTAAGATGTCACGTTTTTTTACGCACTCGAACTCAGGGTGCTCCATCGCTGGTTACCAATTTTGAACATAGTCATCTGAAGACCATACTTGGATAAGAAATGCATATTCATATTGTTCATGGGCCCTTCACGCTCCGTGTTACAAGCGGAAAATGCTGTGAGATGTTTTTCGTGAATGTTCATTCTGATTTAGTGCTATGCCAGATAGTGTGCATTACTTAGCACGCTTTTGTAATTTTGCTCTCTGGAAGTTGGTGATAAAGTTAAGAAAATGTAAACAAGGCTTGTAGTCTATTATATTCTAGCTTTCTTTTGACCGGAAAATTTTGACTGTGTGCACTTCTCTCGTCGTGTGAGAAGGGCAATGTCTAGCGCATCCCAGCTCATATTTTCACGGGGAATAGGCTACAACGCACTGTGCGCGCGACTCGACGTACGTATTGAATGCGGCCCAACTCATAAAATCATTACGAAAAAACGACACCACTTACATCAACAATACTTCGTCTACTTATTGGAAAATATTTTCGCCATCTCAGCATTCAGTTTCCTTTTCATAGACGGTACCAATCACGTGTTAGAGCGTAACATAGCTATGCGTTGAATCGTCCCGCGACCATCGTGGCCAGCAAAAAAGGCGGGAAAACAACGTCGCCAGACGTCAGCGATGTTTACGTTGTATTTTTTGGTCGGTTTTCTTTTCAACAAACACTCAAAGACCCAAATTTTCAGTGTTTTATGAAGTGATATTTCTTAATATGTATATGATAGTTGTGTACCTGCTTGGCACAGGTCGTATATTTAGGCGCCAGGCCGTCTAGCTATGCAGTGACCCTCTACTCAGCGCTACCATCATGGTCAAAATATGTTTTAAATGAAATTGACAGCTATATATACATGTATGTGCATGAAATTGATTTATTAAACTTCCTTATCAGCGTAGTCAGTGGTCACAAACACGGCGTGCTTATGCAAAATAAGATCAATAAAAAATCTGTGCCATGTTAGGGCGCGTGACATCTTAGGGCACCCCCCGTTACTTATCATCATTCTGTAGTTACATGTATTAGAAATAACAGTTTTCACCTAATTAAAAAAAATCATTTTCTAATAACTATGGCCACATAGATATCAATTTGTGCAAACGTACGTTTGTAGCTTTGATCAATATGCATACGGAAAACATAGTTTCATTGCAGTGTTATATACCAAAGTGCTGTATTTTATCTTTGAAAATAAGTCACATTAAGGACAAGAAAATTTGATTACATCATCCATTTGGTCAATAAAATCAGATTTAGAATTCTTTTATGACCAGCTGTCAATATTCAGTACAGCTACAGTTCTTTCTTAAACTGTTATAAATGAGAAAACTATGAAAAGTCAAAAAACTAATTTAGCCAGGGAGGAAACCTCATCTGTCAGTCATTTGAGCAACCTTCCTGACCATGTAGATTTCAGAATGAAGAATATTGCCAAACTTTTTTTATTCGCACGTTCGCATCAGTTTTGAGGATCCCAGAGGATGTCATCCATATAATCAAATCAACATGGCCTTAACGTAACATCAAAGTGAATCAACTAAATTGGATGCTGTGACCTCCAGACTGGAAGATTGGCTGATGCAGCATATGATGAAATCTTTTCCTGACTGATCCAAAGTGAAAGATTTCATGGTACAATGTTGCAGTTTGTATGAATGTTGGAAGAGAAAGAATAGTGAAAGTTTCTGTACCTCTGTTGTGAGAACAAGTTCCCATAACATCTGTACATGTGGGAGCACAGGGTGGAGACACCTGCATTGGAAAATTGAAAACTTTTCACAACTCAATCATAGCAAGGCAAACATAAAAATTAGGCCTTCATTTGCATAATTGATATCTATCGATATTTCTCTCTTTCTCATTTACACATGTCTGAGAGTCCTATAATGGATTGATCGCTATCAACATGATTGTCAATGGAGACCACCTTCTTTTGTTACTGAAAAAATTTTGTAACATATAGGCGGTATTGTGCCTCTAGCAGGTGTTGGCTCATTTGTACGGCGTTTGCCGATTTTTAGCGCACCTTTTTAGTTAACTTGTTGACGATGTTTGAACATATTTGGTGCAGTTATCTGGCATTGGTGACAATGCGCTGGCAGATATGCGGAGTCACTAACAATAGAGTGAATGGGAACCGGTTTGGGATTTTGGGATTCGGTGCAATTAAATGGAATGTGCGTTAATCCGTTGTGCAATTAAGTGGATTTTACTGTATTTGGACAACTGTTTGGATAAATATCACCAGAAAGTCATAGTAAGAATGATAACGATGAAGGATGCCATTGGTGCACCCTTATCTTGGAATAGCTGTATAGTAATCTGCATATTAAGTATTATCTAATTATGAAAATCATCACTAAAGCTATCTAGTACACACCAAAAATCATGACGGTTCTTTCACCCCTTCTTTAGTTCTCTTTTAAAGTCTGAAACATAACCGGCTTCTGCAGTTCCAAAAAAGCTGCTGGGGGCCCAAACCTACAGGACTTATTCTCGGCCTCAAGAGCTATCCCCTATGACCAGAACATGAAATATCAAAACTGGTAGTTCCACTGCAGTGCTGTAACAAGCCGCTAGCTATAGGGGGTCCCAAATCTCATCATTTATGTACTGTACATGTACCCTCACACCAAATATCAAGACAATCCATTCAAGCCTTCTCAAGTTATAAAAGGAACACAACGGTGCCATTTCTTGCACAGTTACTGAATAACTGATCTCGTTTGCTTTCTGTACATAAGACATTTTGTACAATCATCGTGCCTTAATTCAGCACTTTTGTAGCTGCAATGGCATGTTATTGATTGTGTGATTTTATTGTGATTTTAGGCCACACCAATTCAATTTGTTGCTTCTCGGATTTTTTCAGAAAAAAATTTGAGTGACAGGGCAAAAAAAAAAATTTTTTTTTGCAAATAGCCTGTGGTTTACATAACATAAATAATAAGAGGATTATTAACATTTCGGCATTGTATGGCTCATTTTATGTAATTCACCCCTTTCTTTGATCTAGTACTATAATTTCAGTAATATAATTTATGGATTGATATTGAGAAATTGTTTTAATAAATGAAAAATCATAACTTATGATCAATATGACCACACTTTTTAGGTATGTGCAGGCCTTAATAATCTATTTTGGTGGCTATTGAATTTTACAACTGAATAAATAGTGAAATTGGGAGTTAAGATTTGTGAATGGGAATAGTGACCCAATTTTTTTTTTTCAAAATGGGAGAAACAGGACAGGCTATTCTGAGAAGCAACAAATTAAATTGGTGTGGCCTTATTACTGAAATAAACCCATCATTTGGCAAAAATAATTACTCAAGCAACTGGATAAAATTTAGAAACAGTCAGACGTTTCAGACAGCATCCACTGTCTTTCGTCAGTGACTAACGATAGGACTGAGAACACCAGGTTTTATACCCAAACTCGGAATAGATATGTTAATGAGGTTAAGACAGTTTAGGATGTCTTGAAGTAGTCTCTAAAAGAAGATCAATTCAAGACAAATTTTTATGCCAATGGTTCAATTAGCTACTGTTGTTTTAGTACAGTGTCACTCCTGTCAGTTTGCACCTAAAAACCTCCATCAGGGGCTTCAATGCCAGCAAAAGCATTGTCAACGCCGAAAGAAAGCTGATAAACGAGAGGGTAAGGCAGGTCAACCGAGTAGAACAGACAAGAGGTGGGTAAGAACCTGAGTACCGGGGTAGTCATACTCTTACAGAACCAGAGATATCCCTACTTTCCAAAGGGCTAAATTTTGCAGTAGCACCTAACAAGATCCCAAACATCGACATTGTCACAGAAACTGAGTCGGCGATTCGTCGGGCACATATACCTTATAAACAGGCTGAAGCCTTACGTACCAAAATAGCCACCACTCTGAAAGTCTCTAAGCCCCCTCCTAGCAACATCACCCGGGAAGAACAAACCGCGCTCAAGGATTTGGCCACTAATCAAGACATTTTGATCCTACCTGCTGACAAGGGCAGATGTACAGTAGTCTAAGACAGGGAACAGTACGACAAGAAGGTTCAAGACCTATTGGGGGACAAAGACATCTATATGCCCTTGAAAAGGGATCCCACAAGCAAATTAAAAAAGGATATCCACGACGTTCTCAAAAGATTGGAAACGAAAGATGAAGTTCTGGATCGTGTCACCTATCTAAAACTTAATCCCACTACAGAACAACCCCCAGCATTCTGAGTGACAGGGCCTTCCCAAAATCCACAAACCGAGCGTCCCTCTATGACCCATAGTCTCCGGTAGAGTAGTAACACTTACAAGGTAGCAGGTTATCTGGCTAAGATCTTGGGACCATTAGTGGGGAAGTCTCATTATCACGTACAGAATAGTGCAGAGTTTGTCCACAAAAAAAGACATCAATGTAGCAGAAGACGAAATCATCACTTGATATGATGTGTGCTCGCTTTTCACTTGCATACCCCCTTAGGAGGCAGTCTCAGTACTTAGGGAAGCCTTGGAGGCTGACGACACACTTGCAAATAGAACCAACCTTTCAGTTATGTGAACTACTTATGTGAAATACTAGACCTTTGCCTAGGGTGCACATACTTCACGTACAAACAACAGTTTTTCCAACAAGTGCATGGCTGTGCTATGGGATCACCGGTATCACCCATTATAGTGAACCTGTACATGCATGGAGAAGTTTGAGAACAAAGCCCTCAGTACTTTCAATGGCCCTCCCCCAGCAAACTGGTTTCGCTATGTACGAAATGTAGATGACACTTGGTGTAGGCTAAAAGAGAGAGCAGCGGACGACTTCTTTGACCATATAAACCAGATAGATGACAACATCAAGTTCACACAGGAGTCGTGTCAAAACAACATGCTCCCCTTCCTAGACACCAAAACCATCATAGAGAAGGATGGCAACCTTCAATTCGAAGTGTACAGGAAACCTACCCACACTGATATAATGACAATGACAATGAACTTTATTGCATATTCATGCCCAACATGGGCTAAATGCATTAGGTAACATGGAGTAAAAGAAAAGGAACATTGTGCTATATTCCATCTAAATCTACAGAGTCTCTTCTCTCTTCTTGAAACATTTGTACACAAATTCACATAGTATTTCGATTATAACGTAGTTTCTAGAAGACATAATACATGATTGTGAATAACTCGTTATTTGTAAGATGCGCATATTTCTTGTCTAGTTGTATTGAACTTACGAGGGATCTGCGCATGTCTGAGTATAGTGAGCATTCTAGATCTAAGATAAAATGTATTTCATCTTCTATACAATCCTTGTCACAGAATGTACACATTCTGTCATTGGTGGAGTCTGGTTGTACCTACCAACTTCAATTTGCAGTGGATGATCGCTGATCCTTAGTTTAGTCATAGCTCAGCGATAGTTAACATTTTGTATATCTAGATATTTTTCTTTTTCATATGAAATCTTAAATTTTTGGTAGGTTTTTAATTTGTTTCCGTGCTTTCCATTTTCACCACAAGAGTTCAGTTGTGAGTAAAAATGTTGAAGAATGTTGTCTCTTAGCCTTTGTTTTAGTTCGGATTGAGCGGAAAGCGTGTTTCGATCTTTGTTAAGTAAAAGGTAGGCAAAGTCTGACTCCGCCAAGATTTTACTAATATTTGAAAGCCAGCATGGTATCTTTCTCCTATGTAGGTCCTGCTGCACTAAAAATGCTTCATACTGTAAGCTATAATACACAAAACTGTATCTGGCCTTTGATTCCCACCACCCTTTGGAACACAAACTAGCAGTGATTAAAACTCTCTTCCATCGAGCAGACAATGTCATCACCTCAGACAAAGCGAAAACAGAAGAACACAGACATCTCCGTTCGGCTTTAGCCAAGTGTGGCTACAAAAGTGGACTTTCAACAAAGTCCTCAAACCTTCTGACCAGTCTAAGAAAACACTCAAGTGCAAACAATTGACCAACAGAAACAAGGTCAACATTGCCATTCCCTACGTCCAAGGAGTATCTTCCAAAACTTCAACATTGCCACTAACTTTAAACCTCACTCAACTCTCAGGCAGAAACTGGTCCATCCCAAAGACAGGCCTGAAAAAGGCATCAAAGCCAATGGCACATACAGACTGAAATGTGAGGAACCGAACTGCAATAACATGTACATTGGGGAGACAAGTCGGCCACTAAGAGAAAGGTACAATGAACATTGCAGAAAGAGCGCTAACCGCTACTCCTCTGCCATTTTCCACCATCTAAAACACATCCAGGGACACTCATTCAATCTTAACCTCATTAACATATCTATTCAGAGTTTGGGTATAAAACCTGGTGTTCTCAGTCCTATCGTTAGTCACTGACGAAAGACAGTGGATGCTGTCTGAAACGTCTGACTGTTTCAAAATTTTATCCAGTTGCTTGAGTAATTATTTTTGCCGTATCTTACTACCTGGATGTCTAACTTTCAATGATGAATTCAGGCTCAAAACCCATCATTCATTCATTCATGCTGTTGCTGGACTTCTTCTACTAAAGGCATAACACAACATTTGCATCGCCCCGAGTCTAAGATTGCAAAAAAACAATACCTCTCACTGGAGCTGAACCTCCTTGCTGTAGGTAACAAAAAGTGAAATGAAAAAAAAGACTTACTTGAAAACGTCTACTTCATGTAGAGACGGCAGCACATATGGAGCAGGTATTGGAGACTGAAACAGTTCAAATGTACATGTATGTAACAAATACAATTGTTGTCGGATTGCAGAGTTGAAGTCACAAGGAAGACTATATAGGAAAGTAACATTTACGAGAAAACATGAAAAATCCCCATAAAGACCCCCCAATCACGGCTCCCACTGTGCATGGCCTAATTAAACGACGCTTGACTTAAGACCCGATACACACTGGGAAAATTTGTACGATAATGACGTGTGAAGAAAACGTAGGTCTGTTTTTTTCCGGGTGTGTACCGGCCCACGCAGTAGTGCAGCGGGAGTCCAAGTTTCTTGTGTGTGTACAGAAATGTGACATACATTTTGGTCGCATATTGTTATCGCACGTCCAAAAATTTTCAGTGTGTATCGGGTCTTATAACTAGATTTTCTTCTTTCCAGCAAAGGTACTGCAATTTACTTTATCTTCATGGTAGCAAAATTTCAATGCGTAAGGAAAATGGACTTTTCACTGAACTTTAAACTTCATGGCGGCAAGTGATTTACAGAACGGATGAGTGAAGGAATCATAAGCAGCTTTTTTCACGATGGTGATAAGTTCACGGTAAAGAACTGAACTTAAAGTTACAGTGAAAGAAACAGGGATTACAGTAAAATCATTACCGATGATCGGAGGAAAAGCCCCTTAAAAATGTCTTAAATGTAGAAGATGAAAATTCTGCTTTCGTTGGTTCTGACAACCCCCTAGTACACCCTCGTAACTTCAATTGCAAATCTTGAACTTTTCGTCTGTGAAACCCTGGAACCCATGCTACATGTATATATGGAAATATAAAACTTATGTCCATCTCTTTATTTAGAATTTTTAGGGCAATCATCGCAATTTCAGTAATTTTTAACCATAAATTGCTCGATTTTTGAGGGTTTCCGAGGGGGGTCCCTGAACTCCATTATGAAAACTACCTGGATGGTTGTACAGTACAAAAATGTAGCTGTATGGCTGTTCATAGTTCCACATACCTATCACACATACAAAGTATAAGCTGATTTGGCTGACCTCAATCTTGATCCGACCCCTGCCTGGTTTTTGCCTGGTTTTCTCGTGCAATGACTCTTAAAAATCCTTTAGATATGCATGTACACACATCTGCTTATGCGTGCAAGCACATGTAGGCTGTTTGGTGAGCAGTCCAAACAGGTTGAGACTGCCAGTAAATGGATTCAGACACACCCCTTGTATTCATAAACATTTTCCTGACACCAATCCCTGCAAAAGTCCGGGTTTATGCAGAAACAAGCCTCTTTATATATCCAGATTATATCACTTATTCACTATTATTAGACTATTACTATGTATATACTAGACATTAGTCTGCATGACTTACTGTAGACTGTTGGTGGATTACTTGGACAGGAGTGGTTGCCAACTTGTCCTGTTTAGACAGTAATCGTACCTAAAAAAAAACCCACAAACATCATTACATCATTTTTATATATAGTAGGTACTCAAACAAAAGTCAGAGTACTTGCGACTCACGAAATTTTGTGAAAGGTATGTGTAAAAGGATGGACTAAGGCACTAGGCACTTGTTTTTCAGTAGATAATTTGTTAATTAAGTAATCAATTGATTGATCAAACTTTTCATTTTCCCTTACATTAATGAATTCTAATTGCAAGATCTTACATGTACATGTCCTATCGGTTTCTAAGAAATAGGCGATGTTGATTTGATTATATGGATGACCCCTGAGGACCCCCGAAACTGAATTAAAAAGTTTGGTAAAAAAAAGTTGCCTTCATTATGAAATCTATGCAGTCAGGAAGCATGAACGAAACTAAATACACAGAGTATGGTATACCCGAATATAGGTTCTGCCTTTTTGTTCTTTCAATACTTCTTATTTGACTTTGGAATTGACTTTGGCAGTCTACAACATTAGTATTCGTTATCCAAATCATTTTTATTGCAATGTACAGCATGTATTTTCTCATTTTGAAACTTCTCTCTACGATTTTCAGTATGGCCGAAAACTTTTTTGTTGGAAACACAGGAAAATTTATGCGCGAGTGGATGTCATCCAAATAATCAAATCAACATGCCCATACATGTGTGTAAGTGGGCGTTCCTTGTATTTACATTAAACTTGATTTACACAAGCAAGAGTAGGACTGGTGTACTACAACATCTGATGTACATTTGTATAGGACAGCTGTCCTAGACATTTCCAGTTTCCACACACCATGGGCGGTGTTGTGTGTATCTCATGGTGTCCATTAGAGTTAGCTTTGGTGGCCCTCCCACATTCCTTTAGCAATGAGTTTTGTAATTAACAATGTTTTCCTCGTAAGTTACATGTAGTTATAAACGATGCAATAGCAATAAATGAATCCAGTCTTGTCAGTAATTGCCATAATTGACTATTGTATTTCTAGGCCTGTCCAGTTTATACTGCTGTTTTTGTTGTTTTTGTGGGCGAGGTCCTTGCCACTTCTCACTTGAAAAGTAGAAACAGACGAATGAAACAGATCCAACAAGAGTTCATACCTCCATGAAATTTTAGAGCTTTCATCACAAGTTCAATATTCCTGCCATGCAGCAAAGGAAACAGAAACTGCTTGGTGAAGGTAAATCAAAAATCTTGTTGGTACATGTAGGCGCCCTATTCTCCAGCAGGCACAAGTCAATCTGTCTGCCCTGTTTGGTAAACAAAACTTACCACCAGGGAATTAATGCTGGATTTCCTAAATCTGACACATTTTTCAGTAAGAGTTAATTGGCACCAATCTGGCAAAAGAATAAACTATCATTTTTTACATTGTGTTACATGCCGATATCATTGATTACCTTTGTCACTGATTCTATACATGTAATATTTTTTCTCTAGTCCTTCCATACAGCACACAACACCTCCCATTGCAGGGTTATCAAACTTATGCAAAGCCTTTAGACAGTGTTCTGAACAATGAGTCTATCAAGCTTGCAATTCTGGCGGTATTTCTGATGTTGCATTCAACAAGTTCCCCCTATAACCATTTTAAATCAATGGATGCATGTTTCACATTGGATTGAGGTTCTCATTTCTAAAAAAGAAAACAGTTTTTCTCATTAAGTTACATGCATAGAATATGACTACTTGCACCTTTGTGGCAAAAGCATTATGTTCAGTTGATAAAAAAAGTGTTCATATCATTGCCTAGCCATTTAAAATTATACCTTGATAACAAAATTGTTCATAATCATTACCAAGCCATTTGAAATTATAAGCTAATGAATAATCTTTGGTAGAAACTGTATATTTAGCCTTGGGTCACACCAGTGCTATTTGTAACCTGGTTTTAGCTTCGGCATCATTTGCTGCTTCTGATGTTTTTCTGATTTGAAACCAAAAAAGGTCATATGGCGATGCACCATTCTCAATATAGATCAACCCCAAAATGATACCATTGTGGCACAAGTTGCAGCTTAGTTGCTGCCTTGACAGCATTGGGTCTTTCTCAGGCTGCCTGTTTTTGTTTTTCTTCAACCTTTTTCTCTCCTTACATACACTCTACCAGACTGTAATTTCCTGTAAAGATCTGAGGATCATGAAATTGGATCTAACCTGTATGACCATCCCCATCATAGGCAGGGACAGAGTCTCCCCAGGCTGTGGAGAAGGCCACTGGTCAATGTCATGACAGGCCGCTTCCAGACAGGGTTCTCCATTATCAAAGTACTCGGGGGCAACGATCTCTGCCAGGAAGTTGAAGAGGTTGTTGAAGGGCAGCCGAGTGATCAGCACGAGTGACTAAGGAATCAGGAAACAAGGAAACAAGTTTTAAGGAAACAGGAAAGGCATACTTCAGATACTCTCATGACAGTAAGCATCATCTGTCAGAATGTACATAAAACTGTACTGCAGTTACTCAATCAACTGGATATGATTTTGGAAACGGTCAGACATTTCAAGTAGCATACACTACTTTTCGTCAGTCACACTTGAGTAACTGTTATTTGCCGTATCTTATTACCTGGATGTCTAACCTTCATCGACACATACATGTTTTGGTTCCTCAAGCAACTGGATAAAATTTTGAAACAGTCAGACGTTTCAGACAGCATCCGCTGTCTTTCGTCAGTGACTAAAGAAAGATCTGGTAGAACTAGGTTTTATACCAAAACTCTGAATAGATATGTTAATGAAGACAATTTGAGATGGTTTAATAGAATGGTAAGTTAACAAGGTTGTATGCTAATGAATCAATTTTTAAACTGTTCCATTTTAACTGTAGGTGTCACCAGAAGAGTTTATTCTCGCATGATGGCAGATTTTTTTTTTAAATTTCATCAAGCCACGTGTCTTTTTCTGGCGCTATTTTGTCCTTTTTTGCAATTGGATTTACAAAGGATGCCCTCCCATGGCAGCTACAATGTATGGACTGGCGGAAACGCTAGCATGTCCATGATAGTGAATGGCCATTCTACATGCCTTCTGGAAGTATCCTCTCCTTGAAGATTTGTCCTTTACTTGGCGGAAGTACACGTAACCATAGTAATGGGCCTGGTCCCGATGTAGGTAGACTGGTGCATCCCTCTCCCACTGTGTGTCTGTGTGTGAAGGTGCCTTCCGTCCTGGACTCTGACGTATCCGGAAACAGAACTGTGTGTCTCCCATACAGCCTAGGAAATGGGGTAGAGAGATGTTGTTCCATAACTACATGCAGCAGTCAGTAATGGTACACTGGACCAACGCTGGAAAATAATGTAACATTTGTACAAAAACACAAGAGTCTAGACTTCGGAGACCTCATACCTCAGTGAAATATCTTTTCATAAATTTCTTGCTTTATCTTGTCTCATTAAGGCCTCGCCAATTTAATTTGTTGGGTCCCGGATTTGCGCTCCCATTTTTCCCAATTTGAAAAAAAGGGCCACACCTACCATTCACAAATCTCAAAGTAGTTACTACTCACACAACTTGCAGTCTGTTTCCAAACCATCTATTCCTGGTGAAAATATCACCAAAATAAACACCAGAAAACAATGTATCGTATCATTAGAAACTTCATTACTCTCAAAATATTCCAAAACATCCAAATCCAACTATAAAATGACAATTTGGCCCTTGGAGGAACATGTAAACATAAAACCGGTATTACAGTCAAACCTGCCGAGGCGACCACCTGGCCATGGCGACCGCTTTTTCTCGGTCCCCAAAATTTTCCCCATAGGCACAAGCATTAAGCTGCCTGCCCAAGGTGACCACCCGTCCATCCATTTCTTGCATTTTCGACAAAAATGTGTCTGTGTCTTACTAAATTCCGTGAAACAATGACTTCACGGAGGGCAAAACGTTGGTCTAGACAAGTTGTTCCTTGGTCCGCAACGCCATCTTGGTTTCAGCCAATTGGCGTAACACTGACCATTTTAAAGCATGACGCTTCTGTGTATGAACATTTAGAATACTCTTCTTATTTTCATTATATTTCCATGAATCTCACAAACCTTTATTGGGCCCTGCTTGCTTGTAATCGCCAATGCTGTGCGTTCTGCTGCCGCCACTCTTACCTATCCATGCGGTCATGAGCTTGGTGGTGTGGCGCGGCGCAACGAAATAACACAGTTCCGTTTTCATCTTCTGTATCGAAAACTTTTTGCCCCTTTTACACATATGTATCCAGCAGTCGGCGCCCCAAAAAAGGCTGGGGTCAGCAGGTGTTTTCTAGGAATTTGTCTTAGGCCTTAAAACTTAGATTTTTCTGTGCGTGTGTGTGTGTGTGTGTGTGTGTGTGTGTGTGTGTGTGTGTGTGTGTGTGTGTGTGTGTGAATGTGGGAGGGCGCTGCGAGATCACCGGGGTAGACACTGTTTTTTAGTCAAAATTATGATGAAAATTTTTACACGATGTAACGGTATACAAATATTTCAACGATAACGGAAAATGTCATTTTTGTAGGATCTTTCTGTCGATGAGAATTGAACCTGGTGGGGGTCATGCTGTCTAAATTCACATAATTTTCCATCCATCTACGTAGTACACTGTATTTGAAAACCTCGATCTGGAAACATGTTATGAGTGGAATCCTCTTCATGGCGACCACCTGTCCATCGCGACCGTTTTTGCTTGGTCCCCCGGGTGGCTGCCTTGGGCAGGTTTGACTGTAATTCCATTGCTGAATTCCCCATGGAACTTGGAATAGCTCACTTCAGGTAAGGGGTAACAACTATGTACCAATCTGAATCAAGGTTGAACTGTAATTGTTAACACAACAAATAATTGGACTTACCCAAACTGATCAGCTACAGTCTTTAATTTGTCAAGGAACGAGCAATCCACTGCTTCTGTGACTGTGTTGGCAATTACAGCTCAACCTTGATTCAGAATGACTTCTACCAACACAGATGAACTTTCAAGTGGAGTTCCATTCCACTAATGGTTCTCGGAAAATACACATTTTTGAACACATCAATCTTTGTATTGTTTGTCATTTTGTACTTTGTCCTGACATCAAAAGCTACCACTCAAATATTAAGACCACAGCAGCATTTCCAGGACAAGAGATACATTGACAAATCTGCGATGATAGAACCATCACAATTGACCAGACAATCAATGCCAAAAAATTTCAAAACACGCAAATGTATATGTCACAGTACAGCTTGGAATCCAGTACAATCTGGAACTGTCCTAGTACAGGTTGGAATTCCAATCTGTCCTAGGACAGTTCCAGATTGTACTGGATTCCAATCTGTACTGTGACATATACATACAAATGTATCTTTTCAGTGACAGAAGTCAGTATGTTGAACCAATAACATATAAGAGATAGAATTCTCAATTTACATGTTTTCCTCATTCAAGAATGAGAAATGGTTATCTCATCATACTTACCAGAATTGGAGTCAGGGAACGACAGGTAACAGATGTTCATTTTCTGTGAAAACAAATATACAAAAGGAAATCCCTACCATTGACCACAAAAGAAATAGGAAATTTCTGCATAAATTAGGCAAATTGGGTCCTCATTAGCATAACTGACATTCCATTGTATTCAGCTTTCCTAAATTTTGCAAACACCATAATGACATCCATAGCTTGTATCGTAAGGGAAATATGAAGTTTCTGCATGATCATGCGAATGAGGTCCACATTAGCATAAAGCACATTCCATTGTATTCACCATTCTTAAAGCTACCTTCACCTCCAAAATGACATATGTAGCATTTACTATAAGGGAAATATGAAGTTTCTGCATAAATTATGCAAATTGAGTTCCATCAGCATAACATACATTCTGTTGTATTCACCTACACCTCCAATATGACATACAGCATTTACTGTAAGGCAAATATGAAGTTTCTGCATATACTATGCATTAAGGTTGTCATTAGCATGACACACATTGCGTTGTGTGCTGCTCATTGTTTACGTTGAGGATATATGAGTAGGGAAAGGTTGAGGTGTTGAAGGGTGATTCTCTAGCCAAGAAACCCTGATGCATCTTTTTTGGTGAACTAAAATGTATTCTGGTACGGAGTCAGCATCTCTTCATGTTGGAGGCATAGCGTCACCCCATTATGAGAGTGTATTGGCTTATGATTTATTTCATCATTTACAAGGCCTGCTTAAAGGAAGGCGTGTGTAAATGACCAGCATAACTCAAGAACTTGAAGAAGGCTTGGATTAATTGTCTTGATATTTGGTATGTTGGTACCTGGTCTTGATGAGACCAGGAAATTATCAGATTTTGGGTCCCCTGGCGGCTTGATATGGCACTGCAGCAGAACTTCCTGTTTTGATATCTCGTGTTCTGGACATGCTATGGTCCTGATTTTCGAGTGGTACATAGCTCATTGGACAGAGAGTAAGTGGTACAGGTTTGAGCCCATAGCGGAACTGCAGGAGCAGGTTTTGCTTCAGACTTTGAAAGGGAAGAGCTTGATGGATGTAGATTTTTGGTATGCAGATAACTTGAGTGATGATTTACATAATTAAATACTTATTATGCAAATCAGTATCATATTTGCATAATTAATGAGGAAAGTTTATATATCCACCGTATTTCATGATAGGACTCTCAAACATATGACATGTAACAGAGGAAGAGAGATAAATGTGCAGATATCAACTATGAGAAAATACTGTAACTCATGATCAAGATGGGGTAGACTAATCATTGTGAGTTTTGGTTTGTAGATAGCTTAAGTGATGCTTTGTTTGATAAGATGATAATTATGCAAATCCGATTCTAATTTGCATAATTAATGAGGCAATTTCAACAACCCCCTGTGTTCCATGATATGACTATTCAAATATGTGACATTGGAACTGAAAATTCATTCATCCCTTCTTGACTTATCAGAATGTTTCAAAGTTTAAAAGACATAAAAATTAAGTCATTTTTCAATCCATATCGTAGGTATAGGACTGAAATACATTGTTTTATGGAACACCTGGACGGCTGTTATACTAGGATGCTAAGACGAGTTCATAACATAACATGGGAGCAGTACTGGACAAACAAGGAACTGCTGGTCTCCCAAAAGTGTCAGACAAGATAGGGCTTTGCCAGACACTGCCTTAGAAACAGCAAGGAAATAGTATCAGACTTAGTGCTATGGTCCCAAACACATGGGAGAAGAAGGCAAGGAAGACCACCCTTAACATACTTAGATGTGCTGAAAAGAGACACCAGTATCAGTGTTTCCGACAGACAGACGGCCGTAGGCCATCCAAAGGCCCGGCGTGAGCTTTTGATGTTTTGAACCCTTTTAAACGCTATTTAATTTCCCGCTTTCTGAGTGGCAAGTAATTGTTGAGTAAAAGTAGGTTTAATACGTCCACATCAGCGCCGACATTAGCGCTAGCGGAATTTTCCCACCACGTATATACGACTTCTTTCTTTTGTATGCCACAGAAACTGCATTCAAAAGAGGCTTGGCTAGATTTTTATCGATATCGTTATGAAGGCCGCTAAGAATTGCTCTAAACGTTCCAAGACGCGACTTATTTTGTGCAGCTTACGCCGTAACCTGTTAACTCCCTAAGAAATTCCCGCCATCTTGTTCACATGAAATATACATATGCTTCCTTTAGATCAACCAATCAGAGCACAGGTTATCTGAGCTGAGCCAATCAGAGCTCCGAACATGCGGGCTTGTTGCATATTCATAAGTATTCAAGTCTCAACATGGCGCCCTCGGCTGGCTCATGGACTGAAATTACAGCGGTAGAAATATGTTTCGTTCTCAACTTTATCTTTCAATATCCCAGTAGCAATGGAACTGTTCAATGGCTGATCCTTCAATATAAATTCTAATGAGGTTTTCGGCTTCAATCGTACTCTGTCCCCGTTTGCAGGACACGAATGGTTAATGTTACGTTACACAATGACGAAAAAATATGACAGAATGACGCTTGTATAAACTTTGACAGAACGACTTGAATCTTGAAAAACAAGTTTTTAATAAGATCAACATATGCAAAAGGTGCCGACATCTATTGTTTTCAAGAATAACAATACCAAACAAACAGAGGAATGTGATTTTCTGATGGTGGACGGCGTCCTTATGCCCGCAGCTTCAGTGAAAAACACAAAATGCCAGTGTGAATTTCCTTTTTTCTACCGACTTCTCTGCAAAATGTGTGTCGGAATTTTTCAGAGTGGACACCGTCATTTGACGGGAAGACAGCCCTCTGGGGAAGGCTATGCGGGACAGGAACTTCAGGGCAGCCATGGTGGTTCGGGTCACAGACGGAGAATGGCACCCGACATAAGTCAAGAAGTCACATTGTTTTCGGCCAAGGGCACAAGGTTGGGGGGGGTCTCGCTTTTTAACCGCTACCACTATTGGTATGGATGTCATATTGGAGGTGTAGATAGCTTTAGGAAAGGTGAATACAACGGATTATGCTAATGAGGACCTCATTTGCATAATTCATGCAGAAACTTCATATTTCTGTTACGGTAAACACTATATATGACATATTGGAGGTGTTGGTAAATTTAGGATAGGTGAATACAATGGAATATGGCTTATGCTAGTGAGTAGTGAGGACCTCATTTGCATAATTAATGCAGAAACTTGACCTTTAATGAATTTGAATTTTCAATCGAAACACGGAAATCAATAAGTTACCAATACTTTTATCACACTTAGTATTATGTACCCATTGTCAAATTGTTTTGATGTGTCTGAAACGTATACATCCGCAAACAAATGAATCGCACGAGATAAACAAACACAGCAACGTTGTTTCTGCCCTACTCCCGCTAAATCTCGCGATACCACGCCCATTCCTATATGGAGGGACCTTTTTTTTTCAAACTCAATTTTGGACTGGGTGATCCATCTTTGAGTGGAAGTGTTCTGGAGTTTCCACTATGAATGGGGTTGTCTGTGGAAGAGTACAATCTTGCAAAGGGGTCAAATTGGGAATGCAACATTTCGGACTAGGACAATTCTGCAATAGATCACTTTTAGTTTTAGGCAGAAGTTGCTTTTGGAATATTTCAATTTTATCCAAGTGTGATTTTTACAACTACAAACTGAACCCAGACGTATCCATCCTAGGGAACAACCAGCCCAGACAGGGAGACGATGAGGAAGAAGCCCAAATCCTGCCAAGCGAGGTTTAGGAAGCAATCCGCACCTTAAAATCAGGGAAATCTCCAGGTGTTGACAATATCCCGGGAGAACTCATCAAGCACGGTGGACCGGCTATGGTAAAGGTGTTAACCGCACTTTGCCAACAGATCTGGGAGAAGAAAGAAAGGCCAAAGGAATGGACCCAATCTCTGATCATTCCATTACCCAAGAAAGGCAACCTGCGACTCTGCCAGAATTACCGCACCATCAGCCTAATCAGCCATCCGAGCAAGGTCATGCTACGTGTCATCCTCAACAGACTCAAGCCCAAAGTCGAGGGAATACTCACAGAAGAACAGGCGGGCTTCAGGGCCGGAAGGAGCACCACCGAACAAATCTTCAACATCAGGCTGCTGGTGGAGAAACATCTAGAACACCAAAGTGAGATACGGCACAACTTTATAGACTTCAAGAAGGCGTTCGACCGGGTGTGGCAAGAGGGCCTCTGGAAGGTTATGAGAGACTACAACATAGACGAGTCTCTGGTGGCCATTACCAAGTCACTTTACGACAATGCAACCAGTGCAGTCCTCCACAACAACCAACTCGGTGATTTCTTCAGAACTACAGTTGGAGTCCGACAAGGGTGCCTTCTCTCGCCAGCTCTCTTCAACGTATTCTTAGAAAACATCATGCAAGAAGCCCTGACAGACTTTGAATCATCTATCTCCATTGGGGAAGACAACTTTCCAACCTACGTTTTGCTGACGACATAGACTTGATGGCTGGACCTGACGGAGGGAGGTAGAGGCTGTCTGAGGCAGACGTCAAACACTCCTGTCGACGGTCAAGCGCCGGAAGCTGAAGTGGTTCGGGCACGTATGCCGAAACAACACACTTGCCAAGACCATTCTGCAAGGCACAGTAGCAGGAGGGAGGAAACGAGGAAGGCCAAAGAAGACCTGGTTGGACAACATTAGGACATGGACTGGCCTGAGCACTGCACAGCTGATCAGAGAGGCCGAGGACAGAACAGGATGGGCACGGATCACTGTGGCTGGCTGTCATGACGCCCCTACGACCACTGAGGTCATGGGTCATGAGTGAGTGAGTGAGAGTGATTTTGGAAGATTCTACTTTTGCATAGGGAGGGAGATTGGTGAAATATGCTGTAAAACTATTTGCTTGCAACTGTTGCCTTTCCAGTTGCCAAATGTTTACATGTACCTCTGTTCTTGAATAAAATAAAATACACTTACCTCTTTCTCAGACAACTTAATATGGCCTGGGTAAATGAGCTGAAAAATTAAAAAAAGATAAAGATTAACTAACAAAGGAAAGCCTGGAGTCTGACAAGGAGTTCCTCCAAAGGAGAGATAACACCCTGGAATGATGATGATGAACAAAGAAACAAAGCATATGTCACAGTAGAGATTGGAATCCAGTAGAGTCCGGAACTCTACTAGATTGGAATTCCAATCTCTACTAGTAGAGACTGGAATTCCAATCTCTACTAGTAGAGTTCCGGATTCTACTAGTAGAGATTGGAATTCCAATCTCTACTAGTAGAGATTGGAATCGGGATCTGGATATTGGGATTCCATCAAAATGTTTTGGAGAATAGACTGAATCATTTCACACCTAAAATTGCAGCATAGCTAAGCCTACATTCACCATTACTATTTTAGGTGAATTATTTCATATTTTAGATATCTGATAACTTTGACATCAATTTTGGAACTGGCTTGGCAGGGGTGAATTAGCTCTTATATACCGAGTCACTAACGAACTGAAAAACTGGTTGAGCATATTGAGTCACTAACCCATAATGGACGTATGCAAATGTATCTGATTGACATATCAGTGGCATTTACTAGTACAAATAGCCATTGACTAAGGTTGGACCGGACGGCAATCCGCATGGTTACAATGTGTCTTGACAGAAGGTTTATTAGATATCTAAAACATACAGTATTTAACCTAAAATAGTAATGGTGAATTTCTAAGGCTAAATTTTAGGTGTGAAATGACTCAGTCCATTTTCCAAAACATTTTGATGCAATCCGAATTTCTTCTATCAGAATTGGAGATTGTCCTGGTAGAATTCCAATCTCCAACAGTAGAATCTGGAATTCTCCTAGTAGAGATTGGAATCCCAATATTCAGATCCCGATTCCAATCTCTACTAGTAGAGATTGGAATTCCAATCACAACTAGTAGAATCCGGAACTCTACTAGTAGAGATTGGAATTCCAGTCTCTACTAGTAGAGATTGGAATTCCAATCTCTACTAGTAGAGTTCCGGACTCTACTGGATTCCAATCTCTACTGTGACACATACATGTATTACATCTTCAACCATGATGCAAATAAGTAGACATTATTAGGTTGTCAGCTTGAGAATAAATATACATGTATAAAGAAAGATGTAGTATGGAGGCTTTGTGCATTTCCAGAAAATATTTCCAAATTGCGGAACAAAATTTTGACATTCTGTAATATTGCAGAACACTGGAAAAAAGTGTTTCTACCACTGGATACTTATTATGCAAATCAGTATCTTATTTGCA
Source organism: Branchiostoma lanceolatum (assembly GCF_035083965.1). Lineage (NCBI taxonomy): Eukaryota > Metazoa > Chordata > Leptocardii > Amphioxiformes > Branchiostomatidae > Branchiostoma > Branchiostoma lanceolatum. The sequence continues at coordinate 23,413,629 of NC_089726.1, forward strand.
AAATTAATGAGGAAAGCTTATAGTATAAGTTATACATCCGCTGCATGCTTTGTATGATTAGACTATCATTATGCAAATAAGATTCTCATTTGCATAACTAATGAGGCAATTTCAAAAACCCGCTGTGTTCCATGATATGACTATTCAAATGTTACATTTGTAACTGAAGAAGAGAGAAATGTTGATGAAAATATACAAATGAAGACCTAATTTGCAAAATTTATGAGAAGCTACTATAATTCCATACTGGTAAATAAATGATGGCATTTGGAAGTTATGTGACTGTGAAAATCGTTGAATTAAATCATGCAAATAAAGACTTCATTTGCATCTATGTTCTAAATGTCAACTTTCTTTGTTAAAGGGACGTATTGTAGAATTAAGTGGGCGAAAACTACAAATATTGAGAATTTAAAAATCTACATTCAGATTCATATTAATAACTTGTTTCTAACTTATTTCCAACATTGTTTGCTTTCTAACTTATTTCCAACATATTCCCGTCATTGTGTCACATTTCCATCAATAAACAACAAAAACGCAAAACACATAAAATCTGGCTTATTTGCATATCATTTATCGGCCCCCATTTTATATGCAAATACACCAACGTAGAACGCTAAGAAATAACCGAATCGACCGTTGCGGTCGGAGATCAAACATCATTCATACTATTAGGAAAATCACCACAAGTGAACAAACTTCAGAATGTCGCGCGTTTGATCACATGTTTGGTGGTTCGTCGAAATGTTAGACAAAATGGCGTACAAGTCAAGCAGCGGTACCGGTGGGGATTGTGTATATTAAGTTTTTTCAAGACGTTCTCATGACACTACAGAGTCGCACCCATACGTGATGAATATTATATTGCTGTGCAGTGTCATAAGGTAGATTCAACTTATGATGTAGAAAAATATCACCCAAAACAGTGAATTTTTGTTTTATGTTCCGATCACAAAATGCTCCTTTAAGCTCATAGTTTGGACAACTTGTTATTTGGGTGCACAAAATGATAAACTGGTATGATCTTTATCAATGAGAAACACTCATGTTGAGACGAGAACTGTTTACAACAACTTCTACAAGCCAGGGGCCTTCACCTTTGACACTGCACATGCGTAATCGGAACCGTGAATGGGCTTCTTAGCCTGGCGACTGTTGCAGGGCTTACTTTTACTTGATGTCTTGTCTATAGGACTATATACATGACAGGAAGTAAAATAAGCCCTGCAACAGTCGCCACAGCTACCCTAATATTTTTAACCTCCTTGGTTATAAAGGTTAATTTGTGCCCCCCTCCCCATGTCTGACGTGCGTCCGGGATCAAAAATCAATTTGTTTACAAATATGGAGTGACATTTTCTTCGCTACATTCCTCCAGAATGTCCTATAATTTGTAAATTACGCAAACCATCAAATGTTTCTAGTTGAGTAAATGTTAACATCCGAGTACATTCTGTACTTCTACCGAATCTCAGCGGCGCTGTAAAGACCTAGTTCCTTTGTCATCTCGTCAAAACCAAGCCACCAAGGCTAGCTCAGCAAGCTCAAGCAATAGGTAATGACCCACCTCCATGGCCTGCCCGAGCTCTAAATCGAATGTGACTACACAGATACAGTGAAGCCAGTTGGAGAACCTGTCCCAAGGGAGCGTGGGACTCTGGGGAAGCCTGGAGGTGTGACGGGGAGGAGAGAAAGAAGACGACTCCGGGCCTCTGGGGTTCTCCTCTCTGGCAGCCGCCATGTTCAGACCCATCCTCTGGAACATACCATTGTGCTCCAATCGGAGGGGCCGCGGGTAGCGCTATTATATTTCATACCTTTGGTATGGGCAGAGTGAAATATGCTTTTTTTCTCCTCCTGTCATTTCATTTAAATCGAGTCAACTGTCATTTTGCTGGCCAAACGACCAGAAATTTGGCATGGAGGTAAGGGACCATACGATATTTAGCGGTGGGGGAGGGGTGGTGCGTTGGGGGGGGAGGGTCATGGTAAAATTTTTCGAGGTGGGGGGGAGGGTCATGGAAAAAAATTCTGGGTTGGGGGGAGGGTCATGGACTTTTTTTTTACGAATCCGTTGAATTGTTGTAACGTTACATAAACATTATGCTGTGGGCCGACAAACTGACGCTGTAAATAGCCCGCTATGCATGCTGTATTTTCACCCAGCGTAGCGGCGAAAAAATACAAAACTACCGTAGTAAACATGCCGAAGCACACGTCCAGCACGCGCCTCCACTGTTTCACAGGATCCGGAAGCTATCCAGCTATCAGCTCTAAGGTGCCAAATACTAAATTAGCACCCCGCCTTACCGCTCCGATCTTATCTCACAGCCCCTCCCACCCGGCTACTCTCCAAGCAGAGCATGGGTTTCGGCTGGTTTTTGACGTGTTTTTAGGCGTTTTTGTCGGGCTTTCTACTTTGTCATCTTTTTTTTTTTGTCTAGACAAAGTAGAAAGCCCGGCAAAAACGCCTAAAAACACGTCAAAAACCAGCCGAAACCCATGCTCTGCTTGGAGAGTAGTCTCCAACCAGACCCAATAGATTGCAAAGACCGTATCCAACTGGAAGAAAGAGCTTATAGTGCAACTCCTTCTGCCTGTTGGATACGGTCTTTGCCAACCCGTAGGTCTGCTTGGAGACTACTTGGAGAGTACACCCGGCAGCATCGCGCCAAAACGTAACAGTAGCCGACATGGCCGAGTACGCCTCTCTGTGACGATCAGCGGGGTGGGTCCCGGACTATTAGAACAGCCGTAAATGTATCAGATTCCGGGTAATATCCTTATTTGGAAGTTGATAGTCCGCAGTTGAGCAACACAGAAGCTGTTATTTAATAACGTAAAATATTCCTTTCTTTGTCAGTGCGAGAGAGAATTAATTTTTAACTGTATTTCTGACAAATTTCTGGAGCAAGAATATGTCATTTTTACATCCAGAACAGTGAATTGATGCACATAAAATTCATTTCTACCAAAGTAGGAAGATAATATTTCAACTAAATTGATAAGCTTCGCCATGATTGGACGATTCGGCTGCTTCAAATTTGTGGCACCGCCCACGACTTTCCTTGTTCCCAGGGCATCTAGTCTTTCTGGCGCCTTGGCGACTGTCATCAAAGGCTGCCGACTGTCAATCAGCGGCAATTTCCTGGGAAAATACGTGAGTTGGAACTACGTGTGGCAGTCACCAGCGAACTTCTGGCGACCGGTGATTTTTACGTTCCTTGAACTTTCAGTTCCACGTTTTCTGTAGTAGTTATAATTTGACGCAGAACAGCGGTTTCGGAGGCTTCCTGCAACGGCGGCGTATATATTTGGGCAATCTAGGGGGGTGACGCGATTTCTATTAACACGGGCCAAGTTTCTCTAAATTTTGCCGACAAAGGGACTTTCGCCGCAGAGAGAGTAACGTCGCAGAGGGACGACCGCCTCGGCGGCGATTTTTCTGGAAACATGTCAGCGTTTAAGCGTGGGAATACCAGGAATATCGCTTCTTATTTCGCACCGAAGAGAACTTCTGACAGCGACGATATTGTAGCGCTTCGACTTCGGAGAAGACGGACACAGCAAAAAAAACGAGAACTGGTATCGACTATTGATATTTTTGAGTAGCTAAATAAACCAGCGAGGTTAAAATCTCCTTGAATAAACTATTGATATTGTTGTTTCTGAGATTTTAGTTGTCTTTCACGGTTTCACCTAAACTTAAGTATTGTATGTCAAGGTCCTGTGGAGAATAGAAATTGATTGACTACCATGATTATCATAAATATAACCCTCAAAACTGAAAAAGAAGCCTTCTCAATAGCCTAAAAATGCAAGAGCTTCCGGGAGGCTTCGCCCCTGGGTCATTAAACTTACTTTGTTTACCAGCAAAATTTGTTCATCAAAATTCGGGAAATAGCATTTTAATGGTTAAAGATTTTTAGATTTTCCTGCGGGTGCATGTCGCGCCTCCCGCGGCGAAAAATATGTCGGAGGGCATCATCCCCAAAAAATCAAGCTGTATTTCTTTTTACAATAGAGATGTCTATATCTGCTTGATTAAACTTAGCTTACTCTTCCAGCAAAATTTGTCTCTCATATAGCAGTTCAAAGGGTCCCGATTTCAAAATTTTCTCAACTGTCTTGCCCCCTATGCAATTTGATTTTTTTGCTATCGCCTCTGGTACCGACAACCGCTGGTTCCCGGTTCTTGTTTTATAGCATGCGTCAGCTATCCCAAGTGGACGCCCGATGTCCATATAGTAGTTGTTTTATAAATGGGGGTCGTTTTTCTACCATTTTTACACGATACCTGTAGGGGGAGGGTCATGGTAAATTTTTTCGAGGTGGGGGGGAGGGTCATGGAAAAAATTTTTGAAATGGGGGGGAGGGTCATGGAAAATTTTTTTTACCGGACTTCCAGTGCACCACCCCTCCCCCCCCGCTAAATATCGTATGGTCCCTAAAGGAGGCAAATACCCCTAGATGTTTTTGAAACATGCCTTAATAAAACATTTTTACGGAGGTTTTTGGGGGGCATCTTTAGGCGAAAATTATATTTTGGGCCCTGTGCCCTGGTATTACAAGCAAATGGCCTGAACTTCGGTACAAGGGTGCCTTGAACATGTCCGTACAGGACTTCAATCACATTTTTCAAAATGCCTCATTTGGGGAACTTTTTGGCCTATTTTTATACCAAAAACGGGCCAAAAGTGCTTTCCCGGTACCCCTTCCATGCCTGTTTCATCTACCGTTGTTCCATCGAAAACGTGTTCTATTCGGGTAACCCGAGGTCACGTGACAGGAACACGCCCGCAACTTTCGGAACGGCCGTGTATCTTCCTGGTTCCAAGTTATTTACAGTATTCCTACCGCTATAGATTTCTGCACCGATTGTTTATTGCTTTCCTGTGAAAAGTAAGACCCGAAATCAGGTGATTTTCGTGTAATTTCCCATCTTGTTTTAAACCTGTTGTGGATCTCAAGCCAACAGGAAATCTAGTAAGTACGAAAGAGCTAGTCTCCAACCAGACCCAATAGATTGCAAAGACCGTATCCAACTGGAAGAAGGAGCTTCTTCTGCCTGTTGGATACGGTCTTTGCCAACCCGTAGGTCTGCTTGGAGACTACGAAAGAGCAAACTCTGTAGTTTCTGTCGTTATATGACTTATCATAGATTTCGAGGGCGAAATGCAGATGCCCCCAATCCACGCGAAGACATGTCATAATTTTGATTCAAGACTCGAACGCGCCCGAATTGACTTTTTAGTGATTCTACTCTGGACATTTGTCTAGCATTGTGTTTACGGTGGTCTCCCCTTTAAGTATTCCGAGTGACAATACTGGGAAAGTATATCAGTTCTGTGACTTGTCTTTAAAAGTCGACTGTACTGGAATCAACAACACCAACGCCTTGCAACCTTCGGGCGAGAAACAGCCGAGAAGGTGACCCTGGTAGACATGGACATACAGACCTTCCCAGATTTCAAATCAAGATTTTTACAACAGCCTAGTCGAAGACTCTACGATTCTGACACACTATTCATTGAATAGTAGTATTGAATCGATGGCGAAATGCAAATGCCCCCAATCTGACAATCATCAAAAATTTAACTCTTTACTGCTCAGCCATTCTCCGAATCTTACTGTGTTCCAAATATTACCATTGAATTAGCTAAAATCGTTGTATACCCCCACAATTACTGGTATCGCGAACACAGGGTATATTCCCTTCTAGTTCATATAACGCAATCTTGGTAAATTTAAGGCCGCCAATCAGGTTTAACGCAGCTGTCAAAGTCGTGCGACAAGCGTTTCCTTAGCAACGCGTTGCTAAGGGCCGCGGAACGATTCGAACTTCGAAAGATGTTTCGTATGTGGCGTGGCGGCTGTTATGATCCTTTAACGTTATGTGGTTGAATAAAGAACATTTAAGAATTTTGTGCTTCTACGCAGTGTTTCCGCTGGACGGACGACCGAAGGCCCAACGCGAGCGTCCAAGAGCAATGGGAGTCCGGGGGCATGCCCCCCCCCCCCCCGGTAAAGTTTTTGAGATTTTTAACTCTACGCTTTTTCCTGCATTCTGAGTGGCAAATAACTGATCAGGAAAGGTAAGTTAATGGAATCCACAACAACGCCTAGCTAGAAAGGCCGGTGGGTCAGTACACGACCGGCGGCATCTTTTCCACCACGCATGCACAATGTTGTCCACCGTTGAACTTTACACAGAAGAAACATACGCCCTATCACCGACTGACTGTGCTGTACAGTAACTTTACACAATAAATTTCGCTGTATGCAATAAAGATTCAATCGTTCCACAGCTTCGACTTGATGTTCGGCTTTGTGACATTTTTTATGCTACTTTTTTTGGATCAACTGTCCTTCCAGTTTTTGATACTACATGTAATACATGTGTATAAAGCCGGAAAATTCTTACCCTGTTTCCGCTTTGCTTGTGTTTTGCCACTTGTTGAGATCACAAAAGGCCAGGCGAGACCATGTAAAGATAGTATAAAACAACCAATTGAACGGCAAAGGGGTAACGTTATTTTCTTATCTTTGCTAAACTGAAGGATATTTTGGTGTCATAAAAAACAACTTTCCGGCTAGTGACGTGCTGTGTTTTGTGTAACAAGCTGACAGGCCAGGGCATTAGAAACATTTTCTTCGCTGACACTTCCTTATTCAATACATGTACTGTATCTACATTTTCGATCAACATTCGCCTATCTCACAATCTTACTTACAAGTGTTGTGTGTTGGTGTAATGGTTAGGGTTGGTGTAATGTTTAAGGCTCAGAACCCAGAGGCCCTGGCTTCGAATCCCCTGACATGCCACCGATGCCGGGCCCTTGGGAAAGGAACTTAACACAACTTTCTTCACTCCACCCAGGGGTGTAAAAATGGGTACCTGACTTCTAATGGGGAGGTAAAAGGCGGTGAAAGGAGAGGGATAGTAGTAATGGTTTTATTCATCAATTCACATTCACATATGTCGCGAACAATGGCAGCCCATTGGCTGAATTGGAGTTCGGGCATTACAATTATAGGACAGCAAAATTCAATTAAAATATTTCAACACTACTTTGTACTTAGGACAACATTGGGAATAAGGACTATATACATTTAAAATCAACAATCGAATTCAGCTTACAAATTGAGAGGTCAGGTATAGCAAGTTAAAAGGTATTTAAAATCTAGTAGAAATCGGAGCAATATTGTCTAGGCAAAGAAGTCAATTGTACGATCAGTGATTTATCATACGTGTCATATAGGGAACAGCACTATTCCTGTATCGTTCAGTTCTACAGCGATGGCTCCGCCTTGCGCTCCCGTCTGTCTTCTTCATGTCTTCTTCATGTCTTCAGTGTTGTCTTGCCGACCACTTGTGCGGCTACCCGGGTGCCCTGTGTGGAGGAGGGAGGAAACAGGCACATTATGATAATAATGATAACTATGAGTTCAGCGACCTCATACCTCCATGAAATGTTAAGAGTTTTTGTAGATTTTATGCAAATGACTTGTACAATAACATGATTTATGCAAGGTGATGTTCACCTTCAACTAACTTGCACATGCCACAGGTATGCACTTCCCATCATGTATCACTAAGCGGTTTTCCAATTTGTGTATTAATTATGCAAATCAGTTTCTCATTTTCATGTCTGGTATCTGTTTATGTTCCACCTATCATGAATTACATGTGTGACATTTATTGAAGTCCATTTATGGAAAACGATAGAATTATAAAATTTCCTAATTGACTATGCAAATAAAGTCTTAATCATTTGCATAGCATATATCTAATTATGTACATCTCTGCCTAAGCTACCTGCATGCCTAAATTGATAGAGAGTCGTCTTTCCTTTCTTCAGATATCCTCTTTGGAATATTTTTTACAAAATCATTGAGCCTCCATCATCAGTCCAAGTTTTGCTCTACATGCGAAGTTACTGCGTTCTTCCCAACTCCAAGTGTGTATTTACCTTTTGAAGGTCTGTCCTTGACCTGGTGCCGAAGTGTCCTTGACCTGGTGCCGAAGTGTCCTTGACCTGGTGCCGAAGCTAAAGTGTCCTTGACCTGGTGCCGAAGTGTCCTGGACCTGGTGCCGAAGCGTCCTTGACCTGGTGCCGAAGTGTCCTGGACCTGGTGCCGAAGTGTCCTGGACCTGGTGCCGAATCGTCCTAATTGGCTAAGGGCCGAACTGACCAGGGGCCGAAATATCCTGGTACACACGTAGACAAAAGAAGTGTGTGTGTGTGTGTGTGTTCGGTGTGTGTGTGTTCGGTGCGTGTGTGTGTGTGTTCGGTGTGTGTGTGTGTGTGTGTGTGTGTGTTCGGTGTGTGTGTGTGTTCGGTCTGTGTCTGTATATGAATCTGTATCTATACAGCCGGTATAACCGGTGTGTGTGTCACGATGTGTGTGTGTTTGCGTGTGTGTAGGTATGTGTGTGTGTCTCTGCATACCTGTATGTGTGTGCGCGCGCGCGCGTGTGTGTATCTTTGTGTGCGCGTATGCGTGTCAGTGTGTGTGTGTCAGTTTGTATCTTTGTTTTCGTGCGTGCTTGCCTGTGTGTGCGTGTGTTTATGTGTGTGTGCGGCCGTGTGTGTTGTTGTTGTTGTTAGTCTTTTGCGGTCGAATTGTATTTATGGTCTGTACATGTCGGTTCCAAAAGTGATAATGGCTATCGACCGGCGCCGGCAGGAATCCTATCCCACACGTAAGCCACACTCAATGAACTAGAGTTTTGCACCCCGGTAAACAAGAGCTAGCCTGGGTGCCATCCTATTTCTACCGGGGCTCCTACACTCGCTTCCCTATTTTTTGAGGGAAGCGAGTGTAGGAGCCCCGGTAGAAATAGGATGGCACCCAGGCTAAACCAGAGCCCATCGGGAGCTCCCCGGGATCTTGTCGGTGCTGGAAGTGTTGTCCGCCCGCGCGCGCAGGTCAAGTCGCGCCTTGGGCAAATAGCGAATGTTTACGGGGTAGGCTTCACTGTTTCACTCAGGGACGGCTGCCTGTAGTCAGAAAAGTCGACTGTCAATGAAAGATCGGCTGTCAGAAAAAGACCTATGACGCGGGAAATTCAGGAGCGGCTGAGCCGTGTCAATGTGTCTGGATTTCCGTTACTCTGATGTTAGTGTCGAGAAGACTAGAAAGAGAAAGTGGTTACACTTAGCCCACCGTGTACCTAGCCTGGCTGCCAGACCCCCAATCTCGTCGTGTACACGATAGATGATAGATATTTTAGAGATCGGGGGTCTGGCATCCAGGCTAATTATAGAAAAATTGCATTGCACATAGGCACTGTAACAACTACATTATGTAAAGCGAAATATAAACGAGTCACATTAATAAGATGTCCTGGAGCAAAGTCACCGTATATAAGAACTGTTACAAATCAAATACAAGTGAATATATGGGCGCCATTCGAATTCCTTCCTTGATCCTGGCTCCCGTGACGGCAATCACTGCTGTCATCTTCAGGGGTTCTCTTCATTCATTCGAACCACATGGAAGCTGCCAACCTTTCAAATATTGCAAACTTGACAAAATCATCCTTGCTTTATTTCAAAAGTTGCTTTTTGCGACATTGATGTTTAGATATAACATGTAAGAACATTTTTGGGCTTTCATCATTTGGTGACAGGACCACATTACGAATATCCTCCCACATGTCAGACCATTCATCAACCAACTTGCCTTGACCAATGGACCTCTGTGACCTGGTTCTAAGATCAGTTACAGATGGCCAACGGGCTTCAACTACCCTCACTACAGTCCTCATGTGGTTCAATTCGCCAGTGCGCTGCCCAGAGAAGGTTGCCATCCAACATCGTCCCCGACAAACATTTCGTTGGACAACGGAATCTTCTCAACGATTGTTTGTGGTCACCAAGTAAGTGCCTTTCCTTGTATTACAGTGATTACACTTTAAATCACACGTTTACAGTTTCCGTTTGGATGGTCTTAGCCAGACACTTGCACCGGGGTCGCGTTTACATCTACGACCTAGAGTCGGGGCATCCTGAATGCCACACCGAGACTTCTTGGAAACCCTGGCGAGGCTTCTTCTTCTTCTTCCGCTAATGTCCATCGGCCGACCGCTTGGCGGGCAATATGTACACGGACAGACCATGAACTAAATATCATTGAACCAGGTTGCGGCGAATTTGCACCTGCCTACGCGCATACCTGATCATACCCGTATGATGGAAAGTCTACTTTGAAATGTTCACATAAAAATTATGAGAACTGAGGTCACTTTCCCTAGCCTGGATACCAGATCTCTCGCGCTAGGCGATAACCCTTTTTGGCCGGGGGAGGCCACATGCGCTGTATAAAGTTGTCATCCGTCGCTCTTGGCTAATATTTATATGACCCGATTCACACGAGGAAAATTTCTCGCTGCGGGCGATCGAATTAACAAAGCACTCAGCGAATTTCATCGACAAAAAACGAATCTTTGTAAGCTTTGTGTGTTTTGTTGTCTTCTTGGTGGTACTTGTACGTTTTGAATGATATTCCCATTATAAAGTCAAGGGTAACACAAATCCAATTTAGCCGCGTGTCGCGGTTCCAGTGAGAGGGGGCACAAACTGGAGCAGCGAGGAGACTGTGGACCATTGACTGTGGATAGAAACTGTCCAATAAAAGGGGGCATAGACCACATTACTTGAAATAAGTCAGCAAGAAGATTCGAGATACGGGGTCACAACGTTTTTCGCAACGTGGGGCGCCAGGCGTGTGAAAAGGAAACTGCCGCACGACGTCGTTGTATGCCAGTATGAATCGTGATATTAAAGGGCCGTGTGATAACTGTGACGGCGGGGCAATTTGCTTCCCCGGCCGAAGGATTAGCGACTTTAGCGCGTTGGTCTGGTACCCAGGCTAGCGAGAGAGAAATTTAGGGGCCGTGCGCTAACTGTGGTGGCGGGGCAATTTGCTTCCCTGGCCGAAGGTAGCCTCCGTTGCCGGCAATGAGAAAAAATTATGCCGGAAGGAGTCTGAAACGGAGGCTATGCCGAATGAGCGGTGGTCTGGTACCCAGGCTGCTCGTTCCCCAGCCTTTCATGACTTTTATCTCTTTATCCAAATTCGTTGTCTTTAGGCTTCGTTATGTCATGCATGAATTGGAGATTTTTTCACTTTGATAGTGCAAAGATGTTCGGCCTAGTCAGCAAATACACCGCTACGATACTTAGTTCATAGCCGTCATGAACTGTGCAGCATAGTCCGTGCACATACGCAGCTAGGGAAAAAACAACTTTTTCAGGTCTTTGGAATTCGGCAATAACTTGGGTAAAATCGCTATATGAGATCTCCATCGCCTCCTTTGTCGGGAAAGTAAAAGGGGCTGAATTATTTAAAAGAGAGAGAAGAGCGATCGATAGACCAGAAAAGCATCTCCAGAAGAAGGTCTAGGTCTATTTGTTGGAATGCTCTGACTTCACGGTAGAGCCAGCTGTAAGACCTGCAATAGAAGAAGAAGAACTTTATTGCGCGACAATTGTAACAGGTACAATGTATGGCAACGTGACAATTGAACGTTTTCATAGCGTTGTATATGAATTGGCCAACATATGTAAGGTAGATATATTGAGTTTTTTTATTGACATGACATGATAATATCATATCAAATATTGTATCAGACGTACAAACAATCGATTATCATATGTTGGACAATCCATTATGAAGTGGAATTCTTTCTCAAGATCATTATGGTATGTTGGACACAGTCTCTCACCGGCTGGTGAGGTGCAGTGTCGGCCCTTTTCCATTTGTAGAGAGTGCGCACTAAGCCTTAGTTTCGTAATGCTATTTCTGAAAGACTTGTAGATGAGATGTGTACAGTCTTTGAAATCGAATCGGTCACGGTGCGTCTCTTTGCTACAATCGGTCCATCTCCCTATCTATTGATCTGTTTAAGAGTTTGGTTAAACCTATTTTACTACGTTGTAGTGAGGTTGAGGATTGCTGTAGATGTTCTGATATTTTCATTGGGATATAGTTTAATCCCACTGAAAATAAGATCTCTGCATTAATTGTACATATATTCTAGTACGGAAGTTGATAGACTAGTCACTTAGGAAAGAAATCAGACCCCTCGTCTACATGTACTCGCCCTGCTCTTGTGCCATTCAAGAAATACAGTGATAAACTGAACTTGATATACCAGTCAGACACTGTATCGCAAATTTTACAAGTTTCGTCGTAAGGGGTGAATTAGGAGAATTCCTATTGATCGTTGACAGCCAAACACACGTAATGAAAATATTGAAGATAAATTTTAATTTGTGATGGCCTGTCCCGCTTAACTTATGGTAAAGAGAGAGATGCGCTGTTACAAAGTACTAGTATTGCTTCTGAGACAAACTTCACCCTATCTGGTACACAGAACGATATTTCCCATGTATTGTTGTCATGTCCAACTCCTATACCGCCGACATGATTATACTTCATTTTAAAAGCGATGGGGAAAATCATCCATACATGGCTATATTGCAATCCATACACTATTATCTATAATATTTTGTACTTATAATTGTAGGATAGATTAGCATTTCAGTATTGTTGATTTACTGCCATACATTGTACCATGTACGATTGTCGAGCGACAAAGTTCAGTTAATAACTTGCTCATGTGGGCTTCAAACGCAAATGCGCCGCACGTCAGTGTGAGTGCAAATGAAAAGTTCTCGACGGTGCCGTCATGAGCTGCCGCGGCAGTGCCGCCACAGTGCCGCCGATTCAGAAACCCGTTTTTCATGTCGCCGATTGCACCCTTCGTCTCTGTACAGTCGCGTCTTCGTTGGAAGCGGATAGCTGTAAAGACTACAGTATCCTTTTATTTCAGCCTAGATACCAGACTGTTTCAAAGGCCTTCGAAGGTCAACTCCTCAACATTCAACAAGCCACTAGAGGGCCGAAAATCTAATAATTTTGTCCTATCAAAGCAATCCACTTAGCCATTTTTCGAGATATCATCTTCACAGACACGCACACACACACACGCGCGCGCGCGCGCGCGCACCCCGAAATATAACCCTTTGGCGAAGGTAATTATATCTAGATTTTCCCTGCCGCCTCGTTGATCTGTTCCCCGTGCCATAATCTAGACCAAAATTACGTCTTTATAATTGACGATGACTTTATAATTACTCCAACGGACTAAACCCGCATGCTTTGCTTGGGAAAGTTTTCAAGACTGTTCTGACCTCGGATCCGATCACCAGGCAGCCGGAATGCTGCATTAAGTTTATAGGCAAGGGATGGTTTGAGTTAGATGCGAAGGTCGTAGGTTGTTCTCTGCGTGATTTCCAGGACATCTCAAGGATCCTCAAGCTTTCCAAGAAACCAACCGTGTTAAAACTCACGTGCGCTATTTGTAACATCCTATAGCCTGGATCTGTCAGGCCTAATCTATACCGATAATGAAAGCAACATTAAGCATTTTGGATCTCTACTGAGGAAACCCTCTTTGGAGATAAGTGACAGATAAAAGTGATGTGTCCTAAAGTAGGTTAGAAAGGGTTTTTTTTTGGGGGGGGGGGGGGGGGTAGGTCTTGTGGTTACTTGACTTCACTATATTTTCTGGCGAGTACTAACGTTAGTATTTGTTTCTTAGCGGACTTTTGGACCCAGCATAGCCGCACAGACAGTATCAAATCCCACTTCACTCTGCTCTCTGTTCGGGTTGAAATACGAAAAAAATACATCTGCGCGTAACACTTTTGCTTCTGTTCGGGCCACACAGATATGGGTGGTAATAACGGGGCCTTAGGCCGAGGCCCGAACAGAAGCAAAACTTTAAAGTGTTACGCGCGGATGTCATTTTTACAAACACTCCTAAGCCCCAGTGGCCATAACCCTTGAATCGCATCATGGCTCACCTTTCCTGACCCTCCTCCGCGCCACCAGAGTGACATGTGGGGTGTGGTATATCTTACCCCTTCCCAGAGACAACAGGCGAAGGTCATTAACAGAAGTGACCGGTAAAATTAACAAAAGAAAAATCTAGCGATTAATTTAGTGATCCATACACCAACCATTTAGTAATTTGCCTTTGCTTGAACGTACAAAGGAAAATGTCGTGTATTCAGTGATGTCGGAATGTCGTATCTTCTTTTGGCAAGAAATATACGACCGCCCGGCCTGGTGTATACAGCCCTGTTACTAAAGCCCCGGTCACACTAAACTCACGTCGTACCTACGATGCACGTACGATGCATTTCTCGTACAACGCAGGTAAATCGCAGGTAAATCGCAGGTAAATCGTAGGTAAAATCAGCTATCGCAGAGCGTCGGGCAATGTTCAAAATTTTATCCAACATCGTACGATTTTTATAGCCTCATATTTAGGCTTTATTGCGACCTTTTTATCTAATGATGAGGTGACGAATTCATAAATTTCGACCATGTTCGGATGGTTTTAGTTACCCTAATATATTGCCGATGCTGATGCAAATTGTAACCATCATAAGACAATAGCAACCAGAAAACAGTGCGCCCGTAGAATAGCCTGCTTCCAAGTTTAGATTTTCTACGTGTCAGGTCCAGAACCAGGCGCATATAATTGCTTTATGTCTGTATACACCTGGGTTTATAATTAGATCATACCTCAGTCCTATCCTGTCTCTATTTTCAGTTTCAGTTTTTGTTTGACGTTTTATGCCTATTATGTGCTTTCTTTTTGGACAATACAACTGGCCTGTCATATTCTTTCTGTGGGCCATCCGCAAACTGTTCTCTTGGCAAACTAAAAGTAGAGACAGGATGGGACTGAGGTCTGATATAATTATGAACCCACGTGTGTATAGCCATGAAACAATCGTATGCATCACCTGCACGCGATACTTGATCTGACACGTGGAAAATCATAGCCTTGAAAGCAGGCTCTTAAGCGGGCGCGCTGTACAACGGTTGCCAATGCGCTCTGGTGGCTGCACTTTTCAACAACATCGACAATATCAGGGAAAACTGAAACCATCAGAAAACGATCGAAATGTATACATTTTTCACCTCATTGGTATAAAAAGAAGGCCGTAGTGAAGTCTGTATTGGGGGCAATAAAAATCGTACGGCGACGGAGGGAAAATTTTGAACATGTTCAAAATCATCTTTAGCTGTATTTTTCGACGTAGGACGCTTGGCGATGGCTACTTTTACGTGCGATTTACCTGCGATTTACCTGCGATTGACCTAGGTACACTAAAAAAACCCATCGTACGATGTACCTACGTTATATGTGACCACCACTTTGTATGTGTTAACTATTGCACCCGGTTTTTCCCAAACGTACGACGTACGGCGCTGTCATGACGGAAGAAACCCCATCGCAGGTACGACGTGAGTTTAGTGTGACCATAGCTTAATCAGAGCGGTTTGACCGCCACCCCCGGTGCGGAGAGGGGCCACGTGCGGTGAAATTTTCCTGCTGATTTTCTTTCGCTGTAGGAGGAGGAAAAAGGCTTTCACGGTGCTTCAAATTCACCGTTGAAACAATTCCGTAGAAAAGCAGTCATACGAGAAAGATATATTCGCGGTGTCTAGAATTCACAGTGGAGAGCTCATCGCGAAAATAACGACCACAAAACTTTGACAACTGGGTGGGGTTGAGGTAAAATATATATTAAAAAAACATAAAGTGTATCAGACAAGGAAGTTATTCCTCTAACCTGCGTGAACGCACTTCAGACGAATCGCATTCCCACTCACGATTTACATGGTGAAATTCTGTAGCTTTTAATCAGTTTAGAATTTTCACGTCAAAATAAATCGTCAAATTTCGTTATTGTGGAGGACGATTGCTGATCTGTCCGCGCGGCCCCTCTGCGCACCAGGGGGATCGACAGAGGAGAAAGGACCCATTACCGGCTGACCGTCCTGTCTGGCAGCCGCATGTTTCAGCGGTGGGTTTTGCTACAAGAAGGTCTACGGAGTTAAAGAGTTATTTTTATGAATTTATGATGAAACGAAAGAAGAAAGAAGAACTGGCTGAGAACGTCAATCATCTGTTTTCCCTCCTACTGCCATAAACAGTTAAATATGTCTAATTAGTTGGTAGAGTTCTTCAGCAGCTGGCTCTACAAACACGTCAATACAGCTCCTCTACGGAGGTAAAACCTTTTCTGTAGAGTGACTTGAACCGTGTTTTCCAAACACTTTTTGTCGTTCTGTAGAGCCCCTCCATATAAGATTTCCTTGAAGGTGACGTGAACCATGTGTGTAACGGGGGGTGCTCTAACATCGCACGTTTTTTACGCGCTCGAACTCACGGCGCCCCATCGCTGGTTGCCAGAGAGTGGTCAGGTTTTGATGAATGAATTTTGAACACATTCATCTAAAGAACTTGGATAAGAAATGTATCCAGACTGTTCATGAGCCCTTCACGCTCCGAGTTACAAGCGGCAAACGCTGTGAGACGTTTTCGCGAATGTACGTTCTGATTTAGTGCTACGCTTGATAGTGTGCCTAACTTAGCACGCTTTTATAATATCGCTCTCTTCGGAAGTTGGTGATGGAGTTAAGAAAATGTAAATGAGGCTTGCAGTCTACTATATTCTAGCTTTCTTTTGACCGGAAAATTTTGACTGTGTGCACTTCTCACGTCATGTGAGAAAGGCTATATCTAGCCAAGGACCTCCTTGATCTAGCGCATCCCAGCTCATGATTTCACGGGAAATAGGCTACTACGCACTGTGTGCGTGGCCCGACGTACGTATTGCATGCGGCCCGACTGACAAATTAATTACGAAAAAACGACAACGCTTACATCAACAATACTCCGCCTACTTATTGCCTAATGTCTTCGCCATCTTTGTATTCAGTTTCCTTTTCATAGACGGTACCAATCACATGTTAGAGCGTAACAAATCTCTGAACCTCGCTGTGCGTTAAATCGCACCGCCACCTACTTATTGGGAAATATCTTAGCCATCTCTGTTTTCAGTTTCCTTTTCATAGACGGTACCAATCACATGTTGGAGCGTTACAAAGCTGTGCGTTGAATCGCCGTCCGCCACCATCGCGGCCCAAAAAAAATGGCGGGAAAACAACGTCGGCAGACGGCAGTGATGTTTACGTGTTTTCTTTGGTCAGTTTTCTACTCAACAAACACTTTAAGACCCAAATTTTTAGTGTTTTATGAAGTTATATTTCTTACGTGAATGACAGTTGTGTGTCAGCTTGGCATAGGTCGTATATCTAGGCGCCGGGACGTCTAGCTACGCAGTGACCCTCTACTCAGTCTACTCAGCGCTACCAGCATTATTGTCAAAATATTATTTTTCGACAAAACAAGAAATGAATATGTACAAATATGTTTTGAATGCAAATAACAGCTGTGTGCATGAACTTCATTTATCTACCTTCCTTATCAGTATAGTCAGTGGTCACAAACACAGCGTACTTATGCAAAATAAGGTCAGTAAAAAATCCGTGCGATGTTAGGGCGCGTGCGATGTTCGGGCGCCCCCCCGTTACATTCAAAGTGCGTCGAGCCGCCAAACAGGGTTTCGGTCTGAAGAGCTCCTCCATACAGATTTTGAAGGTGACGTGAACCATGTGTCCACAGTGCATAGAGCTAATAGCTCTATGGAGCTAGCAAAAACTTGTCACAGGCCTATACGCACGCACACACACACACACACACACACACACACACACACACACACACACACATTTACAACAAATTCCTGCAAAACAATTTAGTAGTGTTCAACGCAGGTGCCAAATTGATTAGCTGAACGACGCTCACCAGAAGTCGGGCTGAGTACCGACGACGACCGTCCGATTATTGTCACGGGAAGCCCGGGCAAGGCTCGCGCGAGGCCGAGGAGTTCGGACGACCTCCCACTGGAAAAACCGTGGTCTAAAATCGTCGGATTGCGGGCAGCTCTGGTGAGCGTCGTTTTGGTGTCAGCGGGAGCTTGGACGGGCTTCGGCAGAACTCCTGTCCGCTAAACAGCCTGACTATTGACCGATGTTGGCCGTTGCTCGAGCGAGCTACGGGCAACCTGCTGAGGGGAGCTCTCCGAGCTAAAATATCGTCGCCTCCTGTGACCCGAACGTTGGCCGAGCTGCTAGAAATCACCCAAAGCCCGCGTACTCGCCAGGACGTCAGCCGAAAATGCCCATTTGGAGCTCACAAACACGGCGGCAGAACTCAATTCTTTAAATTTCTGAGGGTCATCCTTTTGGTCAAGTCTTGATTATGGGTTTCAATGGGATGTTTGACAAAGATCATTCCATTTTAGCCCAAAAGAAGTGGAACTAGTTGAGTTGGAGTGGAAATAAGCTGGTGTTCCACGACCTCATATGATGTTTATCTTTTCGAGTAGTAATCCTGTGTATTCTGCTACTGCAGCGGTCTTGACACTCTTCGAGGAACATATGACAAATGTTTCTCATTGATTATGCAAATAAGGGACTCATTTGCATTAATTATATTAGTTTATCATCTTCTTTACGCAAATAACACAAGTTGTCCAAAGTATGAAAGTCTCATCTTAACAAAAACGCTATTAAAGCTTTTCCTGAAAAAATATGTAATGAGACCCTCATTTGCATGA
The DNA here is from genome assembly GCF_035083965.1 of Branchiostoma lanceolatum. Lineage (NCBI taxonomy): Eukaryota > Metazoa > Chordata > Leptocardii > Amphioxiformes > Branchiostomatidae > Branchiostoma > Branchiostoma lanceolatum. The sequence goes on from NC_089726.1 coordinate 23,432,192, forward strand.
TTTATGTCTGATATCGTCCAAATTCAATTACCTTCGAGATGCTGCAGGAATGAAATTTCCATCATTTATTACTATGGAATTATAGTATCTTCTCATTGATTATTCAAATTAGGTATTCATTTGCATGATTGATATCTACCGATATTCCTATCTTTCTCGGTCACATATGTCACGTGAGAGTCCTATCATGGAATGCAGTGTATTAATAAACTTTTCTCATTTATTATGCAAATTAGATCCTGATTTGCATAATCAGCATATGATTATGTTAACCATCTATATACCAAAAACCATGACGATCTGCCAACCCCTTCTTGAGCTATTCCCTTTCAAAGCTTGAACAAAACCGCCTCCTGCAGTTAAAAAAGCTTACTCTCCCTCCCAAGAGCTAACTGCCACACAAAAATCATCACCATAGCATGTCCAGAACATGAGATATCAAAACCAGAAATTCTGCTGCAGTACCATACAATGTAGCAAGCCGCTAGGGGGCTACCCTGGGAGACCAGACACCGTATATCGGCGCGCCCAAGCTTTCCCGGCCCACCCTCCCGCTGGGCGCTGCCCCCGAAGACCGACCCCGCCCCAATCTCCGCTGTAAACCCAAGCTCCGCTATTCGGCTAGCGGAGCTTGGGTTTACAAGATCTAATCATTTCATCATGCCTGGATGGATTGTCTTCATATTTGAAACCTTTCAAGTATGAAGACAATCCATCCAGGCTTTCTTGCGTTATCGTGTTCACACAAAGACAGACACACACACGAACGCTGACGAAAACATAACCTTCTAGGCGAAGGTAACAAGTATCCAGAAACCCTTTGCAAAAGTAATCTTTGAGCTTAACCCAAGATTTCTTAACAGGGCCCCAGTTGAAGTTTGTTCAATGGTTGTTCTAGCCTGGAATCCAAGCCTATTATAGTAGCAAGTACCAGAGGAGACTCGGGAGCTATGTTTGGATTCCAGGCTATGGCTGTTCGCGATATTATATGCTATGTACACCTGGCTGTAATCTATCTAGAGGGTACTCGGGGGTTATCAGATCTATATTGATACGGTCAGGCAGCAATTGCATTACACCCGACGGTGTAATGCAATTGCTGCCTAGTCCAAGTTCAAGTTGTCAATACAATCATTTTTTTGGATTCAGAAAAATATCATTAGCAGGACCAGAACACTCTCCTCTGGAGTTGACTTACCCTTTAAGCCAGCGTCGGTCGACTTTGTAGATCGCCCGAAGCTCGCCGAATTCCAAAATCACCCGAGCGTCGACCGTATTTTCCACTGAAAATCTCGGGTACGTCCGTCGAACACTAAAAACTACAAACCCCCCATGGGATGGTACCATCTCTTGGACATGGACGAAGTCAGAATCGACTAACCTGGTAAACTAAAAGGCCAATATTTGGATCAACTTTGATTTCTAAAAATCGCCCGAAGCCCGCGTTATCGACAGGACGCCGGCCGTCCTTAGGCCGAAAATGTACATTTGAAGCTCGCCAACACGTCGACCGAGCTGAATTTCTTATTTGTGACGGGGGCTTTACGACAGTTAACGTCCCAACACAGTCCGGGGCACATAGATCATAGATAAATCCATATGTTCAACGTGCTCCTAAAGTTACATCCTATTTCTGATGTTTTCAGAGTTCCAGCAAACTACAATGATGAAGCCAGTTACCACAGGGTTCCTCCTGTCAGTGCTACTTATGCACGTACTGGTGAGTTGAGACTAAACATTTGCCTTTATAGCAGCCAACAGAAAAGAAAACAATAGAACTGCAAATACAGCATATGTAGATTTCAGCAAAGATATCAATGATTTCAAGCCGTCAAAACCAATAGATAGAAATTTCGTCAGGTATTTTCCTTCTCCCTGAGAAAGAGGGGAACAGGTTTTTCTGTACGTGCAGTACACATTTCAAACTTCTCTGCGCGTGAAAACCTCATGTTTGGAAATCACTTTGATTTTACAGAAATTTATGGAAAAAAATTACAAGTACATTTGTATGCGGCTTACATTGTAAAACGTAACAATATGAGACTTTTCTTAATTCTGTTTGTTTGTTTTTGCTTTTCACATTTTCTCACATTTGTTTTGCGCATGACTGTTTAGACTGAAATTTGTAAAAATCATAGAACTGATACAGCTAGCATCATTACAACGCTTTGCATGTTTTTCAGACTGTTAATGGCGTGCCTGTAAAACCAGACCAACAAGATCAAAAAGTATCGAGAAAGGATCGTGTCCGTGACCTGGACCCGCCATATGAGTACCCACAGGAACCAGCTGCACCTGCAGGATCGGCAACAGACGGGACTCAGAAGCCAGCACCTGCACCAGCACCTGTGCCAGCACCTGTGCCAGCGCCTGCTCCAATGCCAGCACCTGCGCCTGCACCTGTACCGGTTTCTGCACCAGCGCCTGCACCTGTGCCAGCACCTGCTCCTGTGCCAGCGCCTGCACCTGTCCCTGTGCCAGCACCTGTACCTGCGCCGGTTCCTGCGCCAGTACCTGTACCAGTTCCAGCACCTGCGCCGGTTCCCGCGCTTTCCCCTGTTCCCGCCCTTTCGGCTTATCCTTATCCCTCCCCATACCCGTCTGCTGCCGCATCCTACCCATACCCGTCTCCTTCCTCATACCCGTCCTCTGCCGCATCCTACCCGTACCCGTCTCCCTCCTCATACCCGTCTCCCTCCTCATACCCGTCTCCTTCCTCATACCCGTCTCCCTCCTCATACCCGTCTCCCTCCTCATACCCGTCTCCCTCCTCATACCCGTCTCCCTCCTCATACCCGTCTCCCTCCTCATACCCGTCTCCCTCCTCATACCCGTCCCCTGCGGCATCGTACCCATACCCGTCTCCCTCCTCATACCCGTCTCCCTCCTCATACCCGTCTCCCTCCTCATACCCGTCTCCCTCCTCATTCCCGTCACCTGCGGCATCCTACCCATACCCGTCTCCTTCCTCATACCCGTCGCCTGCCGCATCCTACCCATACCCGTCTCCTTCCTCATACCCGTCTCCCTCCTCATACCCGTCCCCTGCCGCATCCTACCCATATCCGTCTCCCTCCTCATACCCGTCTCCCTCCTCATACCCGTCTCCCTCCTCATACCCGTCTCCCTCCTCATACCCGTCACCTGCGGCATCCTACCCATACCCGTCTCCTTCCTCATACCCGTCCCCTGCCGCATCCTACCCATACCCGTCTCCTTCCTCATACCCGTCTCCTTCCTCATACCCGTCCCCTGCGACATCCTACCCATACCCGTCTCCTTCCTCATACCCGTCTCCCTCCTCATACCCGTCTCCCTCCTCATACCCGTCTCCCTCCTCATACCCGTCTCCCTCCTCATACCCGTCTCCCTCCTCATACCCGTCTCCCTCCTCATACCCGTCTCCCTCCTCATACCCGTCGCCTGCAGTATCCTACCCATACCCGTCTCCCTCCTCATACCCGTCTCCCTCCTCATACCCGTCTCCCTCCTCATACCCGTCTCCCTCCTCATACCCGTCTCCCTCCTCATACCCGTCTCCCTCCTCATACCCGTCTCCCTCCTCATACCCGTCTCCCTCCTCATACCCGTCTCCCTCCTCATACCCGTCTCCCTCCTCATACCCGTCGCCTGCCGCATCCTACCCATACCCGTCTCCCTCCTCATACCCGTCTCCCTCCTCATACCCGTCTCCCTCCTCATACCCGTCTCCCTCCTCATACCCGTCTCCCTCCTCATACCCGTCTCCCTCCTCATACCCGTCGCCTGCCGTATCCTACCCATACCCGTCTCCTTCCTCATACCCGTCTCCCTCCTCATACCCGTCTCCCTCCTCATACCCGTCGCCTGCCGCATCCTACCCATACCCGTCTCCCTCCTCATACCCGTCTCCCTCCTCATACCCGTCTCCCTCGTCATACCCGTCTCCCTCCTCATACCCGTCTCCCTCCTCATACCCGTCTCCCTCCTCATACCCGTCTCCCTCCTCATACCCATCCCCTGCCGCATCCTACCCATACCCGTCTCCCTCCTCATACCCGTCTCCCTCCTCATACCCGTCTCCCTCCTCATACCCGTCTCCCTCCTCATACCCTTCTTCTTATCCATCTTCTGGGTATTATTAAAGGACTCTTACTTCCGAAAACTTCTACCGCACCAAAGGCGGTATTTAATAGTTCCTCATAAGTTTCACCTCTCTACCAGAATACTTCTATCGTGTTTGCTGGCTTAGGAGCGATAGTTTATGAACTATGATGGGCAGAATCTGTAACGATCGTTCTCAAAAAGCACTATATTTGACATTATTGTTCACATGATATCGTATTGGTTGTATTGTAGCGGCAGCAGAAGGACTAAGTAATTAATGACATCGTGGATAAAGACCACAGTTCGTTGCAAGGCATCATTATGACGACTGTACTTTGACTGGTTTTTGTGATGCTGCTTTGTTTTAAAACCCCATCTTTAGCACTGTTGTTTTGTGAAAAATTGTTGGCGTTCCTTAAAAGAAGAGCTTATCATCCTATCGATTCGTATCGTACACTAAGAGATTTTGATAGTATAATTGAAAGCAATAATACTTACTAATCTACTTACGTTTATGATGGTTTGTAGTAAGATATACTTTGTGTTAACTTGTGCAAATAGCTCACTATTGTGTAATTGGCGTTTTAAGCTGGTACATTTTCCAGAAATCCTGTATCTATAATCCTTATGTCTAGACTACTAATATTGTACAGTGTTAGGTAGATTATTATTTGATATTAAAAACAAGGCATTTTCAATATGCGAGTTCTGATTCTCATTTTGCACCCTGGCGGTAACTGATGTGAAAACAAGGAATGTAGGTCCAAGAGGTTCGTCACAGGGAAAGGTATATATATATATATATATAGAGAGAGAGAGAGAGAGAGAGAGAGAGAGAGAGAGAGAAGAGAGAGAGAGACATAGATAGATAGATAGATAGATAGCCAGCTGAATAGACAGATAGATATAGATACAATAGATAGATATAGATATATAGATATATAAATGCATGCCGCGAGTAGATAGTATTGTTGTGGACACTTAGACGCAAAGGTTCTGAAGTTAAGGGTTCCTCACTGGGCATGAACAAAATGGCGTCGTCACTGGACGTCCAGCCCGGAAGAAAGTTCGTCACTGGAAAGTAAACTTGGCACAAAAAGTTTGGAAACTTCACTTTGGCTGATCATATTTCCCTGGTTTCTTGATCAATTTCAATGATTTATATGTTGTTGGAAAGCTTGTGTATGATACCCAACTCATTATAATTGCAATCTCATGGAGCGAGCTTACGCGAGTGGGTTGTAGAAAAAAGTGCACAAATTTCCCTGCTAGCAAACACTCAGCTCAGCGCCAAACCTATTTGTGGTGGTGTCGTCCGCATCGTGAATAGAACGGTGTTAGAGGAATGTTATGTTCACAGCTACAGATGAGATAAGATTTATTTCGATTGTTGGAAGGGTAAATGGAAGTGTGGGGGCAGCGAGGAGATCCCTATACTGACTGTTGCACAGACGCCTTTCTCCATCCAGTCACATTTCCTAGATTCTTACCTCTGCAATATGAGACTGAGTGCCATTCTGCAAGATGATAGTGCACGTCCATACAGAATGGAGTCATTTCAGACCACCTCCATGAAGGTGCAGGAATATAGAGGACAGAATGGCCTTCCTGCAGCCGAGATCTCAACACAATTGAACACAGTCTCAGACTCTGTGATCACTGATCAGCTTGGGCGAGCTGTGAATGCAAGAATGGTCAGCAGAACAATACGACCTGTGACGACTCCTTGTGGAAGAATGCCCAGGTACCGCGTAATGAAACTGGTGACAAGCACAAGGAGGATGTGCCGGGCTGTGGTGACAGCGCATGGCTTGTGTACTCAGTATTAAGCCACCTTCATCATAACTGAGGCTCCTTTACGCATTTTTTTGTTTGGATAAAGACAAACCTTGGCGTTCATATCATTGTGTTTTGTTGATTCAAGTTTGATATTACCCTCGTACTCACACAGGCCACGTGCTACCAGCAGAAGAAAAAATACTGAATTGAGCGTTTGAGCTTTAGTAGGGTAATCTGGGCACTTGTTTTATGTAACCCGCTCGCATAAGCAGGTCTGGTGCTCGTTCCATTAATTTAGAACCATCAAAAGTTTGGTATCATGGGAAAGAAAATCACACAAGCTTTTTTTTAATGATATATAAATCATTGAAATTGATCAAGAAACAACGGAGATATGATCCACCAAAGTTAAGTTTCCAAACTATTTATACCGACTGTAGTAAGTAGTAATTACCTTCGCCGAGAAGGTTATGTACAGGGTAGCGTTCGCGCGCGCGTGTGTGTGTGTGTGTGTGTGTGTGTGTGTGTGTGTGTGTGTGTGTGTGTGTGTGTGTGTGTGTGTGTGTGTGTGTGTTTGTGTGTGTGTGTGTGTAGTGGACCAGCATAACTCGAGAATGCCATGATGGATTGTCTTGGTATTTTTGGTATGTTGGTAGGTTTTGATGAGACCTGAAAACGATTAGATTTTGGGCCCCCTAGCGGCTTCTTATGGTATTACAGTGGAACATGCTATGGAACTGATTTTTGAGTGGTAGATAGATCTTTGGACAGAGAATAAGTAGTATAGCTTTGGGCCACCTAGCGGCAGGAGCAAGTTTTGCGTCTGACTTTGAAAGGGAATAACTCAAGAAGGGCTTGATGGATGGTAATGATTTTTGGTAAGTAGATAGTTTGAGTGATGATGTACATGATTAGATACTTCTTATGCAAATCAATATCTAATTTGCATATTTCATGAGGAAAGTTTATACATCCGCCAAATTCCATGATAGGACTCTGAAACAAGTGACATATGTTACTGAGGAAGAGAGAAATATTGATTGATATAAACTATGCAAATAAAAACCTCATTTGCATAATTAATGAAAAATACTATAACTCAAGATGGCCTTGATGGATGGTCATGATTAATGGTATGTAGATAGCTTGTGTGATGCTTAGTATAATTGGACGATAATTATGCAAATCAGATTCTAATTTGTATAATTAATGAGGCAACTTTAAAAATCCGCTTTGTTCCATGATATGACTATTCAAATTGTAACTGAGGAAGAGAGGAATGTTGATAGGTAGAAAATCTGCAAATGTTGGCCTAATTTGCATACTTAAAAACTACTATAATTCCATACTGGTACATGACGGCATTAAGCCGGTGCAATGGCCTAGTTGATAGAGTGCTCGCCTTGCACACGGTAGGTCGTGAGTTCGAACCCCGGCCGGGTCATACCAAAGACTTTAAGAATGGTACATACTGCTTTCTCTGCTAAGCACTCAGCATTTGGGAAAGAGTATGGAAGTTAAACACACATCACTACCAGCAGACCAGCCCCCTGCTGTAGTGACTTGCACAAATGTGTGTGGCCCAAGGGCTATAGAAATGGAAATGGACGCCACCCCTATGCGTCTTTTCAAGACGCCCGGGTCACTTTAACTTTAACATGACGGCAATTTCATACATTTGATACTTTTTTGGTGGCATCGGGAAGTTATGTGAATGTGAACATCGTTGAATCAAATTAAGTCACATAAATGAAACTAAGCACACTTCTTAATTGTTAAACATATAATATCTGTGTCAAGTTTCGTTTCTCTTAACTAATGGAAAAGTAGTCTATACAAAGTAGTCTTTAATCAACAAATCTCATATTTGGTTATGTTATCAACTGGCTCTGATATCACACCTCACTCTATCCTAGCAGCCGTAAGAGAGGAACTGTACGGAGTTCAGAAGTAAAATTTGGGATGTAACTTAAAAGTTCTAGAGACATACATGTATGTCCTAATACAGGTGTAGCTTTAGCTTCTTAAAGCAACTGTAAATGGGTCATGTCTGACTTATCTTTGCCTCCGACAAGCTTCCAAGGGTGTGGTCAACTTGAAGTTAACTCAGTCGCTGGTAAAATGTAAAAAAAACAATGAGATGCTTCAGTCTTAAGAAGAGATGTTCGTTTACATTTGTGCCAACTGTCAACTCATTTCATACAAAATAAACCTGCTATGATAAAAAGGCGTTTCTTTTTTACTCCCCCTCGTATGTTAGATTTTCTCTCTAGTCGTGCTGATACCATGATATTGCCATTTCAAACTACCGTCCGTCCGTCCAACTGAGAATGACCTTGCTCTCCGACAAGTGCTAACAATTTTCCGGGAGAAAGGATCCACCATGATTATCTTGCCGCCAAGTACCGAATGAACGAATGAATATTTTATTTTCGTGGTCCATCCCATAGGACACTAAATTGAGTACATAAACTTGGCATAGTGTTGGTAGAGTTTACAGTGATAAATCATAGATAAATCATGAAAATAACAGTATTGAATAACACGAAGGAACATACCTCGTATATTGATTCACATGAATTGAAAGAAATACGAGTGATACGTATGGTAGATGAACAACACGTATACCAGCTTAGTATATAAAAGTCAAAACAGTACATGACAGGGTAGAGACAAAACAAAACAAAACCCAAACTAGATGCAAAACAGGATCAAATCATTCCACTTAGGTATTTTTGCTGTTTTTGTCTTCTTATGAATAGATATAGTGCTTACGTTTCTTCCAAGCCTGTTGTATGTATGAAGCAATTTCAAATACCCCCCCCCCCCCCGTGAATAACAATTTTTTCAGCTCTTTCCCAAACGATGTCAGGTCTCTTGTTGTACATTTTGCTGAACAGTGTTTGGCGTAAGCTGTCATAAAAATACAGCAGCTATTGTTCCTTCCTTGGCTTGAAGAGGGTGCTAAGCTAGGATATAAACATGTCCGAAGCAAAAAAAAACCACGACAAAACGGCCGCACCGCACACATCAGCCCTTCGGTAACAACCCGTTTGTTGAGTCAGCAGAACGTCACTCAAAGTCGATCCCCACCGTCATGGCAACTTGTACATAATTCATGGGGGGGGGGGGGGGGAATGCCGTATCTATGGCAATACTGAATATGTCCATGTGTTTCTAGTTGTGTTAGGAGCAAACTTTGAGGAAAATATCGCCTTCAGTCCACTACATGTAACACACACACAAAATAGACAAAAAGGTGTTCCTCACAAATCTGAATAACAGAATTCTGGGTAATGAATATGGCGGCGGTTAAATACACCAGCATGTCGTATTTATGATTTACCACACTTCGAGTCCATTTGCGGGTAAGCAAAAGAGATTTTGACAAGTTGTCTTGTAAATAATTGTATTTAGCAGGAAGCAGATGTGACATTTGTCTTATAAACCAGCGATCAACCATGTAGTGTAATTATCCCACGACGAACTCAGACTGTTTCAATAAGGGACGGAGAGTTTTTGACGTCGTAACAGTCGAATGCATGGATATCGAAGTTCTTTACACAGTTTTTTGAATACGTTAGTCTGTCAGGTTTGCATTTATGGTGATATTACTGACGTTGCATCTATCACATATCCCTAAATACCCCTGTTTTATATTACCCTGCGGTTTTCTGTGAACTAATGTTACATTTCCCTGGTGGATAATGATGGGAACTACAAACGTATGTTTGTGGCAACTAAAATGTACTAGTAATCGGTAGTCAAAGCTAAATCATTGATTTTTAATAAGGTAATAATACTAATAGATGCCTTCTTTTGATGCCAACCCAATCTATGAAGGCCTTGCCGCGATCAATGTTTAAACATTGAAGGGTTTTCTTCAAGTTTTCGATGAAAAATGTTCCTCGTTCGTAACGGCGATATAAAAGCAAAGTGACATGTCATGCTTAGCAGGCAGCATTAATATTCAAAAGCCACAACAAACTGCATCTCCAATGACATCCAAAACATTTACAAATCTGTCACACGACTTTGTCGATATTGCACAACTCAATTCAATTTTACATATTGGCCCCAGGTGGATGTTCGATTGCGAGACTATTTTAGGGTACTGGAAAATAAGCGACAGACCAGTTCAGACACGTAGCGTCTAAGACTGAGTATTATTTCATTTCATTTGGTTACAAACTCACAAATTAACAGCTAGTAAACGTTTTCCGCAAAGACATTCAGCAACTAGAAAGGCAGCATTTTGGAGCAAGCACAGCATATTCCACCCATCTCCCTCCCCATGTAAGAATGGACGGTTCCAAAGTTTCACCTGGGCAAAATTAAACTATTAAAAAGGTTCTGCCCCAAAGTGATCTATTGCAAAGTCGAAAGTGGAGCTTGCCCAATTTCCCCCCCATGAAAGAATGGGGTCTAACACAGGTATAACCCCGTACATTATGGACCATGTAAAAAACACTTCCACTCATAAATTGGATCATCCTAGTCCAAAATTGAATTGGTTCATTATGTTTGGAGGTCCAAAGTCCAAAATTAAATTTCCGAAAATGTCCCCCCGTGCAACAATGAACTCGAACGACACCTCCATGCAAAATGGACAAGTCCAAAAACACTTCCACTAAAACAAGAGTTCGGAGACCTCATATCTCCATGAAGTATTCTGATTATGCAAATGACTTTCACATTCATATGATATATGCATCGTCTTGTACACCTTCAATTGACTTACACAGGTCACAATGTTGACAGTCCAATTATTTACCACATGGAAGAAGTATGGCACATTTGAATTTAAGTCCCTTACCTTACCTTGGACCTTAGATCCCCCCCGCAACCAACACCTATCGACATACCAAATATCATCATAATCCATCCAGAGGTTCTTGAGTTATGCTGACTATAAAAATCCGGAAATACAAACACACACACACACACACACACACACACACACACACACACACACACACACACACACACACACACACACAGACACACACACAGACACACACACAGACACACTGATTTTTAGAAATCCCCTCACGTGCAACAAAGGACTTTTCCAGCACACCCCATGTAAAATTGACCAATCCAAAAACACATCCACTCAAAAAATTGATTTAGCATATTCACCCCAGGTAAAAATTGAATGTCAAAAATGGGTCACCGTTAGGTAAGAATAGACTCTCTAATGATCTACTTCTTTGGTTAAGAAATAATGAAAAAGTCGTTCAAAAATCATTCTAATGGGCTGTATGCCAAACATTTGAATGAGGGCCTGAGTACATATGCCCAAGGCAGCCACATGCAAAATCTCACATCATGTAGGTTTGATATAGTGACATGGGCACTTAGAATATACATTTTTTGGTCTGAAAATAGCCCAAAATAGAAAAAAATGATTCTGAAGTAATTCATGCTAGAAGTGTAAACAAAATTCTTATTTGAGGAGATTTGTAGGCTGCCTAAGCCAACAATGAAGGGCGCTCTCGTTGGTTGACTGAATTGGCCAATCAAGCAATCGCATTTTGAAATGTAGTGCTCGTATTGGCTGTCACTTCCAACGTCATATATGGTCGCCACAAGCAATAGTAACATATGGCCCAAAAATACCAGAATAAATTGTTTTTATGTGATGTGATGAATGCCAAAAGTGTTAATAAATTCTTATGGACATATGCCCAAGTCATCCCTGTACCCAATTTCAGGTCATTTGGTTGTAATACCATTGCAAAGGAGGTCAAAATATACATTTTTGGTCTAAATACGGCCCAAAACTCAATAAAATAATTCTAAAGGCCTATATAAAAAAACGAAAGAAAAAAAGCGTCCGTTTTTTTTGCTCGCTCCACCTTTGCGCCAAATTCTAGGTCATTCGGTCCAGGAACAGCCGAGATTAATCCCTCTGAAGATTTGACAGGAGAGGAAAGAAAGATGATCAGAAACAATATATTTCATTCATACCTGTGATATGGGTGAAATATAATCATCGGGGTGGATAAGACGGGAATATGACCTTGAAGTGACAGATTATGTCTATTCACTGACAGAGTTGCGCCATGTGTTCTTCCTCAACTACTAATAAAGCGACATACGTTTAACGATACAATTGGTTAATAATCTGGCACTACAGCGATATCGTTTTCCTCAATGTACTTCACTAATAACCGCCCTCTGTTGATGACATTCTGCACCACCTCTAGTATAGTCTTCGTCCCCACGGAAGTCCAGAAAGCCTTGTCGATGTGCAGGGACTGTAACAGGCGGCGGCGGAGTCTGGAAGGGTCCCGCAGCAGGGCAATCGGGCCTTCAGGAAACCTGCAGACCGGCATGAATATCACAGGTGAATTGTTTGCGCATGTCTAACGACACTGCAGACATTGGGTGTATGTAACAGTAGTAACTGTTACTGTAACAGTAACGGAGATTTACAAAGTATATTATTGTTGACGCTGTTAGGGTGTTAAGGTTAACCCTCTAAATTGCACAGAGGGGAGTTATGTTACGGAAGCAACTTTGCCACGGAAGGGAGTTTGGTCTTCTCCTTCTCTAAAACGAGCTGTCATCTCATACCCAGGTTTGTTTCTGCAGATGCGTTCTTGGGCCCAGGATCCCAATTAGCCCTTATGCGGTCTGTTTATGTGTTGCTCGTAATGTCTAGAAAGACTAAATAAATTTTGTTCCACCTGGAAACTATCTATTAATAGATTTTGCTCTAATGCGGGGAAATAATGGGAACAAACGCTTAGGACAAGAGCTCATCTTCAAAGGAATAAAGGAATATCCGAATGAAAATATCAGAGAACTAATAATATAACATCCTTTCCCCGATACTGGGACCAGATGTAAATACTAGTATACTAAGGGCTACCCGTGTTGGAAAGAAAACTGATATGTCAACTATCCGTCCTGTTCTTGTTCGATTGAGGAAATATACTGATAAGCTGAATGTTGTATATCAATCAATCGTATTGAGAAATCAAAGTGTAACCTAATGTTTCTTATGAGATTCCCGATTTAGAACATGTGTTACTTAACTACTGTAAGTTAATGCTTCATGTTGCTAGAAGTTCTGTTAATGCTGCTGTAATGGGAGCGTTGGGTATAATCAAGCACGTCTGATTAAGTATTGGCTAAGATTACATAATATGTCTAATGAAAGAATTGTTAAATAAGCATACGACACTGCTGTTATACAAGAACACGACTGGAGTACCCATGTACAAGATAAACTGTCCAGACATGGTTTCCATTTGGCTCAACCCTAATGTCAACGCCAACTATTTGGTAAGATGTTCAAGGAACGTCTAAAGGACACATTTCTTTCCAACTGGTGACAAAAGATTAGGAGTTTTACCAAACTTGGAACATATTCGAAAATTAAGACAACCTTCGCTCTGGAGAATTATCTTTTGACAATTCTGAACAAATCCTTTACAAATAGCATAACAAGACTAAGAATCGGTGCGCATTGCTTAGAAAGGATCGTCACAAACAAATACCAACCGAAAAGAGAGTGTGTCCCACCTGCAAAGAAAGTATTGAAGATGAATACCATTTCCTTATGATATGTCCATCTTACAATGAAGAAAGGAAAAGATTGATGATTACATAAGAACAAAATAACCCTACCTGGAACAAGAAGAAAAATATTCAATGTAACGTTACTTCTATCATGTCCTGACTCTGTATCTGTCTACCTAGGCCAATACATATATAATGCTATGCAAAAGAGAAGCCGTGCCATAATGCGAAATATATCATTCCATTATCTTATGTATCGAGTAATGATGTTAGGTTAGTTATTTAGTACACTAGTATAAATAGTCCGTAGTTGTTGTTACTCCATGTTATTTGCCGCACATTGTACCTGATGCAATTGTGCAATGAACTTGACTCTGACTGTTGCCCAAGCGTGTCTCTCTGGCAGACTACAACCAGTGAGTCGGAGTCTGTAGTTACTAGTAGACTTCTGTAGTAGACTTTACTTCATTTCTCTTTACACCAAGAAAAAAGGCTGTAGTCTGCGAGAGAAGTAGACTACGTGTTGTACTACAGTTAAATAATGGTGGCAATTAAAAATCATTGCCATGGCGAAGGTGTCTGGGTTGATCTTACTTCATGTAAGGAAAGCACCAGCGTAGCACTCTTAGTTCTACCACAATATTTGGTGAGTTATGGTGTGCACGGAATGTGCGCGGACACATGACAGAAATAGCTCAATAGGATGTATACTACACTGTTAGACTCGATTCAGAAATATGAAATATTATGAAAGATAATTTGAGAAATGTGAAATATGGAATATGAATTATGAAATGTTAGATAGGCATTTAATATGAGCTGTAAATTATGAATTATGAAACACAAAGTATGAAATATGAAACATGAATCATGAAACATGATTTGTGAAATTGTGAATTCCATCATACCTCTTCCCTACCTTCTTACAAGAGAAACCCAATGAGTAACCAAGTCGCTTCGTTAAAAAACACTAGACCGGGAGCGTGCTCAGGCCTTTCCATATCTGCTCCTCGAGTTATTTTGCCTTTCAATATCTGCTTAGCTCCTCGGGTTTTGTTGTCCACAGAGGGTTTTTTTTGGGGGGGGCCTCCGTTGCAGGCTTCTCCCACCGTCGATTTTTCAACTTATCGGGACAGACTCTTTGGTTGAGCGGCCGTATCTGCTTGGAGACCGTATCTGCTTGAGGCACACGGCGGTTACAGGATCCCAAGCAGGTATGGGCGCCTCAAGCAGATACGGTCTCCAAGCAGATACGGCCGCTCAGCCAAAGAGTCTGGCCCGATAAGTTGAAAAAATCGCCGGTGGGAGAAGCCTGCAACGGAGGCTAGGGTAGGTGATGTTCAGCACGTTCTTGTGATGATAGAGTTCCAAGCAGATATAGAAAGGCCGGAGCGCGCTCCCGGTCTAGTGTCCTTTATCATGTTGCCATTTTTGGATAGGTGAAGTGAGAATCTAGGCCAGCCGTTTAGATATTCGGTTTGCTGGGGCTCCCAGGATCGTTTTGGTTGTTATTCTGGCTCTGTAGCTGTGGTGTTTTTGATGACCTACTGTTGTTTTTCCGACACCGCACCCCTCTACGTAAAACGTTCAGTACAGACTGCCCAAGGGGTAACCAAGTTCTTTGTCGTTTCGTTAAAGAAACTTTGCCTTTCTATGAATGCTTTGAGCTCCTCGAGTCCACAGAGCTGATGTTCAGAACGTTCTTGTGATATTAGACCAAATGGATCGCGTGGGTTTAAAAGCCGTTTCAAAGCTAGAATACATGTCGATTCGGTGTCCGGGGAGACCCCTGCGCACTCCCACCCATACGAAATTGGATACCACGTAAGTAGGTCATCTGTCGGGAGGCCTGCGTGCTAGATCTGCTAACAGGGTGTTGAGTGCCAGGCGGGCGGGCGATTCCATCTCCCCGTGGCGTCCACAGAGATTGCGCAGACGAATCACAAAAATTCCTCTGCAATTCCGGGAATTACTGGCAATCGCACGTATAAATGCATCATTAAGCTCGCCCCTGAAGCTTCGCCAAAAACAAGTGTAAGTTCACCCTTACTCATCTATGCCCTGTAGCAACCGCCAGTCTAGGTTTCTCCTGGAGCGAAACGGTCTGCCCGCGTTGTCGATGTAAACGAGACGACTTCGGTCTGACTTCCGAGTCAGCATATGTACGAGCATCAGCACCTCCGGAGTTTCACACTCAAGGTGCCTGCCATCTAAATGAAAATACATAATTTTGCCTTAAAATAAGGATATTTTCTTTACCCTCAGTTGGCACAAGGGTTACATGTGTTGCTTGTGTTATCACGTGTACCGGAAATTCCCTGCGTGTGGGTAGTTGTTAGGAGGAATTAGGTCAAGGTCGATTTTGGGCCCCCTGTATGTGTCACTGGAACTGCAATGTCGTATTTGTAAAAATCTTCTAAGGAGAATAACTGAAGAAAGGATCGACAGATTGTCATGTTATTTGGTACGCAGGTAGGTTGGACAGAGATGTACACACTTAATTGCAAATCACGCAAATGAGACTGAATTTGCATAAGTAAGGAGGAAAATCGTTTGCATGTGTGTCGCCGGATGCTTTAAGTCAGCACAACTATAGAACGCGTGGATGGATTGTAATGATATTTGGTATGTGGGTAGGTGTTGGGAGGAGAAAAGGCAAGGTCGATTTGAGGCCCCCTGGTATGTGTCACTGGAACTGCAATGGCCTATTTGTAAAAATGTTTTAAAGGAGAATAACTGAAGAAAGGAACAACAGATTTTTATGTTATTTGGTACGCAGGTAGGTTGGACAGAGATGTACACACTGAAGTGCAAATTATGCAAATCCAGTGTGTTTGCGTGTGTGTGCGCGTGTGTGTATGTTTGTGTCACCGTGTGTGTATGTTTGTGTCACCGGATACGTAAAATCAGCATAACTGACGAACGTGTGGATGGATTGTAATGATATTTGGTATGTTGGTAGGTGCTGGGAGAAGAAAGGTCAAGGTCAATTTTGGGCCCCCTGGTATGTGTCACTGGACCTGCAATGGCGTACTTGTAAAAATCTTCCAAGGAGAATAACTGAAGAAAGGATCGACAGATTTTCATGTTATTTCACAAGCAGGTAGGTTGGACAGAGATGTACAAACTGAACTGCAAATTATGCAAATTGGGACTTAATTTGCATAAGTAATGAGGAAAATCTATTTGTCCATTGTAGGTATACTATGACAGCTGGCACGGCCACCTGTTGGGTTCGAATCTGGGATAAGAATTCCCCAAGCCACCTATGGCACATAAATCACAACAAACAGCAGCAACAACAAATAGCTGGGCAAATAGAAATCGTCACATATAAAAACAAATTTCATGGAGATTTGGGGTCTTAAGACTCTTGTTCGTACCTGTAAAACATGCTTCCTCTTCGGTTTCTAACGTCTCGTTGAATCCGCAACAATTTCGATCTAGACGGTCGAAGACCTGTATTAAATGTTCGAGTAATTTTGAAAAATGGCACATGGCAGAGTTGATACAAAGGGGAAAATTATATTAAGAAACTAGGTTTAGTACGACCATGTCACGTTTGTCAAAGACTTACACCGTAAGGCGCGATACGTTATAGTATGATTCTCAGTGCTTCCAACCGACCGTCGTTCTCACCTGCAGTAGGAAATCAAACATGGCAAGCTTGCTCCACTCAATATGCTTGACGGAGGTACAGAACTGTTCCGGGTCAGGGGTCGTTCTGTCCGCCCAGCACCGGTTCTTTAGGACAGCTGTGTAGTTCAGCCAGCTCAGCTCGAGGGAGTTCTGGGGTGGGATGGCAGGTGAACAGAACAAGCGTACTGTGAGGTAACATTAGCCTGAGATCCATTCTTGTATCCGCCCCAACGGCGGCTGTAAAGTGCGGGAACGGCGGGAAAATGTTTTGCACAAAAGAAATTTGTACCAAAAAATAATAATAGAATATTTGCTTGGAAACTGGAACACACCCCTACAAGCATTCAAAACCCACCCATATGCCAAGGGGAAAGAAAAAAGTCGAAATGCTGTAAAAGCAGACAGGTCAAGCTTCTTTTGGTACTGATGATGTGAAACAATTCGCCGTCCGCCGTGTCAAGCTGAAAAAATGTGCTTACTAAATAAAGAAGTGCAAGGAAAGAATCATCGGATACAGCGGAAGTGATAAGTATGAATGTACATCCAGACCTGATCGTTCTGGAACGTGCCCCCATGCGCGATGTCCGGGTCCCACCAGATGAGGGGATGTGCCTTACTGTCCCGGAAACGGTAGCCAGGATCGGACAGCCCACGGAATTTTCGGGCGATGGCTGGCAACGTTCGGTTCAGTTCAAGAACACGGTCTAGGTGAAAGGAAAGCACCTCGTAGATGTCCATGGCACTTTTTAATAAGCCACACTGAGATTCACACTGCTCCGTGTCAGAGATTAGGCGCGTCTTGTTGCGATTGTCATCGAACACTATGGGGCTGAGGGCCGCATGCGGATGGGGAAGGACATGCGAAATATTCGCTGTAGCCAGAAATATCAATCTCTCCACGTCCTCTCGGGAGAACCACGGGGGTGCAGTCTTGTTAAACCTTAAGTACCTTGTCTTCCTAAACTCCTCCAATGAGACGCCTTTTCTCTTTACCATCGCCGTTGATGCTTTTGTCCAATTGTGGTATGGTTTTTGAGTAGGTCCGTTTGTCTCAGAAACGTCCCCTTTTTCATGATGTCCCTTCATGTATTTAGCATGAAATTGCATTGTCTCGCTTTCAGAGTAATCATTCTCCACTGACGAGTCAAATATACGTAGTATCTGTCTGGACGGTACACCATTGTAGTACGAGTAAAATGTGACTATAATTGTTCCAAGTACAGCTACGGTTAAGAGAACGTTCACTACCTTCCTTGGCATTATAACGTCGTCGTTAGTACGTCCCTAAGCCGTTAGCTTCACCTGTATGAAAGAGACGGAATGGTCCATGAGTGGAAACTGACATCTACCATTTAATACGGCGTATCAATTATACAACTAGTATTACGCCCAACGAGTAAGCAGATTTTAAGGATCAGCGCACGCGTTGATTTTAGCCTTATTTCGAGGAAAAAATCATGACATTTCGTTACCCTCTGTCAACATACCGAAAATGGGATATAGGTCGTGAAAAGTGAAGCAAATTGAAAGAAAAATGGATGGAAATGTAAGGAAATGGTACTGTGGATGGATTGAAATACAGAAGTGGGCGATAGATAAGTATAACGTGTTTCTTTAAAAATCAATTTAAAAGAAATGTACTTTGCAATGTGTTTCTGGATACTTGTTTGTCAACTTACATACCTCATGAAATATCAAGAGCGTCTGTAGACTTTTCTTTCACTCTGTATCATCGAGTGTGCAAATACGGCTGAATCTACTTTAAATGATAGTCTTCTCTACCGAGGTTATACATATTGCAGGTGTAAAGGTCCTTTCCGTTGGCAGAATTCCACGTTTATATTTACATGATTTATGCATGGCAAGGTACACCTTTGACTAACATATCTCATTGTGTATGTATGAAATTCCCATTATTTACCAATAAGGAATTAAATATGCCAATCAGGTCCATATTCGCATAATTAATCTCTATGGTAAATGTTCCACATACTGAATTATTGCACAACTTTAGAACAATAACTATTGGAAGGTGATCAAACAGGTGTCAAAATATCAATCACAGTGTCGCACCTCATGTACTACTATATGAATGAAGTGCGATGCACGACCCCCAAGGTATAAAATGGCTAATTTTCCCCTCCCTAGCCAGTTCCAAATTTGATGTCAACTTGATAGCATGAAGTAGTGATCGATCCAGTAATGGCAGAGGAGCAGCAGTAGAAAGCAGAGTTCTAAAGGTTGGTAGAACAGCAGAACAACAGTTTTAGCCAGGGCAAGAAGAACTGGCCACTGCATCGCTAATGATGGCGATGACAATTTGACTCTAGTGCGGCAGCCTTGAGTGAAGTTAACGTTGCAGAAGTGACACAAGTCTGTTAGCATGTTGAATGTAGTTGGTAATAAGTGATATATAGTAGGTTTGTAGTAATACTAAACAAAATAATGGTTTGCAAAAAAAATATTGCTGTTTCCTAGCTTTATCTAGCATCATTTGAGTTTGGATCGGAGTTTGTCCTAGGGCAGATTGCAATCGCAATCTGCACTGAGTAGAATTGCCAATTGTCCGCTAGGACAGATCCCGATT